>NC_052021.1:9768643-10382549 GCF_015832195.1 Motacilla alba alba | reverse complement strand
ACAGACCCACATTACCAAACACCCGTTTGGAAATAACAGTGCTAAAATCCCTATAGTAATTTCTAAGAAACTCATAGGCTTGTCCCACTTTAACAGACATTTTGTGTCTCTTATTTAACCAGAACAGGATTCTTTCACCTACAGAATACTGCAGTCAAGTGAAATCTTTTACACCTATGACAGGATAAATAATCTAATTCATACACATGGTTCCAAAAATTTTCCAGATCACATATTTTGGAAGTAATGAATGTGCTTTTTGTGTTTTGACCATAGATATGATTCCACTTCCCTCTCCTTTTTAGCTTTGTTGCAACATAGCTGGGAAAGGACCAGTTTTGCCAGTGTAGAGGTTGGCATTTCCAGAGGACTCTGCGCCACCAATCAGCCAAGTGCTACTGAAATTCAGTGGAAGTGCTTAATAACTGAGAACATCTAAGCCCAACATTGATAAATGCGTTTAAACCATTTTCCAGCATTGCTGCAGATAAAGGCAGGTCCATCTGCAGGAGCAGTGTGATGCCCCTGTGCAGACCTAGAGCAGGCTTAAGGAGCGGGACCAGGATTTCAGGCAGGACAGGTCTCTGCAGGAACCCTTGTGTTAATGAAATGACACGAGTGGACAGAAGAATATATTTCTCCATAGCCCAATTCTCCCAGTGGTTCCTCAGTTGTGACAGTGCTGCCATCACCTGCCATGCAGTAGAGACAATTTCTGGACAAATGCAGTCATTGTCATATCTGCTGTGGAAGCCCAGGAAAAGAATTCAGAGTTGTGGAAGTAGGTCACATAGCTGCCTACATCAGTGTTTTGGTTTTGTGTGGTCCATAGCACAATCAGAAAACCTGGTATGGGGGGGGGGGGGGGGGGGGGGGGTGGTCTTTTAGACGAGAGTGTAAAATGGATGTGATGTGTGAAACCATGAAAGGCAGGGGTGGGAAAGAAAATTTACAGGAGATACGAGAGGCTTTAGTAACATTAAAAAAAATTACAGTTTCTGCAATTACAGTGCTAACATGGGTTTACTGATCTGTCAAAACTGCATAATAGAAAGAGAAACCTTGATTTTTCTGGGAATATTTATCAGACTCATTGGTTATAGTAGCTTATGCTGATGTCAGTAATCAAGTAACCAGACTGTAATGTGCAATGTTTACTGCAGCCCAATCCTTCCGGGGGAGGTTGATCTGACACTGATCACATGGGTTTATCATTTCCCACATATATTTAGAGCAAACCTCATCAATAATCTTGTCACCATCAGCTATGAGGTCTATCAGGCAGCTTCATTTACAATTTGGCCCTTTTCATAGAAACAGGATTACATTTTTAGTGAATAAAATAAGAAAGCATCTCCCAGTTGTCTGAGTGGAGACAGAGTGTTTTGTGTCAACAACCTGTTTACTTGCTGGTACTCTGGGATGAATTAAAGTCCTTCTGTGTGTTGAACACTTGTGTTGATTTATGAATGCTAGGAAAATCAGTAAAAATATGTCTCAATATAGCAGCAGCATTTAATATCTACCTGCTTCCTCATCTCATTGCTGAAAAAAAATGGGTTATTCACAGAGAAATCAAACTGCTGCATTTGTCTGACACCTGATGATAAATATTTTGGCCTGAATCTGATAAAACTCTTAAATACATTCTGCAGATGCTTAATAAGCTTAAAAATATAATATCAATAGGCTACTCACTGATTTGGAATTAGACATGTTTATTTCTTCTGCGGAATTTATGGCTTTAGTAGTAAAAATTAATCAGTACTGATTTACAGTATTGTGAATATCAGTACAGGTTGCTTATGTTGCTTGGTGTGACTACGTCCTTTCCATTAATATCCACCATAGTGCCTCAAAGAGAAGTAACTTATTTTATTAGCTGCAGAGATAATTTAAGATCTTAAAAATTAATTGAAAAGAGACAAGCTTAATCCTCTGAGTCTGCATGCTGCAGGTGAGGTAAATAGTTGGAGTTTCCAAGTTGTCTTGAACCTGAACATGGGAGCATTGCTATTATTTATTTGCAGAAGCTTGAAACAGTCTTTCCACTTCTGCAATGAAAACCACAGCCATGGGCTTTAGTCATTCAAAGGAAAAGAAAATCAATAGTTGATTCCATTATTCAGCACTGTGTATAATTTGTATAACAAGAGGTTTTGATGGATGTTTTTCAAGTTTTCCTTGGTTGTGGAATTGAGAGTGGGTGAGGGGGATCCTATGGACCCCTCCTAGGCTATGTTATAAATCTTTCCACAGCCACACAGATACTCACAGCAAGCCTAGGGTTTTTTTCCTCCTTTGTATTTTTTTCTTTACAAGTAAATGGATAAAGCAATTAACCTTTACATTTGTTTATCAGAGAGGGTAAAAGGAAGGTCCAGGTATTAGCTGATTCAAGATCATTCTCAGGATTTAGTTTGATCCGTTTTTAAATGTCTCAGAGAGGGAAGTTTCTGCCATGTGTTTCAGTGAAGATATTTTTAAAAAATCAGTAGTTGAATTAATTTGATTTTATTACTCTGATTCCCCTGAACAGCTTCAATCAGTTTTCCTACCCCACCAAACATTTTGAAGAGTACTTTTGTGTAAATTAATTACAGAAACTAATTACTAGAATTTCTCTGAAGCAAACAGCAAAATCAAATCTTGTGCTCTTTAACAACTGAGATTTTTGAAATACATTATTACATGCTGTTGCTTTTTCTTTTTGATATTAAAAAAGCCCACTGAAACAACCAAACTCTGAGAGCATTGGTCAGTTTGCCCATGAGGAGAGACTATAGAAGCAATGAACCCTTCCTGCTGAGTAGACAAATCCCTTGTCCCCTTACTCTGTGTGCTCACACACCAAATGAAGCACCAAAAATAAAATGCTTCAAAGAAACCCTAAAGTTTCATATACACATATATGTCAGTAACTGATTATGGTTTGTGCTTCATTAGATATACAAATAGGCTGATAACCATGTGCTGCCAAACATCATAAAGCACAATGGATAAGAGAGCAGCAGTTTATCTTTAGGTAGTGTCCTAATCTAGCTGCTTTATGAATCCAAGGGTTTTCCTTTATTTCAGACCAAGTTTTATTGGTCTAATACTTACAAGTAAAATTTAGTCCTGTTCCTTCCAGACAGATAATCTGTTCAGAGTACTTGAGCTGTCCCAAGGTAGCTCCCAGCTTATTATCATGTTGCATTTTGTGGTCAAGGCAATCATCTACCAAGGACAATTTAACAACTCTTACGAGTTTATTTGAAGCAATAAATTTAATTTGCAGAGGAAAATACTTCATTGTTGCTCTGATTTCCTAAAGCTATCTTCATGCCAAAGTCAGCTTGTCCTTAGAAAAGATTAAAGTGTCTGTTGAGGTT
This sequence comes from Motacilla alba alba, assembly GCF_015832195.1. Taxonomy (NCBI): domain Eukaryota; kingdom Metazoa; phylum Chordata; class Aves; order Passeriformes; family Motacillidae; genus Motacilla; species Motacilla alba. The sequence continues at coordinate 10,379,175 of NC_052021.1, read as the reverse complement.
TATAATGAGTACTTTCATGTCCACGAATTTTCAGTTAGATTTACATGTTGAGTTTGTATTTCTGTTCATAGTGTTAATATGACTAAGAAAAAAGCTGCAGCAAACCACAATCCATTCACATGGCAGTATGTTGTTTTGTGGAGCACTAATAAATTAATCCATTAGTGACTGCAAATTTATTTTCTCTTGTCCGTGTTATCAAGTATTCACAGGTGTGTTTGTATTTAGACAGTATAAATTAAAAGGGTTTTAATACTAACAACACATTACCATAGTGCCAGGACCATAAGGCACAGGATTTTTCCCTAATCAACATGGAAATGGAGAAATACTGATAAAATAAAAAAAAAGTGAATAATCTTCCTATCTGAGAAATATATTAGTTTCTAAGAACATAGAAATACCAGAAAGAAAGAAGAAACCACAATAACAAAAGTAAAATACAGTCACATTATTTGGTTAATGACCCCATCTTGTGGAGCAGCACCCATGCTTCAGCACATTTATAGCTCTCATTTGCATTTTTTTTTACCAGAGTCCATTTCTTGAGGGTGAATTACTTGACATTGCACTTGCTGTGTCCAGGGAGGTGCTCTGCAGGCAGTTTATCATTTGTGCACCAGGGCTGTACAGCAATAGAACAGTTCTTTGTCACGCCATGAATTGCCAGGGTCAATACTTCACATTTTAGTGTTTGGTTCAGACTCGGGTCACCACACAGCTCACATTCCCCACCACCCCTGCTGGTTATTTCCTGCTGCTGTGTTTCTCTCACATGGACCTGCTGGGAGAGTTTCTTGCTGTTGTTAAGAGAGCACAAAGCCATCTCTAAAGCTGGAGCTTGCAGAGTCTCTGATTTGCACCCCAGCAGGGCAGGTGAGAGCATTCGCTGGGCTGGTGCCCGAGCACCGAGGGGCAGGGATGGTCATAACCAGTGCCAGCATAAGCTGCATCTGCCAGAGTCACCATTTCCTTGTTTTCTGTTCCCAAATAGATGCTCATAGAGCTTATTGAACTACTAATTGATTGGCAGCTTGGATATTTTATTGTAAAGGTTTATCCCACTGGACATCCTTTTATCGTAATCTGGGGAAATCAGCTTTGTCAGCTCTACATATTATGCTCGTTGCTGAAGTTGTATGCACATGAGACATTAAAAATAAATCACCTGACATGTTTCCACCCTTTCCAGCCGAACATGTTTCCCAGGAAGGCTCCATATATCCTTGATTCTCACTTAAGTATAAGCCACTCAAATATGAACTGAAACGCCTTTCTTCATCTTTTTAAAGGAAAGGTATTTTTTGTCTACTTTTTTAGGAAGTGTTTTTTAACCATATTGATGAACTCAAAGGGAGAGTTGTAGGTTGCAAATGGAAAACAAGTAGAGAAGGTGTGTAGCCAAGTTAGGAAAGAAGAATTTTTTTTCAGCAGTTCTACATAGACTTAAGAAGATGATACTATATGATCTTCCTCCATGTGTCAATATCCTTAGTTCCTTGGAGACCAGATTGTGGTGCTTTGATCTCTGCTATCATTTTTTAAAGTAAGGAATTTTCTACTGCATTTTGATCTGATTTACAGAAGGATGCAAAGGTGTGAATTGCATGTAGATAAGGTTTGCAGATTTCACAGGTACAGAAAATTAGGGGGGAAAGCTACAAATCTCTGTAAATATAATATGTTTGATGCAATTTTGATATATCTTATGCTTTTATAAAAATTACATTATTTTAAAAATTTACATTCCTGTCAAATGTACTCGGGATGTTTATACATGATATTTGTATGTGAGTGCAAGAACACAGATTAGAAGATCATTATGTGGAATTCCTAGATGTATGATTTTGAGTTATGTATTTTCAAAAGGAAAGATTAACTTGTCACTAAACTTGCATTATGTGCCTTCCCTAAGACCATGCTAGCAAGGTATTTATACCGTATACCATCATCTTGTGTTCTTTGCTTTTGAAGTGCATATTGTGCCTTCTGCATGTGTGGAGTTTATCAGCTGTTCCATAGATTTGTATGCTAAGTGAACTGAGCAAGCTGATGCTCAGTGCCTTCTCCTGGGTGGATTGAAACTGTGCTAAAGGTGACGAATGCCCAGCATTTTCAACAGAAACCCAGATATTCCATGATCTCATCGTGGGTACCAGAGCTGGCAATAAAATGAAGGGCTTAAACTAACTGTTTGGTTATGTTGGAAAATCTTTTAGCTTTGCTGTGTAGTTCTTAGAGGACTCTAATTCATTATGTAAAAAAGAGGCCTGAAATGTTTAGGAGTTCATGTGATAATTCAGTCAATATTCTAAAAGCGTTACGATTTTTGCTTCGCTTTGAGATGTCTTGAAATTATTGCATCCTGTCTGTGTGATGGCCGAGTTGGGAACGTGGCTTCTCTTTGCTGCTGTCAGAGTTTGTTGTGCAGCAGAGAGCAGGTAGGAGTCACGTTGGGTGCAAGTGTGGCTGCTGTGCTGAGATGAGCACTGCCAGACTCAGTGAAAGCTTTCCATTCGTCTCTTCAGGTTTTGGTCCCTGTCAGAGAAAATGAAAGAAAGAAAGAACCTTGCCTAACTGAGGGCAGTGGTTAGCAGGTTGAGAAAGGAGTTTCAGGAGGATGGGAAGATGAAATCCCTCCAGGTAGCTTGAACATAATGTCAAATATAAAGGCGTTCATTTCCTACCCGAAATACACGTCCCTTCATGTGACAGCTGAGTGCCCTAAATTCCACCTTAGGGTGGCCTTTGAGGGTCAGAGTTGGGCCTTTGTTTTGGACCTGTACCCACACAGTGGGCCCTGACCCCACACTGTTCTGCAGCACTGCCATATCAAGATTTAATTTATATTTTACTCTGTTTCTAACGTTTCTGTTTCTTTTCTCTTTTTTCTTTTACATGCTTTCATGAGTATAGCAGACCATTTAGGAATTGAATTCATGGGTAAGTTTTAACTTCTCTTCCTTTCAATTGCTCAGATTTATCTTGTTTCCTTAGTCCAAAGAACATGGAAGTTAATGGGAAGACTCCCGTGACCTCCACCGTTGGATTTTGAGTTCCTTTTATACTTGCTGATTGCATTTGAAATTATATGAAGGTTTAATTTTTTTCTCTTGTCCACTGCTATGGATCTTAAAACCTATATAATGATGTTTTAGTATTTCATTGGTATTTAATGAAACATAACATAAAGGTTATGTGACCATATAATCTTGAGGAATAGTATTTTATATGTGATTTTAGAGTAGAGTTACTGACTTTTCCATGTAGAGAAAAGTAAATTTTAAATCAGATTTTTTTTCTTTTGTTAAGAATTTGTTGGTAATTACAATATTAAATTTAAATAGGTTTAATAAGAAACACCTTATTAAAGATAATTCTCTCAAATCAGAGAAATACTATTAAGAAAAGAGCCAAAGATCCATCATTCTGTGAAAAAAATTAAATTGGTTAGAGAAAAGCTAAAAATGGACTGAATAATTTCTCCTTACAATTTTGGAAAGGAAGATAACATTCTGTTGGCTCAGCTGCAGCTCTCTGATACGTTCATAGCCTCATGGAATGACAGGCTTAACAGATCACCTCTCAGCTGGTGATCTTCAGACTTGAGGAAGCTGAGATCCATCTTTAACAGAGTTAGTGGTCCTTTGTGTAAGAGCAGCTTGCACAAACCATTAAGTATGAACGAAAACACTGTAATAAAAAGCATGCAAATTCCTATTGGAGTCACAAAACAGTTACTTTTAATATGCTCTTTCCCTATGCTAAGTTTTACTTGGTTTTTTCACATTTTATAATTAAGAGCCTTCTAACCTATCGATTTTAAGTTCCAACGTGGGGATTTTGTTGACCAGTTAAGTATAAATTGTCAAGAACCCAATATGGTGATGAATATTAACTGCATGAGGAGAGGAGAGCCAGCAGGTTCAGGGATTTTGTCTGTCTGTTTTTGGTTTTGTGCCAATCCTAGAGCATTGTTCTCTCTAGGGAACTGGTTCATGAGGTCCAGAGGTTTTGTGTTTCACTTTACTTTATATGAGACTTGTGAAGGGCCAGTGGAGTCGATGCAAGTGTCTTCAAAGACTTAGTGGACAAGCACAGCTGGGGAATGGTTACTTGAAAGGCTCTGCATTATATCCTGCTTTTCCTGCTTAGCTTAAATTGTGAGCAGCAGTCTTGAGGCATACAAGTTGAAGGACAAGCATATATGTAAGAGAGGATAAGGAGTATAGATACATGGGATGCTTTGAGTGAACCTTTCTGTAAGAAGCAGGAAAGTGTAACACAAGAGGCAAAGCTGAATTATTTTAATTTTATTGTGAGACTTTCAGTTTCCTCTCTTTTTTTTTTTTAAGACATCTCTTTAAGGCATGAACTACAGCAAATCCCTGAAATCTTGGCTTAGAATAGTCCTCTAATATGAGTAGTTCTCATTTTTTTTTTTATTTAATATTGGAGCAGATCCTTATGGCATAAAAATTAATGAAGTCTTGTGTCTCAAGCCTGAAAATATTATGACAGCAGCCTAAAATGAGGTTTGAAGTTGTTTTCTCTGGGCTAGAAAAAAGCAAGTTCTGGAATCATATGCAAAAGTGAAATGCTTGTGCTTCTTAAATCCTCCTCTAGTCTTCATGAAGATTTACTTAGGAAATGAAAGCATGCATGGAATCATTGCTGTACTTGTAGCAAAGTAGAAATCCACAGCCTGTGCACAGAGAGTTCAGGTGACAATATGCTCATCAAATTAGGGACACTCCTGTAAAGCATCTATGATGAGTTTACTTCTGGACTGTAGAAAATAATGACAATTACTGCAAAGAGTGTTTTCCAGCTAGAAAAAAAACCAATGTAGAGACAGTGCTGAACTTGCTTTGTTTGTATGTAATCCAGAGAACACTCTTACTAATGTTTTCATTGCATTTGTGGGCTCAGTTGCTTTATAAATTCCATTTTCATCATCATCTTCCAGAAATTTTGTTTGAAAACCATGTAAACCATATAACTTGGATTGCCAGGGCCAGCTGAATTCCTTCCACGGTAGACACAAGTAGACCAAGCTGAAACTTCATGCCATTGGTAACATCCATCTGTAGAGGTGCAGAGGTGTCCGAGGGGACAGATGAAATGTGCACTGAAACTACTCACCTACTTTAGTGTACATTTGCCAAGGAAGGTAGATAAGCGTAGTCCTTTCCTGTCATTTCCTTTTTTTTTTTTTTTTTTTTTTTTTTTGCAAGACTCTCAAGGATCAGTGAAGAGTATATACATAGCCAGTCCTTTTACTGTCCTGTTAGGGAGCTGTGGTCCATGAATTTGTGTATCCTGTTCTCCCCCACAAGCTCCTGTGGGAGCCCATACCAGTGCTCAGTAGAGGCAGTGTCTGTTGCTTTTCCATTGCCTGTTGAAATCTTCCTGCTGGACCCTCCTCTCACAAGCAGTACTTTGGGAACAAGAATTATGCATTCAGTTTACGTACCACACTGAATTTTGTGTTAACCTTGCTCATGGTCTCACACCCCATTTCCTGCCTGGTCTTGTCAGGTTTGTGTTCCGTAGAATATTCAATATTGTGCATTCCAAAACTTGAATTCCTGTATCTTTAATATTGCTGCAGGTACTGATCTACGCTGTCTGTTTCTTTGTATGGATAGCAGAGACAAAGGCAGGCATATTGATGTGGCAAAACAGTTTTAAAATGTTGCAAATGTAGCAATTAATGTATGGTTCTGATGTATTCGTGTGCAGCACCTCCTGAATTAATGAAAGCCAAGTATGTGGTCAAGGGACACTATGTCCTTAAAATTGGGGTTTGAAGTATTGTCATCAGTAGTCCAGCTTTATGAAACTTCTGGTGATAAAGAAATGGTTTATACTTTCTAGTACATCAAATCAAAAAAAACCCCAAGTATTGTGCCTGATTGTCACTTGATTCAATATCCATCTCTGATGCAATCTCCAGGACGGGCTTTGGGCAAGGTCTTTTAATCTGTCTGTGCTGCAGATTCTCAGTTGCAGTAAGTTTTTTCAGGCTTTCTGAATTTAGATTCCTCAGCTCTCAGGGGGATATCTTTCAGTTCCACAGAAACTGTTTCTTCCTTGCGAGAGGGTGCAGAGTTGGCTGTGTCCTCTCCTTGTACAGGAGCAGAGCGGTGTGAGGAGAGCACCGTGCAGCTCGCCTGGTCTGCTTTGGTGCCCTGTGTCTCACCAATGAGCATACATGCAATTTTATTCACATTTCCAACACAAAAGTAAGGAAAAGTTGTCACCGTGGTCCTACAAACTGGAAACATATGAGCAGCATTAACAATTCTGTGTCAATGGGAAGCAGGCTGGTGGTTGGTAATTTGCATGCGAGCAAGAGAGATTGTTAAAAAAAAGCTATCAAAAGAAGCAGCTGTTATACTTTTATACAATGAAAAAACTAAGTGATGTATCATTAGCATTAGAGAGCGTGGGCATACAAGTATCTACAGCTTATTATCATTTTTTGACCCAAGTGGTTAACTGCACTTCAGGTCTGAATGGTTTACCTTTCTGGTGAAAATTTTGTTGATGAGGGAAAATATCTGTGACAGCAAACATGGTCACTTTGGAGCTACAGGTAGTAGCTGAAAGCTGTTGTGGAGGCTGGCCAGGTGCATGTTCTCCCAGCTGCAGAGCGAAATCCTTACCTGAGAGTCATCTGTGGATGTTCTGAGCTGCAAGCCAGTGCCTGAGACAAGGAGTTGTCTTTTCAACTCATTTCTTACACTGAGGATGGGTAGAGTTAAGGTGTGCTGAGGCATGAAACGCAAAGGTGAGTATTGGAATAACCTGCTACAACACAGGAACACGACTGTTTCAGCAACTTGCCTACACCACCTACTCTGATGATCCAGAGTGATGATCTTTTATGCTGTAACAGTAATTTATGGTGGATACAGCTGGAAATAAAATGCTCCGATAAAGTGCAACAGCCAAGTCACTGCAGTTTTTGGTGGAAATACAGACATAACGTGAAGTAGTCTTCATCCTTGGGCTGCTTACCAGTTTACCCAGTATCAGTGGTGTAAACAATTTTGGTGTGATAATCTCAATCTCCTCATGTGTGAATTACAGAAAACCAATGTAGCGTTGTTATATTTAGTCACTACTTTTAATTTGTTTATTCTTAAGTCTTAAACAGAAAGTTAATATTTTTTTCCTTAGAACTGCTCATCTTTTCTGGAAAAATCAGTAGCTTCACTGAAGTCAATGGAGTATGAATGGTATATAATACCTTGTAAGTGCTGAATCATTAAATAGCATTTAATTGAGCAGAGTAATAAAGTAACTCAAGAATGGGATCCTATTAAACTTTATATATCTCCTTGCAATGACTCCAATGTGAAATGTATTCTGTTTTCTGTAGTCTGAGCAGCTGTTAACACTGGAGAAGATGATGCATGCTGTATTTTCACTGTGCCTATCCTTGCTGCCTCCTCATTGTAATAAGATGATGTAAGACTCTGGGAATACCTGCTCCAGTTAACCAGATTGACTCAGTGACCTTGTGTCACACACTGTGACTGATGCATTTTGATTTTTACAAACTGCAAAAGTTGGTTTTGCTGATGGGCAGGATAACCAATATTGCAACAACTTAGTATTTTTCCAGTATGCCAGAAATAGAAAGGCAAAGTTATTAGTCCTTGCACAGCTCAAAAACTGGGAACCTGGGTTCTTTCCTCTGAAATTCAATGTTTTGCAATAGCAACCAGAAAATTATAATAAATAACCAATGTGTGCATGGACGGTCCTTGCCTTAGTTACCATTTAGAGGCTCTTCTCTGCTATAAAACCCTGTAATGCTCCAGTCCTTGCTGGAAGAGAGGATGAATGAACATTCATTGAATTACATGACCAAAACTGTATGTGTTCTAAAGGATATATGTTTTAAAAATAAAGAAATTAAGTTCAGTTTTCCCTGTATTCATTTTTAATAGAATAAAGCAGGTGGATCTTTTGCTGGTAAGATGGCACTCTGACTGTTTTTATGCTCCTGTTTGCACAAAATCTTATTAGAGATTCTGATCACAATCATCCCCCAGAACTATGAAACCATATCTTTCTAATAATTATATTGTTATTAATCAATAAGCATTTAATTGGTGTCATCTGCACTCTGTTGGTAAATTTCAGAAGAGCTAAGAAGGGCTACTCTGGTAGGCATTGATACTTGCAATGTTTTTTACCATCATCATTGCTCCTTGAATCCCTTTGTTCTTCATCCTGCCTCAAATTTTCATTACCTCCTTCTGGTTTTTTATCTTTTCCAAATTCACTAAAAGGCTTTGCTCTTGGGACCTCATCTTTCAGTTTGCCTTATGAAATACCTGTCCTTTTTAAGTATGCTGCAAAATAACAATAGCATCCTGAGGCATGAAATGGATTTAGACCCTCAGCACTTTCCATGGGATTCACTTAGCTGGGAAGAAGAGTCATTTATCATCTCCAGAGAAAAGAGACGGGAGCAGCAGAGGAGAGAGTTTTACAGGAACAGCTGATGCCTGAGTGCTGTAGGAGCAGTGGATGGAGCAGAGGCTCCTCAGGGGCTGCAGGGAGCTCTGCCAGTGGTTGTACCTGTTTAGGAGAACATATCTCCTAAATGGAAGTCAGCGTGCATCTGGTGCATAAGTTGCAGGCTGCCTCATATCTTGGCTCAGTTTAGGGCATATGGTTCTAGTTTAGTTGAGAGGGAAAGACTTTAACCTAAATGTTTTGTAACTTATCTACCATCTTGGTTCGGAGTTGCCATCTTTGCTTTTCTTAATATGTCATTTTTCCAATTTATCTGCACTTTCTGTATTGGCCTTGAACTGGGTTGGATTAACTTGCATTATTTTAATAAGGTTTACTTGTGTGGTTTACTTAAATGTGTCATTAATTGCCTTATTGTGGTGCTTTATCAAAGTATTAATTCCATGAACTGAGTGGATAAAATAATTTATATATTATAACTTACTCTGGTGACCTTCCCCAGTATTTGGTTTTCTCTAACTGAACATCCTGATCATTTGTGAGATGGAACTTAGAGAAATTTTAAAAACACAATACTAAGTTATCAATTGATAAGTTGGGAAAGCCAGAACTGGTCTGGCTTTTTGTTTTGCTGGGTTGGGAGGAGGAGAAAGTTGCATTAGGTGAGGTCTGTATCAGGCTGTAAAAGGGTTGTGCATCATCCCTAATGATACATTAGGACTGTTACTCTGTCACTCCCAAGGTGAATGTGGACTGAGTTCCACGGTGTGCTGATTTGGGGGGGCACTAATAAGGTTTCCAAGTGTTACCTGTGGGTTTAAAAATAAAAGAATTTGTGAAGCCTCAAAAATGAATGCTGTGTACAAGCTTCCAGGTAAATTTCCGTGTACCTCCCAGTGCCAGGTACAAACCTCTTCTTCATCGTGCCAGCTTCAAAAACTTCTCAGGGAGAAGGGGCATGGGCTTCCAGGTAGGATTTCAGCTGAGGATACAGCATCTCATCTGCTTTCAGAGAGGCTTTGCTGTGTCCTGTCTCTACATACACATACTATGTGTACATTCTGGTTGGGATTAGGCATGTGCCCTTGGTTCCTGCACAGCTGGTGTGCCTCAGAGTTAAACACTTTTTATCATGAAATACAGGTAATTAGATGGCTTCAACACTGAGCAGACAGCTGTGTATTTAAATGTGACCTTATACCCAGTCAGTCTCGTAACCTGCATTTTGAATATGGTATTTAGGTAAATGCTGTGCTGAGCCTGAGGAATTGTTAAAAGTGACACAGTGGTATGCTAATGCAATTAGATGACTTGCAGTGCTGAGATTTGGCCTTTGTTTGGGCTCAGTTGCAGTTTAACCAGATGCAAAAATATGTAGACAGTAACTTGTACACTGCTGAAACAAGCCTAGCAGGGCAAAGGTGAGATCCACGTGTCAAAGGTGGTGCTACAGACAGCTGCCACAAGATCTGCCAGTGACACTTCATGTTTCCAGTTGAGGGAGGACTGGGAGAAGGCTTCAAAGCAGTGAGTACCATCTGGACATGTCTGTGAGAGCTTGGGATCTGTTGTTTGGGGTGGGGGGGATTTGTTATTGGTAGAAGGTTGCTCACTGTGTGTTGAGGTTATCTTGACACAGGAGGAAAGGCTCCAAACACCTGATCTGCACCATGTTTGTATAGCCACAGTGACTCAGTGCTGCTTTGCCCTTGTGCTGCTTGGAGGTGCTACCTGGATGTCAAGTCTAATTCTGTAAATGATGCAAGGATTTTGGAAAGCAGAATGTAAGTACCTGTCCATAGATGTTCCATGGCAGTGGGCTCTTGTAATGTATACTACAGGTGTGTAGAAAAATCGATGGTTTTGACAGTGAACTAAATCTTTTTCTGTCCTTCTGTGTCCTGCCTAGAATGAGTAGAGACGGTGTCCTGCCAGTAATTGCTGGAAGCAGAGGAGAAGGGTAAGCAGTGTGGAAAAATTGGCAATGTGCCGCGTAGAGCACTAAGTTGTTGTTTCACGCACTGCCTTTTCTCTTCTTTTACAGGAGCTGTAGGATATTGGCACGGGGAGAAGCGCAGAGATATCCTACTCTGGCCGACAGTTTCTAATAAAGATATTTTTATTGTATATGAAAATGGTCTCATGATCATTTCCTGTTCCAATCAGCATCAGTTTATCCTCATTTCAAGCATGATTCTGCTGAAAAACACTGTCCAGGGGCCCAGGGTATCTGTTGGTATTGCTTCAGACTTAACAGCCAACAATTATCTGGGACACAAGCGTGAGCAGCACAAAAGGAAGAGGGAAAAACAAATCCTGTGTATGAGTGTGCAGGTGGTGTTCTTGTATGCTCAGTTCTTAACAACACTGGAAATAATCTCAGAGTTGCTTGTAGACTGTTACATTCAGACAACAAAAGGACTTTTCTGTTTACCACTCGTGGCTTTTCTTCTTTGAATGGTTAAATAAATCACCATGAGGTATTTTCATTTACTATGGATCCAGATCCTTTTGGATCGTGTTCATGTAATTTACTCACTGCATTTATATCTATTGCATCAGTCATCCTGTAATTATCATATGAATTAATATGGTCTTTTTATTTTTGTGCTGAGCTCATTATGTACTACTCCATGCCTACCTTACCAAGTAAACTCCATTGTAATATAGTATCACTCTGTGGTTATTTTTTACGTCTCTTGGTAATTTTGCCTTTCGCATTCAAATAGAAAATAAAAAATGGAAATACAAAAATAACCTGGTAATGGAGGAGCATCAAATGGGACAGTATATTAGTTCTCAGCAGAATTAACTAAAAACATTTAGGGTCTTCACTGTTCAATACTGAAATAAGTAACAAAGAAGAGCCGGACAAAATTAATTAGAGCAAGGAGTTTATAGAGGAGATGAAAGTGAGAGAAAAAGCAGTTTATTTGCTATTGAGAGCATTTACTACTTCTATTTGTAGCATCCCACAGCTTGCTGTTAATTGCTAGGTGTGTAAGTTGCTTCTTCATTGAAATAATGACCTTAGTCACCCAAAGTTCAAGGTTTTAAGTAAAGCAAGGAGCACGGAGTGAAGGCAGCTGATGCACTGCCATAGGGCAGTGCTGGTGGCTGCCTGCCTCAGCCTGCCTCCCTCGTGCTCTTCCAGCTCTTGCCAGTCCTCTGTGCCATGAGATAAAGTTCTTCAGTGCTGTAAAGACTTGAGTATCTCAGTGCAAGCCAAGAGTGTTTAAAATTGGTGCCTACAAAGGCTTTAGGTGTTTTCAGAGTGTTAGTTTGAGTGTATATTGTAGTTGGACTTAATAAGAGTTACTTTTGTGTTGCCCTTGATTTCTGACTAAAACACATGGAAGTCAGTGGATATTTTGGTATCATGTATGTTATTTCTAATATAATGTACAGAACCTGAAATCAGGATCCGGTGTGTGACTAGACTGACATATGAAGTGAGCTTGTCCTTTTCCTGATTGGTTCCAAATTACCTACATCTAAAAAACTAGATAAATCTCAGCAGAAGTTACAAAATTGAGTATGTACAAGTAATCTGGTGCAATTGTGCAAAACTAGTAGTATCTTTATTCCTCTCTTGAACTTCCATTCTTCTTCTCCCTACCTTTTATCTTTTGTACTTCTTGATTGTTTTCTTCTTTTTTTTTTTTTTAATGTACTCCTGGGGACTTTGTTTTTGTGTTAGTTTCGTAAATCTACTGATCAATGAACTTAACTCTGTTTAAGTGTGTTGCTGTTTACAGCAGTGACTACAAATCAGTTGTATCACAAACTGCTCTATTTAGCTTTAATGGAGAGTACAGCATGCACACACTGAAGTTTTACTCATTTATTATCATAATGCCCTCTCCTGTACCCAGAAGTGATGCAGCATTTGAAAAATGGAAATCACAATATACACTAACTTTACCAGCTCATAAAATATGAATGCTCAGAAAATGAATACAGCAGTGTTAAATACAGTTAATCAGCTTTAGAAAAACAAAAATATGTATTTATCACTATAATACATACATGCATGGGATATTAACGAAAAATACCAGATACATCATTTTGTGTGTTTATTCTACACTGTGCTCATTACTCTCATTCAAATAATTGAAATTTGCTTTTAAGATAAGGACGATTTGCTGCTAATGAGAGAAGTCTGGATGGTCTTCTGTGCCATATTTTCCTTTGAGGCTGTGAAGCAGAGTCTATGCACTGAACATAAAGCCAGCTGGGCTGGAGGTTTTGTACATTACAGTGGGCTGATAGAGAAGACCTTTGAAATTGTTGAGCTGTAAATTGTTGCACATAGTGCATTGTTAGGAAGTGTATCACAAAAATATAAGACTTTATTGAACTCGGATTAACAGCCTGCCTCAGTGAGAATGTGAGACTGTGATTTCTGCTGAATTTTGCTACCTGAAGGTTTTTTATGCTTCTGTACTTTAGGTAATGTGCTTAAGTCAAAACCAAGAAAGTGGCCTCGGTTGAGTGTTTGTTTAATGAATGATGAAGAGAAAATTACAAAGACAAGTGAATATTTTATTTGTCGGTTTTTTCTTGTGAATCTATCTAGCATGTTTTAAAAATTTCTCTTGCCTGATGGAGTCTCTTTTCAAGGTAAGGTGGTACCAGAGCATTCTTTCAATTAGTAGTGAACCCTGTCTTGAAATAAGATGGCTGACCATTGGTGGGAGAAGGTGAGTGAATCCTATAGAAATCCTATTGAACAAGTCAAGTGACTTGAAATTTATTCCATGAAGTTACTTAAAGGTGAACTGGAGAGAAAAAGTAGATGTAATTGTCTTAAATTCTGCTATTTCTTTGAAGTTAAATAGATATTCATGTGGTTTTTTTTTTTTTAATTACTACTTTTAAGCACATGTTCTAGTCTAGTTTTTGTTCTAAAAAACTGTGAAAAAATATTTATTGAAACCTCAGGGAAAATATGGAAATTCTGTTATTTATTTTTTGCTGAATGCAAGTGGTGATTTGTGAGAACTACACTGGATGACCAGTATCTTACTTGTCAGTATTGGGTCAAAGGTTCTGTTTGACTCTGATGAAATTGATGTGAATAGAGGACAGCTGAAAGACAATTCAAATGTATGCCTTGGCACTGATGCTGCTTTATCCAACTTTTGTGTCAGGAGTTTTTTCCTCAAAGGGTGAGTAATGTAATGACATTGCCTTGTTTTTTCAAGTGATTTATAATTTTTTCTCTACCTTTTAAGATGTGTTAGTATCCATGTGTCAGCTATTTTGATGGTTTCATTGCCTCAACACCTTTGTGGATTGGGTTTAGCATCTGCAGGCCATGAATCAGTTTGGTAAACATCCCGTGCAGTCTGCTCAGCCATGTTCAGTGAAAGTCGAACAGTCCTTGTGCAAAGAAAATTCAGAATCTCCTAAAAGTCTGAGGTATAACTCTTACTGTGGCAAATGCCTTGTGAATTCAGAACTGAAATGTGCTCCAGACACCTTACTGGATGTCCAGCCCGTGTTCCTGGTTCTGGGGGTGCCAGTTTAGCAAAAAATGAGACACAGTCTGTTTCCCCTTTTGGAACTGTGACGAACGTGGTGGGAAAACGGTTCACTCTTTAGGAAGCCCATTCTCTGCCTCCCCAATCCCCCAAATATGCTCCATTTCCCTCAATCATTCTTCAATTTAAATTTGTAGAGTTTTTTTTTCTTAACAGCATGCTAATGAAAATTCATGAAACTAGCAGTATATGATTCACTTGTCAGGGAATTCTCTTCCCATAATACGCCCATGATGTAACATTACTTTTTCTCCCATTCTATACTCCTCATTTTATGGTGCCAAGATGTGTACCATCAATCATTTAATTTACAATTTTTGTCATTTTTATTGCTTGCTCAATCACTTTGATACCTTCACCTTATTCTTCCTTTTTTTGCTCTCAGTGTTATAAAAAAATGTGGGTGCTTGTGTTGGTAGCCCACCTGTGCTGATGAACCTGCTTGCAAAGTCTTCTGCTCTTCAAAGGAGTCTGTCTCTCCCTGTCATTACTCGTGTCATTGTTCTTAAGAACAGCTTTTTAGCTCTTTACTTCCTCTAGGTGTTTTCCTTTCCTCTTCCATCTTTTGTCACAGCTCTGCAGCCATCTCTCACTCCCAGATTATTTTGGTATCACCATTATTTCGGTGTCAGTGTTACCTTTTTTCCCTTAAAAAAGTCTGTAATGTTAAATTGTCTGAATTATTCATAAGGCCATATATGAACACCTGAATCTATTATTCAGAACTCCTTATTTCTTTCATGCTAGAGCCTAGAACCTCTTTTATAATTCAGTAATAAATGAGAGCCTTCGGTTTATTCAGAGGTTTTTTTGCCAACCTCATGTTTATCTCCTGTCTTTTAGTTAATTGTGCAGAGCCCTGCAGTGCAAGGAGCTACAGACTTGTTAGAATAATTTGGAGTATCCCTTCCCTCTTTGCTATCTCTGTCTTCATGCACTGGCCTCTCTGTGCAATATGTTTGAAGTGCTTCTTGGTCTAGAATAGATTATTTACTAGCATACAAATCTTTTTTCTCCAATTCTTTTCTCCAATCTTTTATCTGTGAGTGTTACTTAATGCCTTTTTACCTTTAAGGAGGTGCTAATTCAATTTTTTTAAAGTTTTATTTTGCTTTATGCCACTTATTATACTCCCATATGTACTTTTTTATTTATGTTCCCTGTTGTCTGTAATTTCTGTCCTCTAGAGCAGTGGTTGCTGTGCCTGTGAGTTACCTTCTTACTTTAAAAGTATTTGTAAAATGGATGTCCCAGAACCCCTGCATGATTCAGGGTGGAACCTGAAGGTCACTAACTTGAGGCTCGAAGCAGGGTCAACTCAGGTGCCACCAGGCTGTTCAGGACTTTATCCAGATTAATCTTAAAAACCTAGGACTGCACAACTTCCCCAGGCAAGCTGTTCCAATGCTTGACTTTTCTAGTGGTAAAAGATTTTCCTTATAGCTAGATAAAATGGCTCAATTTGTTATTTTTCTAGAAATACTCTGGAATAATGTCTTTTCTGCTACTTGATATTTTGTGATTCAGACAAATAATTGCTTATTGATACTCAATTCTCTGCCTATTTACAATGCTGTGCTCTGGGTAGGTAAAAAAGAATTTAGTCTTAGTTTTGATTGTCCTATTTTTCTTGTCCTGTCGAAGCTATACTAGTCCTTATTTATTTATGTCATATTACTGCTAGAAAAAGTATGTGATATAACTCTAAACTTCCCTCTGCAGCTTTGTAATTATCCAGGCCTACAGTACAGTATTTTATCGGCTTTATGCAAAAGCAAGTTCTAAAATAATGAGCTGCATTGCCATTCTTTTGCCATTGTTTTGGCTTAGATCATCACAGCTGAAAGGCCAGGAAGTTATTCTATTCTAGACACCTTTGCTTATTTACTGTATGTTTGTGATATCAAGAATTTCTCACCTAGTACCTGGTTTCACATTAAATTCACATTAAACATATTTAGGCAAAACCATAAAGGAACAACTGGAAGTATTGAGATTTCTAAAGAGCACAAAGATGTGCAAAGCAGTTTAACAATCTTGTTTGATACAGCTCCCATAATGCAGCCTCCTCTTCAAAGAGCCTTAGTAAAAGAGTTACAGACTTCAGAGGATGCCATCAAAATAAGGCCTGGCTTTAACTTAACAACTTAAACACACTTTGTTCCATAGGTGCTTTTATTAACATGTACTTTTGCAATGACCTAATGAAGGAGCATGAACATGAAAAGTAAATTAACAGTCAGGATTGACTCCCACCCTCAGTTTTGAATATCTGTGAAAAGGGGTTTTTGGTTGCTCTTAAGCTGTTTTCCTTTCCAACATCGTCTATATTTAAATTGCTTTAGCTGCATTATATATTCCAAATACATGAACTCTGTGAAACTTTTAATAACTTTAAAATAATTAAAATGCCTCTTTAGATACCATTTTTACTTTCCTCTCTGTCTTATCTTTGTAATAAGTAAGAGAGGAAATGCAAATATTGATGCTTCTTTCTGTCATCTGATTTTAATGTAAAATGACATCATAATTTTCATTAACTTTATTTTTCATTTTCTTCAGCAAATGATTATGCATTAAGTTCTTTTATTCACTAAGAAGCCTGAATACAACTGTGTGAGATTTTTTATTTAGCCAAACAGAAAAAAAAAATAATCATAGAAGATCTTTCCACTTTGGAAACCAAAGGTAACCTTTTGTGCTTTTAACGACAACATTGTGCGTTAGGTTCGGTGCTTCTGGAATTTTTTAGGTTTTTTTCCTGCAATTTGTTAGAAATATTTGGTAAAATAACTGCCATCTTTGATCATAGCTGACCCATTTAGTTGGGAACAGCCCAGAGGGATCTGTCAGAGGCCAGAGTTGCCCTGCAGAGCCGTGACTCCAGCAGATTTCATGGAAAGGTGAGCTGGTACTGGAGCACAGGTGAGAACAGAAACAGAGTTGCAGGAGGGCATGAATTCTCTGAAAGAGTGATGGCAAGAAGCAGAGAATCTTGACCACAGCTTTGCTTTCTTAACCATGTCTTTTTGAAGAATGTGATTCTGCTGTGCTCCTGAATATTAACGTGAGATTTCTCTTGTGCAGTGTGATAAAATTTGTGATCGCAGTCTGATTTGAAACTGTTTGTATAGTTAGTGAACAAAAGTAATTTCAGATGACATAATAATTTTCATTTACAATTTGACAGAATTGTATCTGAAATGAATATAAGTTATTAAAAAATACATGAAAGCCATATTTTTGTATCCCAGTTGCCGCAATAGATGCTAACTTACAGTTCTAATAATAATTCCCAAGAAATAATGCTGTTGTGATTTCTTCATGTAATCTGGCATTCACATAGCTTTACCATTGCATCTGTCAAAGATGTTTAACACTGTAGGGGATTGAAAGATAAATGCCAACAAATGCCCCTGTATCTTATGAAAATTTGTTAAGTGGCTAAATATATAAATGCATTACTGTGTAACATAAAATAAATCTTAATTCATGGCATAAAATGTCAGAGGAATCAGTTCTAAAATTCAGTTTCATGAACAAAAATACAACTGAAGAGTTGAAAATGGAAGATTACTTATCTCCCAAATTCCTTTTGTCTGTGTGAATACCTAAACCAGCTATCCAGTGTCCAGTTGCCTCCTTTATTTCTAGAATCTTTTCTAGTTTTCCATTTTCATTAAAACCTCTACACATGCATTTAATTAACTTTTTTCCCCATTTGTGTTTATGCACAAACACACGACTCCTAATATGTTCTAATTTGACTTACTGATCTAATCATGTGTTGTGTAATATCCATCCCATTTTTTCCAGGCACATTTATTGCAATGTATGAAATTAATGTTACTTTCCTTAAGAACGCTGTTAATATGAACCATCATGTTGTGGGTGCTCTTGGGTTTTGTTTTTTTTTTGGAACAGAAAGCAGAAAGGAACCACTTCAGGTTGTCTACTACTAGGAAGTATTACAGAGAAAAATGGTTTCTTACTGTAAGTTTAATCATTCTTGGTAAATAAGTTTGTTACAACTCTAAAAATCCAAAGTACCACACAAGTAAGGAGTTACGCAGTTCATTAGTTTAATGTCACTGAATTAGAAGACCTCAGCTCCTGAGATGGACCAGTCAAAACAGCCCTTAGTAGAAAAAGCAAAGTCTGTGTGTGAGAACTGCTTTGGCAGCAGTGCTCGTATTCCTGCACCTGCCTGAAGAGGCACAAGTGCTGTGCTCAGGAGCTGAGCTGAGCTGCTCACCCACCTGCCACACACATCGGTGTCTGTTCTGCCTAGTCTGTCTTACGTAGGGGTAAATAAACAACTGAAGCTGTGTCCAAAACCACAGGGGCACCTTTATAAAATGATCAAATTGCATTTGTGTTAAGCTGTTAGTGTTTCGCTTGGTGTTTTTAAGAGCATTTGTTATGAATACAATGAAGAAATAATGTTCTATTGTCCCAAATACAGTGTATGAAGTGTCTGAGCCCTTCTCTTTGCTGCTGTGCCTTTCTGCACCTACTGCTAAATTGCAGCTTTTTAGGGAGGAGACAAGTAGTGTCTGAAAAACACTCATGTCTGCTGGATTGCTTCCCAGTGCTGTTTGCTCAGCATGGAGCGCCACGGATCAGGGTTGTAAAATGCTGTCAGCCCTCCTGTTGACCCGTGTTTTTATGCCAGATTATTTAAGACAGGAGCTGATGTAGGCAGGAAAGGTAAAGTTAAAAAAGAAAAAAAGGGAAAGTCCAGTGCCTCTTCAAGAAAAGAAGCCCCTTCAGTTGGTTAGGAGGCAGAGTAATGAGCTGGAAAAGGCAGCAGTGATCCTATGGTACACTGTGATTCTGTTGCTGTAGAGGAAAAGGGGTTGTTTCCTGTTGTTACCCTAAAAGCCAAGTCTTGGAATGATGGTTCTCATGGCAAAAGTGGAGTTTTGCTGAGGAGACAAATCGGTAAGTGCTGCAGCTGAGTCAGAAAATAAGTGTTGGTCTGGAGAGAAACATCAATAAAATGTGCCTTATGGATCAGGAGAGGAGTGAAGGTTGTTCCAGTGTGGGTAAGATCTATGATGCCATGAACTACTGCTGCAAACTGCTGCTTTTTCAGACGTGAGATGTTTTTTCTGGCTGTTCTGTGCGTGATAGGGGATGTCTGAGTCGGAGTTCATGGCTTTGTACACTGCCTAGTAAACGTACCATGGCAAAGTGTCACATTGGGATTTAATCAGTTTTGCTTCTTATGCGATCAAGTGTTCCTTGCCCATATTTTTACTGACATTTCTACTTTTGAAAATGAACTCATCTTTTTTCCTTATTTAATTTCTGTGACATTATGCCTTTTTTAAATTTAGTTTAGTTAATCCAGTTTGCCCTGGTAAAACTCCTATATACCCTCATGTACTACTCATGTAAAACTCCTATATACCCTCATGTACTACTAACACAATCTAAGTGTATCCTCATTTTGGGGTGTTGCAAGGCATAATTGTGCTGAAAGTCTACTAGAAGGATGTATGGAATTTTAACAGACACAATTATTGTGTCATTTAATTCATGGCCATAAGAGCAGTCCAGTTTTAAGGAGCAGTGTAAAATTAATCACTCCCCTCCGTGTCTTCCACAGAAAATAGCTGATGTTTTGTATGTTTTGGTACCTGTCACACATTGCCTGCTTCAACAACAGCAGATGATGAGGCACTGACCCCAAGCCCTTATCAAAGTGAAATGTCCAAGCTGAAGTTGAATCAGAGTTGGTTTACATACAGAAAAAATTATAGTATATAAAAAATATAGCACTGTAGAAGATGTTATCACACAGAAGATATTAGGAAACCATTTATCTGCTTATCCATCACAGGTGACTTGTAGGGTGAGAGCAAGGCTGTGGCACTTTGAGCCATTACTTGCAGCATGAAGGAATAAAGCAGCATCCAAAAGAATAACTACAGAAGAGAAATGTGCATTTATTGTCTTGATGAAGTGAATAAATCCTGCTTATAAGTGCCATGAACTTCCTCTGTACGGAGATGTGCATTTTCACAGAAAGCAGTGTGGATTTAATAGGAAGTTTTTGCTGTTGACTTTGAGGGAAGGCTTGGAAAATACTCCCTTCAACAGAGCTGTGCTCGCTTACTCCCTTTGAGCACCTGTCCCTATTATTTTAATTAAAAACCAGCAGACAAAATCTGATCATACAGAGACTTCTCCATACCAAACCCAAAGTTAAAATGAATTCTTTGTGCTCAGTATAAAACTGAATTTAGCAACCATGACATGTAACCAGACCTCTGCAGCGTGCTCTGAAAGGCAGTGTCCTGGGAAAAGCAAAGGAAGCAATTGCAACATTCACTTTTCCTTTTTATTGCCAGCACCATGCCAGAAATGTTGTTAGGGAGCAACATTTAATTAAACTGTTATCAACTTAACTTTGGGGTATTTCATAATCTCACCCTTGGCATTGTCTTTTTATTAGGAAAAGGCTTAAGTGACTGTGAAATACAACGAAAGGCCGTGGGGAGGGCTCGCACACCACAAAGCTGCTAATCCATTGGAGACTTTGGTGGGAAGTGAGCATTTTTCAGCAGCAATGCAGAGCTTTGAAGGTTATCAGGACCTTTTATCTGCTAGTCAGCTTTCTCTGAACTTGAAACTCTATCTGTGTGAAGTACATCCCAGCGAATACCCACTGAGCTTGAGGTGGAAAGACTAATGTTTTGCTGCTTTTCCTCAAATGTTTTAGATCTTTTTAGCTGTTTATTTGCTTTATGTAGCATGTGGGAGCCTGAGTGAGAGTCCAGGACATTAAGCACATTACGTGTTCAATGCTCCTGAGAGTTTATTGTGCAAAGTGTTAGGTGTTGTTCAGACAGTGTGGGTTCGACACTGCAAATATAGAGATATATATCTGTCTTGACCTCAGACTAAAATAAAAGATCCAGACTGATCTGGTAATAGCAGGAGTGCAATATTTTCCTCTCAGGTTTGTTGTTTTTAAGTAAGAATCTGATCAACTGGGAACAAGCACAGTGCCTGCAGTTCACTTTCATATTTTATTTTCTATCATTTATTGTTTTTATTCAGCATGGAAATCTTAGCCATAACTTGGAACAAGGTGTCTGAGAAAACACTGACTTTGACATTTCTACTCAGTCTCTTTTGTTAAGCCTTGCACAGAGTCAGGAGAACAGTTTGCTTTGTGAAGGAAGAAATAAACCCCAGGAGCATCTGAGAAGATAGAATTATTTGAAAGGAAGTTATTAGGTAATTTTTTTAAAAGTCTTTTGGCTGATCCTGGAGTTTGTGCTGCTGAAAAGAGCTCCTTTGGTTTAAATCTTGTCATTCCTAACCATACACTCCCAGAGATCACTCTGGGAGCTGCCATCTCAGTGTTTAGTTAAACTTGCCCATGTCAGGCACTTTAATACAGCTCTAAGTGACAGCAGTATTGGGCTGTCCCCAGCCTCATTTAGTGGTGAATAATCATGTCATGCAAAGTCCATTACTGCCGTTCTGCAGCTGTGCTGCTGGGCTTGCCCATCACTAGCAGCTAACAAAGAAGCACAACATAAATTAGCCACTTAATTTAATCCAAAATGCAGCTGGAGCATTCACTAGATTCCTTGAAAAATCTCATCTTAACTGTCAAAGCTAAATACTTTCACGAGTTGTTGCTTGTTTGTTTTTTCTTAACAGTGAAAAGTTCTGGAGCTTTGACCGAAGTTTTACATCTTAATTTTTGGGGGAAGAGTGGTAGGCTTGTTTGCTTTGCAATTTTTTACTGAAGATGTACTGTTCCAATACTAGTGTGTGGTACAATAATTTACATAAATATCAGTTCTGACATTTTAACTGTTGTCACTGTGCCTTCCACAGAGCTTCAAATATTGAGATAGTTATCAAATGCATTATTGGTAGGATTAGTATAGATAGCACTTACCAAGGCTTACTAAAAAGTTCCATAAACCAGAGAGTGCACATCTTTCACTGGTTACTTGGCTTGAGCCAGTTCCCCACGTCAGAGGTACTAAAATCTGCCATTCAGTGGAGTTAACAAAGAACAGTTAACCCTGGCTGTGATCTGGACAGTCACTGTGTCCAGATTGCTCCTTCCATTAGCAGCAGTTGAGTAAAATTTCAGAGAACATAATTACCTTTTTTGTGTATGTGTTTTCTATTTATAATCTCAAATCCTCACTTCCTCTGTTGCATTCTCTTATGCCCAGTTAGCTGTTAGGGAAAAAAAAATCAGTCATTTGTGTTTAAAATAGCAGAACTGGGCTAATCAGATGCCACTGCTCGTGCTGCCAGAATGATGTCTTACTTGAAGCTGACTGGGTAATGTCTGCTTAACTCAAGTCCTCACTATAAAGCAGTGCTCCCTAAGTCAGGACTGAATTTTGTCTGCTCTTCAGCTGAGTTCCTCCTAACTCTGTTTGGGTGGAGTAGCAGCAGCACGGTGGCAATCACTGGTCTTGTGGCATTCATCTCCACTGAGGAATTAATCATGTGCCATCAACAATCACCTGCATGGGGAATAAACCAAGTCTTGGGCTTAGCAGATACAAGATCTGTAGCAGGGGCAGACTTTGAGATAGAGTGAATTTTGCTTCTGTTGATACAACTGAAGTTAGTTCACTCCTTTCTTCAGTCAAATATTTTGACACAATCTGAGTTAATCAACCTGCCCTTCAAAAAATACTGAAAAGGTCATACAAATTAATATCCAGTTTGAAAAAGGGATTTGCATTCAAAAAACAAAACAAAACAAGAAGGAGATGCATCTGTTACCTGAGTGCAGTAACTGTTAAGTTAAAAATAATTAGGATGTGAGACAGCAAGTATTTCTAAATATATGTAAAGAGCAATTTTCAGTAAAATATATGAACTTAGGTCTTACCCTCTTTTCAGTTAATATAGAGGTAGGAATTGGGAGCTCACTTTTTTTTTTTCAATTAACAGAGAGAAAAGCTATTTGATACAATCCAAGTGGTTCACCATGAATTGCAGGTAAACCTAGTAAATTGATTATCTGCATTTCCCAAATAATTTCACTTGCTGATTAGTGATAATTCCTGCTCATTAGTGAAAAAAAAAAAAGTTGTAATCAATGTGTTAACATCACAGAAATAGCAACAAAAAGCCAAATGTTCCCAGTGCAGCATTTGTCTAATGTTCTCCTCCCCTGGCACTTCACTTAGACAGCTCTGTGTTTTATTGCATGGTAACAATTTCTACAATTTAGGCTAAAAAATAATTTTTAATAGTATATTTTTATGTCACATGGCTATAATTTTCTAAAATCTTTCTTTCAGTGCTGTGTTTTTCTCTGGAGAGGAAATTTTTTTTGGAGCATGTAGGAGTACTGAGTGGTCCAGAGAGAAATTCTTAGGCATTATTTTACTTATATATGAATATATATATATATATATCAATTCATTTAATGGTGATATTTATAGTTTCCCATAGACTTGAAATGTTTCAGTAGAGAAGGTTTAACAGGGTACAGTTTGGCAGAGGAGGAAAAATTTGTTTGGACTGGATTTATTTGGACTTTTTCTTCCCCTCTTTCACTGCAGAATCCATGAGCTGCTAAGTAGCAGAGCTATTGCTGACATTTGGCTATTTGATTAACATACAAAGGGTTTTGCCTCATTTCATATCTGAATATTTTGAACATGGAAAACTCTCTGTATTTCATGCTGTCTTACAAAAAAAAAAGTTGCATTTGATTGCATTGCTGAATCTCTAGTTTTAGGATATGAAAAGGAGCAGTTTTAGGGTATGTTGGGGGGAGCAGATGATTTTGTTTCTTGTCTTTGAAGAGATCTTATGAGATTACAGAGTTCTTCAGCCAGTAGTTTTTCACTGGAATCATACTATAAACTGGGTTTAAGGACAATATTTTGGTACTGAATAAACCTATATAATAAATAAAAGTTATCATTGATAGGAAATAAAGCAAATTCTAACCTCAAAAAAAGTTTCTGGGCTATGTTGACTTCATAGGTCCTAAAAGGTCCTTGTGTCCTGAGATGACTTTTATATCAAAACGATCCAGCTTTGCTGCAAATCAAGCAAAAATATTTAATTGAATTCTTAAATGCAAAACTAAATATATTATATTTTCTGTAAGCTTTAGAATTAACCCCAGTATTAGACGTTATTGCAGTTGTTTATTAATTCCTTTTTTAAAAGACAGTAGGTTAATACACAGAAACCAGAGGTTTGAATGAAAGATAAATATACATGGCTTCAAAACTAGGAGGGGTGTTTAATGTTTCCTTAAAAGCAGCATCTCTGTGGTCTAATAGGCAGGATTCTTGTAAAATATTTTTATAATTAAATAATTATAATTAGTTGTTATAAGCATGCTGTTTTTCCATACAAATAAAAAGCAGATAAGGTTATTAGAAATATGGTTAGACGTTTGGCAATTTTAACACTAGGCAAAGCTCTCATTTGGAAAGGTTGAAATAAAGTTCATATAGTACTTCAAAATAAATCATTGCATTATTCCAGAGACCTGCATTTTCATCTGGACAGCAGCAGTGAATAATAAAAGCAAGTTGTCTTTTTGTTTTGTAAGCTAGGCAGATCAGACTTATTGGTATAAGGCAACTTAAAGCATTAAAAAGTCAGATTATATTCCCCTGGATACCCACAAAATTTAGTTTCGTTGATGCTTTGCCTTCAAGGGTATTTATAATTTAGGAGAGAAATAAGAGTAATGGTAGAGAAGCAGAATAAGGTACAGTGGGGGGTCATGTTGGACCAGTGCATGCCATGAACACTCATGTGTACATCAGCTGCTTGATCCATGTTTGGGAGTTCATTTAGAAAAAGAAAGAGTTGCCTTTTTTTTTTTTTTTAAGAGAGATGTTTGGCATCATCATTTATTTTGTTTCTGCTAAACCTGAGAGGCTTTCCAGGTAGTAAAATATTTTGTTCCCCTGAAAAAGCCCAGTGGCTTTTTAGACCACTGACTTTTCCCAGGAAATACACTGCTGGTTTTCATTGTACTAGGGATGAGCTTTCTTCCTGGGTACTTGCTTCCTCACCTAAACTTGCTCTAATTATTAGTCATGGAATATTGCCAGAGGAGATTTAGCTCACAGGAGCAGGAGCACTTGAGAAAGATTGACTGAGAGAGGGGAGCGTGTGTCTGCATAAAAACCTGATGATGCCTTCTGCAAAAATCCTGGAGTTTAGCCCCTATTGGGTAGCTCCAGTCAGTCTTTAAGACAAAGTAATATTTGTGTGCATGTTATTCAGCATCTCTTCCTTGATAGCAACACTGAACTTTACTGAAGTGGCAAACGTGCAGGCAGAAGTTTGTTGCGTTTCAGCATTGTAAGAAGTGGCCAGCATGTATGTGGGAAGCTCTGAGAAATTGAGTCTTGAGTCTTCTCCATTTCTTCAAATCCTTCCTTCTTATCTTTAATCATTTCATCCCTTGTATAGCTAGTTCCCTAAAGTAGAGGAATACTTAATTGGTATCTAAAAATGTTTATTCTTAGGCTTTGGAAGTGTAAATAAAAAATAAAATAAAATAAAAAAGGCAGCAAACCCAAATGTCTCTAGACAGATATTTAAACTTTGAGACTTCCTTTATCTCAGATGTTTCTGCTCTATTATTCATGGGAGAGGGCTTTATATCACTTGTACCTAGCCAGCCACAAACTTGTTCTGTCAATTTCAACCCATTTCATATTAAAGATTAATTAACAAGATCTGTATTTTCTTTAACCATTGTGGAAGCTTTGGGGAAAATCCTAGCATGTGTATGCGACTGCAGCACGTAGACCACACGAACTTAAACAGATAGTTGAGGTAGCAATAGGATTCAGAAGAATTTACACAGACTTTCAAAATACTCTGATGGGAGCACGATTTCACTATTCTATTTCCTTTCCCAGGCACTCTGGAAGAGTTACCTGGTACTGAGCCCAACACCAAGCTAGAAAGTGTAAAAGAGTAAAGTTTGATCCAGGGTAAATTTTGGTCTTGCATCTGGAGAGTGTTTCACGTATCTTTGTGCTATTGGATGTTAGTTGTAAAGTTTTGGAAATATTTTTTCAGAGATTCTTTCAGAAGCATTTCCAGAGTTCCTT
Organism: Motacilla alba alba; assembly: GCF_015832195.1. Lineage (NCBI taxonomy): Eukaryota > Metazoa > Chordata > Aves > Passeriformes > Motacillidae > Motacilla > Motacilla alba. The sequence continues at coordinate 10,353,029 of NC_052021.1, read as the reverse complement.
TTCTACTTCTGCATTGGGGCTATTCTCTGCCTCATAGGGAAATGATGACAGCCTTCACTGCAGTTTGTTTTGTTTGTATCCACTGAATAAAACTTAAGGACTCTTTTGAAAAGTCCCTGTATCTTTCTCAACTATTTAAAGCCTTTTTTTTTTTTTTTGTTTCTGTGAGAAGAATTGGCCAGTAATTCCTCTCTATGCAGGTCACAGAACTTTTGGAGTAAACTGTTCTCAGTTTCATAAAATTATTCTACTAAAATAATTGGGGTTCTTTTCAACAATTTGGCCTTGGTTACCATAAATAGGTCTTGGATATCTTTTTTTAAGTGTTCATACTGGTCTTTATTAAAAAATGTGATAAATCTGATAGCAAGCTGCAAATGTACTGCAAGAGTTAAATTATTTCATATTCCTAATTATTTCCTTAAATTATTTCCTAAAGTATTACCTTATGGTTTTGAATCCACTGAAGCAAAAATACACACTTTAACACAGTCACTTACTGAAGGTCAACATCCCATAAATGGTCTCAATGACTGGATGAATTTGGAGAAATCCACAGCATTTGATGGAGATGTCAATCATGGTTCTCTCTATAAATTCAACTAATACAGGTCAGAAATCAGTTTAGCTCATAAAGTTGTGCAAATTTAGGCTGATTTTAGAATATCTGGAGTATGATGCTGTTTTTGTCAAAAGGTTAAAAACAAACAAAAAAGTTTAGGGGAGAAGTGACTTAGTACATAATTCCATTTGGAGACAGATAACAATAAAACATGGAGCAGGAAACAGGTGAGCATAAAAAACCATGTATTCAGAGAGCATGCTGGTCAGTATTACTGATTCCTTGCAAAATGTCTACTTAGAGGATTCACAAGCCTCTGCCTGGGAAAACATCTCCTTTAGGCAAATAGTGCAGTTGCATTTGTGAAAATACTCTTAGTGAGCTGAAATCTGTTTTTTCCCAATAGGTGTGGTCCATGAAGGCTTTGCCTGTAGGAACACATACTTGAGAGTTGATTCTCTTGTCTGTATTTTATAAGATCTAGTTCTGCATTATTGGAACATTTGATGTTCCTTGTGCCAGTCAAGAATATCTGGAAATTGATTTTTGGCTCAATAAGACCCATTTGAGGCAAAATATAAGAGGGCACCTCATGCCTGAATGTGCACCTCTTGTGTTTCTACTCTGTTATGACACTTCAATTTTCTTGCACATTGCCAAGTAGACCAGAATGAGTCCCACTATTTCTAGGATTTCACAGATTAATCCATTAAAAATACTTCTTAAATGTTTCTAATTCAAAAATGAGTCCAAACAAGGTGGAAATACCCAGTAAGATTTAATAAAAGCTGCAAGTGAGAAGAATGGGGAGTTGAGGAATGTCAGTCTGGAAGGTTCTTGAACAGGGTTGTCATACTATGAACATAGTACAAACACACATTTATACATATTTCTGATATATATCACGTATATGAACAAAACTAGTTTAGAGGAAAGGCTATCTAAGCTGATACTGGATGTCTCAATCATTGGTAGCACCTGAGGAATCTGTAAATCCTTAACTTTGGCACATTTTATTAAGTTCATTTATCTTAGTTCACAGCTACCACTCTTGCATATCACCTCTGCATTCTCTGACAATATTGTTAAAAATGAAATTGATGGTAGCTATATGTAGGCAACTCAAAGAATCATGTTTTTTTCTGATTGTTTCTTAGAGTTGATATAAGATGCATACCCCTAAGATGATGAGTAGAAAGGGGTCATCTGAAGGAATCTCCTCTCTAGTCCTGCTCAGAGAGGCAAAACAGATAGGAGCTGTCAGAGAGGATTTATGAAGAGCAGTGTGGAATTGCAATATGTTTTATTGGCTTTTGCAACACCTGACAGCAAAGGAAAATTTCAAAGACAGTTAAGATGTGCAGAGATTTTACCTAAATGCTTTCTTGACAATTTTGCAAACTGGATTTTTCCTGAATTGATGACATAACTATCTAAAGCTGCTGGAAAACATGAAGGTAACTCATTTTAAAATGAGTAACTTCAGATTTAGGAGAGAGAGCAACACCTTAGAGCCAGAGGCATCAGGCTGGCCAGCAGGGAAGCCTTTTTGTGTGAATTTCAGTTGCAACCATAAAGACCATCTCCATGAACTCTGACGCTTTGTCCACGGCCTTGGGATTGGAAGCAGCATGTTCTGCACTCTGTTATTTGGTGGTTTTCCCCTTTTGCTGTCAGGGCAATGCAGCAGCTGTTGCCTCCTGCCTCGCCGTCAGCCTGTCCTCGGTCTCTCAGTGCTACCCCAGCTCTCCAAAATATGTCTCACCCAGGAAAACTGGGTCACAGGCAAGCCAAAGTAGGCCAAGCTATTGCTATTCAGCTGCTTTTGTTTGAGTTGTTCTCTTCAGCCTCTTCAAGTCTGCTTATTCTTTTCATTAAGCTGTACTCAGAGCTGTGGTGTTTCAGCAGTGTTTGTTCAAGGCTCAGGACCTCTAGCTATGAGCTGTCCATCATGACTGCCACAGAAAGCAGTGTGAATATTTTAAAAAGATGTGAGGCTGAGGGATGGAGAAAGGGCTGTTGTGTAAAGCATGAGTCAGAAAACACTTGGCCATTATTGCTTGGCAAAGTGAGCTTTGTGCTAAAACGTTGTGATGAACCAGAGGCAGTGCTTGCTTCTGGCACGGTATTTCTATTTGCAGTTTTTTAGATGAAAATCATGACTAGAAATGTTACAAAGCACATCAGAAGCTGCCCTGTGCTGTTGGAATCACTATTGTGTATGACAGCTTCTGGCTTCTAAGGCCCACCCAGGCAGTCTGTGGAGAAATGTTTATTACTGGTGCCACCAGACAGGCTTTTGTTGAAAAGGTTTGACTTTGGTGTCATCTGTCCTTCAGCTTGCCATAGAGTGACTGTGTAAAGCTGCTCCCTTTCATGCAATCAGAAAAGAATTCAGGAGCTCCACAGTCAACTGGTTGAGTGCCAAAACCCTCCAGTGGTTGTCCTGCTCTGCTCTGGTGTGATGTGTGCAGTTTGGGCACCACACTATGAAAGAGACATAAAGCTCTTGGAGAGTGTCCAAAGGAGGCCATGAGGATGGGGAAGGGCCTTGAGGGGAAGCCATGTGAGGAGAGGCTGAGGTCCCTTGGTCATTCAGCCTGGAGAGGAGAAAGCTGAGGGGAGACCTCACTGCAGTCACAGCTTCCTCCTGAGGGTCAGAGGAGGGGCAGGCACTGATCTCTGCTCTGTGGTGACACTGACAGGAGCCAAGGGAGTGGCCGGGAGTTGTGTCAGGGAAGGTTGAGGTTGCATATTAGAAAAAAGCTCTTCATCCAGGGCATGGCTGGGCAGTGGAACAGGCTCCCCAGGGCAGTGGTCACAGCTGCAAGGCTGGCTGAGTTCAAGAAGCATTTGGACAATGCTTTCAGGCATGTGGTGTGAGTCTTGGGGCTGTTCTGTGCAGGGCCTGGAGTTGGACTCAATGATCCTTGTGGGTCCTTTGCAGCTCAGGATGTTCTGTGATTCCAGGAATGGATGCGACATGGGCTCACTGGGCAGCCTGGACCACCACCCAGCTGTCCTCACAGAGGTTCTTCTCACACCCAGTGTGAAACTTGTCTCAATTATTGTCTTGTTTTTTCCTTCTGCCCTGCTCTGCTGGCTCCAGCTTCTCAATAACTTCCTCAGGGTCAGAGATAATTTGGTATTTATTTTATTTTTTGAGTCACTTTCAGCTTTAAAGTCATGATGTGTGTCATTCTGAAAATACTTTTCCTATTGCTGTGTTTAATTTCTTCTGTAGATTATAAGAAATTTTGTTACACTGTATGGTTTTCTATAACCATGCATCCTTTTGAAGTGGCAAGTTTATAGATTTTTTTTCTGACAATTACTGTGCTTTAGTCTTGAAAAAAAAATCAGCCCATGTAAGGGATTTTGAAATTTAAAATGCTATTAGTAGAAAATGTGTATTTTTAGTAAAGGAGAGAGTGGCCAAAGTTTATCTTCTTCTGAAGAACAGTACAACATTTACATAGCTTGTACATATACCTGCTTGCCTTTAAACGTGTGTTTGTATCCCTTTGAGCTGCAATTTGCATATGTTCAAAATCCACCTAAATATATTAATACAGAGAGGTTGGACTATATATTGGGTTTCATATAGATCAGTTGGGAAGCCAGGAGGAGGAGTACAAGAATCAGTAAGTCTTGTGTTCTCAAGCACTGTAAGAACTTTCTTTTAACAGGGAACACAATTAGGGTGTATCATTAATGTCATGCAATATGTCAGTTGCTAAAGATTGAAAAGCTCTCCTTCAGTCCTTCTGAAGCACAGGGCTGTGGTGAGGCTCACAGACAGCAGTCCCAGCAGTCACACACCCAGACAAGCTGGCATTTGAGCAGCTCAGCTTTGGCAGCTGCTGCCAACCTGCAGCCACTGCCAAGCTCAGGGAGCAGATCCCTCCACGTGGGTGAGTGCTGGGAGCACCCTGCTAGACATTCTGGGGGCTGGGGCTTCGCTCCTCCTTAACACTGCTCTTGCTTTAGGAGCCTCTGGGCACCTGCCATTGCTCACTGTGAGCAACTGGGTGTTATCCCTCATGCTGGCAAAAAGACCGGAGGGTTAAAGAAAGAGTGCAGCTGCTTACTGTCACCATATTTACTTTTCTCTCTCTGCCACCACAGTCTGTTTTTCCCTCTGATCATTTGTCCAGCCTAGACCTGAGTGCTGTAGTTGTGGTGAGCAAACGTGCACTTTGTGTGCTGGGGACCTGAGTGAAGGGGAGGTTTTGTGACAAGGTGAGGGGCACACCAGTGTGCCTGTAGAGGTGAGGGACAGAGCACAGCAAGCCAGATCTCTGTCTCAAAGTTCCACTGGCTCATGGAGTAGGCAGGGAAAATCAGCAGAACAAGAAATGTGCACAAAGGTATCCAGTCCTTCAATCCTCCACATAGCTGGGAGCTGTGAGTGGAGATGGCTGCAAGGGGAGCACAGACTGGCACTCCACTCTGTGTGAAGGACACTCTGTCAGTCTCTCTCCTTTTGTCACATCCATCCCTGAATGCTGGCTTGTGGGAAGGTGAGGCTTGGAACAAAAAGAAGGCAGTGCCTAAATACATAGTCCTGTGCCTGCAGAGTCTTGTTCGGAAACTGTAATACTTCAGTGGGAACACAGTGTCCCCTGTCACATCTTTCTGCATCTGACTAAGCCCTCGTCCTTACCCTCTGAGTCCTCACCCTCCAGAGCTCTCCAGACAGAACATCACTTTTCTGTTTAGGTGTATGAAAAGCAAAATACGTTTCACGTTATTAACAATCATTTTCTGTGGTTTTCCTGTCGCTGCTCTCACCCCATTTTTGTAAAAAAAAAAAATATAGATCCATAAACGCACCCTGGTTAAAACAGTAGCAGTCAAAAAAAATGGCACTTAGTTACGATATTGCTTGACTTGCTGCAAGCTCCTGACAATGTAGCCATCAACAGTAGCTGTCAGATACACTTTGGCAGCTCTGAGGTTAGCTTGAGATTTGAGTGGAATGTTCAATACCAGCAATTGAGCAAGATATTGGGAGAAATTCCAGTGACAGGGCTTTGTTGACAGGAGCAATGCAAGCTTTGAGATCAAATAAAACATCAGCTGGGAAATTAAGATGTTATTATATTGTGTGTTAGTGATGCTTAGGATCTTAGGAATAACAACCCTCATCAGCTAAGGAATTACTAAAGTAGAATTAAAGAATGCTATTGCTTTATAAAGCCATAATGTTTTTATGGAATAAACTTCTCAAAAACTACCTTTATGGAGTTACACATAAAACAATTATGTCACTTCTCCAGGGCCCATTGCACTTAATTGTCTTTGGACTGATCTCTATGTATGTGTATACATCCTAAAGGAACCTTGACAAACGCTACAGCGACTCATGCAGGAAGTTTGTATCTAAATATCCTTCCCTCTGGTTCCTCCCATTGCCAGCACAAAGCATGGCTGAACAAGGGCCTCAGGAGAGCTGGAAAGCTCAGCTCAGCATGGATTTTGCAGAAATGGAAGGTCACAGTGCAAGAAGAATAAAGGCAGAATGGAAGTTTTACTTTGGAAGATTTTTCATACTGATGGTGGGGGAAAAATACGTTAGCAAAGACATTTTAAAAGTGCAGAACTGTGTGTGGTTATAAGATTTAGAATGAAAAATAAGGACAAGAAAGGAGGGTAACAGACTCAGAGAAGATGTAGAGAAGTGCCAAAAAGCAGCCAAAAACTAAGATAGGAAAAAGGAGTGAGTCATCATTCTGGAGCAGGATACTACACCATTTCCCCCCCACACACACATATCAGGCTGTCATACAGAATTGTGGAGCTCACACATTCTGTCAGAGAGTGAGCAAGAGAACCAGCTGGAGGCAATCCTGTGCCATGATGATTCTGGTGCAGCAGGGAGGTTGGACCAGGTGACCACACCAGTGATCCCTTCCAGCTTCACCAATTCCATGAATAATACTTTCTGTGGGAAATCTATGGTTTGAAGGGTCTCTAGGACCTAGCAAATGATTGATATCCTTCAAGAATGGATGTGGAAATCTAAGCACTGGGAAAACAACTTCGCCAAAACAAAATCCTTCTGGAAAAAATGTTATTTCGTTAAAAAACAAATTGCCATACAGTTGTAATATTTTTTCAATCTTTAAGCTTTTGTTCTTTATGCTTTGAAGCTTTTTGCATCCCTAAGATGTGTAGTAGAAGTTGGAGATGCTTGGAGCTCTGATTTTCAGTAAGCAAAAGTGACATAAAGACTTGATGGTAGACCAAGTAGATGAAGTTTCAGATATTAACTCAGAGGTGTCAGTACCTAGCACTCAGGTGGGTTGAACTGTAGGTTCAGTAGTGTTATGCACTGCTTAGCAACAACTGCAACATCAGGGTGTTAGCAACATAACTCTCATACTTTGGAATCCAAAATACAGCACTGTACCAGCTAGCAGGAAGAAAACGAACTCTGTCCCAGCCAAAACCAGTGGCTATTAGTTTTAGCTATTGGTTCAGTACTGAGGCACTAGCAGGCAAAGGTGCCATAAAGAGAATTTGCACCACCTGAATGTGCAGAGCACTGAAAAGGTTTAAAAACCCTTCTGCTGTTCCACTGGAATTTTCTTTCAGTGTGCATTTGCAGTTAGTTTCTTTGGTATTACTCCATTGCCATTCCTTTTCTAGTGGCTGCGTGGGTCACTGCTGCTGGTGCTGTCCAGGGTGGATTCTCCCTGTTTCCCCTCATTCACCGTGCCAGGAGAAGCACCCACACAGCACTGATGTCAGGGTTCTCTCTTGAGCCAAAGCACACACAGAGAGGGGATATTGGGTTTCAAAGTTTCTTCCCCCTGGAAGAATAAGGAGGGAAATTGTCCTGCCTCGTTGTGCTGTAAAGGTTTGGCTGTTCGTCTTCACTGGTGTCTAATTCCTCTTGCTGTCCTCAATCTCTATTTCATTCTCATTTTTGGTAGCAAGGGCAGAGCTTTCTGTGTTCAGAAACCAGTAGCTGCTAGGCTGCTTTTGGGGCTAAATGCTGATGGTTCATGGAGTTATAACTGAGCTGGTATGTTTGGCTTAGTGATGAGTGTCATTTGTGGCCCATGCCCTTCTGTACTGAACCACAGATGCCAAAAAAACAGAGGTGCTCTAGGGGGTGCCAGCCCCCTCCATTTTAGACAGGATGTGGTGATTTGAGGGGAAGGGAAAGAGTTTCTTTGAAAATGCCTGCTGCTTCTCTGCTTTTTCTGCCAAGAGCTGCTCATTGCTTTTCTCTACTACAACTCAGTTGCTGGGGTACTGCAGCATTCAGGGCCATGTGCAGTCCTCGGTGCCCAGGAGGACCTTGCACAAATCTTTAGATTTGTATCTCAGATCTGTAAGCTTTCACATGTGATTAGGGCAAGAGTTCATCTTGTTCGGGTCTGGCTGTTTGGCCCATAATTTCACATCCTATTACTATGATACTATTTCTTCAGTGCCCTGATGCAATTTAGTAGAAATGTCCTCAACAGTGGACTAATGTAAAATAGAAATAAAATGTTTCAGATCATTTAGGGGGCTTTTTCTCTCCACCAGCTATCAAGTTTCTCTCCTGTGGGACTTCTACTCCTTAGGGGGCTGTTTCTTAGCTTCTTATCCCTTTCACACATCAGCAAAAGTGCAGGCAGCCATCAGGCAGGAAGATTACTGCCAGAGGATCACAATCTTAGACAGCTTTACCCTTTTATCGTAAGTTTTTTTCAGTGAGCTCATTGTCTAAAATATCACCATAGATTTTTAGCTGTCAGCATTTATTACCCAGATAAATTTTTTCCCTTATATCCACACTGAAAATTAAGTTTGGGGAGGGAGGAAGAATGGCCTTCATATTTATCTTTCTCTTATACTTAGAGAGTTCAAGTTAAAACATGTATATTCAGATGGTATCAAAAATTGATAGGCTAAAAAAGAAAGGTTCATATGTAATTTTAATTCTTATTAGTATATAATAGAAATGTATTACAGGTTGGCATACTGGGTGTATTTTTGCAACAGTAGAAAGTCTTGGAGAAACTTAGAGTTGCTGTTATAAATTCTAAAACTGAATCATTCAGCAAGGAAAATTAGTGCTCACACACAGAGAACTGATGAGATTTGGGGAGTGAATTTGGTTAGTGACTGACCTTATCCATCTTGGAAATAAAAGGAAAATAGATAAAGTTTGTAATAGAATTGGTTTGTCTTACTTGTAAATTGTCAATACAAAAGAACTTGTAACAAGATTTTTTCTTGAAAGGAAAAGGTTACCTCTCATCCTTAGCTTCCTATGGGGCTGTTTCAAGCCTAAAATTTAATGAATATCTTGCAGTGAATGCACTTAGATATGGCTCTGAGAGTTTGTTAGATTTGAGTTCTGAAGGTAGCTGGCACAAATCCCAAGTTCCCTGCAGATAAACAGAAAAGATAGTTTCTTAGGATACCCAAGTTAAAATTAATTTACCTTCAGAATTAAGATCTTGCTGTTTAAAAGTGCTAATCAAATTTTCACTTTATAACAAGTAGTACTTACTAAGGATATTGGCACCTTCACTCCTGCTGTTACCATAGACAGTACAAGACCTGTGTAAGGTTATACATTTGTTTTTTTGATTTTTTGGGGGTTTTTTTGCAGGTAACTCTTCAGCATTCACCTCATTTTATTTGAGGATAATTACTTTTTGACTAAGATTTCACCTTTCACTCACCAACCTAACATGGAGAGCTCAGCCTCAGAGTTAACAGCACATACCTTTGCATCCCTTTCCACGATGAGGGATTACACCTAATGCATTGCTTCATTTCTAGTCTCATGCAAAACCAGTGCCAGTGAGCATTAATGCTGTAGAATCAAGTACCCAAAATAGGTCAGTCAGACATGTTGAACAGTCTTTCTTTCCTTTTCTGTCTTCTGTGTATGCAGGAAATGATCTCACCAGTGTTAAATGCCAATAGTCAAACAATGTAAATATCATGCAGTTGTAATATATAATGGGCTGCATCTATTTCCCTTTGCATTCATTAAAATCCTTGTGCTGTGGATGTTCCACTAGTAGAAGAAAATGATTTTGTTTGTCTTTGTTACAATCAGAATTATCAAACAGTTCTTCCCAAGAAAGAATCACTGTGAAAACTGTGAAATGTTTTATGAACTTCTGCCAGCAGAAGTCAGCTTGCTTTGTTTCCAGTCTGAGATGGGAATCTGTGCAATTAACCTTGACTCTGTCCTCTCTGTAAACGATAGCAGATAAAAAACTTCTGCTTCTGGTTTGGGGACCTAAGTGTCTTGAATCCCTTTTAACAGGGAAATTCTACCCAGACAGACAAAAGTCTTGAGGAAGAAAACTCCGTGTCTTTTAAAAAAGTAGCTGAGACTTTGAAAAAAACCATGATATTTTATGCCCTTAAAGACGTTGAAACAGAGTTGTCTGGAGTGAGTTTATCTATTTCATGTATTTGCAAAGACTTCTTTAGAGGTTGAAATGTTTATATTACATTTTTTTATGTTAATCTCTGCAATGGTAGAGGCAATGTCCTTGTGGTTACAGAGAAAACAAGGGTCTTGACTTACTCAAGGTCAAAGAAGAAATGTGTGAACTGTGCCTTGTAGCATCTCAGCCGTTTCGCTCTGCCTTAGCACAAGCCACAGCATATGGCAGAGAATCTGTGCAGTAGGTTTTTGCAAGTGCAAGAACAGAGAAAACTCTTGGGAGAGTGGAATGTCTGATGCTGAGGCAATCACAGATTTTGTGGAACATGCAGGCTTTTTTTATTCTCTTCATGAATTAAATTTAGAATGCTGTATATAGTTCAGTACTTCTCACACATAAATCTACCTATATTGAGAAACATGCTTCAACAACTCTCTTTCATCTTATGGGAATCTCTATTTTATTGAAAATCTTGATATTGTGGATGAGGTTTCCATGTAGTTCTCCTCCATTGTTGTCTGTGACACCTTGAGGCTGCTGGACACCAAAGAGAGTTTAAGAGCCAAATTATACTTTTGAGGTTCACTTCAGAAGTGAGGTTCTGGTTCTGCAGGATATTCCTATACCATCTGGAATTGAGGTGTGGCAGGGAAGGCATGGGCAGGGCATGGAGGGAAATGCAAAAAGTGTGGCAGTGAGGTCACAGCAGAGATCACAGCGCCCAATTCGCTGCCTCTGCATGGCTCAGTTTTTACATGGGGCCAAAAAAAAAAACACCCCAAAGCCCTGCCTGCATATGCTGCCTTGTAATCTATTGAGGAAAAGCTGGCTCTGTGCCCATGGAAAGCTATTGGGTTTCATGTGTACCAATGACAAGATAAAGGTTTCCCCTATTTGTTTATAGCATGTTGTTACTTGCAGTAATGCAGAGTGGGTTCTTTTAGGAGGAGGGAGTGAGGAAGGTGAGAGTTTGTGCTTTTTGGGCTGGGAGTAAAAATTTCAGCATAAAAATTAATCTGCACCTTTATTCATTTTCACGGGGGGGGTGTTTCTTCACAGAGCAAAGGTTAAGTAATGCATTTGTATGGTAAATGTTGTAATTTCTCAGTTGGCTTGGTTTGAATAGTCAGTAATTATTCTCTGTGATGCTTGTGACCATATTGAGATTTTATTCAAAAACCACTGAAATAAGCACAAGGGGGAAAGTTACTATTTTTGTTTTGTTATTGTTTTGTATAGGCCACATGCACAATGCTGTTCTTCATATTTGAAATCCCTTTCAAAGATATTTCAACTCAAAACACACAATAGAACCAGAGGATCCAGTGATTATGGCTGGTAATGATATTGTGGATTTAGGTGCTGACAAAGCCTAACATAATCTGTTTTAATTAACTATGTTTTTTTCCCTCTGTAATGTGGTTATAATCATACTCAAGAACCTTGTACCAGCATTCTTCCTTTTATAATAAATTCAAAAAGAAGAGACCAGTTTCAGCTTATGTACAATAAAAAAAAAACTACCATATCCTTTAGAAATAATCATCATGAGAAAAATGTGTCCACCCCACACTTTTTAATCCTCTAAAGACCTACATGTATGCTTCAGTGGGTCTTTCCACATCCATAAAGCAAACAGGGTACAGACTGTAAATTTTAAAGAGCAAGAGAATTAAAAAACCCAAACCCCCAGTACCTGGAATATAACATGTACTTTTTTTCATAATGTATGTGAAATTTAACTGTGCTGTGAGCAATGGGTCACCAATAATAGCAGGAAACGAGTGCGATAAGCTTAGAAAACTTTGTAGCAGGTTGGAAAATAAGAAACAATCAATAGCATAATTGAGAATGGGCTCCACGTGTAACAGGGCACACAGTGCATGGGGACATTTCTTTGGCAGTTCAGCCTTGCAACAGGCACCATGTTCTGTGTGAGTTTGTCTTGTCTTTATGTTCTGAGAAGACCTTTCTTTCCATAATTTTTATTAAACAAAGAGTCTGCATCTAAACAGTTTACTACATTACTTCTCAGCACTGTGGTCGTATTTCTCTCAGTAGAGGTTGTGTATTTTTTGTAATTTGAATGCTTGGTGAAATTCACATTCTGTAGTCTTAATCCTCCAGTGGATTATCCAGGAATATCCATGGCAAATATTTTGGTTTTTTAGCAGAAAAATTTTCTTGGCTGCTCATTAAATGAGGAATCCTCTCCCGAGAGTATTTATTTCAATAGACTGTAATTGAGGTGATGTACTTCACAAGGAATATTTGAATATATGTGAATAAAGAGAGACTTATTATTTCAGTCACACTTCAGTTTACCTTGGGAAGTTAGTTTCAGTCTGTAAATACATACGTGCACCAGCTGATATAAATCCTTGTGTGAAGGAGAAGGAATTTGTTCTTCTCTTCTCTACGCTTTGAATTTCTCCAGGTTTCTGTTCTGTGAGGGCCCAAGTGCTTTGCAGTGCTTGGCTACAGCCATCTCCAGATTCAAGCCATTTTCGATGCTCCTTGTCTGGAGAGGATCTCAGCTGTGCTACCTGTGCTTGGCACAATAGTGAGGTTAGATTAAGGCAGCCATGAGGAGACCTTCATAGTTTGCAGAGAAGGACAGGTTGCATTGCTGTTAGTAAGAAAGCGAATTTTAAATAAAATGAATGCAGAAGATTAGAGAATGGAAAAAAAAACAAACTGATTATATTTAAAGATGTTCGAGACAAAAAATGGTGGAATCCAATATATAAATAAATATTTAGAGGATGTAAAAAATGAACAAAAGTGTCTAGAGAAATGGAGTACGGGTAATCATTAAGTACTTTTTCAAATACGCACTGTACAAAGTAAACAAAAAGGAAAGAAAATATTGATCAACATGTGTTGAAAGCTGGTGACAGGGATTAATCTGACTGCACAAAAGTCTCAAATCTTCACATAGTTGTTTTAGCAAGATAATATTGTCTGGTCTCTGAATTGCTTTTATCTTGGTAAGGCTTATTCGAAAGCATCTTTAACAAGCAGTGATCGCTATTCAGGACTGACAAAAGAGCATAGCTGTATTAAACTCCCAATTTCTCAAAAAGAACTAGCAAGAGAACAAAATAAAGTATTTAATGAGGACTTCTGTTGAAAGAAAATCAAAATTCAGCCTAGTGCACACATTACTTAAATCAGTTTATTTTCATAAACAGATTTTTTAATTGGTATTTATATGGAATGTTTGAGTGAAACTGCAGTTCATAACTATGTATGGTTTAGTTGGGGCTTAGGCAGTAGCTGTTGACATCATTATTCAGGCAGAACAGGTTAACAATTGCTGAAATGAAGAATTTTTTAAAGAGTTTCAGTGTGATTATATCAATGTAAGAATTCAAATTTGTTAGATGTGTGTATTACTGTGGAAATGGAAGCTGGGTAACTGTGCACAATTGCTTTTAACAGCAAACAAATAAATAAAACAAAAGACATTAGACCCCAAACATTTAGTTCAGTGCCAGTAAGGATTTACTGTTTAGATCCAGATTTTGTACCTCCCAGTGAGGAATAGGCCCAAAGCTGTACTGGAATCCCATTTAGTGCAATGCAAACAGAATTTCCTTTTGAATTACAATTTCTCCAGTCATATTTTAGACAGTGAAAAATCTATTTGCTTGTTTTTATTTTTAAGATAGTGTTTTAGAAGAACAATTTTTAGAATTTCAAATTTAAATGATGGGGAATGTCAGCAGAAGCAGAGGATGTTTTGTATCTTAGATCACTGTGGTTTTGTTTGGGAGAGAAAGCCTATAAGTAATTTAAAAAATCAAGATTTGATACTGTAATTTTCTTTTTAATAGCTTACAAAATAATAACTGGGTCTTACAAGAGACAGATGCTTGTGTTTAAGATTCCAAATGTTTAGTAACAACACTATGATATTCATTCTTGAAAAATTATTAATTAGTACTGATTAGGGTACTGCACATAGTCTTTAGTGATTTGCCTAGAATTACTTTGGTGTTTTCATACAATATTTGTTATGAACCTGAGAGTTACAAACTTGGAGCTACTGCCACCTACTTGACATGTGTGCCTGGTGTTCACATCGATGGGGGTGCCTGCACTGAGGAGCTCCAACCTAGGAAGGAAATGTGGGTTTGTCAGCACACAGGGCTTGTACTGTGCTCTGATAATCCCACGTGTTGGCTTTCCACCTGGAATTTGTGGATGAAAATACTGGTTTGTACATTGCATGTTTGGAGAAACTGATCTTTAAAAACAGCAATCTGTTTGGCATGTTCACAGTTTGAACTAGGAAGGTGGTTGGAAGAATAAACATAAAATATGAGGCTTAAGGAGCTGTTGAATTGAATGTGTGAATCTCCAGTTGCTTATCAGCTTCTGTCTGCTGTCATGAATGAGGGTCTTCTCTTATTTCCTTAGCTTTTTTCTTTTTTCTTTTTTTTTTTTTTTTACTTTCATTCTGTTTCTGGTTTAAGGTTATTTAGAATATTATAAGATTTATAAAGAAAAAAACTGTTTTTTTTAAAAAATCAACAGCTATCACATCAATATCTGGTGCTTCATATCAAAATAGTCATTGGGTTCCATACAAGTTCATTGAGTTGATTTTTTACTCTGGCATGTTTTGCATAAGCTTCAGGACATGGGAGTAGGGCATTGTAATCACCACTCAAATAAAAAAAAACCACTTATATTTTTGGGGTAGCTAAAGGAGAACTCTGACTCTTGTGGGACATCAGAAGAGCTCTGATTGTTCTTTCCTTAAGCCAGAAAAACTCCATGGTGGTAGGGCTCTTTATCCTATTGATGGTAAAATCTCTGTTAAGAAAAGCTGAAATACAGCATGTCGGACAGAGAAAAGATGAAACTGTCCTGATTGTCATTATTACATATCTCTCAGAGTGTTCTGGGGCCATTTTCTAAAACTTCTGAGGAGGCCACAGCTGCATGAGCCTTACTAGAGGAGGGGTTCAGAGAAGCACCCGTTCTGTGGAGGAATTATCCAGCCCAGACCCCCAAGGATCTGTCCATTATTAGTGGAACCACGAGGTGCTGCTGCAGCTCCCCTTTGGCAGGTGCTGTGTTGTGTGCTTCCCTAACGGTGCCCTTTGCTGTCCACAGAGAGCGAGGAGGTGTACCAGCGCCAGGTGCTGTCCATCGCCTGCATCGTCTTCGGCATCGTCGTGGTGGGCATGCTGTGTGCAGCCTTCTACTTCAAAACAAAGTAAGAGCCTTCCTCTGCCGTGTCTGGGGTTTAGCTGCTGTCCTTCTTACAGCCTGAGAGTTCTCCAGCTTCTCCCTTCCTTTTGAAGTTGCTGTTATCTCTGGTCTGGCTACAGCAGTTCCCCATGGCTGCACTAAGTCCTTCCCAAAACACAAACAGGAGCAATATGTGTTCTTTCTATTTTCTGATATCACAGAAGAATAAAATGTGCCACATCCACTTCTTTTTTTTTTTTTTTTTTACGGTCAGAATTTTGTGTCATTTACCATCACTGCAATAATGACTTTGCTCTTCTGAAAATGATAGTTTAAACATACCATCTGCTTTTTGCACTTCATTTCATGTCCCTGAATGTCCATTTCTGTATGCTGAGAGCAAAAGTAAAGTTAGAAATGTAGAAACAAGTCCTCTGCAGATCTCTGTAACCTGTAGTTAGGTTCATCAACAGCAGCCTGTTGATGAAGATGCATATGAGTGTCTGTAAACAGAAGCACTGTGACATATTCAAATAGTGAAATCATCTGGACTAAACTAGTTTCAAGTGAAATACTGTCCACTCTATTCTTTTATCTTCCCAACTGAATATTATTTTGTAATATTTATTGTTATGTGTGCAATCTGAGTTGCAAAAACCTCATAGCAGTTACATGACATGCTTGTCAGTGCCCCTGTATGAATAAATATGTTCTGTATGGTGGTCATCCTTCACTCCTGTTCCAGCTGGAGTTAATGAGAAAACACAAATCAATACAAAAAAGTACCTGCTTGAGGCTAGCCAGGGTGGCTGAGCATCAAAAATGTGAAGGTTGGCACTATTTAAAAGTATGGATGTTTATCTGAATCCCCCTTTCTAGAATTTATTTTAATGTCTAGAAAATCTAATGAGCATTGGGTTTTATAGAAAAAAATTTAAATTGACTTTTCTATCCGGAGGGACAAAAAAAACTCACCAGGTCTTTTTTACCCCCTTTTCTTCCCCTCAAACTTCAGGGGTAGGCCATGAGTGAAGACTTGAGTCAGTTCAAGTTTTTTTCTAAATTATTCTGATATCTTGAGGGATTTTGTTTAACTGTTGTGTGGACATGCAGAGTGACAGTGATGCTAGCTGGGAAGGACAGACTGGCAGGACAGTGCCTGCCTGCAAACCCCTTTGTTGCAGTGTAAATGTGAGCAGAGACAGCCGCTTTGGCCCTGCCATTAGGAATGTCATCATGCATTTCAGATCTGCAGATCTTAGAAGAACGAGTGAGTGAGAATCTCCCTGGAAAGGCTTGAGGGTTTTGCTGATGAGGAAAGTTTCAGAAAGGCAGGATGGGATTGTCAGTAGGAGGAACATGCAGTCAGTGACTGAGCAGACTGAGAATAAGCCCCTCTGTTACTCACAGTGCCCCTCCTGGTCCTGCACTGCTGTAGGGAGTGGTGAGAGCTGGGTTGGAATAGCCTGCAAAACACCCTGGCTTTGATGAGATGGTGAGGAGAGCTAAGCCTGAAAATAATGAGTGGAAATAATGCTTGAAAGAGGAGCTTACAGGACAATAGTGCATCATAACTTTTGGAGGCTGTGTGGGGCTGTTGGATCTGGGGCTTTGTCTGCATTACAAATAGGAGAGTTACTGAGAAGAGCTGAAGTGGGCTGGTGCCAGACTCTGGGAACTGAAGTTTAGAGAGTTATGAGAAAATGAGCACCTCTGGTTCGGTCAGGAGGCCTCAGACAGTGTACAAGGGAGACTGATCAGTCCCTACCACCCTGGCTGTGGCTCCATCTGGTGCTGTCCAAAGAGGAAATAGAAGTGTCTAGACTGGGTCTCATGGAGCCCAGGTAAAATTGTAAATGTAACATTGGCCAGTGTCTTCAGGATGCAAAACCCAACAAATTCGAAGTGCCTCAACACTTAGCATATGTTAGCTTTGAGTCAGCAGGTTTTTGGGAGCTTCTTTTTCAGGCATATGGACCCTGACTGTGCTTAAGAATTATCAAAGCATTCCTCCTGCATGGGGGTAATCATGGGGTTTCATTTGACGTACAAAAAATTTAGAATATTGGTAACAGATATAGAAACTCTTGAATAGTGCATCCATTGAGAGGAAAGTTTCCATGAAGATCCTGACTTACTTAGTCCAACAATTCTATAATACCAGCTGCTAGAAATAGGCACTGCCCTGTATGCCATTGAATTAAAAGTCCTTTTTTAAAATAGATTCAATCTGAGAAAGTTTAGGACTATAATTAAACTCTGTGCCCTTCCAATTATTCCTTTTAGGTTAATCAGGAAAGTGCTGGAAGTGTTAGCAACAGATGAAGAGTACAGTAATGGGCTGCCCTTTACAGTTTAGACTTTTACAAATGACTAGTGACTTTATTTCTTGCTGAAGTAAGAACACTTCATTGCCAAATAACTCTAAAGTAGAACACATAAGGCCCATTTGTTTTGAAAACAAAACTTATAAAATAAATTTATTAATCAGCAAGTAACTTTGAATTATTAATAGTTTCTAGTTTTATAGCTGTGCATCCTATAGTTTGGCCAAATGAATATGCATAAACCTGATATTAATGTTAGGTTGCATGATCATAAAAGGAAATTAATGATTGGATTGTTTTTCTCAGCAAATTACCTTCGGGAATTTCAATTGTAATGTTAAAGACTGCAGTAGTGAGGCTGAATTTTTGCAGTTTATTTACATGTGTTTATAAGTATAGAAACAACTCTATTTATTTTTATAAATAACTCCAAAACTTGTTTTGTTATTTTCCTGATTAAATTATCATTTTGTATGTATATGAGAGGTTCCCAAAATCTGATGCTGTGATCATGTTTCACTATGATTAAAGTTATAAAGTCATGAGACTTAAATAAAGTATGCAAAGAATTCCTGAAGATTCCATAACCATTCTGGAGACCAAGCAAGAGGCTGGTTTTCCAGTAGGACATAGGAATAGATGTGTTAATTTCCTCACTGTTTGTAATTTAGCTGGTCAGAAAACAGTTGCTCATAAAAACGCTAAAGTTGCTTCTATGAATCCCCTGGAATTTTATGAGAAGCTGAAGAGCTCATTTAGACATTTTACAAATGAAATTGTTCAGTTTCACAGGATGCAAAAATTAGTGGATATTAAAAACGTTTTTAAAAGAGATGTTTCAGATTCAACTGACTAATTTAATTTGACACTATATTCGTTCAGATTATATATCTATTCAGATTATTCCAATATTAATTCTACCAGTTTTGGCTAAAGAAAATCTTGAAGGTTTTTGTGAAATTATTTTGAGAAATTATTTCCTCACCTACCTCTATTCATAGATTTTACTAATTATGAGCTCCTGGCAATACTCAAAACATGCCACTCATGTTTGTAACATGCTTAAAATATAAATTCATTCTTTTCCATATGCTTCAAAATAGGATGCAAGTAGAAAGCCTAAGAGGTGCTTAGAGCCCTGGATTTGTTGTGGCTTATGACCTGTACTCAGGAAACAAGCTGTAACAAATACTTATAATCAAGTACTTACAGTATATTGAATTTAAGCAAATGATTGCATTGTGTCATACTGAACCAAAACTAAGGGACTTAAGAAATATTAAAACTATGTTATTAAGATTGAATATTGGAACTGTGATGCTTCTCACCACTTATTCTCATTTTGAGGGAACTTGTCCTCTCTCACAGGCCCCTCCATTGAACACATAAGTAAGTCCTTTTCCTCTGCTTTCTTATACCTTGCAGCAGTAGACAGGGATTCCACTGCAAATAAGAAATTAAAATTAATTTTATACTTCATTCAGTGTCAAATTCACGGTCTGACACACGATCCTATCAAGCTTAATGATGTCATAAAGCTTTCCAAAATCAAATAACCAGAAATGTTTCAAAATGCTGCTGAAGCTGCTTTGCTAAAATTTAAATTTCAGTATAGAAAGGCTGTATTTTCTTTGTCTCTTATAAATACTTGTCAGAAATCACTTCTTTTGGAAATTTGGCTCAGCACCAGTTGCTGTCCAAAGCCTGCTGGTGGTATAATGAAATGCTGCTACTGGTGAGTCCTTGACATTACTGGGCTGTTTCCAAGGCCATTGTAGGTTCACTGCTGGAGATGCATCTTCTGGGGAGAGAAAGAAAGCAGGGAAGGAAAGAATTAAAATGGTATTGTGAAGTTTTTCCTCATCATTGTTTAAAGCTGATAGTCCCAGACAATGTAGCTTATCACAAAAAAAAAAGGAAACTGATAAAAGAGCTTAAATGTATTTTGCTAACAGTTTTTTTTTCCCAGCTGAGATAACTTTTTTGCAGAAGATAAAAGTAATATTTAAAGTTTGCTGTCTCATATCCTCTGTCATGTACAGAACTTAAAAACTGTTTGTCACTTCCACTCAATATAGTGTGGCAGAAACAGAAAGTCTTTGTTAACAGTATAGTTATCTCCTGAATAATGCAAGGGATTTATCCAGTGGTATTCCTAGCTCTGACAGGGTGGATTATAGTATAATAACTCAAAAACATGGCCTCAGAGGCCATGTTTTTTCCAGGTTTAAGTATATAAGCAGAAGCTGTTCAATACAAGATGTGTTATAGGTCAAGTCTAATCAGCCAGCAGAAATCTTTGATTCTTCACCAATTTTTTATAGCCAGCAGGGGCCAATGCCTGTTTTATTTGCCAAAACGTTTCTTCCAAATCAGAGGAAAAGATGCCTTTTTTTTTTCAGACTGACTTGTAAGCAATTGTTAAATGTGGAATAGATGATCTTACAAAACTCTGCACTAGCACAACGAGCATACTATTATAGTAATCTGAGAATAGAAGGTATTTTAAACACAAGAGAAGGGATTTTTTTTTCCCCTTTGTTTAGCCTTGCCAGGGAACAACGGCTGCATTGGAATATGAGACATCAGTGAATTAGCTCAGCTGGCTCATCTAGCACGGTGAAGTTTTGAACAAAGGGAGCTGTGGCTATAAAAGTATCATGGCTATAGCAGAAGACCAAGCAAGCTCTTTCTTACTGGGATTTTATTTCTCTCTGCAGGAAACAAACCAAGCAGATTCACGAACAGCTGAAAGAAACGCAGAATAGGAAAACCTACAGCCTAAATGCTTCCAGCATGATGGCAAAGTCGGAGTGTATGGCACAGAGCCAAGTCCAGCTGCAAAATGTAAGTAATCCTGCCAGCTACAGCACTTAATAGCCTGGCTGAGTTCCTGGTGCTGATGGCAGCACATCGTCATGCTGCTATTAACATCTGAGCAATGGGAACCACAATTCTCACCTCCTTCATAAATAATGTTTTCTATCAGGCCTCTTAATGGAAAGCAGGGATTTTTTTCTAAAGTTATTTCAATGGATCCTGGTACATTTTGTTCATGTGGTAGACTTTGCTGAGCCCCCCAGCTCTGCATTCAGCAGTGGAAATTGCTGTTATATTTCCCAGCAATACCCGAGGTCATACATGTCTATGTGTGTAGTGAGGGTCCTTGAACTTAAGTGATGCCACGCCTTCCAACAATTTATGAACCTGCAGGAAAAAACACAGAGATTTGTCACAGTTAATTCAGAGTAAATTCAAAATCCAGAACTAAATTTACACATGTAAACAAATGCCCAAGGGAAGACCGTGCAGATGGTCTCATTTTTCTGGGTCTTTATTTAAAGGTACTTTAGTTTACAGAAAGAAATTAGTCTGTTCAAACTAAATTTGAAATATATTTAATAATTTTCTGAATGTAATTATATGAAAGTCATTACAATTTCACAATCATGAAATATGCAAAGAGTGTTTGAAATAAGGAACTTGAAAACAACCAATTTATTTAGCCTGGTGTTTTTTTAGGAAGATATTTTCCAGTACATGTCATTCTCTTTCCCCTGCTCACACACAATCAGCGCTGTCTTACTTTGAACAAAGCCTTTGGAAGAAGGATCCTGGTAAGCAATATATTAAGAAAATATAAAAGATGTATTAAAACCTTTCTAAATTATTAACTATTTTTTAAAAAAAAGTAAAAAGTACCCTAGTGTTGCTTAAAGGAATGACTACCTTATTTGCCAGATTCTGTCAAAATAGTGGGAGTTTAGCAAAAGTGAGCACTCATGCCCACTTAACCAAAGACTTCTAAACTCCTAGTTCACATCCAATTAATTTAGAGATAAATGTAATCCCTTTTAACCAATTTAGAGTAAGCAGAGCCTCCCTGATAAGACACTGAGGCTATGAGAGGATTGCTTGTATTCACTAAAAGTTCTGTACTCACTATTGCGGTGTCCCTATGCTCATGATATGCTTTGTAATTCAGGAAAAAGATACTCTTTCAAGAGGGAAGATAGCTCCACTAAATTGACATAATCACAATTTGGGGAACCTTGTGCAATTTTTTCTCTCACTTTCAGTTCATTCAGCCTTATGTTATTTCTAGCCCCTAAAAAAAAAAGAGCTGTTGGGAGTATTGTTGGTTGTAATGATGACAACAAAAGGTAAAGTCACGATCCTTTTGTTCTATCCTATGAAATAAGCCTTGGTTAGCACTAAGAATATGCTCTTTGGCATTTTCTCACTGTAATTCAGTGCAATATTTTGTCATTTTCTTTTGCCATAACCATAGCCATAATGGCTGAAATAGCAGTTCATACGTTCTGGATATAGAGATTGAACACCATCATTATATTTACTATTTTAATCAAATTTGATTTTCACTTTTTATTTCTGTTCAGCCTGACATTATGAGTCCAGGTAATTAACACACCATTTTCTTGTCCCTGTGGCTGTTTGCAAGCAACTGTTTTCTCCTTGCCATAATGCATTCTCCCTTTGGGAAGATAGGAAGCAGGAAAAACAGAATGACCTTGTGCAGGATGCAGTGTAACAGTGTAATAACAGTTTCTATTGTTAGGAAGATTTTAGTGCAGGAATGCATGCAGGCAGCTCATGAAATATTTACAAAACTTGCCAGATTGGAGTGGGGGAAAGGGCAGGGGTTTGGTGAGGCAGCAGAGAAGGGACTTTGGAAAGGTGTTTTGTAGGGATGGCTGAGTGGCTGCCCCTCAGAGACCAGAGATCTGCCTCGGGTGTATCTGCTGGGTGGAAAGGGCATCAGGCAGCCTGGATGTGATTCCCATCTGCAGCTGCCCCACTGCATGGGCCTGGGGAGAAATCCTAGTTCTCTTCATTTCCAGCAGCTAATAAATAAATAAATGAGGGCAATTACTTTCTGGAGACTACTCCAATATGGCATTTTGGTTTCGGTAATCCTGGAAGTTGTTTCTTTTCCCACTCCACGTGCTCCCCCTACAAGCAAGTGAGTTTTTGCCACCTTTCTGTCTTTCCCTAGAAGATTATCTCAGATTTTTCTCTTGTCTCTTTTGAATAGACCTGGTGATGCTGTCAGGCTTTTCACACAGCTCTTTCTTCTGCGGAGGAGAATGCTTTTGTGGAGACCTGAGAAAAGTTGCATAAGGTTCCTTATTCTTGATGACTGTTCTGAAAGAGCCATGACCTTTTGACTGAGAGGTTGCTATATTTAGTAAAGGGCCCATCTATCTTTCCAAATATGTTGCTTCAGAAGGAGGTTTAACTTATTTCCCAAGGCCCGGGGTACAGCAGACAAGGTTTCAAGTGGTTTGTGGCTATAAAGAGCTTGACCAATCTCAGTGAAGTAATTTTTCCTCCCATACTCAAGTGTATTACATCTCCTCCACACCCTGCCTCTGCTCCATTGTGATTCTGAGAAGTGAAATAAAGGAGTGGATTTTGTCAGGACAGCTGTGTTCTCTCTGAAGTCCAGCTGCTCATCACTGGTAATTGTGCTCACCTGTCTTATCCTCAGTAGCGATTTCAGTGTTTTGTTAGAAGTACAAATTAGATGAAAAATACTGTGTACTGTAAGAAGGATTCATAAATATCTGTTTGAACACAGCTCTTAGGATTTCCCAAATCTCTTCCAAGTCCACTGCTTTTCCAAAACATTCTGGCAAGCAACACACTTAAATTCTTGCTAGGTGGTTCTTGCTAGGGTTTCTAGCCTCTTGGATTTGAAGACTAATGCACTGGTAATCTTGCTATAATTCTTCAGCCAGGAAGAGATGTGCCAGTTTTTAATCCAGGATCTTTGAGGTACACAGGAGATGGAGATTAATTTCACCCACTG
The DNA here is from genome assembly GCF_015832195.1 of Motacilla alba alba. Classification (NCBI taxonomy): domain Eukaryota; kingdom Metazoa; phylum Chordata; class Aves; order Passeriformes; family Motacillidae; genus Motacilla; species Motacilla alba. The sequence goes on along the minus strand of NC_052021.1, from coordinate 10,329,686 downwards.
CATAAAACCTAGGGCTTCCCAACTATTATGTACCCCATCCCAAAGAGATCATCCTCCTTTCAAGAGATATTTAAAGGGCTGCAGCAAACAGTTAGGTCTCCACATAATCAAAAGGAAGGAAATTGTCATTCTCCCCATCTAGAAAGACAAGTGCTCAGTGTGCCCTCACACAGCATGCAGGTGGCAGGAGGAGGTGGGGTGGCTCCTTATTCCTACAGGAGCCATATATAGTCAAGGGTTTCTTCTTAAATCCTCACAACTTGGTAAATATGTCATGAAAAAAAAAATTTTAAAAGAGTCAGCTGAAACCTTGACATTCCTTTAGTGATTCTGAGAATTGTCATGGCTTTTTAAAGTGGCCTTTTTCATCCTCGTGGTTTTTAATACCTTTCCCCATGGTACCAAGGGGATCTATTAATTTCCCATCACTGTCCCTCTGAAGTGGTTAATATGCTTTTTATGCTGTACTGTGTGGTTTCAATTTTCACTACACTTGTTTCTAGTAGCTTGCAACCACTAGCTCCGGGTTTCTGAAATTCTTATAACGAGGGACAAAAATGTTCCTTTTGCATCTTGTTGCCTTTTGTTCATAGTAGTAGGAAATAAAATCTCAGTGAATCTATCTCATTCACTGAGATAGAAATGCAATTAATATATGTCAAGCAAGAGATACTTTAAATCTTTTAAAGGATTACTCTGTGGGTTTACGTGAATTATCATTTGATTTATCAGCTGAGACCAAGAGCAAATTTCCCATTTCTGAATCACATGGTTACTTAGGAAGAACTGCCAGAACAGACAAACCTGAATTTACTGTCCTCTGTCTAGAGGCAATGTTTGCAACAAAACATACAGAGCGTAGGGGAACAGTAAGGATGTTAAATGTGCCACCTGATGAGCTTTTGTGCAAGCTCAGCCCCCTCAGATAAATCTCTGGCTCTTTTCCTCCTTGAGGAAATTTTCCTCCTCTCTGAATGTCATTTCAAGCTGACCCCTCTGCCTTCTCAGTTCTTTCTGAAATGGGATCCCCACATCACCTCTCTTCCAAAGCCATGTGAATTTCTGGACCTTTTACTGGTTTGGGGGAATCACTGAGGGGAGGAGCTCAGTAAATCCTGGGGAGGGATGGGTGTTTTTGTTTACAAAACACCAGGACAACAGTGCCAAGCTACTCTGGAGCATTCCAGTGGCATTTGTTATCCCTGACACCTGCATTTCAGAACAGGGAATTGAAGGCATAGAGCAGAGTAATGCAGCAGGTCAGTGACAAAGGCTGATTTCTTGTCTCCTGGCTCAGGCTGCCTTCACAAATTCACAGCATTAACTAGCAGGGGGTGGAATTTTTATTGTCAGAGAGTTGAGTAATTGCACATAATAGATTATTTTCTCCATGAAACAATGAAAAATGGAAAATTTGCAAATTTTTTAAAAGCAATCATTATTCTATAATTTATTTAGCCATATGCCTCAGTGTTTTTCAGTAATTGCTCAAACATGAACAGATAATTAACCAAGAAGGTTAATTAAAAAACCCAGATACAGATAAACTTTCAGAGATGCTTTCAACCTACTGGAACAGGCCTTTGAAAGGGCTTCACAGCTTATTCTCCCTCATGGCTGAGTATTCAGCAGCTCACAGCAGTCAGAGGCTTCCATGGAGCTCAGCCCAGTGGGAACTGAGCTGTGAGAGCAGCAGGATGAGCCCTGCTGGGAAGTGGCTGGGGAATGATCCCAAATTGTTCTTCTGGGGCACCAACTGATGCTGCTGTAAGCTCTTCACAAAAGTATGAAGGTTTTTTTTTCCAGAAATTATCTTAGAGAATGGGTGTGGCGCTTGGAGTTAAGCTAAAGGAGAATAAACCCAACTGTGTTTAAATATATTAAAATCTATTGATAACATGGTGCATCCAGATCTGTTCAGTTACATTGTTAGAATTCCCTGTATATTCACACCCTCAATTTAAACTCTAATTCACATTTTCATTGTTAGGAATGTTATGATTGTGTATTAAGTGGTGTATCTGAAAAGGGGAAAAATGTTCAGTAAGGGGAAAAAATACCCTTTGTAGGCTGTGCCTGAGTGGTGCTGGACCTTCAATAAAGTGTGCTGATCAGCATCAGAGCAGCTTCTGGTGTCCTGGTGTTCCTCAGCTGTGATCAGCCAAGTCTCTGTGTACCACTGCTCCAGCCCGCATCCACCTGAAACAAGGATGTAGCAAAAGGCACAGCTTATCTCTGCTCTTCATGATTTACTGCATACTCACAGTCTTATAGGCCATTCAGACCTTCAGTTTTGTACCATGAACAAACTCAAAAAGAGGACAGAAATAGCTTCTTGGCACTAGCAAGCCATTCTTTACATAGCTCAAATTGATTTATTCAGGTCAGAAATCAAAGCCAGTTTCATTTCTGCAGCTGGCAGGATAACTATTAAAGTTTAAAACCTTCACCGATGTGAGTTCCTTAAAAATCATATTTCTGTCTGAATATTTTATCTACAACATTTACAAGTGACATCTAAGATCATGGTAGCTGAAAGTAATGGGAGTGGAATGTGTTTCTTCTTATTATTTCAGGTGTGTTTACTTCATGCGTGCAGCACCATTTTTGCATATTGCCACTCACAGCTTTGCCTTCAGAAGCAGAAAAACAATGATTTTGTGTTTAACATGGGTATTTCACTCAACAGAAAGAAGGAGAAGAACAGTGGAGAAAAATTTGAAGGGCTGTTATTTTATCTATAGAAATTAGTCATAAGAAGTGTGACTGGTTGGACTAAAAGTATATGTAACCTATTTTTAAAAGAGAATATTCCTGTATGACTTTCCTTTTTGATCTTGCTGAAGTCTACAGAAATGTAGATAAAAATAAGTGAGAGCCAGAAAAGAATAGTCTGTTGTTTTAATGAGTTACTAGTCTTTTGTTAGACAAAACTATGAAGACAAAACTACTTATGAAGAACAGTCTTTTGAAAGAATGCTTACTATCCTCTCCATGAATTTTTATGCTATTGTACCATAACAAACATTTTTAACCACTGTGATTTTTTTTCTAATATTTTAATTTGTATCTTCTTTCTAAAATATGTCATGATGTAATCACTGCCACAATACGAATTTATTTTAAAGATAGCATGGATGTCTAGGTGTCTAGTTAAAAATAAAAAGCAAAAGGAAAACAGACCTGTTAGTTTTAGTGCAGGTCCTTGTAACGCAAAGTAAAAAGTCTGAAAAGGGCTCTATTTTTCACACCACACCTGAGTGGAAATGTGACTTAACCTGTCATATCTCTGAGATACTGCCCAGTGACCACTAACAACATGGAATCTTCTTGCAAGCCCAAATGCAGCCTTTTCTGTACTTCATCTTTATGGATGGCTCCATAGTGGTTGAGAGACCTTTTTTTTTTTTTTTGGAAATTGCAGTTGAATCACAAAGCAAGAAGAACAAATCTGTTCTTCTTCATGTCTAGTGTCTGCTTTGCAGACCTTTGTGTCTCACTCTGTGCCCAGAGACTGCCCTACACCCACACCTGCCACAAGAAGAATTATGTTTACACTGTTCTTACTAGCACAGATACTCCCAGGTCAAAAGTTTCAGACTGGTTCAGAAAGATATCAGGCTCTATGGATAGGATTCAAATATTTTTCTTACTTATCTGATGACACAAGTGCTGTTTCAGTTTGGTTTTCATAGCTGTACACGCTGATGATGAATGCGGTGTTTGACTGAAATCACCACAGGACCCAAGAAGCTGCTGGCTGTCCTCTGATATGTGTTTTGTGATCTGTCTCTGTGTGGACAGGCACAAAACCAGACTTCTAGTCAAAGGGACCGTTGTTTCCATCATTGTGGGCAGATCAGTCTGCAATTTTGCTGCTAAGGCTGATATCAGTGTTTTGATGTGCAGAACGTAATGGGGGTAATGGTTACTAGCCCTTTCTGCTGTGTAAACAATACTGAATGAAAGTGTTACTTGCAATGCCTAATTTTGATTTAAAAATGCACTAGAGCACTTCTTACCCCGCTCTGATATGAATTCAGAGTGAATAGCATCAACAATGTACTTTGCCTTGTGAGTATTAATTAATTTTATTCTCTCTGCTGCAGTATTCAAAGCCAGATAGGCACCCGGGGCCCATCCTGCACAAAGTTATGGAGTCTAGTTTTTCAGGCACCCAGTCATTCCCAGAGGCCTTGTCTCCTGACAGAGGAACCCAGCCCATCAAGCACCACAGGTGAGCAAACATCTGTCTGTGAGAGCTGCCTGGAGAGGCTGTGGAGCTGCTGATCCGCGTGCAGGGTTATGGTGTGCTGGCTCTGGGTGAGCCGCTGAGTGCCCTGGTGCCAGCAGAGCCTCAGCCAGCTTATTAAGCAGATGTCCAAGCATTTTCTTAGCTGCAGACATAAAAGGTAATGGGGATGCTCACTGCCTTCCTCTGTGGGTCGTGCCAGTCCTGCAGGAAGCATTTACAGACACCTCCCGAGCTGCAGGCACAGCCCAGCCAGTGAAACAGCTGTAGGAGGAGGAACCATGAAAAACAGGACTTTCCTTATCAGTGTTCATGAAGTTAATGACTCATTGCTGTAGAAAGGCTTGGTTGCAAACTTTCCAGCCTTTTTTAGCATTTCCCTAAACAAAAGATACATGAAGTGAATAATGACTTATTTATGAAAACATGGTGGCCTTTGAAAATGAGGCTTAAAACAGTTTGGATGGTTGTTTCCAAGTGGGAAAAAAATGAGGAATGTCGCCCATCATTGGATGAGATTCAGATTAGAATTCTGCTTCTAACTTTTTTTTGGATGAGAAAGATTGCAGGTGCTTTATTACAGGACTAGAAACCAAACTGGAGTCTGGTACAAGCAATAATGTTGGTGGAATGACAGTGGTAACATCTGGTCCAGTGCACAGAGAGAGAGAGAAAAGTCTGAGAAAAATGAGTTTGGATTTTTTTCAGCTGGATAATCTGGAGTGGAAGACATGTTTATTAAAAGTATTTTCTTTTTTAATTACTTCTAAAAAAGTCTGGGATTGCATGAGGTTATGATCTGGCTTCTGTAGTATTTGCTGCATTTTCAGTGCAGTCTCCCAGCCAGCTATGTGTTTTTTTCTCATTTGAATAAATTATCTGCTTAACCTACAAAGTACCACATGTAAACCAGAAAGGGATATTTGGGCTCTATCTAATTTTACTTTACTTAAGCCTTTAATTTGGCATGAAAAAAATAATGCCAGTTGTCATGTCAGATCCATTTCTTAGGAATGGGTCCTTATTTCACAGAAATTTTCAAAACATGCTTAATAATTTTATTAAACATAGACCAACGATGGGACTGTTTCCTACAATGCTTTCTACAGAAGTTCTGGGAAGAATTTTATCACCATTTAGTCACAGCATGAAGTTCAGAAAAAAACTCATTCCCTTACCTTTTAATAGTGTGATTGCAATTTCCAAGAAATGTCTTTGATTCAGAACTAATGTAAGAAGTGGGATGACTAGTTAATTTATAAAGAATTCTTTTGCAGTTCTAAAGCTTAAAGTTTATTATACAAGGTCCTTGTTTTATAAAACTTGCAACAGACTTGAACATTTAAGACTTACAAGACTGTCATTAATTTATATACCATGTAAGAACTTCCCAGTTTATTTTTTAAATAGTGTTCACTGTGGGCAAATGGTCAAATGAGGATTTTATACTAAATATCTCTTCATTTCATTCCAAACCTGACTGAGCCTGGAAAAATTATATCAGCTCTGCGGGTTTTCTCTTTTATGCTGTTCTAAATTCTATTGTTGTTTTATTTCTGCTTGCTACAGAAATACTTAGCTCTACATCCAGACCTGTTTTCTCTGCTGGTGTTTTCAAGGACACTAGTGATGGGTGATCATTTCTTAAAATCAGGAGCTAGCTGATTCCAGGTCCTGAAACTAATAAATTTTGGCCTGGAATTAAGACTGACTGTGTAGGGAATCATTTGGAGTTGCTGAAATGTGACTGACAGAGACCAGCTAATTATTTCACTCAGATTATGGATAATAGCAATTTTCTGTCTCAACAAACCTCAGCTACACAAAAAGAATTAATGCAGAGATTAGGTTGAAAACTGAAATTTAATCTCAAAAAATATTTAGCCGGTGTTGTTATTATTAATCTCCTAAAACATTCTGCCTGCATTGTGCACTGCTGTTACCGTAGAAGAATGTTGCATCTTCTGCTTGCATATGTAAAATAACTCTTAGAACTGTCAGAATTCAAAACTAACAAATGTGTTTAATCAGTAAACTTCTTGCAACGTAAAAAATGGGCTCAAAAATTTGTCTTGGATGATCTGTTGATCTTGGTAGGAAGGAAACCCATACTGTCTTATTTTCTGATAGATAGAAATAAATTAGAGTTTTGTTAATTATGGGTTGAGTTGTGATCCCTTTGAATAGCAGTTTCCTTGGTAATTAGTCATCCTGACTTGCATTCATGGATCCAGTCATCCTTGATTTTAGAGGGATTCATTTCAGAGAATGCCATGATGAAAGCCAAATGCAGAGGCTTTCAGCCTGGAGCAGTTGTATTGTCTTATAAAAATGCCAAAATAGGATAAACTTACCCTAAAATTAATAATAATTTGTGTTTTCATTTTAAATGAACTTTTCACACCACAAAAAACATGGAAAATATTTTTTTATTTAGTAAGCATTTTACTCTTTATGCTGCTAATTTAAGTGATTCAGTTTAGAGCAGAGGAAAGAGTAAATTAAAGTTATTCTGTAAATAAGGCTATTGAATTTCAAAGAGCAAGTACAGATAAACTAAAGCAACTGAGAATGTAAAGGCAGAGGAAGCCTGAAAGGAAGAAGGTATAAGGAATGTGCTATTTTCCCAAAGAAAAAGCAAAACAGATGGTGGGCAGAGTTAATAATTGAAGCAGTTAGGGAAATCCTGAATTAATAGGTTTCATTTTTTAATGAAAACTTGGGATGCCTATTTGAGGACAAAGGTAGCATATGAACAGAATTAAATGTATGAAAATAAACATTCCTATAGTCAAAGTGGGAGTAGAATGTGAAAATCAAAGCTCTCAAGATGGTTTGGTTAATCTTGATCCAAGAAAAAAAAACCGGAAGAAGAACCAGTTCACAAAATTTCATGTCTGGGAGGAAAATCTATAAAAATGGGAACTGTGACATGAGATGATGGATTAGCAATTTTCAAATGTTTAGGAAGATCAAGAATTTATCAAAGTAAGAACCAATTATGCTGAATCTGAATAGTCAAGATTTTATTTTTAATAGTCAAGGACAAAGGTGGGAGACAAAGATTCTTGCGGTAGATATAAAACAGGCAAAAAATGGTTTCCTATCTTATCAACATCAGGTACTGCAACATATGCACTGGTGATTGCATTTGGTGAGGCTGAGCTAGATCTCTACACAAGTTCAGTCACTGTTGTCATGTGTCTAATGCCTTTAAGGGAAGAGGCAGAAAAGCTCTAATGTGCATGCACAGAGGTGTTTAAAAGGCAGATATTAAGGACTTGTGTTGAGAAGGTAGGACATTCACCAGTGCAGCACTCAAAGAATTAGTCAACACTGGGGACAGGCTTTTTTTGTGCCAAGGTCACTGAACAAAGCTAGAACACAGCGTAGCGTGAGAATGCACCACTGTTATCTCACCTGGTTAAAATGGCCTCCCAATTGCCACGGACTCACATTCCCAAGCCAAGATGAGGAATGAATGATTCATGTTCCATGGAAAGTGTTAGAAGTCTGTTTGAATTCAGGAGTCTTCAGTTCAGGAGACTGTAAAGGGTGTATGAGTGCTGCTTATGAATACATGAGAGCAAGCACAACGAGAAGTAAAAGGCCTATTTAAAAGGAAGGAGTGTGGTGGCACATATACCTGCTGAATATTCATCAGAATTAATTTTAAACTCAAAATAAGTCTCAAAGTTTTCACTATAGAACAACTTTCTGCACTAGTGGCCTGGAAATCATCATCAATTTAGGATGGAGGTTGATCAGTGCAGGAAGTAGATGATGAGGTCATGGCAGATGATTAAACTCAGTGCAACTGACATACCTAGAATGCTCTGTTCCCTTTTCCTGTTGTTCTATCACCAGGATGGTGACCAGATGACACAGGTAGCATTCAAGGATTTTCACGGAGTTCCAAAGTCCCTGAGTAGCCTCAAAACAGACTATTCCCAAATACAAGAATGTTGTGAAGGAATCAATAATGCTCACGTTCCAAAACAAAGAGGAGATTTGTAGCTGTAGACTGTATTTATTAATACTGGAATCGGTTGAAAGTCTCAGTAGTTGATCCATACAAATGTTAGCAGTAGATTGTCTTAGAGCCTAAAAAGGTGGCACTGAGGGAATATCAGAGGACCCTGCCTGGCAGCTGGTTCAGTCATTGGGGTAGGTATTTACTAGGTGGTTTGTGATTAACTCAGAAGTAGTACAGAAGCATCCCAAAGTCGCTGCAAAAACACTGCTGGTCTTTTCTTCATGAACATGGGTAACTGCACTTGGGAGTTGTGTATGTGCCCCAAGAAGAGAATAGTCCACCTGCAGGATCAGAATTTGTTTTCACTCAGTTGCTCAACCCAAAGAAAATTCTCACACAAAAGTGCTGTCAAGAACGAATCCCAAGTTCTTCATTACCCTTAGGATGGTTGGACTGCTTTTTTCCAAACATTAATTCATCAGAAATGCATTTCTCCCTAGTTTTTGCGTCACTTGTGAACCACTTCATGCATATTATGATTTTTTTATTCTGGAGTAATTGATTGATAGATTTTAAAGGCATATCTCCTACAGCTTTATGTATTGGTCTATTTTATTGAATGGCTCACTTATGTGGGCTGGTTTCTTTTACCCACTTAGACTGGAGTGCAGGGAGGAAGAAACCACAATGTTGACTAAAGGAAAATAAATTCCCTGAAGAAATCCAAAAACTATTGTTTGCCTGAGAGGGAGGAATTTTTCACATGAGTGATAGAGAAGTCTGAGAGGGACAATGCATTTGCACTGCTGATACTCATATCAGTTTTGTGTGAGAGGAAAAGCTTGTGCTGGAGATCCTTTTCCATAGAACTTGTAACAGAAATTCTTAGGGGGCTTTTTGGTGCCTGGAGAAACAACTGTCATCCTGCAGCTTGCAGCTGCACTGTCTGTAAGTATTTCCTGATCTTTACTGAATTTTTCTTGTCCATGACCTTAAAGGATTTTTGTTCATTCTTCCTTCAGTTTTGTTTTGGTTTGGTTTTTTTTTTTTTTTCCTGACAGAAATGTTAAAAGCATAAGAACCTCATATTAGCAACAAATTACTGTGTCAGGGCTGGAAGTTCTGTGGTTGCAGGACTTTGGCAGATCCCTTTGGTCTCAACATTTCTGCAGTTCATACCCACTACCTTAGATTTAGCTGTATGTGTTGAAATTATGTCCATTACAAATAGAGCTTTTGTGAATTTGCATATGGAGATCATGTACTCTCATCCAACAAGGAAGATGCTCAAAGGCATCAAACCAACCACAAATTAAACAATAAACATTTCTAACTTTAAAGATTTGTAATCAAACTAAAATTTGTTGGTTTTTTTTTTTTTTTACTTTTGGATTCCATTAATGACTATGATCAAGTCAATAAAACCTCCAAAAATTCATTATCCATCACAAATTATTCATTCCCCTGCATCTTTAGAGATCCCCTGCTGTATTAATCTCAGGCTCTCCGGAGCAGAAATTGTCAATTATTTTGTGATGTGATAGTGTTATTTTACAGAGTAGGAGCTGTAACTTGCAACTCGAACTCAGCTTTCAGAACTGAGAGGCCAGTATTTCAGGTTTATAAAGGTTTTTTCGCAGCCTCCTTAGTAGCAATGAAAAATCTTTTTAAGCAAGCATGAAAAATCCTGGAGGGAATGTTATTGCTATGGGTTGTTGGTCTTTTCAATAAAAAGCACTAGAAAAGTAAAGGTGTGGAAGCAAACAAAGATTAGACTACAATGGAACACTGCTGGCCTGAGCAGTAGGATAGAGAGTGTTGAATTTATTTCTTCTTTAAATTTTGGGCAGAAAAGGTTGATTTTAATGGAAATGTACACTCAGAGAGAATTTGTCCATGGTGCTTGTTCCAAGCAAGAATTGCTTTGGGAGTAGATGTGGTCCTAACTCTAATAAAGTTCCCACTAGGTAAAAAATGCAGATTACTTTTAAGTCACATTATAAAAGGAAAAAAGAAGCAAACTTATCAAAAGTCTTCTGCGTTGCTGAATTCTGTCACAAGTTGGAATTATTCACACAGCCAAAAATAATGACTTGTAAAAGGCATCTACAAAACCTACATTATCATTAAAGATGTAAGAGAATATGAGATAACACATGCATTTCTGAGACCCAGAAGATGCCAAGAGAAATAGAGTAGCTGAAAAATGAATATTCAGTCACGCCATGCAGTACTGAGACCTGTTAGAAGTAAAAATGGATTATGCCTTGCCTTAGTTCTGTGTTCCCATATTTTTGCCTTAGCAAATGTATGGGTTATATACCAAAACTGTGGGATTCTAGATACTTTTTCATTCCTGTGTGAAATGGAAAAAAAAAAATCCATTCTCCTTCCAAAACACCAGACATTTACAAAACCAATTTTCTAAAATAAGTAGAAAACTATGACTTGTTTTTATCGAGTTGAAGTTTCTATTATATCGTATAAAGAAACAGCATGGTATCAATGTATGTAAACAACAAAGCAATCTGTATATAAAACAGGAATAAAATAATACAGAAATACTGTTCAAGGTGGAGAAAACTTGTCTTAGCTTCTTCAATCTGCAGTTCATAAGCTTTGCCTCTATTCTTCACCTACACTTTTTCTCAATTTAATGGTTTTGTATCAGGAAGCAGAACCTCACAGGCTGATGGATAATATATTGGGCTTTAAGTTTAGGATCTAATTTTGAATTCAGCTGTGGGTATGAAAGAGCTGTATTGTTTGTTTATGCTGTCTGAGGACTCAACTCTCTACAGCAGGATTATGATATGCAGCATGGAAAGGAGAAGCATCCTTCATCAAGTGCAAGAAAACATTTCATATAGTGGGCAATTATTTTCATTCCTAGAAAAGAGGTGGTGTATTAAATAATGGCATAAATAGCAGCTAATGGTGGATTGTACTACTGTATTTCCATAGAGAATTTCTACTGATATCAATACACTGCCATAGCAAAGTTTATAAGAAGAGTAATCCATGCATTATTAATCCTGAACTTTTACTTTGCAGAATTTTATGCTTTTGGTGTGATAATTTTTACTGTACTCTTGGTGTCGTTCCTAGAAGTCTCTCTTCATGCTGCAGCCCAGGACAAAAAAGTGGGATGCTCCATAGAAATGCCTTTCGGAGGACTCCTCCCTTGCCTCGGGGTAGGTTCAATGGGATTACAGGACCAGCATATCAACAGCTCCAAGAGTCCAGGATCACGGACCAGGACACCATACCTTGTCACGGGTGAGTAAAGCCATACCTGAAGTGAGCCACTTAGGGGCTTTGAAAATAAAAGAAAATGTACATTGCAAAGTTGGTTTTCTGTAGATAGCTTCATGCAGGTTTGTCTTCAAAAATGCACAAAGAATATGCTGGTTTTTCTTTCCTTTTTAAATTCAGGTTATTAGAGCACTGAGCTGAGCTGTGCATAAGGTCTGGGTTTCAGAAGTGCTCCTGAGAACCTGCAGCTGCCTTTGAAGTCTTTTGCAATTGCTGAGATACTTTGCATAATATTTACATATCCCTATAGATTTCCAACGACTTTCCAGAATATTACAAGCATATTTTATATGAAAACAGAAGTGATATCTGGAATGGAATAAAAACCCCACCCAGTTTCACCTGTAAGTCACAGTGAAACTCTTCACTCTGACTTCCAGGTGAAACTGGTGGGGTTGGCTGTCTGGTGACTTCTTTTAAACAAGTTTGACTCACACTTGTGTCATTGTTACTGTTTGCTTCTGAGGGAAAAAATTGTTGATTACCTCTTGCAGTAAATATATTATTGTTCATTTGTGTGATATGTGCATATAATTCCTGGTGAAAATTTCCTACTGAAATTGCTGCCCTTGCAGAAAGGAGCAGGCAGGCAGCCTTCCCTCTCCAGTGGCAGTGTCCTATGACACAGGCTCTGGGAGGTGCCATAGCCTCCTCCCAGGCTGAGGAGTGAGTTGCAGCAAAGCTGTGGGCAATTGTATTTACTCTTGTCTGGGAAATCAGTGTGTGACCTTACAAGTATCAGCTTGTATTTTGAATTTGCAGTTCTGCAAAATTTGACATTGGGACCAGACTGTGACCCCTGCTGGCCTCAATCCACTTAAGCGCTTCATCTGTATTTTGTGCACTAAGGATGCTTACCCTGAAAATATCTACTGGTTTCACAGTGTTGGTGTTCTCATCAGATTTCCAGCCCAAACAAAAAGTTCCCTTGTCTCCTGCAGAAGTTACACTGCTTCCTTTCTTTTCCTTTTTCACCTCCATCTTTCCCTGTTGGGATGCACAAATCAAAGTGGTTTGTCTCCCTAATTCTGTCAGCGTTCTGAACTTCATTCACCAGCAGCCTGGCTGAAGTGTAGTCAGGTCTACAGAAGATGGGGGTGTGTATTCAGTGTAAGTGCTTGCAAGGCTGGCCCAGAGCCTGGCAGAGCCCCTGGAATGATCCCTATCCATCTTAATGGACCTTGTTGTCAGGCTTGTACATTGCACACCTGTAGCCACAGGGCTTACAGCAAAGCTGCTGGGACTATGCTAAGCAAAATCCATCTCGTATTTAAAGTTTCAGTCCCTTCTGTCTCTCTTTGGTAGCTATTCTTAAAGGGGGCAGTAAAATTATTGTGCTTCTATCACTTTCATTCTTTAATTTAGACTCTTACACGCTCTATAACATAATTACTGTTAAATATTTATACATGTTTGCTTTTGTTGCTTGGTTTTAGGAAGAGGGTGGAGAGAGAGCTGCACTTTGAAACACATGCACATGAATTCATTTATTCAGACAAAATAATTTTTCAGATAAAAACACAGATATATTTTTGTGGAGGAACCGTGGTTCTGGGAAAGTTAATTACAGGAGAATGTAATTAAGGTTCTGCAATTATAGTTCTAAGTCTCAGTCTATTGAAAACAGCAGCAGTCTGGTGTCACACACAGAAGCATGGATCAGTTTGTAATTAACTAAAAGCCAAGTCTCACATGGTTTAGATGTAATATCCCTTCTAGTTTAATACCTCACCTGTTGCACACAGTGAATGCACTTTAATTCAACCTCAGTTCTCCTTTGAAAGCCCTGTGAGCAGGGGCAGAAACACGCAATTCTGGCATAAAATTGGTGTCTATCTGTATTTCAAAAAATATTATGGAAATACACCAGGCATTTCGTTACATGTCACTGCTGCTGCCAGTTAGTTTTCAAAATATCAAGAATCTCTATTGTGGAACTGGCAAATGTTACTGTTTTCTCACCAAACCCATTTTAATTCAGTCTTTTCTTGGTTTTGCTTATCCATATAATACCTACATTGCATGTGAAATTCATTAAAAACATTCACTCCCTTTGTTTTCAGGGTGCAGCCCAGAATATATTTAGGGCCTGAATTACCAAAAAAGGGACTAATGCAACTGATGCGATCTCTCCAGCTATAGTCGTTTGAACAATTATATATAAGCAAAGGAAACAAGAATGGGCACAACCCAAAGGTCTGCACTGTTTTGTTTTCATTTATTTTTTTTAATTGTCCTCCCTCAGGAATAATACCCCTGATCAGTATTTCGCTCATCCTGAGAGCTGGTGTAAAAAGCCCCTCCATGAATGGCTACAGGTGTGTCTGAGCATAGTGCCAATGTAATTAACCAAGTCTCAGATGTAAAACAGCTGCAGCTGTAGAGCACTGACAGGAAGTTCTAGCACACATCCCAGAAAAGCTGTTTGCTCTGGTATTCCCCTGGGTGCCACTCCCCAAAGCAGTATCTCTTTCCCTCGCCTGGCAGCAAAGTTCCCAGCCCTTCCTCCTTATCACAGAGCTCCCAGATGCACCTCCTGGGGAAGCCAGGAGAGTCCTGGCATGGGGCTGTGCCAGCTCCACGTGGGCAGGGGGGTGTGTGCAGCAGTTGTACAAACCCAGTGCCACCACACACCAGTTAATTGCAGGTCGGTGGCACTCTGCTGGAAATGAGCCTGAAGTTGTCTCCTGCTCCCTCCTGTCTGACACCTGGCCAGGAGCATGGGGTCAGAGGAAGCCTTTCCAGTTAATTACTGTTTCTGCCAATACTGGACCACGGCAGTTTCACGCCATTCAGTTTCTCTGCTCATCCCAAAAAGCAGGAGGCACATATGAGTGGAAGGATACTCCTAGTGAGGTCTAGCAGGCTTAAGGAGCTTTTGGGATAATACCCTTCAAGTCAGAGCACCTGCTTCCACACCAGATCTAAATGTTGCTCTCCTCATCCATGGATCAAACATATTCGATTCACCATTACCTTCCCTTATTAAATAGTGATAAGGTGATTATAAATAAATTATGTTCTAGTACTGAGGTGATGTCTGTGGTCCTTAGCAACCATGACTGGTAATATAGTAACTCCTAAGCACCACATTTCTAGAAGTACTAATTTCAAATGGGAAACATCTTTTTTTTTTGGTCATTGTTTATTTTATATTTATTATACTTTCCATTTCTGGTTTTTTTTTTTAAGTATTTCTTGTAACAGAGTTTGGCTTTGAAACAAAATGGAAATGTTGATACAAATTCACTAAGTTTCTTCACAATCAATAAAATCATGTTATAATAAGTGTGAGTGGAGGATAAAGGATTTCTTTTTTAAACAGTATTACAGTATCAAGAGAACACAGACATTTGCTCAAGTTCTATATATTATCTCTATTTCCAGTTGAAATCAAATAAAACAAATCAGGCCAGCATTATGAGTGTGGGCTATCGAAAAAAATATTTATTCAGAGATACACTGAACTTAGATGCTCTGCTTGTTTGAAGGGGAGTACAGACAATCTTTCCTATGTAAATAAAGACTACACAGCCATGAGTATTTAATGTTCTTTTTATCTGCAATTTTAAAAGTGTTTTCCTAAACCAACCATTTGACACTGAGAGTTCTGACACCGAAGAAAGTATCAATCCATTTCCCCAATCAGAAATGTAGGAATAGAATTCCGAATTTATTTTCAAAGAAAATTAATAATACATTATAACTTATGAAATGTTTTAAAAATAAATTTCCATTATTCGCATATACTGGTGGGCGAAAGGAGAGCGAGAGAAAAGCAGTGCTTTGCCACTGGCAGATTTGAGAATCAAAACCAGTCTCCAGAGCCTGTCGTTTTCCCCAGGGCCCCACCACGGCCAAGTGCTCCTCTATTTCAGGAGAAAATGGTGTGTATCTCTTCAGCACAGTTCACTGAATCTCACACAGTGTCCCTGCTGCTGGTTGCTTTGACCACTTGACGTACAACTTTTTTTACTCTTTCCAGGTATTCATCCAGTGGTTTAAAAACTCCTCAGAACCCTTCAATAAATATGCAACTGCCTTCAAGAGAGACAACCCCATATTTTAATAACGTGGATCAGAAGGACTCGGTCAGCTATTCCTCTTCAAGGGCCAACTCCGTTCCCATCATCCCGTCTGTGGGCTTGGACGAAGCCTGCATGCAAATGCATAATGTTCCTGAAGTAACAGGCATCAAATGGTGCAAAAACTCCTATTCTGCTGAACTTGTCAACGTGAGTTCCCCAGTCAGTAATTGTCTAATAGCAGAACAACACGAAGTGAAAATATTGCTAGAAACTGTGCAGGAGCAGATCCGGATCCTGACGGACGCGCGGCGGGCGGAGGACCTGGAGCTGGCGAGCATAGAGGCGCAGGGCGGCGCGAGCGAGAACACGGCCTTCCTGCCCATGAGCCCCACGGCCAAGGCAGAGCGGGAGGCACACTTTGGCCTGAAAAGTGAAACGCAGAGAGACTCGGTATTGACCAAGTGACTCCGTGTGGGGCTTGTGGGAGGGGAAACGAGAGGTCTGTGCATTCGACGCTTTGCTGAACAGGAAGGGAGGAAGTTAAATACAAATTATTTATATGCATTAATTTAAGAGCATCTACTTAGAAGAAACCAAATAGTCAATCGCCCTCATATCATAGTGTTTTTTAACAAAATATTTTTTTAAGGGAAAAGTTCCAGGAGGGATGAAGCGTGCTTTTAGATGCTTTCTAGGCAGGATTACACAGTTCCAGTTACAGAGGACTTTTCCGTGGTCCTGTTCGGCTGTCCGAAGGCTTAGGCTATGCATCTCTTTTTCAGTAAAGGCCAAGTACCGTCCTTAGATGCATTTCTGGTTTCAGGTCAGCACTGCAGTGAGCTGCTGGGCAGGGATTCAGACCCTGGAGAACATGTCCTGTAAGGCCAACAGAGATCCAGTCCCCTCTCCCCCTTTGCTCTTGATTCCAGGTTCACATCACGAGAACAGGCGCACAGACACCTAGTTCTGAGTTCTGGTACCTGCTGTGGAATGATGACAACGTCCCTGAATTGAGGTTTAACTCTCAACCTTAGTTTGATGTGTCAGTTGCCCCAAGAAAGTAAATGGAATCATTTATGAGCTTTGGGATTGGCCAAGAGTGGGAGCAGGATTGGGGTCTGTAGAGATTCAGTGAGTCCACAGCTGCTCCATCTGCTGAGCTTTGCCTATCAGAGCTGCCTTGGTGGAGAGTGAGGAAGAACGAGAGAAAATGTATAAGTGTGTATTACAACAGGTTTGGTTTTGGTTTCTGGTTTGGGTTTTTTTTTAAGTGGAAACATAAACTCTGTTGTTCGTTAGCACCCCTCAACGTTTCTAAACTTTTACACTTTAAAAGCATTTGTAAGCTCTCAAGGAGCACTTCTCAGTGTGTGTGTATTTTTTTAAACTTATTTTTTATTATGGCTTGTTCAGAGAAGAGTCAGGGAGATCCAGTATGATCAAAATCCAGCCAATAAGTGTCCACGCTGCCTAATTTGTTCCTGCATTCAGTTCTCCAGTCACTTTAATTAATTATGGCTTAGGCTTGTGAACTTTAAAGCTTCAACCCTGCAGATAGTTCAGTATGGGCAGGCCCACAGGCATGCAGAGATCTGACTGTGATGGAGCTTTCTAAGAGCAGATGGTTTCCACCAAGTTGCTCCCTGCAGAGGATCAAGGCCTCAGAGAGGATGTATCATTCCCTGGTTGCCATATCCTGATCACATTGTAAGTCCTTTTTGCATTAGCTTTCTTTTGAGTCCCTCTTCCCCCCATAAATTGTAACAAAATGTGCCAATTTTGCAATTAATTGGGTTCAGTGACACACCTTATTAGTCTTATTAGTTTATTAGTCTTAAAACATCTCCTTGTTTTCGGGGAGGGGAAAAAAATCCACTATAATAAATAATCGCTAAATAGCCTTCCCTGGTTAGTGCCAGGAGATTGATTAAAAAAAAATTAGAGTATATACAGAATGTATTAGAATATTTCTTTGAAGCAAAAAAATTGTTAGATTTATTAATGTGCCCCAGACTTTCTAGTTCACAAGTCTCAAGACTTCCCAAAATAGCACAATCAATCCCACAGTGCTGTTGTATGTTGAGTCAGAATAAAGCAATATCTTAACCTCTGTCAAGTAAATTTGGAAAAGAAATTATGAAGGTATATGTCATTTTTTTTGTTAAGGCAGTAAAAACATTATTTTTGACAGTCTTCATATTCAGCAAGTCTTATTTTGGATTGCTTTTGTGGTTTTGGGGGTACTCGTAAAGATAAAGTTGATGAAATTGTCCTGTTTACAGAATTTTCTATGGCTGCAATCTTTGCTGTGTGTTTTCAACAGAAATGTATTTGAGGCCAAACTATTGTTTTATGCCCCAGGATGGAGCGTGAGGTGTGCAGACTCCCTTCTGCAAAGACAGAGCTTTTGTTGTAGCAGTGAGGAGGGATCCCTGTGGGGTTTGGGCTCACCCTGATATTTTCCTGCTATATGTGGTGGCTGGGCACAATCTCACTGTGCATGAGCCGAGCTGGCTGTGGTGGGCATGGCCCTGAGCCCACTCCAGATAAACCCTCTGAAAGGCAGGGTGCATTAGGTGGGCTCAGCTTTGTACCCCTACAGTCATTGGGCTTTTCTGTCCACACCACTTGCCTCCCCCCATCTCAGGACATGAGCAAAGGGAGCTTGCCTCTGCCCATAAGCCCTGTGAACATACGTGAATTTTCATGTTATATGAAAACTGGGTGCTATATAAAGCTCTGGGTCAACAATTTTCAAATTGTGATCACAATTCATGAATCGTTCACCATTAATTTCTTCGAGATGATCTTTCTGCAATACAGTGCAGAATCCTGCCCAAACTGATGCTTAAAAATTCAATCTTTTCAATTCAGATTCAAGATCTTCCCTCCCCCAAGCTCTGCAAATTCACCTCTGGCAACATAATGGGAACACACAGCAAGATTTCAGTTGAAGAAAGAACCATATCATAGTCCATGCCTTTAGGGAGAGAATGTGTTCATGCAGCACCCCCGAAAGACCCAGAAAGAGGAGACGAGCAATGTATTTAAGAGAATGAAATGTTTTACTGAATGATAGCTGAAGATCTGAAATGGTGAGGATGTCTTTGGTTCATGTTAGAGATACGATCTTGTACTCAGCAAAGGATGTGTGACTGTTATATGTTAACTGTTCTATTCAGTTCTCAGCATGTTTGAATAGAGAGATGTTCATATTAACCAATGACAGACTAGTGTATTATTTGTTCAGAGCATCGCTTCAGATCTTACTGAGACTGTCATTGTTTGCAGAGGAAAACAAAAAGGGTTGAAAACATCCAACTAGGTAGCCTTAATGTTGTTTGTGTGGTTTTCTAATGCAACTGTTTTCCTCTGTGGACCTTCCTGTTTTACAGTGAATGGGGCAACATTTTCTATGAGGTCTGACAATTAATTGTGTAAAGCATCCATTTGAAAGTCGTACTGAAACAGCCGACATGGTAGGCCAAATTTTGTTTTGCTTCTGGTCCCACTGAACTCGTGGATTGGAAGGGATGCAAGTCATTGAGAAATGCAATTCATTCCTAAAAGTACATCTGTTCCCGGCCTTGGAGACAGTTTGTAATCCCCCTGGAAGAGGCTCTGAACTCAGTCGTTTACGTGGATCATAATTAAAAATTTTATCTGACCTATGAAGTTCCAGGTGTAGTCTGGTGTGAAAATCTACACACATAGCACTGCATTCAAACAAACTGGGAGAGCAGCTGACTAAATAAATTGAACTTTCTGTGAACTGAGTAGAGAGAAAGCCTGTGTCTCCAGCACAACACCATGGAGAATTGTGAGAGGGATATATCCTGATCTTTTTAAAAAAGTTTATTTCCCTTTAGAATTTCTTCAAAAACAATCCAAAATAATCCTAAAAAAAGTTAAAAACCAGTAGAACAATCCCAGCATTTGAAATAGGAGATGTGGGTAAGTATGGGCACATTTGTAGTGTTTACCATTGAAAAACTCTTCAGTACCCCAAGGCCCAAAGCTGGAATGTTGTCATTTTTTCAGGCACATTTTTTCAGGCACATCAACAAATGGTTCTGTGGAGCACGAGCCCTTCAGAATGCCTTTGGTACCTGGCCATGCTCTCAGCTGCTGTGGTCAATGCAGCAATGACAGCATCTGTTAGCAGAGGATCACATCCCAAATCTGTGCTGCTTGATGCCCAGTGTAGTGCCACAAAGCTTAGTAGTCTCCCCTGTGATGTCAGCCCTGCTACACAAAAGGATTTATTTTGCCTTTGAGCATCCCAGCAGAGTGTGAGCCCTCTCAGCTCCTTGGCTGGGTGATGGGGTTGGGTTGTCAGCTCCATCTGGCACAGGCTGAGTGTCCCTGGCCAGGCTGAGCAGCAGTGAACTTGCCACCATGTGGCTGATCCCAGAGCCACTCAGCAGCATCCTTCAAGTTTAAATTTTGAAATAAACAGTGAGTTGATGGCGTGTGCTTATGACCAAGCATGTGCTCAATATGCTCCCAAATTGAAATGTTAGCAGTTAATTCACACCTGCTTCTCATGTAAGTAGGGAGAAAATCTGGATTCCTTTTCCCAATTTATCCCCAAGTTCCTGTAGTCTCCTTTTGGACATTAGTTGAACATCTCTTGCTCTTATAAGAAATTCTGAAAATTAACACCAAAGAAGAACTCTGAAAGAGTCCTAAAGCAGCAAATAAATTTGAAGCTTGAAGGAGCAGACCTGGAATAAAAACTGTGTTTGAAAGTGGTATTAATATCAATTGCCTTTCAATAAAATGAAATTTCCCAGTAAACTCTTTACCCCTTAGGAAAAAAATGAGCTTATAAAGTGATTTATTATCTTGCCATGAATTTAAAATGTTTATCTTCAAGGAGATTGGGGAAAAGTAAATATTTAGTATCGATTTTTCAGCTTTTTGTGATTTTTAAAAATTTTATTTCAGCAGCCTAACAGGTCAATGAACCCATTATCTGTATTGTCTGACACATAGTCATAAAGTCTCCTCTTTTGTGGTCCAAAAGCTGCAATGATAGATTTCCTTAAAGGGATCAAGATTTTATCTAATTTTATTTTTAAATTGTTCATAGAATAATACAGTTATTTATCTTGCTGAAAATATAAAGTGATGCAAACTTTTTTTTGGTTTTGTACTGCATTATTGCTGAACTCACAGCAAGACTGTGCTTCCTTTGTTTTGATGCCTACTTGCAGGAAAACAACTGACACCCAGTTTTCAGGTTTAGACTTGGTGTGGGAATTAGTAAAGGTTGTAAGATTTTTAGTAAGTTGGGAAAGTAGGTTTTAGAAATAGAAAGTGAAAAGGGAAAAAAGCCAACACAACTTGGCACTTCTAAATCATGGTATCAGGCAGGATTTCTATATTTTTCATAGCAAAGTTCAAACATGATACAGAAATGAAAAAGCTACCACAGCAGTAAAATTACTAATAAAGTAGGCCTGTGTTTTGTTTGGTGGAGTTTTTTAGGTTTGTTTTTTTTCATTCCATGGCAATCAGAGGATTTTACCATGGGAATTGGTAGTCTCTTGCAAGAAATACAGAATGCATTAGAGACAGTGGAAAGTCATCTCTATAGCCCAGAACTAGAAAAGCCACAGTGGAGGAGGAAACAGTCATCCAGTGTTTGCTGCAGGGGATGAGAGTGCTTTCATCTTAATAGTACAAACCAGTACAGTTGTTTACCCTTGAAAAGTTTACCTGCTAGGAAAGGTAAATTATCTGAATTTAATAATGACCACAGTGGTAGTGTTTGGTTAAAGGAAAAGGGGCAGAAATTTCCAATTTTTTCCTGCTTGCCTTGTCCCTTGGAACAAATCTAATTATGTTTTGGTTCTGTATTATTAAATCACTGTTTCCAGTGCTTCAGAAACAGAGCGCTCACACCTCACTGACAGCCTGCACTCTTCCTTGCTTGAAAGATTTAGAAGTTTCCTCTTTGATCAACACTCCTGTAAAAAAGGGGTGATTTTTCTAATACCCCACAAGGCTGTTCTTGTGCAAGTTTTCCCAGATAAGTAATAAAAATACAGCAAGACCACCTATAATTCTATTTTTAATATAAGAAACTATATATAGTACTTTACAGCTATAATGGAGAAGAGTTATTGAGGACTGAGGTGTGTAAATAAACTATAGGATATAATGTATGTCAGCAGCATGGAAATCCTGTATTTGTACCATAGCTTTTAATAATACATTCTCTTCACACCATCAGGAGACCTACATGCAGTTTATAATTTTGCTTTCCTTGAGGGGACCATGGTCTGCACCTCATCACTGTAGTAACTGGGCACTGATGTACCCCTGTCCTTATTTCTTGCAGTGCAAGAGCCACTTCTGTGCTGTCCACGCCTGCTTTGGTCCAACTGAATCCACTGAATTTGTAACCATTCAGCTTCTTCATTCACATTCAGTTTTACCTTGCCCTCAGAATCAAGAGTATCAGCCTGACACTTGGGACCCTGAATAAATTTAAGGCCTTAAAGAATTTAATGCACTTAACATTTGTCTGCTTTGGTTTGACCTGATGGGAAACCTCTCCCTTGAAGAAGGATTTATGCAGCCTGTGCTGCAAGGCACTTTACTGCCATTCCTTTAAGGAGTATGGAACAAGAGCTCCCAGCTGTGTAAATATTTGGAAACAAAAAAAAAAAAAATACAAATAATAATAATGAAATATAAAAGAATACTACTAATAATTAATATTCTAAAATAAACAATAGTTCCTTGCCTTCTCTGAAATACACAGTAGTAGTTAAAGGTTATCAAGATGCATCAGAGATACGAAGAAGGCTCAGTGAGGCTGGTTTATAAGTCATATGTATTTTCTCAGGAAACCCAGGCTTGGAGTTTCCCTTGCTTACATTAAGATGATTTTTTCATAGCATGAAATTCACTCCTGTACATTGCATACCTCAGCAGAAGCAGGACAGAAACAGAACAAGCTTCACTTTGGCTTTCTGACTCAAGTTAAACTCTCTTGCTTTAGATTATCTCTGATCTCTTCCAGGAAAGAATAAATGAATATCCAAAAAGAAAAGAAGAAAGACTTGAATACTTGATGTAATTTTTTAATCAAAAATCAACCAATTGCTATTAAGACTGGAGCCATCTGCTCCACTGAACTTCAGTGTTCTAGAAATAGCTGAGGCTTACGCTGCTCTTGATGGGGCAAACAGCAGGTGGTACAAGCATCACCACCCTCACCACCCCAGCAAGACACACTGGGAACAGCTGGAGAACAGGGCAGGGAGCCTCTCCTGATTGAGGCACAGTTTTTCCATGGCTGAGGAGGGATGGAATTCATGTCGAGCCAGATCCACATCATCTGAGAAACTTGGCTTTTCTTTCTTTCTCAGATCATTCTCATTTCACTGAAATTGCACACTAATTTGTTTTTAAGTTAGGGATTTCCAAACTCTGCAATCCTTTGAGGTGCTGAATTTAGGAAGCAGAGACTTCCAAAGAAAAAAGCAAAATTTCTTCTGTATTTTTTAAACAATTACAAATACATGTATTAACTATTTTTTTTTCTAAATCAGATGTTGGAAACCTAAATTACAAATATTGATATTTACCTACTGATAATAGGGGATGGCTGAGATGTGTGTTTTATGTTTCTCTCCTGATCTTGTTGAAGATGTCCCAGCTTGTTGCAGGGGTGTTGGACTAGATGACCTTCCAAGCTGAATTATGCTAACAATGTTCAAGTTAGTTCTTTCAAGTTGCCCACAAAAAGCTGGATATTTCTGTGTGCATCAATGCTAATTTTGGGTTGTAAAGGTAAATAAGATTTTTGGACTACATAAAACTTCCATGTCAGACTCTGGTGTTGCACAAGTGGCAGCTGTTTCACTGCAAGCACAGTTAATGTGAAGGCTCCCAAAGGAGGATATTTGTGGTGGCTCAGCAGTTGAGCTGCCTGAAATAAACCCCAGGTCTCCACCTGTGCCGTGCTAACCTCTGCTTCTTTCCAAAGGTGACCCACAGGGTGTCTGAGCTCCTCCACCAGTGACTGTGCCAAAAGGCAGGTGTCAGCACTGACTTCTGTGAAGGCTCCTCTCATTAAATCAAAATGAAATAATATGAGCTAAAAATTGATGGGCTGGATTCTCCAAGGTATTGCCCGGGAGTTACACAGAGTGCCAGCAGCAGTGCTGATTTACAATTTCTGAGCCTGTGGCCCATGGTTTGACCTAATTCATTAGTTCCCACCACCTGAGCTGGGGCAATTTAAGCAGAAATGTCTCTGCCCATCAGGGTAACTACAGAGAATTGTTAAAGCAGTTTGATTCCAACTAACCTCATTTTTTTTTTACTTCATTGCATATTCTCCTTGATTATTGCAGAGGTGAAGCTGCTTCCAAAGCCTTAAAATTGTCATCGCTGATCTGTCTTTGCCAGAGCTGTGGTCACTCAGCTGCAGTTCTGACTCCAGTTCTGCAGATCAGAGCTGGCTCTTGCAGTCCAAAAATCATGTATGTACCATAGAATGGTTTGGTTTGGAAGACACCTTAAAAGATACCTATTTCCATCCCCCTTTCCATGGGCAGGGACACTTTGCAATAGACCAGGTTATCCCATCCAACCTGAACTTGAAAACTTCCAGGGATGGGTGGCTTCAGCTTCCCTGGGCAGCCTGTGCCAGTGCCTCCCATCCTGACAGGGAGCAAACAGTGCAAGCAAAATTCTCCCCACTCGTTCTGCAGCAATTGTATGCATTCAGATCTTGGCACTATCAGGCTGATCATTCACATTATCAATTTTATTTAACAAAGCTATCTCTTATATGTAATTTCCATGCTGCTTCTCTGGATGTTATATAGAGAAGCATGAAGGCAAATTCAGCTTGTCTGCATTTTCACTTCAGATAACAATGGTACGGTTTTTTCCAAAGCAGGTCAGGAGACCAGCTCTAAATTTCTGAGCTCCCTGTGGGGACTGGGGTTATTCTGTCCATGTGCTTTCTTATCCAATCTGTCTTTCTTCCCAAGAAGCTCTCTTTCTTCCAACAGCCCTTATTCCTGAAAACATCTAAAAGATTAGCAAAGCTAAGGCAAGATACGTGCTCTTGTCATTTGTGCAGAAGGGACAGGGGCATCAGTAAGGGCTAACTACCAAAAGTTTCTTCAGCTGATTCCATTAGTATTTGCACAGACAGGTGATGCTAAAATGACTCTGTATGGTTTGGTCACACTTATTTGCAGGCTGTTACATACATAAGCTGTTTTAACTTGTCTGTGGTTTGCAATATCTTGGGCAGACTTTCAGAATGCTCAGGACAGCATTTGCCACTCTCCTTCACTTCCATCTCAGTTTCATTTGCCTGATGGATGTTTCTGTGACATTGGCAAGGGGGCTGCACCAAGTGCCACATCACCTTCTGGCCAGCAGGACAAACCAGCCCTTCCTGAAGCCTTGCAGGCAGTGGTCTGGGTGGTGAGGAAGCGTCCCACAAGCTCAGATCCCTCTTTGGACAGGGAATAGGGTTTACAGTAGGGCAGGCCTCTGATGCTAAAAATGAAAAACTCTCCCAAGGTTTTGGGCAACTTGGAAAAACACCCTGAAAATCACAGTTCTTTAAATAAGGCTCCTGTCTAACCTCATACAGATTGGCAACAAAGTTGTGATTTTCATTTCAGTTTCTCTGGTAAGTAGTGGAGTAGCTCTGCATTTTCATTAATTTAAAGCTGTCTGTAGATGGCTTCAGAGAGCAAAGAGAACCCATCACTGTGGGAGTGGCTGTGCTCTGGGAAGGTGCTGTAGCTCATGGGCAACTTTCCATCCTTGTGGGCAGGATCTGGGCACCAGCACATTGCCTGTCTTCCTTAATTAGCTGAGAGAAGACCAGGCAGAGCCCTGCACTCCTCGCTCACGGGCTGCTGCTGAGGCCTGGAGCAAATCCCTACACTAAAAGCACTTAAAAATGGAACAGAGGTGATGGAAACGTGGTTTGTTCACTGTGAATATCCAGCTGGGATAGTTGGAATAACTGCAAGGGAAGAATTGCCTTTGCAAATCATGTGCCTGATTTACTGGTTAAATAGTTTTTCAGTCCTCCCTATTTAGTCAACAAGGACATTAAGATGTCCAGAAATAAAAGTGGAATGATTGGTTCCCAGTACAAATCTTAATGGTCACAAATCCAATATTTCAGATTTTTTGCTCAGCACTTAGCAAGTAGAGTCTATCAGGCTTCATTTAAATATTGTAGAGTTACACCTGATTTTATGCTTTCCTTTATTGGTCACTAGATCTTTTCTATGTCACATAAAGTTATGTTTACCTTAAAACTGATCTGTAGATATGCCTGAAACAGCACCTAATATGAACATAAAGTCAATGTTCTCAATGCTAGGGTGAGTCTTGTGAAAACTTTTTTGCAGCCAAAAGTCTTGAACCATTCACTGAAGTAAGACAACTATTTGATTTCAACAAAATGGATTTTGTTGTCAATAAAATCACTGATAAACACTTGAGTTGGATTTGGGACTTCTGAATATATATATATATATATATGTAAAACTACATACACAAACTTTCTTTTAGATCACAGAAATGAATGCTCCAACTTAAAGTTTATTCATCTAAATAGCTGGAGAAAATATCCACTTAATCACATAGTCTAAACACATTGAAGTAGGGGGGAAAAAGGTGTTCATTTTCACCTGTGTTTATTTTTTCACCAGTAAAAACAAATAAAAAGACAAGAAAAACAATCATAGTGCCTATGACAAAGATTGTGTTTCAAGAAGTGTGCAATGTGTACCACGATTACTTTAACTGCAAATGGAAGCTGCTTTTAGGCTGAGTTTGGTTGAAAGGAAATGTCCTTAGAAAAACTGTCACGCAGAATCCCAGGAAATGTTTTGGTTCGATATGTTTGGCCTCCATTTTTGTGGAGCTGTACATTCCTGTCCATGGTTCTAAAGGATAAAAAAAGAACTTATTTCAGAATCAATCTGTATTTTGACTCGTTTTTATACTCCCCTCACCCAGGCTGGTTTACCATATGTGTAAGTGATGCTGAACAGTGTCATTTTTCTATTTAGTGCCACAAAGGAGTTTTATGGCATTCCTCAATTCAGTCCTTTTCCCCTGCTCAAGTGGTGTGTTCCTGCTGTCTGCAGCCATCTCTCACTCCAAGCAGAGGTTTCATTTGTTCTCAGAGCCACAAAGAGAGTTGAGACAGACCCATCTGAAGATGCCAGCTCTCTTCATGCAGCCTCGCTGGTGGGAGGATCAGTGGGGTTGGAATTGGAGACAAGAAGATATAGGGATCTCTGACACCTCAACACACAGAGAGGCACCCACCCGGAAAACCCAAGCCTTCTGCTGCTGAAGTCAGTCCTTCCAGTCTTGCCTGCAACCTTGTCAGCTTTGGGCTAAATGAACCAGGTAGAACGGCTGAACTAGCCAAAATAACACATTCTCCAGGAGGATCAACCCAGAGGAGAGGCAGAGATGGCAACATCTTCCATTCTGGAGTCCCAAAAAAAAAAAAAAAGCACAGGTTCTTTGCCAAATGGCTTCTTACCTGAACACAGTGAAGCAGCAGCCAAGGGGATAGGGCAGACTTTGTGTCACACACCCAGCACCAGCCAGGGGCTGCCACAGTGGGTACAGTGCCCACCCTGCTCACTGCCTCACGTGCTGCTTTGCATGGATGTCCCTCCCTTCCCCTTGTGCCCAGGGTCATGTTTTTGAGCACATCCCCAGAAGTGTGTGCTGAACCACTCCATGATGAGCTTATCCAAACCCCAAGGAGGCTTTCTGCTGAAGTGCTTCCAAAATGTGTTTCTGGTGATGCCAGGGACCCCTCGGCCATGTCCTGAGTTTTTGTGGATCCTTGACACCATCAGCTCTGCCCACGATGTGCTGGGCACCCTGAACCCAGGCAAGGGAAGGAGGGAGGGGCAGGGCTGTGGGTGCCCCCAGCTCCACTCCAGCTCAGTTCAGCTCCCCCGTTACTCCTGGATGCTGTCTTGCAGTTCCTCAAGTTCCTGCCGCACTTGGCCTTTTTCTGTTGGCTTTTCCTTTTCTTTTTCTGTGTGGTTCAGAATAGCTCTCTGCATCTGATACTTGGCTTTTGCTTATGCATGATTTTTGCTTGCAATCTGCCTTACTTGAGCAGTGTTAGCCCAAGTGCTTTTAAACACACTGATGTTACAAAACAGAAAAAAAAAAAGAGTTTTATTTTCAAACCTGCCCTTTCAGGCACCTCATACCCTTGGGACACAGGCACTTGGGTGAGTTTGATGCTGAAGTTCTCTGGGTTAAGAAAGAAGTTTTCCCTTTTGCTTGGGGCTCTGGCAGATTTGGTGGTTGTTTAATGCTGCCCCAGATGAGGCTCCCACCCACGGGCAGCCCACACCTGTGTAGGGTTCAGCTGTTCACCTGGTTTGCAGTCACAGCTGTAACCACTGAGGACAACCTTTGTCTCCCCACCTTTCAGGTTTCTTCTCCTGGTGTGCCTGCACCAGAAAGGTTCTGTCTTGCTGGGAGGAGGCAGCTCTGGAGGTATGGTTGTGGTAGGAGGCTTTTTTCTAAATGTGATTTTTTTTTTTTTTTTTTTAGGCATTTGGGTTTGTTTGGTTTTTCTCCCTTTGGGTTGTGCTGAATATTTCCTGGAATAGGTATTTTATTTAGTCTATGGTGTTTAGTAGACTGAGTAGGGATTAAGGTATTTATGCCATTTGGAGCTATGGTTGATCATTTTGAAAATCTGCATGCTTGGTAAGAGAAAATCTCCTCAGATTTCTCCTAAATGCAAGAGTAATATTTTTGTTTCCTCCTTTCCAGAGTGCAGAAATCTGAAGCTTATTTAGAGAGTGGTTTGTGCTGTGATAGGCACTGCCTACTGTCCAACCATCCCAGAAAATATCCTACATGCAGGGAACTCTGTGAACTTTCAAGGGTTCATCTTCAAATATAACAAATAATGATGAGAGAAACTCGTAAAATTCCTATTAAGAGTCATGTTTGGTACTTACTTAAAATTTCATGTTCTTATGTTTCCCTTTGCCAAAGACACATTAACTGTAAGTTCTTTCTGAAGCAAGGCTGGAGCAGGTATCCCACAGGAATGCCTTGGGATGATCTGTACCCTAAAAACTAAAACCACTTTGCTTTGGCAGTCATCTGCAAAGCAAAAACTTTCCTCAAATCACTTAAATATTTTTAATTCATACTCTTCACATATCCACGGCAAGCTGTTAAAAATGCCTACATGTACCTCTCAAGCTACAGTTAAAGTTATGTATATTTAACTTAATGGGAAGATCTGCAGTTGCTTACTAGCTAAATGCTTATAGGAATGTCATTGGTACTGTGCAAAATAAGTCTTACTGTAAGTATCCTTTTTGCCAGGACTTGCACAAGGAGGTCAGACTGAAGTGCTTGCAAAATGTTTCTGTTCCAGCACAGCAGAAGCAAAGATGATGGTGAAGCTAATTTGTCTCAGGTGTAGCTGTTACCACAAAAAAAAAGTGTTTCCTACCAATTTAATAGTGCTTAAAATAGTGCACTTATGTCTATAAGTTCTGGATGCTTTTTAACCTTAAGTCAAAGAGCTTGTTTCTCTTTACTTTTTCTTCTTCAGTACAGTGAGAGATGAAATTAGAGTTGGGAAGGCAGCAAAAGAGCAATGACTCACAAAATCCCGGGTTTGCCCTCTTTGTGGTTGTGTTTTTGTTATTTAAAAGCATTGTTACAATAAGACTTACTGAGATGCAAAGAGGAGGCTGACATTTTGGGAAGCTCTGGCAGCGGGCAGCAGAGGAATTGAAGGAAGGCGGGGCCTGGGGAAAGGGTAGGGTCTCACTTAAGATGAAGACATATTTTGGGATAGCAATGTGCCAAGGACTCGGAGGACAAACTCTGTGAACCTGCTCCATA
Source organism: Motacilla alba alba (assembly GCF_015832195.1). NCBI lineage: Eukaryota > Metazoa > Chordata > Aves > Passeriformes > Motacillidae > Motacilla > Motacilla alba. The sequence goes on along the minus strand of NC_052021.1, from coordinate 10,300,192 downwards.
TTCAGATGAGTACAAGCCAGGTGGACAGTTCCAGGTGAGCAAAGAGGAGCTGGTTGCAGAAGTAGGTGGGAGAATAGGACTTCTTGATAATTAGCAACCAGAAAAACAGCTGGCTCCAAATATAAATTTTTACTCAGCATCATCACCTGAGAGCAGAACCAGAGAGGGATTATTTGCAGGTGGAGGTTGTGATTAGTGGTGCCTGGGTGTTCTTGCCCACAGCTGTACCTCCGAACTCTTCAGACTGATAGGTGGATTGGACTAGGAATGATGGATGAAGTAGACTGAATAATCCAATGGAAAGATGATGTTTTTCAGCACAGCTGATTTATTTTTCAAGAATCAAAGAAACTAGAGGAGGGGAAAAAATGGGTGTTTAGTTTGAGAGATTTGGTTTGTTGTTTTACTTGGGTTTTTGTTTTTTGTTTTTTTTCTTCTGAAGTCAGGCCAGAGAAAGCGACAGTGATTGAATTTCAGGAACTAACTTAAAGCTAGTTCCTGTAGCCTGGGGTGGTGCTGATTTTCCCATCAGACAGGGTACTGCAGGCAAACACGTGCCTGTCACGCTGCACTCTGCAGCTCTCTCTGGTAGCAGTCTCTTCCCATTACCTCTCTTATTTCAGAACATGTTCCAGTGCAATGGGCCTGGGAACTGAGGAAATATGGCTTCCCCCCAACAGATCATACAAATGCCTGCAGCTGCAGCACGTCCCCTGCTTTCTCCTTGGTGTCCTACATGAAGTTGCCAGTTGCCCTTCTCAGGGCTTCTCCTATGGCATCTCCTACTCCAGTTCTTTTTCTATGTCATGCTTGATAGGTTGCTGTTGTTTTTCTAAAAATAGAGCTGCTATTCTAGGTTGGGATTTATACCAGGAATAACAGCTATGACAGCTATTCAGGATTTTCTTTCTTTAAAATAAAAAGATGGATGTGGGTTTGGCCAAGTCTTCAGGAAGTCTGGTGCTTTTTGACTGCTTCTCTTAACAGTCTTTTGCCATTGGCTGTAACAGCCTCTTGACCCAAACTCTGTTAGGGTTTGCCTTGCTCTGGTAGATTTCTTAATTTGAATTGAACAGGTTTTATAAATTGATCGGTGATAATTTTCACTGTAAATGTAGCAAGGTATAGATACATAACTTCTGGTTTCACAACCAATGAACTTTTTATTCCTACCTAGTTAATTAAGCCAATGTCGTTTAAATCCTCTAGCATAGAGCTTTTTTCTCTCTATGAATTTAATGCATTAACCTTTCTAAGAAAGCTGTGGCTAATTATATTACTGTACTGGGCTATTAATTCCTTTCCTCAGTAAGTTACTGTTTTTATATGGCCACACTGCCCTGAAGTAATTACAACCCCAGTTTTACTTGAAACCTTTCAGTTTAGCCTTCTTCTGATGAAATATACTGCTTTTACTAATGTCTTACAAATACTGGGAAGGAATAACAGTGCACAGAGAGAATTTCAATCAGCACTATCAGAGTAATAGCTGTGGATATTCTAACATAACAGTATTCCTTTTTTCCCCTAGAATATCACTGAGGTAATCACACGTGTGTTTGAGAAGAGGAAGTAAGTGTTCCCTATTAGCATTTGTTAGATTTCTTTTGTGTACTAGAAATACTTTATCTTATCTAGTTTAAGATGGTGGAAAAATAGGGTAATGATTTACTGTCTGTTCAAAGTTTGAGGCTGCCTAGGGTCTAAAATTCACAATGTCAAAGGCTGAATTACTCCTTCTTGTGTTTAGAAGCATAAAATGCTGGGCTGCTGTTGTGTGCAAGAAGAGGTGTTGGCTGAATACTTGCTGATTGTCGAACACCTGATTTCTTAGGTGGGCAAAGCCTTCTTCAGTCCATTTCTGTGAAATTAAATGGGGAGAACTCAAAGGGGTTTGTCACCAGAGAGGAAAACTTCTCACCTGAGTTTCATGAAAGATGCATCATGAAGCCAAACAGGAATGAAATTCATGATTTATGGATTAAATATCACTTTAATCAAGAAGACATTTTAAGTAGCCAGCTTAATCATTGTCATCAACTTCATCAGGGTGATTGAAGCCATCATTACTTTAGCAACTGATTAGCAAGAGCTGGATGTGGTCTTTCTACTAATGCTGGGGCTGCTCATTAACAGAGGTGTCAGAGGTCCCTGACACTACCTCTGCATGATCTGCCCTGGTGCTTTTGCTGTATTTTGCTGGAGAGTATGTGGATTTTTTCCTTAGATTAAACTTACTCTGTAATTCAAAATAATTGCTATTTTGTATTACAAATGCATAAGTATTTGCATGAAACTTGTTGTTAGAAGCAGAGAGTGCAGAAGTCTGATAGTTGGTGATCAGTTTATCCATGATTATAAAACCTAAGAAACAATTTAAACACAGTTTTAAAAATAAAATCTAAAAGAAAGGATTGAAGGTTTCTGAAGGAAAATAAAAATGCATCTAGACAGTGCAAAATCCCAAAGCAATGCATGATGGAGGGGACAGGTGGTTGATTTGTGCTCTGAAAAAAGGCAATATTGGGCAAGATTACCAAAATGAGAGTCAGTTTGGAAGTTAATTCTCTGTCTGGAATAAGAATATAAGAAGAAACATTATTCATGTGTAGCATACCCCTGGGGCACTTGTGGTGGGTAAAGGGGGAAAAAATGGATTTTTTCTGATAAGTACTCAAGAATAGGCCATTTTAAGATACCAGCAGTGAAGTCTTAGGAACTTAAGGAGCATAAAAATGAGTCTGAAAAGCAACTAAAACAACTATAGAAAGAAACTATATAGGAAGTTACCTGTAGAGGTGATTAATCCAGCCAGCTAGACTTTAGGTGGGGGTGCTTTCTGTCAAAATGAAGATAAATTATGCTTGGTTAGGGAAAGCAACCCTCTTGCTCTAGTTTTCAGATTATTTTCTTCCTTATTTTCTCTCCCCAATCCCCCCCCCCCCCCCACCCTCTAAGGTTTTGTTTTTAACTTCACAATGCTAGCAAAGAATTGGGAACTCAATCAAAGATACCGGTCTTAGCAGTTTTATCTATTTTTATCTATTTTATCTATTTTTACTAGCAGCCTTGAAGGAATTTATATCTAATCACTCAAATAATTCAGGTTTTGCCTTGTATTCTTGATGGGGGGTTAACAGTTGGCCTGTCATTATTAAAGCAAAACCGATAAAATATTTCCCTGCGCATGGGGGAAAATTGAGCAGCTCTCAGCTGAATGTGAGTGAGACTTGAAGATTTGTAATCCAAGTGTGGTGATTTTTGACAAAAACTGGTGATACACCTCATCTGTATTCAGATGGAGACAGGGGAAAGGAAGCCAAGGATATTTTTTGTCATTCTGCAATAACCACTGAGGGAAAGGCAATCATTCCCAGCCCCAGCAGTCCCAAAGAAGCAGCAACCACAAGTAACAAGGAGGGCCCTCAGCAATACACAAAACACTGAGGAGGTACACAGAATTTCAATTTAGTTTCAGAATGTATGGAACAACTTTACTTTGAAACTAAAGAAAGCCTTTTATTTATCTTTGTCTTACAAACTGAGCTTAATGACAGTCAGGACTGAAAGTGATGTGGAAAGGGGAGTTTAGTGAATGCGGGAAAAGCAAAGATAAAGGGGTTAGAAGGGTTCTTGGACAGGAGGACAAGAAATGGCTCCCCTACCTTATTTCTCATATTAAAAATAATGTTCTTGTCATCTTGAAAGATGTGGGAGACCACCTGAGCCACACACTGATTTAACAGCCATAATCTCTTTCCTTTGTGGAGCAGGAACACTTGTGTCAATCCTGATCATCTTTCTGAGAAAGGCATTTTCCCAGCTGTGATGGCATCTTTCCAGTACCAAATCTTCCAGGGCTTTTCTGGCTCTTTGGTGCCATATGTATTGCTTGCTGAGGTCTTGAATATTTGCTTTCATTATTAGTGGGATATTTCCCAGAGTATTGGGTTCTTCAGATTCACACAAGTGGCTTGCCAGCTGTTAAAAATATTTTGTTGCATGGAGAAGAGCTCCTCCAAATCAAAGCAGTATCCTCTGCCATCACAGGAACATGGAGATGATATTTTGGAGCCTGAAGAAGCAGAGGGGATTTCATCAGGCTTCCTGCACCAGCTCAGGTCCCTGTCTTTGGTGCCCGGAGAGGTGTGCTGTGTCCCCAGCTCCCTGCCCTCCTGGGTGGGCAGGGCTGGTGAGGGCAGGGTGGCAGCAATGCTGCTGGGGCTGAGCATGTCCCTGTGTACCTGGCTCCTCTGCTGGCCCGGCTGGCACAGCTGCTGCAGCAGAGCTCCCTTCGACTCAGCTTGGTATTGCTTACATGAGTAGGAGAGCCTGAATCAAGCCTCCATTTTATTCTTTGGGCTGATATGCTTTAGCATCAAAGGAGTGTTCCTGCTGTGGCTGCTGTTTCAAAACACATCCTGGAATTTTGTGTCTATTACTCCTTGTAACTGATAGCCTGTCTCTCTTGCATGCCTTTGTTTCAGACCCTGCAGGTGGGCTTTAAGAGATACCTCTCCTTCCACTGGGCTGCTGCTATCCATGTGGCTTAGAAGGAAAATCTGGTACCATTAACAGGCTTTTTGTGGTGGCAACGTTGTTTTGAGTGATTTGGAGGGTCTGTGTTTGGCAATTGCTGAAGCAGCAGCACCTGGGAGTTTCTGGAGAGAGCAGAGACGGGAGCTGTGAGGGGATGGCAGCCAGGCCTGGCAGACCCCAGCGGCTGTGCTGGGGCCCAGGCTGCCTCTGTGGCCCAAAATGAGCAGCCCAGGCTTCTGCTCCCACGCAGGAGGACTATCAAACCTTCTAAATGCAGCAAGTAACTATGGCAGGAGTAGCAAAAGCAGCAGTGAAGCACATCTGATGGGTCCTGGTGCTTTGTCAGCAGTAAATAATCTTGTGTGTGCCCTGACAGCAGCTCCCAGCTCTGCCACCAGCCACACTGGCCTCTGTTCAGCCAGAAGCTGGGCTCACCCTGGGCTTTGGCATGGGAGCCAGTGTCTGCTAAAAGAGTGATGTGGAGGGAGCTTCCCACAGAGCAAGGTAGCTCCTAATCCTGTTTCAATTATTTCTGTGGCAGTGCAGTCACCAAATCAGCAGCTGTGGGCAAGATTGTGAAGGACAAGTAGAGGGCAGCTCAGCCAGATTTCTGAGGTACAGCGAACAGCTTTTTTAGCAAAGGTAGGGAGTGGTTATGCTGTTGTGTCTGTACCTAAAGAAAGAGCTCACTTGTTGATATAATGAGAATAGCTGAAGTTGTCTGCTTCACTCATATTCTACTAACATGCTTCCTTCTAGATTTCTTTATTTCTACTGTTTCAGGTGATCTAATTTTGTGGTAAAAACAAGCAGATGGAGAGGGACATGCTATTCTCTAGCATGTTCTACACAACAGCAGCCCAGTGAGTTTAAGCATCAGCACAAACAGCTGAAGTGAGAATCATAAACAGTTGTTGTATCGGACATAAATTACGTCTTAGCCTTTTACTAGAGTGGCCATTTATTAACCTCCCACAAACATGGCAGAATTTCAGAACGTTCATGCATGTTTTCTCTCGCCAACCTCTCTAAAGAATAAGAACATTTACTTCTACAGGTTGCTGTGGGAAGAGATATACTGCATTTTTAACAGGGGTGTTTTTGTAGATGCTAAAATCACTGAAACTTTCAAAAGCAACTCTGCTGTTGACTGTAATAAAAATCAGTTGTGTGTGCATGTGAAATAGAAGTCCCAAAGACCTACAAACATTATTCTGACAAATCAAAGTTGTTTAGTTTAGAGATGAGATGATCTGGTTTTGGTCACTTTTAGCATCACCCATATTAAGTACTCATATCCTGGAAGTATAAACACCAGTTAAATAATTCATCCTTTCTAAGGTTAAGGACTGAAGTTTATGCTGCAGCTTCAGGAAATAGGGCTGAAAAGGGACAATAGGAAGCCAAAGTAAAATCAGGACTTTTGATGGGTGCTTGTCAAACTTTTCAAAGCTTGCACAATTTCCCTGGACAACCTCTCCTACTCACTTCATATTCTAACTCTTTAATGCTTTTGCTGCAAGACTTAATTTGGTTTCTTCTCCTTTGACATGCAGAGAAGTCTTCCATTTCCCCCTTTGTCTGTGAGTATTTGAGGGTTGTTACAAATCTCTCTCCCCATGTGCTCTTTTCTGGAGCTACCTTGCCCTCCTCCCCACTCTCTTCCATCAAGGAAGACTCCTCCAGTTACAAAAATTAAAATTTGATAATTGCCAAGTACTGTTTTACCATTCAGCCTTCATTTTGCAGTGGTTTCATTTAGTCCATGTTTTCTGTGTTTTATCAGAGTGTCAAAAATCTTTATTATAATCTAAGTACTTTGCTTGAGCTTTCCTGCTTGCAAGGCCTCTTCTCCTGTTCAGGGTGGAAATTGGACTGCTACAAGTTGGTATTTGACAAATCCATGTTTATTGTTAGTACCTGCACTCACTTGTAAAACTTAAACCAAATTAATTGAATAAATTAATTTGAGAGCAGAAATACCTTCATTTCCTTCTGTGCTCTCACAAATAGTCTCTGCCTTCTGGTATCCTTTAAGAAAAGAGGCTTATTGGTTAGCCCAGACCTCTTCCTTCTACCCACCCTCACTTATTTCTCAGGGGCACTCTGCTGGAGTTTTCTTGTGATTCCAACTCACATTTAAGTGAGCTCTTAAAGGCGATGTGTAACTGTTTGAAGAGAAACTGGCTGGAGCAATGTCTTCTAAGGCATATTCCACAAAGCCCAAGGGAAGAATTTGCAAAGGCAGGGATACAGAAGCCAGTGTGCCCAAACATAAGTTTTGAGACTCCTGACAGGCAGAGAAATCAGTCAGATCAAATGGAGGCTGCTTGCCTTGAGAAAGACTCCCCCCCAGTGTGGGCTAATAAACCCCTTAGCTCTGTTTTATTTACAGAGCAAAGGAAATGAAGCAGCTCTCTTGCCTGCTGGCAGGTGTGAGGGGTCTGTTTTGGGCCAGCACTGATGGTGTCCCCCCTGCCCAGGCAGACACTCGTGGTGCCCAATGTGCCCCAGGCTTTGCACTTTGTGTCATCTGGTGAAGCTGCACACAAACTCCAGGCAGTGCTGTGAGCAGCACAGCACCTGGGTTTTGAACAGGATGATTTAATACATTTTGGGCTTTTTGGACTGCAAAGAACAGATGCACTAAACCACAATGGCATTACATGTGTGTTTTAAAAGCATATTTCCATGGATACCCAACAAAAATGATCCCAAATTAATGTTCTTGGAATTCCTATTTTGAATGTCCTCTGTGGGAGTTTCAGTTAGGGAAAAAAAGTCTTTTAAATTAATTTTTAACGTGGCTACTGCTCTTCAGCAGTTCAAGGTGATTGATTTATTAGACATTTTAAATGTTTAAATTTAATTATTGACTGAACAGAAGCCTGAGCAGCCTCTTCTATAGATTTTCATAATTAACAGTATGGCAAAATGAAGGTTCAGGAAAGAAATATTTGTGTCTTAGGATGTCTAACATGTAGCACACTTGAAAAAAGATATAGTGGTATTAAGGTTCTTTTCACTACAGTAGCTTTAGGGAAAACTGAAAATAACAATAAAAAAGACTCAACTTGTGTGTTTTCTTAGCTTTCTCATGGCTCACCAGTGATGTTGCACATTGGGGATATTAGATGCTATATATACTTCCCTATGGAGAAGCCTGAATGCTTCTGAAAACCAGGATGGACTTTAGGTTACTTGTCTGCATTGTTTTCTGTTTATCTTTCAGTAGTTAATAGAAAATTTGCTGTGCTGCTAATGAATGCTTTTTAATCAGACTTCTACCACTCACTCCACAGAAAATAGAGCCTCTGCACCCAGGAAATAGAGCCTCCAAGACTTGACTGAGTTTTTCAAAGTATGTGCATGCTGAAGCACCAGGGAGGGGGTTTCAGTCCCTTGTGCTTTTAGCATCCTGTTAGTTGACAATGGGGTTGTACATGCACTCAGTGATTTCCTCGAAACATTTTGAGTGGTCAAATGAAAATGTTACTTTTCCCAAGAAGAGATAGCTTTCCAGAAAACTTGGATTGGTGGGTTTTTTTCATAGGACTGGAAGTGAAATACTTGCAGCTCAGGAATGTGTATAGGTTACATGTCAGGCTGTAGAGAAAGACTGCTGGGATTGCTGAAACTCTTGGAGATCTACAGCTTCAGTTTTCACAGCAAAAGTTCCTCCTGCCTCCACCACTCCTCCTGGGAAGCTCTCCAGCCCCAGGGTTGCACTTAGTGCCTGCTGGGAAAAATTGCATGAGAGAATCTCAGAGAGCAGGGAAAGCAAAATCAGGAAATAGAGGCGAGGAACAGGAGAAAAAAGTAAAGAACATGCACAGAAAAGTTAAAACATTGTAAAATTTGCCTCTGTCTCCTCAATAGTTGGATTATTTCAGCAGTTTGGCAGTGGAGTTTGTTTTTCTACAGAAAGTGGGAGCAAAGAGTTGCATTTAAAATGGTGGCAATGCTTTAATTTGCTCTTAATTAAATCTTACTGCATTCTATTTCCCTTTCAAATTTTCCTGTTTATGGGTGATTTGCAATTCATACTTTCAATTCATGCTAAAATTGCTGTTCATGCATGTACTTTCAATGGTTGCTAACAAAAATTTAACTCTGATTTGGTAGCACTACTTTTAAGAAAGACCCAGGAAAAGTGTGTTGTAAAAAAAAAATCGTGTTTATATTTTGTGGTTTATATACAAATAATGGAAAGCATTAATTTTAAAAGGGGAAAAACCCATCTGATAACACATTTTGAAGATCAGTATTGTCATTTAAACATTATGGTGACCAAAAATGTAGGGTGGATTTGGTGGGTTGGGTTTTCTGTTGTTGTTGCTTTGGTTTGGATTTTTGCTTTGGTTTTTTGTTAGGGTTTTTTTTAGTGTGTGTGTGTTTCTGTGCATTTGTAGTGTTGTTTGGCATATATCAACTAAATGGGGAGGAAAAGTCACCTGGGGAAACCTTGGCAGATTCTGGCTGCAGGCCGATTTCAAACGTTTTACGACTTCAAATTTGCTGCAGAGAATCAAAGAAATGGTAGGCAGAGCATCCAGAAGCAGAATAAACTTACCTCTCTCAAATTCCATCAGGAGAGCTGGTACAGCTAGGGAAAAGAAAAGCCAGGGAGGTTTTCCTTCCCTTTGAAGCTTTTCTAGAATGAATCTTTAATGATGGGTGTCTGCAGCCTCTTCCAGGCGATAATGAATGTACAAGCCCCAGGTTTTAAAGGCAGAGAAGATGGAGCCTAAACAAGAATAAGCTCTGGGTGCCACTTCCACTGAGAGTTATCTGTGAGGATTCCCCTGGGATGTGAGCTACAGTTTGTGTGGATAATGCCAAAGGTAGCATTTCAGACTTGAGGTGGGTGTGTGTGGTGTTTGTTCTCTGAGCACTGAGATCTGGAGTGACTCCAGCAGTGGAAATGCAGAATCCTCCCTTCTGCAGCAGGCAGGGACCAAATGGCACAACCAAGAACAGGCTATGAATACTTGTGCAAATGTAGAGAGAGAGGCACTTCAGTGAAAATAGGCAGGAAAAGAGAATAGTTTAGTAAAAGCTGCCTTTTTTTCCCCCTTGTAGGAAAATGTGCTTAGTAATAGGTTCATTTTGACTTCTAAAGGAATTTCTGTCAAATACAATTATGAGGGAAGACTACAACTGCAAAGGTATCAAAGCTATGTTTGCAGAAATCAGGTTTCAGAGCACTTTGAGATGGAAGATATTTGTCAAATTTCTTTACATGTCATCTCATGTTTCTTTTATTTATGAATTTCCCTACTGTGGTATATGCTGTCTGTTTAAAGATGAGAATGCTCCAGCAGTTTTCTTTTTTAAAAAAAGTCTTTGGCAGCTGCATTATATTTATTTTTTTGGTTTTTTTCTCTTCATCACTTGAAAAGAAAAGCAGAAAAGTGAAACAAAGCACAGAAATAAAGCAGTCTGTCACACTGAAAACCTCTGAAACATAAATAATAAACTTTATTTACTAGGTAATTCTCCTTGATACTCTTGTTTATCATATTTTCAACAGCTCTCGCTTAAGACAGTGTTGCCTAAGTACAAGGAGAGTAGCTTGATATAAAGTGAAAGAAACATCACATTTGTATTAACAGACATTCAGGTTTAAAAGCATGTCAAAAATATTTAGAATGCATTTGAAAAAGCAAATGCATTTCTTCCAAGTGTCTGAAGACTAATTTAATTTTATATTCTGGGTAAGACCAGGGTGCTGGCAAGAAATGCCTATTATTTCCTCCTTTTACTTTTTTCATGGCATGTATATTCCATGTATATACCATGTTGAAGGTATCCTTTCTGTTCATTTGGTGTCACAGATCAAATTCTGGTAGCCACACTATACATGAATCCATTCTTATCTCTGTTTAACTCACCACAACAATGACTCCCAAGCTGATGAACTGAGAGTTATTTCAAACACATTTAAAGGAGGAAGAAAAGATTAAATTGATTTCTTTCCTGTTTTTGACTACTCTGTGCCCGTAATTCAAACAGACACTGCATAATCTCATGAAAATAAAATGTCAGCATTTGACTGTAAGAGGAATGACCCACTGAATTCAAATTACAAACAACTCTGAATTGCTTTCAGCTGTTCTCTCAGTGGGTCCCCGTTTCTAATGATGAGCCAATTCTTCAGGTATGTTGGCAGAGAGGGAGCAGAGAAGGTGGGGCTGTGTTTGCAGGAAAGCAGATATTAACAGGGATGCATGGTGTCACAGAGCTGCAGTCAGAATGTCTTCATCACTGCTGTGCCAGGGAAATGCTGCTCAAATTATTCCAGGGGAGCCATGTCATGTTTGCTGCCAGGCTGGAAGCAGGAGCTGTGAGCTATTCCCATTCTGTAACATTTTCCTGTGGAAATAGCAAACCATGATGCTCTTGTCCCCTTTCCCAGCTCTCCTGTTCTCCCCAGTGCTATCAGCTCCCTGGGTGCCTGTGCAGAACCCAGGGGAATCTGGTCAGGGCTGTGAATCTGCACAGGAGGAAGATGAACCCCCCCCAGTGCAGGATGCTCCCTCCAGAACCAGAGCAGTGAGCAGAGAATTTCTCCAGCCATGACTTAATACTGAATTAATTTTGAACAGAGCAGCTATAAACCTAGTGCTGCATTCAGTGGTTTATGAGGTATATTCTTTGTCTCTGGAGGCAGGGGGAGGTCTCTAAATGTCCACAAGCATCATCTTGCACAGGCATCAAATTCTTTTCTCCTCTAAAATTCAAGTCTGATTTGCTGAGGCTCAAAGCTGCAGTGGGATGGCTTCTCCCTCCACCAGGCAAAACCTCCAACCATGTGTTTTGTAGTGATATAAGTGAGGAGGATACATGACAGAGTATGAGGCAGAATCTATTGCTCATACTTCAGGGTGTAAATCAGTCAGAGATAGCTTCAGGTGAGAAAGAAATCTCTTCTCTATATTTAATGCCTGGCTGTAAATTTGAGGTCTCTGACTCCCTCTCATGCAGAAATATTGGCTAATGTGTTTTTCGTATATACAAGTGTGCATTTGTCAGTTTGTGCTGCCCACAGTACAGGCATTCACAATTTTGATCACAGATGAGGACTCCCTCTCCTGTGATTTTTTTTCCAAGTGTAGATCCAGTTTAGAAGTCTGCAGAGGAGGCTGTGCCTGTATCAAATAGCAGCCAGGTGCCCGTGGAGCAGCATTCTTCACAATCCAAAATTTCAAAAGATTATTATGAGAAAAATTCATAGTGTGCGGTTTTCTGTCTCCTCACAGGCCAGTAACACCATAAATATGATGGGGACTTTTCATAGCTTAAGTTGAGTTCAGGTCCCTTAATCTATTTCCTAGGTACTGCAGCCAAGTGCTGAAAACCACCTTTCCTGGTTATTTTTCAGGCTTTGGAAGAGCAGTACTCTGGAGCCCGTGTGAGCTATGTGCAGAAGGCTGCATGCCTCCTGAAAGGAACTGCTCTTTCAAGAGGGTGAGAAGCACTAGAAGCCTCTAATTACAGCAGTGCAAACTGTCAGGTCTTGTATAGTAGGCTATATTAAAATGTAGTTTGTGTTGATTCACTTTCAAGCCAAGAAAACAACCTCACAGGAAAACCAGGCTTTTACATCAACTAATTAACAATTGATATGGCTATCCAGTGCAGCCTAGATAAGGAGGCACTCACCCCTCTACTGCCAGGCACTCAAAACCTGCCCTGGAAAGCCAAGCAAAGGCCAAGTGTAAGATGTCGCTAATTCCCTGCTGATTCTCCTGCAAGTAACTTGTAAAGATCCAAAGGCTATTTCATTTACTGTCCCGTAACAGCTTTATAATCAGGGATGTGCTTCTGTAATAATTTACTGGTTTAATGATATTACTTTGTTCAGGCAAAAAAAAAAAAAAGATAATAAAAATTCTTATAGGTATATTTCCCTTTAGTACTCAGCCTTTTTAGGGCTGAGGGAACAGGATAGGAGGGACACACAAAAAAAAAACCCTAAATTTCACTGGCTTGAACCAGAGCTGTGGGGTGGGTGAACCTAGGCAATCATTAAACACTTTAGCACCACACATGACACTAAAAATAACTTCCCTCACATGTGAAATTCCTACATTATGAGGCAAAACAGTGGATTGAATAATGGGTAGCATGCTCTGGGAAGCATCTTTATGATTTCAGAGCTTGGCAGGCAGCATCCCAGTCCTTCAGGTTCCTCAGTCAGTGATGGGAGCAGGACATCTCCACACCAGGCACTGACAGACTGGGTTGGCTTTTACAGGGAGATCTTCTGCCCTCTTACCCCCCTGGTGTAGCAGTGGATAGAGCTAAAAAGTGGGTATAGCCTGAGGTGATGGGGCTGCTGCTGAAAGTCTGGAGCTCTGTGGGATGTGACAGCATTTCAGCAGCTGCTGTAGCTGTCCTGCTGTGTGTGAACACCCCATAAACTGCAGCTGCCTTCATGGTTGTGTAGCTGCAAGGAGAAGGTTAGCTAACAATGGGAGAAAATTCTACTTACTTCATTAATACTGTGGATGTTATTAAAAAAAAAATTAAGCTCCATTTGGCACAGGCTGCAGGATTTACTAATCAACATGTCAGTTCATTTCCAAATGCTTCATACACCTCGAGTTATTTTTGTCCAGCTGCTTCCTGCAGATGCAATTTGAACAGTCAGAAATAAAAGCAAATTTCAGTGCACCAGCAGCGTGCTGCTGGCACTCCCCTCTGACTTAGGCAGGTATCTTCTAAAGGCTTTTACATAGGGGTGGGGGAGAGGGAACAGCCAATGTAAATACAGAGAGATATTTTATAACTTATTGCTAAAGCTGAGGACATCCTTGCCTGTGGGCCACACACTGCATTGTTTCCTTTGTAAACTGATTTAGGAAAAAAAATCTAAGATTTGTGCTCAAGATCCTTTATTTGTAACTGGGCAGTGAGGGCTCCATAATCTATATTCAGCTAAGATATTCAAAAACTGCTTAACTCTACAGTTGATAGGACTTCTGCATGTGAAAAGTCAAGCATCTTCCCACATGCTGGAACAGCTTCTCTGCACTGGAGCCTCCCCTCTAAGTGCATTTGAGCACAGGAATTGTTCCCCGTGTGCATGCAGTTATGCCTCAGAGAGGGCATCCCCATGAGATGGGCCTGGGTTCTGGTTCATGGCTGGGCTAGGAAAAGGTGTGGGTTAACAAATCATAGCAGTGATCAGGATCACAGCAAGAAGCTTAAATAACGAGGAATCAAAAAGATAATGTGACTGCTAAGTCTCATTAAGACTCGCTAAAGATACTACCTGTGATGCTCTAGAGTGAAGCTAAAGGAGCACATTTTTCAGGCAACTTGGGTTCAGCAGCTCCTTGTGCTCTCCTCTTGGCTTATGCTGCCTCTGCCTGAGCCAGCTGAGCTGGGGCAGGGCTGGGCTCCCCACCCTCCTCACCCCTGTTGTTCTTGCCAGCATGTACTCAAGCCTCCTAGCAACCCTACTCTCTAGGCATCACACCCTGATGAATTCTAAGCAGGAATTCACGAAAATCACTCAAGAGATACCTGCTGATAGCAGGAAGCTCTTGATTGCCCTGCTCCTGAGCGTGCTGCTCAGGTTTCTGTCTGCTTTCCCGTGTTTTCCTCTATGGTAATGCCCTTTCCCCATGGGTGTTACTAGGAGCTGGAGCACAAATACAGGAGTCTGTATTAAACCTGAGCTCCCAGGATATGTTTTTGCTAGAGAGGGAACAACAAATGCTTATTTTCTTTTGAAGTAGCTCATCTGAGCTTTTAGCAATCAGAGGGAGATTTCTCTTGGCAGGCACAACAAGGACTCTGAATCCCAGGAGAAAGGTGGCTGTGCACAGGAGGCTGTTGATCAGCTCAGCCTTGTGGCTGCTTGCCGAGGGGGGAATTCTGGAATGCCCTGTGCTGCTGGCTCCGCTGGCAGGGCTCCTTGGCACCCAGGGCATTCCCAGAGTGCTTTCCTATCCCTCCTCTCACGCACAGGTACCTCAGCTACCTTCTCTTCTGCTCTTTGCAAGTTTCTGGAGCTTTTTTTTTTACCAGTTGTGACCCGAGTGCTGGAGATATTTAGGAGTTTTCTGCCTTGAGAGCAGATTCCCATCACCACAGGCTTATCTGGGACAAAGCTCATAACAGCAGAAAGCCAAGGGTCAGTATATTAAAGCAGAATGCAATAACCCATTCAGTTGGAGGCTATCTTGATTTCCATATAAATGCAGAAAGTTATATTTGAATGTGCACCTCTCAGGCATATGAAATGCTAATGGTGAAGTAATTTTTATGTCACTTTGTTTTGATTTAGTTGTTTGATAAATGGAATTCTTTCTGGCATTCTTGCTGTCCTATCTTGCTGCACCAATGTTTGAGTAGGGTTCATTTTAATTGGAATTAATGACTACCAATGGCCCTTATGCAGGTCATTGGCTAAGTCTAAGAAACTTGAATTCCTAGAATTGTCAGAGATGTTTAAAATGCCCTGTACTGCAAAGTAATAATGACCTACAGTTTGGTCTGTGGTTCTGAACTAAAAAGGATGTGTAACTCCTCTTCCACATAGCCTTAGCTTGACCCACGGTTGTACCTCTAAACCTACTTTTAACAAGAGACTTTATTGTTAATAACATGCTTTCAGAGCTAGATTTTTTTTTTGTTTCAGCTATTTTCCAACCCTTCAAATGGCAGAATTTGTCCTAAATTCCTTTGCTACTTGGAGATTCCTGACCATTACAGGCACCAACCATCCCGACCTTTTTTCTAGCAAGTTTTATGGTAAAGGTTATGCTAAATTTCTGCTTTTCCTTTAAATAATTCTAACATGTCATGTATTATTAATAAGTATGGAATGACATCCAAGAAGATGGTATATTTACCATCTTACCATATTTTTATTCCTTATAAATGAAAAAGGAGCACAGATGACAGCTTACCATGCAGGGATAAATGAAGTGCAGCTCAGGAGAAAAAGTGATGAATTGTGGTGTTATCTAGAATGTAAAGCAGAACCTCCTCTCCCCAGCAGCCACGTTGGCAGGACAGGGCTGCCAAGGCAGCTCTCAGACTCAACAAATGACTTCCCACTAGCAGTTCTTATCTTGTATTAGTGGCTTTTTGTTATCCTGTAAGAGTTTCTCCTCAGTAACAGGAGCAAGCTGACTTTCCATAGATAATGCCAGGGTGGGTAAAGGATCTGTGGGTGGGAGGGCCCATGCTCTGCATGCCAAGCACTGGGCCCATCTCTGGAGTATGGAAGATGCTGCTTTACTGGGATGCTGCCCTCTGTATTTGTCACTACACAGAGCTGCAGGCAAAAAGCAAGAATTCTAGCTAGTGGGGTGTGCTCAGAAAACAGGCAGACTTCACCCTGGCCCCAGTTTATGGGGTATCAATTCTCCCAGGAGATCTTTTCTTCTAGAGTACCAACAAAAACTTTCAACAATGTAATACGCTCCTAAAGCTTCTGAGCCCCTTCTCTGCTACTCCTTTTCAAACTTGTTTTTAATTTCATTGTTCCTAGTTCAGTTTCTAGTATTTTGTGCAAAAGTCACATCAACAGTATAATACATCTTTTCTTATCTCTAAAATTCTTTTCCTATTGCCTTGTTCCCAGAAGATACTGCTGCTGTTGTGACAACTAAATAGATACAACAGCCTTAGAGTTCAAATATGACTCATGGTATGTTAACTTACTGATACAGTAAACCTGAAAGGGAAGGAAGGAAGGACAAAACATTGTTTGCTTTCTCAATATATTTTTTGGTTTTAAAGCTAAATAATGCAAACAGTACATTATAAAATGTGGGTGTTTTTTTTAATTAAAAACCTACTTGTAAAAAGAGAATCTAAACTTTTCTTTTTAACTAATTTTTTTTTGTTGTTGACAGGGTCTTCCTATCACCTGTTCTGTTTCCCTCTCCCCTAGTATTAGTTACAGACTTTTATATAATTGGGAAATCCATAAGTATATAATAGTTTCGATAGTTTCTAATTTACACAGAAATTCAGCCTGTGTTATGGGTCAAGACTTTCCTTTTGTCAGATTAAAACTATTATTGTATTTTTCTAAAAGAGAATATGGAGAATATGAAGGCATTTCCTTTTCTTGTGAAGAATACAAAAGGAGCTACAGAATGTCGAAAGGGACACGTTGAATTTCCAGTGCCCATTGTTGGCATCTGTGTTTATTGCTGCATCATCCCCTGCAGACAATGAAACCCAGGCTTGTTTATAAATTGCTACTACACATATTAAAAAATCATACAGTGTGTCTTGTCCTCTGCTCATTACTTGCACTTCATATTTGTCTCTGCTAGGTTTTCTTTTTCCCAGGGATGTTTTCTTTTTGCCATGTATCCCAGAACAGAGCCTACATTCAGTGCCTTCTCTTTCAGCATTTCTAATTCCAGAAGACCCACTAGAAACATATGTGAGAATCATCAGAAAGATCTCTGAGGTCTATTCAGACAGAAGAATGAATCACACAAGTTCTCTTCCAAGTTTTCAACTCTTCTGTCAAGCATCAGCATCCCTCCTTTGCTTCTCTTGTTAAGAGAGACAGGCAGACCCAGTGTGCTTGGCTCTGTTCTGCTTCTCTGGCTCATCTTTCCTGATATTTTCTTGAACCATGAACTGAACTGCAAATAATAGGATTGCTTATATAAAAGGCTGCCTCTTTACATGAGTAGAAGCCATGCGTTTGGGCTCTTTGAAACTGGCTCTGTGGCATTTCACACACTTTGTTCTCTGGTCAGAAGTTCAGGATGTTCTATTTCTAAATCTGATTTCCAGCTAAAATATAAATGCGTGGCATTGACTGATCATCCTTGGAAGTTTATATGCTTTTAAAGATGTGAATGATTAATGCTTCTGCTGTGCTTGCCTATGAATCATTATATGATGCCCTGATTTTTCTTTCTAAATCTCTGTAGCTCTAGCAAATAAGGTGTTTAAGGGCGAGAGGGGAGGAAAAAGGGTAGAATATGACCTTCCTGTTAGTCACACTTCAGATAAAATAATATTCTTGCAAGGACATGGTTCTCTTTGAGTTTCTAGCTACCTTGTGAACTGTGACGAAGTACAGACTATCACCTGCAGGCTTTTGGAAGTAAATTCAAACATAAAAGTCTTGACAGTTGAAGCAACAGGTGAAACTGTCAGGATTTAAGTTTTAAAATAATCCTAATTAACTCCAGTATTACTTCCTCTCAAAGTCAATGAGACATGTTCAGGGTATTCGAATGAAGTATTCCTGTGGGATATCTTTCCCCATCTAGTGACCAGCATTCTTTAAAGAACCTCTGAACCTTTCTTGTCTCCCTTGCCTGTGGTGGAAGGAGCTGATGTTGTCTGTCCTGCATGCAAACAACTCTTTCAAATTACTGATTTGAAAACATCAGGGCACGACTCATCTAAGTACAGGAATCTACACTTTAGACAAAATGCGTTTTCCCAAACAGCCACCCACATTTCACTTGATTCCTCTGTGACCCTTCATCATCCCAGCATGGAAAGCACCACCTTTCTGTGCTCTCTGAGCCCTTAGCTCAGGTTTCTGTGGGGGGAATATGGTCTGGGAGGGGCAAGACTCCAGGGGGGAGATGCTTCACTTCTGCCACCAATTTAAAATTAGAACAAACAGGAGACTAGAAATTGATTTGAGAAGGGATTAGGGATTCAAAGAGCTGTGCTGGGCCTGCTCTCAGGGGGCATTTGATTGGCAAGCATTACACTGAACACTCTGTGTCATCCTGGAAGGCTCAGGGCTGGTGGCTCTCATGACACTCTTAAATTCCCCTTGCCATATTTCTTCAGTGGGGCAAGAAAGATTTACTATATGTTGACTTCACCTCTTAGGGAAAAACTGCTGCGTCCTATGCTTGTTTTGTCATAAATACTGAGGTAGACCAGGAGACCACATTTTAATTTAAAAACCCAAACAAAATTTTAGGCAGACTTTTCCTTTCTTTGCTGAGATGTTTAGAATGGAGCTTGCACATGGAAAAATATGGAAAATAGTCTGTGAGTTGATGGCTGCCACCAAAGAGGAGATGGCAGCAGTATTAGGGGCATGAAACCTTTCTGTCCTGATTTGATAATGTCTAACTGTATAACAGTTTCTGTGCTCTTATCAGTGGCTGCCATAGCAAAAGCACTTGCTTCACCTCATGGCAGATGCCTGCTTCTCCTCAGAGAGACAGAGGAAGAAGGTAGGAAAATAACATGAATTCCTTGCTCTGTCTTTTACCTGCAGTCCTTTTCCTTCCCTTTGCAAAGTGATTGCTTTTTGTAGCCAACCTCTTTTAGAGAGAACCATTTTCTCTCAGGCAGTCCTAATGTTTCCATAGCTCAGATCACCAGGGAATGCAGTCTCCTGCTACTTGGGGACTAATCGCACAGAATAATTACTGAGTTCTCAGCCCTCACAAGGATTGTTTTATAAATAATTCCCCCTTTAAATGTTGATTACACATATGCTTCCCAAAAGAATTGTGCAGAGGAAATAATTCTCTGAAACTGTCACTGTTCCTGTCATGTGGCTCAGGAAGAAAAGGTTGCAGGGTGGGAGTGACAGGAGAGGTGGGCTGGCTCCCTGTCCCTTCCCCTGGGGGGCCATGGCCCCACCAAGGGACTGGGTCTGAACGTGGGCTGGTTTGGCAGAGTTGATGAGCCCAACACTCAGTTTTAAAGCAGGAATGGCAGAGCTCTGTTGCTCAGCAAAACCTGTGTCTAAAAGCTGCTGGAGATGGAGGGGTGAAGCTGGGTTTCCAGTAAAAGGGAAAGGAATTTATAGGGGTGTGTGTGGCTCCACTGAAATCCTTGCCTCAGGCTTTTTCTGCCTGCTTCAGAAATTCAAATGGATGTGGCAATCTGTGTGCTGTGAGGGGGACTATGGACTATGGAGGTAACCGTATAAATGTGATGGAATGAGAATTTAAAATAGTGAATGTGTAGTGGTTGTGTAAATGACAGACTACAGATGGGGTTTTGCTAAATGTATTAGCATGATTGGTGAAGCAGGCTGACAGTATTGTTAAAACCAACACTAGAGCATTGGTACAGAGCAATCAATATCCCTTCTGGCTGCAGTTCCCTATGTCAGGTGAAGAAAATGTTTTAATAGAAATTCAGTTTATATGTCTGAAGTGGAGGAGGGGTTTTTTGTATTTCTTACGGTAACAAATGTGCTTTTCTCTTTCAAAGTATGTGTCAGGTAAATTTTTTTTCTTTTTTATAGAAGCTGGAAAGCCTATTGTAATAACCAAAAAAAACCACAAGTGGCAGTAGGGCACTGGCAGGTGAATCAAGCATCAGCCCCAGCTGATAAGCTGAGGCAGGGGCTGTCTCTGGATGACTGCTTGCACACTAAAAATGAACATGTATGTAAGTGTGCAGCCTGAAATAGAAGTGAGTTGTAGTGAATAGTAAAACATATTATTTATAACTCTACCCTAGCAATTTATACCCTACCCACATCCTACTAGAGAGGGCAGAACTATAATCAAGAATACTTCTGAAATCTGAGAAATACTGTTTGCAAATGCACATTCTAGTAAATGCTTCTTAACTGCTTACAAGATCCATGTCATCTGCAGAAAACCAGTTTTCAATGGAGAGTTGGATTTTTTAGAGAGTTTTTTACTGCTTTAGCTACTGGTACGTGTGTGAATTCCATGGCAGATCTACAGGTGCAAAGAGGGCACAGCTTGGGCTCTGGTTTGGGTTTGCATTTTAACAGTGGGGGCTGGAAAATGGTTCTTTCCCCTAGTGCTCAGGAGGGTAACTCCTGTTACTGGGACACAGGGATGTGCTGACAGCTTGCCATTGACATAAACAGCCTCTGTCTGGGTGCTGTCATCAGTGAGGTGTTTGATAGCCTGAGTTCAGATACCTGAGTTCATCACTCAGCCACTTTTGAAGGCTGTCCTGGTCATTTCATGGTATTTGCATGAGTTGTTTTTTGAGTGATAGAGCTCCCTGAATCTACTGTGGCACTGCTGATGTATGAAGGCATTCCCAATACTATTTCTTCCTGTTAGATATGACATGGGACAAGTGTTAATAGGTTTCCTTTAGATTTTGATAGTTATCAGCAGTTGCCATTAATTTGTATGAATCAGAAGTGGCTTAGAATTCAAGTTTAACAGTGATGATGGTCTCACCACAAAGAACAAAGAATCTTTCCCCAAACCCAAAATTTAACTTTTTTTTTTTTTTTTAAGACTTCTTCTGTGTTTGCTTTGCCTTCACCTAAAAAAACCACTTTCAACAATAATCTAAAAGGCCAGGTTAACAACAGAATTTTTAAATGTGCTTCTCTTGGCTGTGGCTGTGAAGGAATAGCATGGTCCTGCTTGCAGCCTGAGCTTTGTCCCTCAGTTAGAGACAGAGCACTGCCCCCCACCAGACCCTGCATCAGGCACAGCCCACGCTCCAGAGACCTCTCCAGGAAAAAGGCCAGAGTCAAGGCTCTTGCTTGAAGTTGCATTGATCCAACCCCTGCAAGAACATGAGAGAAATGATGGCAAATTCTTTCCCCAGACAGAACAATGCCATTTTGTACAAGACGTGATCTTTAGAAATCAATCAATTTTGTACTTTTCAGTAAATTCAGGCAGCTCCAAATTAAATTGGAAAAACTGTTTTCATGGAAGTAATTCTCTTAAGTAAATTTCTGCTTATACCCCAACAATAATATCAATGTGGATTTCATTAATAGGTTTCATTAAAAGGATTTCCATTAGGAATTAGCTCCAAAATTGCCTAATATGTCAGACTCTGAGGACACCCATAATTACATCTATAGCCTTTCTGGATCTATACCATTTTCCCTCCTGTCTCTCTCTGCCTGTGCTAATAAGCATTTCTGAACTGTCTGTAAGAATAAGAGTCAGGCAAGTTTTACAAATTACAAAAAGTTTTGTTTTCTTTTACATTTCTTCAGACCCTTAATCTTCTCATTCATTACTTTTAAATATATTATCCTACTGCTTTTTTTAATAAAGAAGCAGTGAAGATGAAAGTGTAACTATAGACAGTATCAAATCTAGATGCTGGACTCTGGCCATGCCATCCCTTATGGTTTTTAAGCACATCTTCAGACAAAACCATGTGCTCCAAGGAGTGAACAGGTTCAGACCCTCACACTGAAAGGACTCCCCAGGTTCTGAAAAGGCAGCTTTCAGCAAGGGATCAGGGACCTTTAAAGTGATCCTTAAAGGATCCCTTCAACTAAGGATCACCAGAAGAGAAGGATCCCACTGGTGGTGGGTGGCTGACAGACACATCACAATCCAGTGTGCAAGAAATCATGGCCTCACACTGCCTCGAGTCTCTGCTGGAGCCCTGCTGAACATTGTGTGCTTGTGTTCATCAGCCTGAGAGTTATTTTTACAATATTAATACTTTCCAAGGTTAAAGCTGATAGGAAAGTAATACAGCAATAAGAACTAAAGAAAAGTCTACAAGGAACAACTGAGAAATATTACTTTTCCTTGGCTTTGGTTATTTAAAAAGGAGCTCTTCTCACTTCTCATGTGTTAAGCTTTTCTTCAGATAAGATTTAGAAACAATAATGAATTTCAGTGCTACAATAGGTTGAAATTGAATGTTTACCTATACTTTGATTAAACAAAACAATTGTAATTAATTTTATTTCAAACAGCACGCACACAATAAAATAAATTCCTCTATAAAGTAACATTTAGTAAATAGGCAATATTGTTCTCTTTTCTCAAGACCAGATAGCAATGGACCAATTATTCTTTACTGCTTTCTAGGAGGGCTTCCTATTGTACAGAGAGGTTTAACATCTGGATCAATGCTTGCATGATTCTTAATGAAGTTCTTTAGCTCTTAGAAATTATTGAAAAAACATCTCCTGTGGAAAACAAAGATTAGTTTAGCTAGATGTCATGCTGAGCAATAGATGTTTTTCTTGGCTGGCACACCACAAAACTGTTTCTATTATCTGCACCAAGGAAGGATCTCCAGGCTTTAGTCCAGTAAACAAACATTTTCTTGTCATTCAGAGTATTCTGAGGCTTCTTGTTTTTCTTCAAGGGTGACTTAACTGCACTATGTGGTTGTAGCCATTGCATCTTTGCTTTGCAGTGTGCCCATAAAGGAGACTCAAAGGAACCCCTGGAAAAATCTATATATATGACATAGCCCTGAGAAATCCTACATGTCTGTCCTGTAAATCCCCATGTTAAAATTTGCCAGAATAAGGATGAAGCCATGTCAGGGGCTGTTGGCAAAAAGCAGGAAGTACATGCCAAGGTGCAGCAGTGAGAGACAGTGCTGAGGTACCAGCCTCTTCAGCATTTTCACAGACCACTGCCAGGTATACACTTACAGGAAAAGCAGGTTAAAAGGTTTGCCATTTTTTTTGGTGTGGTTTTTTTGCCTGTTCCCCCTCTGCTGCACTCTAAATGAAGGGCAGTGTCTGTGAGAAGCACCAGTGCTTGCCCTGCTGGCCCAGAGCCCAGCAGTGCCAGGGGCGGGCGGCTCGGCAGCAGCGCTCGCTGTGACAATCAGACGCTCATGGATGGTGGCTCACACACAAAAAGGCAGCACTGCAAACTACTCTGTCAGATTCAGTCGCGCACACGCCTGGAAGAGCAGACTTCTTTCTCTCGTGGGAGTAGCCTGATAAGAGTGTGAGCTGATCCCTTCCTTGAATGCCAGGTTTTATTCATAAATCACTTCAGCAGTTTTCTCTCACTCTTTGGCACGCCATTGCAGTTCTCTGGGTTTCCACCTAACACAGGGGCCTCTAACTACCAAAGGGCTCTCTGTAATTCTGCTAGTGCTGGCTCCAGCAGAGGTGGGGCTCAATAAATCTCAGCTGGTGAATAACTCTGATTTTTAGTTGAAGAGATAAGTGATGTGAGGGAAGCAATCACAGCAAAGAATTGTTCTGGTAAAGTGAATCACTGCATGCTTTAAAATGTCCTGTTCTGGGACCTGCATTTCATGGGATGACCAGAGGATGCTGCACGAGCTGAGCAATGAAATCTTTGCTTTCCCGCTGAATATGAGGAAGAGTTCCACATCTAAATGATTAGTTTAATACTCTCTTTTTAAATTAAAACATGCAAGGGGAGAGACACTGAAAAAGAGACTGTGGCTAGAGGCTTCGCAGCAGTTATACCCACGCTGATGAACAGCATGGCTCTGTGCTCTCCAGCCGAGGGACTGGAGAAGTGAAATTACATCTGACAGGTTTATTTCTACATTACCTCAATTTTGGCTAAAGGCAAAATTGATTAAAAAGAGAAAATACTTAGGATGTTAGGATTTGTGGCTGCATTTCTGTGCTGAAGTCCCAGCATTAATCTAGATTTGGCTGCACTGGTTACAGGAAGAGAAAAAGTAATTCTGTACCAATTTCACTGTGTGTTTATTTATAAAGTACTGGTGTAATAATAGAGCTTTTTTAATGCATGAAGTTTAAGAGTTCATATGTCAAGAGAAGCACAGCTGCGAAGTGATGAAAAAATTAAATTTAGTAAAAAGCACCTGAGAATGGTGTGCTTAGGAGGGTAAATAATTGGAATAAACAGAGCTACTCTGGAGAGAAATTATTGTACAATAAAATATTAAAGTGTGACTATTATCTATAGAAATAGAAACACTTTTTTTAGATAGGTAGGTATAGAGACAAACATGCAAACAAGGACAAAAGTGGCCACCTTGAACAAAGGAGCAACTTCAGAAGTCCTGGAGAAAAACTCACAGAAGTGATAAGTGACAGATTCTGCCTTGCCTTTTGTGTCAATCCTGTTCATCTGGGTTTTGTTCAGTACTTTACAAAACTAGTGCTGAGGTTACGATATGGCTTTGGTTTCTGTTAATTAGCCAGATTCACAAAGGATATTGACCAGCTAAGCCACCAGGGAGGACTTGTGTGAATTTAGTTTGCATTATTTACAGTGTGGAACTGTAAAAGGGAGGGGATTCTGTCCATGTTTAGGGTGGAAATGAACTCAATACAAACTTCTCCTCACAAGGAATTCAAAGAACAAGTTAAAAGATTCTGTATAGAAATAAATTTTTAGCATTTTGAAAAAGGATGAAGCAGAAACAAAAAGATGAACAATCTGTCAGAACTAATAATCCAAATGTTTGTGTCTCTCACCCTGTGAGGCCAGTCAATCTTTGAAATTACCTTTTTTATTATTTTTTGAAGTTTAAGTACTATAGCAAGTATTTAAATGAAACTTTTTAATATTTCATGGATTGCACATCTTCTAATCTGTTCTTTATTTAATTTTTATGAAAATTACCCTTCAAATTCATTTTATTCATTCCTGAAAGACCCATATCTTATGCATTATAATTTTTTAATTATCTTGATTTGTGTACAGCTACAACTGGAGAAAATTACAGCTTGAATTTCCAAAATAACTGGTGTGACACACATGGCATCTAAATGATGTTCCTTATCCCTCACCAAAGAGCATTTTGGATGGTCTTCTCAAATGTTTTCCCTGAGCAAATCAAAGATTATAATTTCAGTTGGGTGTTTCATTCCACAAATTAGCTTAACCCGGTAGTAATGCTGGTTGGAAACAGTTCAGCTATTAATTGCCATGGCTTCTCCAGCCCTCAGCCTTTCCTAACATCTTCATTAGGAGATGGCATTCTGAGGAAAACAAGTGAAAAGGTTTCCTTTCACAGGGAAACTGTGAGAAATTAAATACCTAGCACTGATGTGTGGTGGGAAGTGATAGAGACTGATGCCCTGACTAAGCTAATGTTTAATTAGTTGGTATAGGTGCAAGTTTTATCCTTGACACCCACTGACATCCCTGGGCCAGAAGAGCCAGCTCAAGGCAGCCCAGTGCTGCCAGTACTTTCTTACCCCTTGTGTTAACTCTGTTTTGTAAGTGATAGGGGTCAGGAGGAAGTAAAGCTTCTCCAGTGTTTTACTGTCACAGCTGCTGTGATAAGGGAACTGGGGGACAGCCGTGACAGCTGAGATGCTCTGCTGAAGTGAGAAACCATCCAAACCTCCAAAGTCCAAGCAGGCACTTGTTTGTCAAGTAGTTTATGACAGTCAAAATGATAATAACTGAAAAAGCAAGCATTTATCTGTTGTATTCTCAATGTAAAGTGTTCTTATCTTATTGCAAGAGTCCTATATCTTCTCAGTGATTTCTCATGGGTAGTTCTTCTCAACACTGCTCCTTCTTCTTCAAAGTCCAGACAACAACTGACTCTAGGTCCCCGTTCTCCCTGTCTTATAGGACTGTTCTTCCTTATTGGTTACAGCTGTGAGTCAAGCCTGTTTCTGATCTTGGATAATTGGCCTGGCTGCAACTCTTTGAGGGTAAAACTGCTTTTTACACATTTCTTATACTCTATTCCCACCATACTTATCAAACAGGTTAGTCAAGTGACAATATCAAGGTTCCAATGCTTTGGTCTCCAATGGCTTCAGTCTTTCATGTATTTTTATCTCCAAGGCCAAAGCTGCTGGGCTCAAGACTTCTTTGATGAGAAAGGCAAGGAGCAAGATGGGGGTCCTTGCTCCTCCCCAAGCTGTGCTATCACTGGTACATATACACCTTCTTTTGTTAGAGAAAACCAGTCTGCTCCAAGGGCTCACAACCTCTTTCCACAGGCCCTGACTGTTCCAGGCTGTCCTGACAGGTGGTGCAGATCCACCCTGGCATGACCTGGATGACCATCAGATGCTGGTCATGCAATTCCTGTTCATAGCTACCAATCTGAATAGCCAGCAGGATTAAATAACCTCATGACTTTTATACAACTATGCCAAAGGAGTGCACGTTATGCAATGTTTCACTTTCTGCCTCGGATTGAGCAGCTGTGTGGTATGTCTGGTGTGCAAGGCAAGCAGGGTGCTTTCCACTGGGAGCTACAGGGGTAATCCAGCCACTCTCCTGGCTGGAACTCTCAAAGGAGCCTTCTCTTTCTTGTCCTGATTAAGTATATCAAGCCAAAAATTACTGTGGGCAGTTTTCAAATTCCATTATCCAGAGTGCAAGTGTGAACCCTGGTACAGACCTGATGACATCTAAGGTGACAGTCAGGGTCTGGCCCCCAAAAGAGGAGGAGCAAAAGCATAAGGCAGCACAGGGAGGTGCAGTGGGCATCTGAGGAGAGCAGGCTGGACACACACACACACTCACTCACTAGCAGCACTGGCTGGAGCTGCTTTCAGCAGCTTTTGCCATGTTTCACACTGTATCTTTGATCCAAATGTATTTTACCTTGGCAGGAAGCTGTTTGTACCTCCCTTAGCATAGCATATGTGCAGTATGTGTTGTGTTATTCTTTTCTCCAGATGATTTAGACAATGCTTTCCTCAGCTGCTCTCGCTGCTGCTGGTTCACGTAGATGCTTCATCTCCCACGCAGTGTCTCTAAATTATTTGTATTTTTTGAATGTGTCCCGGAAAACTTGCTAAATCTGTCTTTCAGATCAGGCATTCAGTTCCACCCAGAAGCTGAAAATATTTGACAACTTTCAGTGTTTTTTCCTCCTCTGTGGAACTTAAAAATACAGAACCCTGTGAAAATGAATGAGAAGCCCTGCTTATGTAAGCTGGTAGAGCTTTGCTGCACATTCAGATTGTATTTGAGGCAAAGCTTAACATGCAGATGAGATTTTACAATTCTTCATCCCTCCTGCTCTTCCTTGTTTCCCTGTAATGGATTTTGATTTATTTGATGATGGGATCAGACTTCTCTCCTCTGTATCATCAGGAACCTTTACAAGTTTTCTGCTAAGGGAAGGGATAATAAAATTTGCATTATGAGTTTGTTTTGTTATCTTCCCTCCACTGCAACTGAGATTTGAGAAACCCTGGTAAGGCAAAATTGTTTTTTTTTCTCTAGATACAGATCTATAAAACAATAAAAATATAAATATGTATATGTGTACTGATAAGAATTATACAATACATTGTATTAGTAGCTGGAGGTAAAGAAAATTATTTTCTACCTGAGACTATAAATGTGTTAGGCAAATTTTCCCAGCTTAGAAAGTTTCTTCCGTGTATTTTTATCACTGGGCATTTTTGTCAGAGAAAAACTGCCAAAAATTTTAATGTACCCTGGATTCATTAGTAGTTGGTAATGAATCTGTGATTCTACAAAATGCCTGTGAAACAAACACAATCTCTTCATAAGTTTTTCTGTGTTAATAGTCTTCCTGCAGCTATCCTAGGTCACATACGTATTCATCAAACATCTGTCTTTACTTGCTGGCAAACTGAGCTAATAATATATGCAATAGTCTGAGCTGTACCAAAGCTGAGATGTGTACAAGCTTGTACATGTGTTTCCCAGTAAAAAGGGAAAAACACTTAAGCTTACAAAGGATGCCTTCTATTTAGCTTTCTTATTTTTATTCTGCATGTATTTCATTATTATTAGCAACAACTTTTTATCAATGTTACCATAGAAATGAAGAATGCTAATTCCTAGAATCATGCCAAAACTCATTTTCCATCCTGTTTACTTAGTTGCTCTACTGCAAACAATGCTTGCTAGATAGCTGTGAATAATTCAGAGCAGCTACATTATTTGGCCAGTTTATTTTTGTGTGCATTATCCTTCCGTTTCAGCAATACATTTGACATGTTGTTCTGGAAAAGAGTCTTGTGAAACTATGCTGAATTTTAAAGGCAAAACCATCAATGAATTTCTGGGGGGAGGAGGGGGAAACCCTAACAAGAATCCATAAGATTAAAGAAAAGGAAGGGTAGGTCTGTAACTTAGGTAATGAGTAGCTCTTTTCTCTTTGAAAGCCATTTCGTACTAATTCATAAGATGTGTTTCTTCAAACCAGTACATACATGTTTTAATGGAACTCAATGATCATTAGGCATAAATCATGTACCAAGCTGCTCTTTAATGTTTCTCCGAAGAGCTCAGACTGTCAGAAGAACTTAAGGCACTGCAGCTGTATCACCTACAGCCATCTAGAACCCGAGTCATTTAACCATAACATCACAATTTATTTAATTTTGAAATATTAATTAACTGCTGGGGAAGAGGGCAAGAGATTCTAGAACTATCAAAAAACCACACTTGTAATGCAGGGACTGGTTAGAAAATTAACTCTCTTAAAATAACATCTTGGAATTCCATAATTAATATAGTTAGGGCGCTCTACTATGAACCCTAAGAGTTTGGAAACAATAATTTCAAAATATTCCTACTATAACAACTGAATTCCCTTTAAAAATCAACAAATTCTTTCTGCTTCATGCATCACCATCAGCTA
Organism: Motacilla alba alba; assembly: GCF_015832195.1. Taxonomy (NCBI): domain Eukaryota; kingdom Metazoa; phylum Chordata; class Aves; order Passeriformes; family Motacillidae; genus Motacilla; species Motacilla alba. The sequence goes on along the minus strand of NC_052021.1, from coordinate 10,271,398 downwards.
CTGCAAGATGCAAATGTCCTAGAATCAAAACTTAGCAAGCAATTTTGTTAATGTAGCAGAAGGTGGAAAAGAATACAATTCAGTCTTTCACAGCAATATTGACTCAATTGTGCTGACAACCCTGCTCATGCTTCATGGTACTGCATAACTGGAAAGAGAGACAAATCAGAGATTTACAGCACCTTTTACACAGTACAGTATTTTTACATAGCCATCCTCTTCATTATTCTCCCCCCAACGTGTGGCCACGAATAAAAAGAGAGAAGAGGAAGAAAGGGAATGTTGTTACCTAAGTGTAGGCTACTGCCTCTGTCTTCTGGCATTGTGAATGAGAGCATTGATTTTATAATGCACATAGCACTTGCTGATTCCTCTGGTCTGTTTACAGATTTACTTGCCTATTGTCTATCATTCACCTGTTTCCTTACAGCCTGTGTAACTCAGAAGCAAATCTCCCTTTGGTATTGGATGCTCCTTTTGTTTCCTTGCATGCTGTAAACAGCAACAGCACCTCGGAGCTGAGTGTCAGCACAACACAGGTAGCAAATAACTGATTCAGCTCTTAAAAAGAGCTTCACAACTGACAAGTTTCTGCACAAAATCCTGCATTTCCACACAGTGTACGGCTCCACTGGCAAGAGCCCCATCTGGAGCCACAGCAGTGTCACAGGCACTGAACTGCACCCACACGGTGTGACTGAGCACACAGAGGGTGTGACCCAGCTAAGGTCTGGAGTGGTAGCCAGGCTTATGCCAAACTATTTGCACCAAGGCTGTGAGTGCAAAACTGCCCCTAAGGTCATTAATCACTCTGCCTCAGATCTGCAGGTGCATCTCTCAATGTATCAGCCTTTTCTCAAAGCTGTCCACCTGGAAGGGTCACTGCAGTGACAGCCCATCTTTAGACATTACAACTTGGGGTTTCCACATCCTTTCAGCCTTGCAACCCATTTCTGCACTGCAGCATGTGAGTGTCTGTCTGTGTAAGCAAAGTAGCCACGATCACTTCAATCAGCCCCGGTACCAGCGCTGCCAGCCCTTTTCCCACTGCACACAGGAGCACATCCCATAAATACGGAGTGACTGCAGCCAGCCATCTGCAAGGGAGCCAACATTCAGCTGCAATAAGCAGGTAATGCTTTTGTAGTCAGGATTTTTCAACTGTGGTTTCTCTTTTCACTTGAAAAGGTTTTGATCAAGAATGGCAGCTTAAAAAAAAAATCCTACTGTTCAGTACATGTATTGTTATTAAAGCTTCATCTTTTCTCTGCTGTCTCTTCATATGTCCTCCTTTAAATTAAAAAATGGGCAACTCAACCCGAAGTTTCAAATCCAAGCGAAATTATTGCTGCTTGTAAAACTGCAGTAAGATTATTTTAATGTATATTACTAATATTTTTGATGTCCTAGCTCTGATTACACCATTCATGAAATGTTTAGAAAAATGCATATTAGTGCATATCAATAAGGATGGATTGAATTTGAGTGCCTTTATAGTGCTGCTGATAAAATTCTCACTTGCCAGAACAGAGTGTGCTGCAGTAACAGCACTGTTCAGCAAGAGCATATTTGCACATGGTGCAGCTTGGAGCAGAAATCTGCTTTCCCCTGGCAAGCTCTGTAACATCTGTGAGAGATAATGGCAGAAAGGTGGAAGATTTAGCACCCTTTGTCATGTTTGTCCACGCTGTGATAGCTGATGTCTGATGCTTGTCTTTGAACTCTGTTTCTAAGAAGAATGGGGTGGGCTAAAGATCTCTGTATCTCTGACTCCTTTTGATTAATCTCATTTCACTGTGCCCATCTCTGTGTCAGTGTCAGATAGCCACTGCCTGCTGCAGGCAGCTCCATCTCCACGTTTCTCACTCCTGAGCAATTTGCAGCAAGTGACCCTGCTTCTCCTGCCTCACTCTGGGTACATTTGGTGTTCTTTTCCTCTCCTGCAGATCCTCAGAGCAGCAGCACCAGCCAAGCTCCTGCCAGGCTCTGAGGAGTGCCCAGTGTGACTGGTGCCCTCAGCTCTGCTCTCAGAATAAACCATGGGATGTCTCCAGCTGGGAGAACCCAGCCATGCTCCTCCAGGAAGCCACAGGAATGAGGGAGAAACGTGAGCTGGGGATGGTTCACTCCAGTGCACCTCAGAAGTGGGAAAGAGCTGATGGCTTCATCTTCCAAAATGGACCACAGGGACTAGGACATAAGGGGATTTTAGAAGGAATTTTGAATGAGTTAGAGACAAGACCTCTGAGATTTTAGATAATGTGGTTTATTTTCTTCTACATAGGCAGGAAGGGTGAGTTCAAGTCACATCTTCACAGGGTAGTTCAGAAGGTCACAAGACCCCTAGTTACAAGACCTTTAAGGACTTATTAACCCATAAAACACTACCAATGAGGATATTTGTATTTTTTTACCTAATCCTTAAATATTTCATCTTATGGACTCATACTACAGTGTAAAGTTTCTTAGTCAATCATGTTATGACACACAAACCTACAGTACTGTATTCTAAAACGCTAAACTTCCTTCTACTAAACATGTCTCTACTTTATAAATCCACGTTCTCAGTTCTAGCACCTAAGTTTGGAAGCCTTTTCCAAGGGCTCAGATCAAATCCTGTGTTTAATTCTAAGCTTTGGCTTGCAGGCTCAAAGATCTGAGAATTCCCTGCATTTCGGATTCCAACAAGGACACCCCAGATTTTTGTTTTTTTCTGCACTGATGACAATTTTAAAACTGCCTGTGTAGTGCTGTCCTCTTGAAAGAGTGTGCAGTTACTGGAATAAATCACACTTTCTCTTCCCTTCTGTCAGCTATTAATAGTGGTAAATTTTAATTGCATATGTAAATAAAAACACTGTGTACTCATTAGTTTAAATATGTTTTTCATTAGGCAAATGAAATGCTTATTGTATATGATGCAAAGCTAAAAGGAGAATGTTAACAGCATTGAGCAGTTTGGGAAGTATAGTGACTTGAATTTTTAAAGTTCTTTCTTAGGATAAAAATAAACCATGTTTTAAGGGATTATTATGGGCAAATTTTGCAGTAGAGACATCTTGTTTCTGGAAATGGGAAAAACAAAGATGAGTGACAGAAGTATGGGTATGGTGTCAAGGCCAATGCATTAAAACTTCTACTAAAAGAGAGAGACAGCACATAAACTTGCATTACTATTTATAGCATTGGCTATTTTAGAGATGGTAACTGCAAGGAGGGCAGCATTTTTCAGTTTCTATATAGAAAAATCCTGACATGTCTCACATTTTGATATCTTGAAACATATTGGTCCCAAATTACATCACTTCTTCATCGTTAATTTTCAAACTCTTGGAACGCCACACTCCAAATACACTTTCTGCTATTTTTAGGGGTATGCAATTATAGTCAAGAAGATACAATTTTTCAGTTCAGTAATCCATACTTTCAAGCTTGGAGTATATTTATCTACCTGCGAGCTCATAATTTGTTTCCTTTCTATCAACAAAATACCCAGAATTTCATAACTAATTTACTTCTCAACATTTTTTTCTATCTCCTTCCACTGTTCTGCTCACTATGAAATGAGAGAAATCTTATCATAGACACATTTAGTAAATTAGTATAATTTTATACAAAAGCCTGCACTCTGAAAACTTCAGTCTTAGTAAAAAGATGCTCTGAAGGTATGACTTTCTAAAGTTATGGCTCAGAACAGTTTAGCAATCTCCCTTAATATCCAAGCATGTGTCTCATGATTAATATGAGAACACAAAATCTCTCTGCCTGCAAAACTCAGAGCACCAAATACACCTTCTTCCCACATGCTTGAATAAGAGAGCCAAGATAAAAACCATTTTTATTTTATAAAGATAAGCTTGAGTATCCTTGTCTCATCCATGCTTCTTTAGTTCAAATTCTATCAAACTTTTATACTGGAGCACAGTAAAATATTTATATGCAAGATGTAGCAAACGAAATGCAAGGGCTGGCTAGAGGGCAGTCTCTCGGAATTAACACAGAGCAGTCTAAAAAGGACTGATGTGTCACTCTTCTAGACTCTTCATTTGCCAAACTAAATTGTAGCTAGCAGTACCCATTGGCAAGAGAATAAAGGCAACAGAGATTCCATTTTGTATGAAGAGTTATTGCATTTGACACGGTTGAAAACATATTAATAGTTTTTAAGACTAAAACGGGACTATATGATATCAAACTGGACTTACTACATAAGGAAGGCCAGAGGGTTTCACCTGTCAGTGCCCTGAACAAGTTTATGAATTGAGGCTGAGTTGGAGCAAATTTTTGAGTATGATATTCAGCTTGGTCATGGCTGAAAAGCCAAGAACTGAGTAATCTCTTTTGCATCTTCTTGCAGAAAATGTTTAAAATCTCTCATAATTTAAAAAGCAGTGCTTTGTATTTGATTTTTTCACTTGTCTGGATCAATCTTCTAGTCACTGCATCATATTTTATTTCACCCTAGCACCGGACCATCTGAGGAGAATAGGGATAATAAAGTTGAGGGGAAAAAGATAGAAGTTTTGTCAAACAAAACAGTTTGAGTTTTGTTTCAAGAGATTTAAGGAGGCTGTGATTTAATACATGATGATATCCCATCATATATAATAGGTTCCCTTGATGCCTTCAAAATACTTTTTTCTAGTCTGCAGTATTAACACCAGTAGGCAGTGTAATTGTATAAGTAACATTCACTGGATATGTATGCTTTCATACGCTAAGAACAAAAATCCTACTTCAGTTAGGATCCATGCCCCAACAAATCCACAGACTCATTTCCAAAGAGTTTGAGCATAAGAGCCCACCAGGCCCGTTGTTTACAGGTGCAGGTGAATTAGAAAGCAATCCCACCCTGAGCTTCATTGTCATTACTGTTCAGAAAAGAAATTCTCATTGATTTATAGTGCATGTAGTGTTTCTCCAAAGTTATAAGTATTCACAGAAAGTGGTTATCTCTTACAAATAGTTGCACTGATCTGTAGATGATTCCTTTGATTCTCATCCAGCATCAGATCCTCTAAATGATTTCTCCTGAGGTTCTCCTCTCTCTCACCACTGAATTTCTCTAGGTAGGAGATGAACTTCAGAGATGTATTTAATAGTGTACATAGATATCTTCACACACTGACACAACTCACTGCAGCTTTTAACAGCTCCTTCTTCAGGTTCCTCAAGAAGCTTGTGGTAGAGGTGAGAAATTGGAGGCTATGTAACACTTCAATCTGTAGTAAGCTCTCAAATATTTAAATTATAGATACATCTAGACCAAGTGTTTTTAATGGTAAAGTGTAATGATATGTAGATAGATGAGGAAACGTCATTTCTGTGTAACTCATCCAAAACTAGCTTATCACATTTTATCCACATTCAAATGTCTTATCTGAAACTTGGCTCAGCAGGAAATGGTAACATGTCAAGGATCCAATTAACATTATCTCACTCCCCTGGTTTTTCTTCAATTTCTCTGCCTTATGGGAGCTGCTTCCAGTTCTGTTGTTACTCATAGTGAAATTGATTGATTTTTGGCATAGTTCTGATTTGCTGATACCTCAAATACTACTGGGACCTCTGAACTTGTATGAAATATGAACCTCCCCACAGGGGAAAATCCACTCAGGAGTGTGTCATTTGAATTCTGGATGGTTACCTCTTTGTTCTGTCTGGATTACTTTGTGCAAACTGTGAAACCTTCTAAACTGTTATTGAATGGTCCATTTTGTAGAGTGCACAACATCAAAAGGAACATGAGTTTTAAGTACAGTCAGCTTGCCAAAATCAAATTTAAAAAGAGGAAACTGGAGTGCTCTGTAACAGGGAGAGTTATAAAGCTGTATTTGACACTAAGGAGCATGAATAGGAGGGGTGAAAGAGGTCCATGATGAATATATTTGCACACTAAGATAGTTATTCTTTATAAATTAAGGAGCAATTATCAACAGCAATATGCTGAACAGCAGAATTTTACCTGAATTCTTCCAACAGCAACCATAATATCCTTGCAAGGTAACACCAGAAAAGAGTGTCTGTAAAGGGGTTCTTAGTTAAGCACTGTTAAATGTAAACACTACATAATTTTTTTTTAAATTAATTGCCTTTCAGCAGAAACTGCAGCAAGACTCTGCTTTGGATTTTGTTTTATCTTTTCCAAGATTCCCAGTTACAATATAAGGATCTCGTGAGTGTGCTGACCTGGAAATCTTTTTACCTCTGTTGTTTTAGAAAATTTGCCAGCCTCCCTTTCCTCTTCAAGTGATTATCTGCCACACAGCTGTTACTATAACTTCCAAGTTATGAAGGGTCATTCACCAATATAGAGAATTGTGGGAGGTAGAACAGGAAAAGAGAGAAACTTTCTGTCTCCAAACTCTTCCCTTAATGCAGTCCAAGACAACTAAAGATACAATGTGATTTAGCATCTGGTTTGTTATGTAGTTATCTTGCCACTATATTTTTTTTGATGGACTAATATCAGGTTTGAGTTACTATTTATCTATATTTATCAATAGGTGTTGTTCAAACCCCAGTATACTCAATTGATTCCCTGGGAAGCATTTATTTACCATCTATGTGTAACTAAGAGAATGAAAATTAGAATAATGAATTAACTTGAAGTTGGTAGTATCCACTGTGGAGACAAGCCATGAAAAAAAAGAAAATAATCCAGCAAGTCCATCATGGATCAGTTTTCACTCTATTCCTAGAGCTTCTTTCCTGCTTGTAACAGACAGTGGGGTTTGCCATGCAAAGCAGTATGGAAAACAGAATTCCCCAGGGAGAGGAGCAGCATCTTTTCGAGATTAATATGTGTAATGTCTTGGGAACTACTGTTGCCTTGGAGGAAGACAATTCATACCTGTAGGCACACAGTTTGTGGTAATTGGGGTGGGGCTGTGGGAGCCTCATCCCCAGTGGGTGCAGCTGTGAGAAGCAGGCGAGCAGCATTGACAGCAATGAGCCATGGAGTGCCCAGGGACACTGACCAACCACCAAAGGGAACAGAGGGCACACAGGGGCAATGCATCAACATGAAGGGGGGATAAAAGGCTGGGCTAAAGGACAAGAGGGGCAGACACTTGAAGCCTTCTGATGTGGTAAGGTGTTACTGTGTATGGGCTGAAGCCTTCTGAAATTGTATGGTGATACTCTGTGTATCGTGGCTGTCTCAATTGTGGCGTGTCCTGAGACACATACCAACATAAATCACATCCTCCCAGGTGAGTCTGGTAATCTATCTAGCCCAATACATACATAGTCACTAGGGAAGTGAATAGAAATCTATATATGTAAAAATATGAACAAGAAATTACTAAGCTACTTGTGCAGTGTGCACAGGGTTACAATGTCAGCATCTCAAGATTATTTGACTCTGATGTGGGATGAGCTCAGATGTGTGCAAGCCTTGATTCGAAGCATGTGGAAAATGGCATGCAGATCTTATAATGAATGTTTGAAGAAATGCTCCAGGCTGTGCCTAAGTAGGAGCGACTCCTTCAGATCTAGCTCTGATCATTAACTCATGAGCACAGCATGATAATGTGCTTCAGCTGGGGTTGCCTTTGAAAATGCAGGTAAGTGATGGAGATGTTCATGTGAGTGACACATTATTTCCGTGTCAGTGTACTGAGCTAAAGCAATGGGCTGCAGTTTGCAGGATTGCTGTTCAAATACTGAAATTCCTGGGTGTTAAAAGCAGAATAAGTACCCTCTTAAAGTATTTACTGATTCAGCCTGGGAACTCTATTTAAAAAGACCATTTCCAAGCAAATTGCTATGAAAACAGACTTCTACTGCCCTGTTAGCAACACGATTCCTCACACTCATACTTGGACACAGCAAAGCTCTTTAACACCTATTGATGCCTATATCCTGTCATAATATTTTAATATTTGAGATGCCTTTGATTTCTGTGGGACTTAATGTTATTGGTTACTAAGGTTCGGCTCCAAAAGCTATGGACCTTATTGGGACACTCTGTAGATTGTTTTGAGGGATGTGAAACTACAAATACCACAATAAGTGACAGCCAGGCATTTTTATTTTGAGACATCTCATCACAATGCTCCCAAACAATGCCTTTTTAGGAAAGGACTTTGGCAGATTTTTGATTCATTTTGAATTTTATAGTTTTGAAGCATATGTCTGGATGGATACATTTTGAACAGGGAGGGGCATATAGCCCAAATTTAGGAAGTGTTCTACTGAATACATGCCCAAAGTTTTAATGAATCATGAATATGTCTATTCCTACTGTAATGCTTCATTTTTAAAATAGCAATTAAATTTTTTAAAATGCAAAATCACATTGAAGAGAAACTTGCTTTCAAGGCTCACATATATTGGCCATTCATAATTAAACTTACAGAGCAAAAATATCTTTGCAGTGTAGATACCGGGCACCCATTTATGGTGTTATCCCATTCGGTTGGGATTTGAGAACTGCAGAAGTAACGGCAGCAATGGGTAAGGAAAAAAGAGAGCATAAGTCCATACTTCAGTGATTCCAACCATCACTTTTGATTTTTGACAACCGGTCATTCCTTTACTGCATCTCTCATGTCTAGTAAGTATAAATGCTGTGGTAATATGCAAATGTCCGTTCACAAATAGCAAAGGAAGATACCTGTGCATTTGTCTAAAATTCACTATTTTCATTGAAGATATAAGCTAGGTTTTCACTGAGCATTTTGCTTTATAGCACCAGGCTCCAGCTGGATGGACTCTAACAGTTGGTTCCATTTGTAACTGAGGCCAGTTACTTTTGAAAACACACTCTGCTTTCTGCTTGCTGTAGGAAAAACCTCAACACGTTTCTGCAAGAAATCAAAGGTACAGCTTTTTCTCCTCAGGTTCACAGTGTAATTCATAGTTTTAAGATGGCTTCTCTCCAGACAGAAGCAATGAATGTACAAAATTGTTTCATTTCCAGACATATACCTCAGGTTTACAATCCTTCTCTCTCTTTCTCCTCTATTTCTCTACCACTCACATCACCCAAGAAACAAAGATGTATGCCACGCAGACATCATAACTATCTTCACTAGCATCTGTTACAGGCCAATTTCAATGCTATCGCTGCTTCTTCTCTCATTCTGAATGTATGAGCTGATATTAATATCTCCAAGGAAAGTAAATGTATGAATCAGTGTGTGTGAATCAAACAGGCTGAACGAATGAAGCATATGTATAAAAAAACACGTGTTACGTTTGTACATCCAGGTTCTGTGTTGAGCATCACATGTGGTGGGGACACATTGAGGAGGCCACATGCAGCTTGTCCAGGAAAGGCAGAGCAGACAGAGTCAGGGAGACAGACCCCCTATGCAAGTTGTCACAGCCTTCCTTGAAAGAAAGGTGTGGGGAGTCTCTGGGGCTGTGATGCTTGTCTGTTCTGCTGCCACACAGGTCTCAGAGGAAAGGACTGGCAAAAAGCCCTCCCATCGAGCCACAAGAGCAGAGGAGAAGGAGTACAGAGCATCAGAGGGCATCAGGAACCAGGGCCAAAAGACCTAAAGATGTGGCAGCCGCTTGCCCATAGTAAGAAGTTCTTCCAAGGTGAGATGTCTTCGGAAAATATGGCATATCCATCCTGGGAAGAAAAACAGGGAGAAGGAGAAGTACTATCAGAAGCCATTTCTGAAAACTGCCGCTGAATAGTGTGTATTACAGCTGCCCTTCGGCTGTTCCCCTTTGATTTGCCCTCGCAGAAGCTGCCTGTAGCAGTGATGTTTGTCCCAGTGCTGCTGAGAGGGGGTGGGCACTCACTCACCTGCTGGCTGATAAGGGGTCAGCTTGTTCAGTCACTTCCAGCCCCACATTTCCTTGAGCACCCACTGAGGAGACAGTGCTTGTACTCTCCAGCCCTGCCAGCCCAGCTCAACCCCTTGTCAGTAAGGCAGCCTTCTGCTAGTCAGTGAGTAATGGCCACGGCCAATGCCACACTGACACTGTCCCCAGCCCCAGTGGCTCTCCCTCACCCACTCATCCATCATACCTGTAATTCAAGTCAGATGTGTCACAGTCAGCCACCTCCAGCTACCCTGTCCTAGCAGGCACAGCCTGTTAGGACAATTTGAGCAAAACAGTAAGAGGAAATAGAAACCAGTAGCTGACTAAGAAGGGGGAAGCTGATTTAGCTGGAATGTGAGGGGGATAGATACCTTTCTGTAGTGTTCAAATTAGCAGCTTTCAAGATACAGTGCAGCTGTGACTGAAAACGCCCCTCACTCAGCCAGGCCGTGTGACTGTCCTGCCCTATGCTGAGTGTGGATAGTGCATGGCCCAGGAACTGGGTCTACTTCATGCAATGTAATGTTCTGAAGACTGGTGTCACTGCTATTTTGCTTTATGTGATAGCAATAGGCATTTTTGCAGGAGAAAAATGCGTCCAGGAAGCCCTCCAAGGTCAATATAACAGTCTAAATAGCCAGATGCTATTTCCTTGTGAATTACAAGGCTGAGCTGCCAAACATCTCTTAGTTATGTAAATTATGAAAATTCTGAGAACTGCAGTGCAGACAAAAAGATCTATGGCTGCTGAATCATTTTCTCTGGTTCAGAAATGACCATATCTTACCCTTTTGTTCCAGATTTTATTTGCATTGCATGATTGTGTTTCTTCCTGTCAGATATAGGAATGAAGCTAACATCTTTGCTCTAGGATATTGTTCTTTTATTACCAAAAAGGCGTTCAGCAGACTCACAGAGATGCTTTTCAGACATGGAGAAAATAATACGGAACCAGCACTGAGCTATTCCTTTTAAGCTATCTGCAGTTAAAGTGATTATTAAACCCCGGGACAGGTTTAAGGGTAATCCAGATGAATATTGTTTTCTTCAAAGAAATACTAAAGTGATCTGCTTTTTCCTTGTTGCCTTAGGACTGACATTAGTAAAGGCATTCCAAGTGAAACTGGGAATTGTTTTCCTCTACTTCCTTTAAAGTTCAATTTTTATCATTTACTGCTTGTAGTTATCTGATGTAAGGAAGACTACTTCCTTTTTTAAAAATGCCATGGATAAGTGTTGTTTTCCCACTTTCACTAGGGAAACATGGTAAAAAGATGCCATGAGATGAAAATGAGCCCCTTTTCTGGAACAATAAATAAATAAGGGCTATGCAGAAAACAAGCAGGAGCAATTTGAAATATGTGAATGCAGAACAGATGTGAGAATAGTAGTGTGTGTTAATGCTACAGACTTGAGTCTCATTTAAGAAATAGGGGGCAAATGCTTGTTTTTTGTGGATAAAGTTGAACGACAACAGACAAAATAATGAAAAATACAGGGCACAACATTTCAGGAAACAATTTATAATATCAGAACTGCCCATGTGAGGACAAAGTGAGTGGAAAATGCACCTAAATTAGAATAATTAGGGTTAATAGGCCCTTTGCATTGTAATGCATAATTATTTAATTCACAGGTCAAAGTCAGTCTCTTTGCATTCCTCTGATATTTTTTTATTTAGTGGAGTGTAAGAAGATAATAGCTGAAACAAGCAGCACTGCATCTGGAGGAGGTTTGTTGTCCATATGAAATCAATCATTAAAGTTAATTCTACTTCATTCACTGCTTCCCTGGTTTGATCATCCCAGCTGCTTCCCTAGACAAACAACATTCCTATTTTTTTCTTGTTTTTTCTGTTAATTTTCCTTGGTCTTACATGGCTTCTTGCAGTGGTGCTGTCAGCAAGATGATGTCTAGTCCCAATTAGAAATTCAATCAATATTCACATAATGAGGGTTCTAGCAAAACCATGTCATTTAGTTCAAAGACATGGATATATTACTATAGCAATTCAGGATTCAAGTAATTTAGGGCACCTCAGTGAAAAAAGATAAAATAAAGCTGAAGGGCTTAGAGGTAGTTAATTGTTACTATGGCAACTTCCTAAATAAGCTTTAGATTCTAGTCATTTTTCAGTTTATTTGGAAGCAGAACAGAATCATTAAAGATGAAACTTATTTAAAGCACAGAACAGTTATGGGATCTTATAGTTTCCTGCTGTTCCTTATAGAGTTACTTAAAGTTTGTCCACCTCAGCTTTGAACTATGTAAAAGATCAAGATGCAGCCTGCATAGATTAAAAAAAAAAAAAAAAAAAGCCAGAATGTTATGTAACAATGATCTATTGTATTTTTACAATTTTTTTCTCCCAGTAGAACTCTTTTAAAAGTATTGTGTAGGAAATAAGTGGTCCTCAGGGAAGAATGCTTTCACTTGTCCATAATCTGAAGTTGAGATCTGATTTTTCAACAATGGGCACTGATGGTGAGGGCACATTTGTCCACCCTTCCTTCCACAAAACCCCCACGTGTGGAATAGCAGGGCTGCATTTTAGCCTGGTCCTTAGCCAGTGCTGTAACAAATGTGATGATAAGGACCCAGGAGAAAGGCTGCCATATGAAAATCTTGCCATGCTGATTGTGTCCATTTGTGTTCTCATTGTAAATGACTATATTTGGCCTTTGTGGGGCTGCATCACTGGGCAGATCCAAAGAGCCTTCTACAGGCAGCAATGGAGATAGAGCTGAGAAAACTCTCAATACCTGGTCATTAATTAGGTGAAGATCCATATCAGCCTAAACTTTTTGCATGATCTCAGCAGCTGTAACTCATTTCCTGTAACCACTCCATAGTGCGTGATAACCCCCTGAGGCCATGAAATAAAATCGTGTCTCAGTAGGAGACAGCCCCTGGCTTCTCACAGAAGTAAATTCATACCTCAGACCTGTTTTCACTCTTCTGTAGGCTGGAAATCTCTGAAGTCACTGAGTCATAACTGCAAAGTTGTCAGGAATGATGCCTTAGGTGTGAACACACTTAGAAGACACCCCTAGAGGTGAAGGTGTAAGCAGTGTAGACTAAAGTGATGTGTTCTTCTCAAACAAAACAGGAGGACAGGTTAGCTGGCTGTGAGCCCAGTGCTCCAAGGGTGAGCAGCAGCTGCTTGTAGGCATCTTTAAGCCAACCTCAAGAAGATGAACCAAGCAGGATGGGGAAACTGAGGTGTGCAAGTGTTGCTCAAAAGGAAATAAAGGAGGGCTAGAAGAGGGACAGACTGTTTTGAACGTGGCCCATATATCAAGGGGACGTTTTCATAAGATAATTCCTTTCCCCACCATCTGCAAACCTGTCTGTCTTCCTGTACAAGTAAAAGTCCTGCATACGGAGAGTCTCCCAGCCCAGGAAACACCTGGCTGTGTTTGACAGGCTCACAGTGACTCTGGACTTTCTCCATAATCACTGTGGGGGAAACAGGCTTTGCCAGGCCATGGCCCATTCCTTCCTAGGGATTAAGGTACAAAAGGAATCAGGGAAAATTAGCCTGTTTCTCTCACTACACCTTCAATTATGAAAAGGAGAAATGTTGAAAAAAATGTCTCTTCATTCATTTTCCAAATTAAATTGTTCTGTTCACCTAAAAGGAGAATAAAAACCTTTGTTTTGAAATAGAAGTTGAACATCAAAGTTTCATGATAGAAACCAGTCATAATGTATATAAGTTCAAATTCAGACTGGTTCCATGTTACTTCATCAGGCTTAATTCTGTTGGTCTTGCTCCCTTCTTCTGTCCTCAGATAACTCCTCCAGACTGTTTTCTGATTTAGAACAATAGGAACACTCTTTCAAATTTCACATAATTAAAAAGAAATGTGCACCCAGCTGCAAGAGAAACTGTTTTTCTCTCCCATCTGAAAAGGCTGTACCACGGGCAGGAATTTTGCATTGCCTATTACTTGCACCACTCCTTTTCTATGGAAATCTGGTCTCCAGAGTTATAATTCAGGGAACTATAGTCAGAAGGAACTTGGCTTAATTTATATGAAGAGAAAAAAATACCTGCTGAGGAAAAAAACAAAGGCGAATACAGTCCGATCCCAAACAGCCTGAGCATTATTTATTGTATTTTCTTCTCTTTGCTGTTATACAACCACAGCACCCGGCTGTTTGCTGTGTTGCAAGGGAAGTATTTTCAAGGTTAGCACAGAAGTAATCAACCACTCAATGGTGGCATGAATATTCATATCAAGACACTTTATGAGAAAGTAGATAGAGGTAAATATGCAATTTAAATATAGACTATAGCAGGAAATGGGACATGAAACAGTAATTAAATAGTGAAAATTACATGTTATTTACATAGGTAAATACACTGCAGGGGTTATGCATGTGAACTTTTCTATTAGCATTTGTTTGTTTGTGATTTAACCCTGATTTAAAAAGGGAGGCTTTTAAAGCATGAAAATGGGAAGAAAGGAACACTTATTTTGAACCAGAAAATCTGCATTGCTTGAAGGATTACCAGTTTGGGCTGTCAGCCAGGTTTCACAGCTAACGTGGATCAGAATAGGCCTGTACTGCAGAAGGCAGTGGTGGCAGCTCTCTAAAGCACAGGCTTTCTCCACAGCCCTGCTTATGCAGCTCCTTCCTGTTTAGGCTACTGGAAGCCTGTAGGTGATGGGAACAAATGCCTGAGTTCCTACTGCCTGGGTTAGATGGAAATCATATGGTGCTACTGAATTTCTGGGGGGAAGAACATCTAGAAGGGGACAAAAGCATTTGCTTTTCTTCTTCAGGGAACACCTAGTTCTGTTTCCTGCTTTTCCCTTCAGAAATGCAAATATGGCTCTAGTCTATTTGGATCAGCACAAGCACACTCTGAGGCTCCACAACCATCATACCAAAGGCAGTAATACTAATTTTTACTTCTACTCTGAACTACCTCATCTTGCTGGATTACTTGCCTAAGTCTGTTCTTTTTTCCTGCTCCCTTAGCCGAGAGGAAGGTGAGAGAAAAGGCTTCACTAATGTATCTCCTGTCTTCTCTTCAGCTGCCATGAACACAGAGTTTGTTGATAGTGGATTCCCAGAGAAAATGGCCACTAGGGAATTAATGAGAGGAAGAGGGATGGAAATAGATTTCCCGCTTGCAAAGGCTCATTTCTTCCTTAGCCTTTCACCTCTGAGTTGCTTTTGCCTGGGTATCTTCAGTCTGCAAGCAAGAAAAACAACTTCAGAGTCCACAACATTTATTTATTGGTGAATACATGCAGTGGGTAGCTGGGACTACTGTGCTACATGGCCACACAAATAATCTTTTGATTCTGGGTGAGTCTCTGCTGAACAGGCAGTCATAAGTCAAGTGAGGGAATGGTCTGCCTCTGCTCCTTGGTGTAGGCTGATATTTAATGTTGTAGATTTGCTGTCTTCCTAGTCTTTGCTTTTCTTTCCCTAGGATTTTACAGCTTTTCATGATTTCTGTGTTTTCTTTTGAATCCCTGAGCTTTAAGTAACCCCATCTCAGCAAATACTGTTGAGCCTATTGTTTTGCTTTTCTTAGCCTGTGTGGCTTTAGCTCATAGGTTTTCTCCTATGAGAAAACACCTTGACAGCATTTTTCTCTAAAAATCTGCCACGGTGGCAATCATGTTGTGTAAAACCAGGCTGGGGTGTGTAGACAGCCAAAGTCCTCAGCCACAGGGCACAAAGGGCTCGCATCAGCTGCCCCAATGACATAAGGAACTGCAGAATAAAGCTCAAAGGAAAATGGGTAAGTCAAGTACATGGTGCGGCAGTGCAGTAACATTTTCAGGAAATTCCTTTTGTAGGCTACTGAGCTGGCACTTAGCAAGTGCCCAGAATCTGGCCTGAGAGGGCACTGTCCTCCTGCAGCTCCTGTACTTCTTAAAATCGAGAAATGCAGATGTTTGACAGGGACTGAGTGGTTTCCTAATGGGCAAGTGTCTCTAAATTGGTGTTCTGGGCAAATTCCAAGCTGGTCAGTCCCACTCTATTTTTAAAGTTCACCTAAAATATAGGTCACTGTTATTTTTTAACTCTAATTAAGACTTCAATTTAGAAATCATGATAATGCAAGCTTTGTTCTTGGTTATCTTTCATTTCCAGTTTTCTTTTCATCAACAGACAAGTGCTTGTGGATATGAGGAAAAACGCTGAAAAAACTCTTCCTATCTTTTATGCATGCTTCAATGCACAAGTGCTCTGCATGAGAGTGTGTCCTCTGTAGAGTGCTGTGTATATTTGATTTGCCACTTCCCCTTGTGGAGGTGGCAACACATTGGGCCTTATTCTTTATAGGAAGTTTATTACTTTTTGTGAAGTGTCTCAAGACTTTGCGGATTAAAGAGTGTGTTGAGATAAAGATTGTTTATTATTCATCGCTCCAAATACATTTGTTCCTGCATTCTGAAGTTGGGAACAGTATGTGATAAGAGACAGCTGCATAGCTAGGACTCTTCCTGAAAGCATACAAATTATTTTTCAGATCTGAAAAGAGGTGATGGGCCCAAGGAAACACTTTTCTTTTCCCAGTTGTATCAGATGGGTCAATGAAAGCTATTACTTTTCCCCATAAAACAGGGAGATTCCCAATTTGCTGATAAAATCATATTGTAGCTAACAGAACAAGCACACAAAAAGGATGTAAAAATGTCATTAAAATCACCTAGGCTCAGATTTGAACCTTTTGTATGAAGAAGGTGTCTTGCAAAGTGAGGTATCCCTTACCCCTGTGTGCCCGGCTTCCCCAAGTAAAATTGCTTAAGGCAGCAAGAGGAAATTCAGCTCAAGATATAAAAGCAAAGCCAGCCTTCCTGCAGAAACTGAACACTTTGTGAAAGCACACAGAGCAAACTGAAGAGTGGATGGCCGTGACTGAAATGACTGTGACAAGACAATCTCTCTGTACGTCAGATGGATAAAATAACAACTGACTCCACTGTGAAAATTCAATTGAAACTCACTCATATCAGGCCTGTGGGCTTTCTCAGAGAATGGAAATTAAGATTGTAGTAACCCTTCTCCACCTGTTCAAATGCGTCCCAGTTCTCCATTTTTCCTCAATAAGGAGACAGCGAGGATTAAACATCTCCTGTTGCTTTTGGATCCAGTTTGAAATTGTTGAGTATTTCACAGGAAGCAATTTTTCAGAGGATAATGTCTCTAACTTGGGCTGAAATCACCTGAGCACCTATGATATTTCAGACTGAAAAAAGGACAGAGTTCCACAGAGCAAGCCACTTTTACTGTACCCACTGCAGTCACTTCTAGAGACTTAGACACAAAAGTATTTAATTTCATCTTATATTTGGGCAGTTAAGAGGAGCCTCCATGGGAGAGGAAAGCAAATTTTTCTTTTTTCTGATAACATTTTGGTAGTCAATTCCATTTAGGATGAATTCCAAAGGATTGTCTTCCTCCCTTTCATACTATTCAGGATAGAGAAGTGTTACAATGGTCATATGAAAGGGCTTATATTTATATTAAGGATAACCACAAATTTCAACAGTGGTTTGCCTCTGAAACCTGCAGGTGACTTTCCAAATTACAGACATAAAACAAAAGTGATCCTGTTCTGTACCTCGCTGTGCTAGTGTACACTACTTTGTTGGAGTCCATTTTCAATGAACGACTCATGGAGAAACAAAACCTGAAATGTTCACATAAAGACACTGCTAAATTTCAGGTCTGCTAAACTGAGGAGAAGCTGCTGTCATAGGTGTGGAATCCATATGAAATATTCCTCAAATAACAGCACTAAAACCTTTTCAGAGTTAGTAGGTATCAAATCAAAGGCCCAGAGTCAGTGGAGTCCACTCCACTAAAAATTCACAATTTGTGAACTGTCACCAGGCCACCAGCTTCATCTTCAAGCATCCACATACCTGTCAAAAAGTATCCTCTTTACTCCTCTTTTTCAAATCTCCTAGCTCTTTCCCTCTGTGTTACATCTAAGAGATTTGTACAGAACAGATCATAGCAGAGGGTCTAATCTCAGATGAGGAATTTAGGTAGCATTGTACTTAATTATTTTTATGCCACTTTCTTTCACTTAAGATATTCCTTTTCTTTTTCTTTTCTGTTTCAAGCTCTCAAGAGTGATCAGCTATTTTTTAAGGTATTAACTAGCTTATTTCCAGCTTAGAGTCCCTACGTGAATAGGATTGTGCTCTGCAAGACATTCTCACACAGTAGACATTCTGGCATAAAATCTTAAAATTCTTGTTTTGGGGAACAGATTTTGCTATTTCTCTGCCTGCTGCCCAAGATAGGAGCAGTGACTGCTTATGACTCCTGAATGCTGTTTCAAATGATTAATTCATGCCTTACACTCAAGAACACACAAAATATCATGATGAACTTTTGCAAACAGGAAAACAATATCTCCAGGTATTTGTGTTCAAGGTTTGATTTATATAAATGACATTTTGCATGTAAATATGCAGCCACTCATTTCACTGCCTGCCAAGAGGAATTTCAGCTAAACCCAATGATGCTCCTCTTCATCTAAAATGTCATGTTCTCATATGCACCTACTGCAAAGGTTATCGCACACATCTGAAAGTAAACAAATTATCTGGCAAATTAAGCCTCACCAAATTTTTGTCTTTTTTTCCTGGTTAAAATAACTTCTATCAAGGAATATGAGTCCCCAGACAAGCATCCATCAATTCTGAGCACCTGACTCAAGATGATATGAAAATACTAATTGCCTTCCATTCACCCCAAGCAGAGCTGAGTCCCAGCTCCAGGGGGATTGAACAGATGTGCTCAGAGAACACCAAGCTCTGGGCCTGCAGGCAGTCCTGTCTGTAAAGCTTCCTTGGAGTTTAATGAATAACCAAGGCCTCACTTTCTGTCGTTCCCAAATCTGGACTTGCACTCAGAGCCCTGCATGAGCAGATCATTTATAACAGGAGATTGCACTGGCTCAGTGTGTGTTGAGATCTGTGTTTCTTCAGAAAAGCAGGAGTGGCAAACATCACAGAGCATCTCTTATTTTTCTCCTTTTGGAGTTCAAAAGGCTTTCAGGCTTCTGATCTACAACTACAAGACCTGATCTGCTACTTCAATTGATATTTACTGAGTATCTCTGATGTGTCTATTGTCTGCTCTACAGCTACTGCAGCACGGCCTTCCCAGGCCCTGGGATGCCTCCTCAGAACTGAGGCTGCAGCAGAAGTACCTCAGGCACTCCTGGTGATACTGCCTATATCTACCTATACATCTGGCATGTTATAGATAGTTCTGGGGAGAATATGAAACCCAGGCTCTGAAAGATAAATTTGGGTCGTGATGATTACATGAGCCTCACCCTCCTGCTTCTGTTGCTGGGCAAAATTCATTCCTGTCCTGCCATAGAAAAATACTCCAAATTCAGGTACTGTTTTCACCTTTTTTCCCCCCCTCTATATTCTTTCCCCTCCTATATTATTTTTAAGTAATCAAAGTCTGAATTATTGATCCCTTCTCTAGCAAAACAACCCTGTGCCCTGCATTTTGTCACAGGTGCAGGAAAGCTGCTGCCATGGAACTGCTCTCCTACAGCGTGACATTGCCTGCAGCTCAGAAGTCACCTTTGTTTCCTCTCCTAGATTGTTGAATGAGAAGCCCCAGTGAGGCCTGCCTTATTTTAGTCTCTCTCATGTCAGATACAATATGTATACATGTTGTTTTGTGATGTTGAAATTAAAAAAAAATCATAGCTTTCCAATTACATGCCCAAATTTTCAGTTGAGATGTCCCAAACAAGATTTCTTTTTCCTTTTCACAAACACATGATATACACAATGATGCAAAGAAAAAAAAGGACTAGAGCCTGTCTGAGGATATTTAAATTTTTTCACTTTTAAACCTAGCAGGAAAAAAGGACTAAAATTCAGGTCTTGTTTCTTTTCTTTTCACTTTCATGCATGTTGAACCTTCTATTAAAAAACGATACAACAAAGAAGATCAAAATGGAACATAAAGAGGAAATGTTCTTTCATTTTCAATCACAACAAAATTGATGGTATTTTTCACTGCAAGAGCTAAATTCCTCCTACTTCAGACTGAAGGATTTTTTTTCCAAACTCAAATGGCACATATATATGTATCTCCCATAAATTAGGGGAGCCTATAGAGGTTGCTATTGTTCAAATGGTGTTACTTTATTTTGCCAGAGAGATGGTTATCCATTGGTCTCCTGCTGTCCTTCAGCCATATGTGTGAGCTAAGTACCAAGTTTATTCTCCCTCAGATGCTTCTCACTAAGGCAAGCTCTCAGTGCCAGGAGAGGGAGCCTGTTTGAGTATCAATGAAAGGAAAACAGCCTTCAGGTTTTAGCATACAGGAACATAAGCAGTAGTCTAATTGCTTAAAAGGCTGAAGGCTTGCTCTCAAGCATGTATCCAAACCTCACAAAAACACAAGGCCTACACAGATGTCCAGCCAAGTTCCCAGAATGGTCTGTGATCATCTGCAATGGAGGATGAGTCCAATGTTAAGGCAGCAGAAGAATCAGTCACTCGCCTTTATAATCCATCCTTTAACCAAAGCTTTGTTTTAAATATGAATTTTCCTTTCTTCCAGTCCTTACTTCATTTTTCTCCCATTCCACCCGAGTTTTAAAACTCAGTTTTATCTACAGAAATGAGAAGTCTGTAATCATCTCAGTTCTGTGCCTGTACCTGGAGGTTAGTCAGTCTCCAGGCCTGAAACAGTAGAGCTCTTAGTATGTGTCTCTGTCCTGTAGTTGTAAGATAAGTCTGCCCTTTTCATGGGATGCCAAATTGTTGCTCCTTGAGCAAGAGCCAACATCCCAAGAAGAGCTCAGCCTGAGCAAAACCACCACTTGTGCTTGTTACTTACTCTGTGGTGATAAGCTCTGGCTTAAAACCACATTTGTGGCACTCAGCTATAGAAGAGATGATGGGCTAAATTGCTTCCTGAGTGGCACTCACGAATAAATATTTGAACTGATCAAACAAAAAACAAGACTCTGAAGCAACAGCAAAACCAGCAATTAGTTTAAATTTGTCATTGAAAACGTACATTTTTTGAGGCTGAAAATAGTTCAGCTACAACATTTTGCCAAAAGCCAAAGCACACGATATGATCTGTTTTCCAGGATTCAGCAAAGGGAAAGAAGATAAAACAAAGGAGACTGTGGACCCAGCATTGCATCCACTTCAGCCTTAGTCTGTGGTGTTGCTTTGGTTCCAGATGCCTTCAGGACAGTGACAGTGCTCCAGCCTCCTGACAGCATGGTGTGAAAGGGCTGGTGAGGAGCTGTGGTGCTACACTGAGACCAAAGGCCCACCTGGAGGGACCCTCTCATTAGTTTCAGCTTCATACTATGGTACCCACCCTACCTTCAGAACTGGAGGCAGGGAGCAAGACTGCACTTGCAGGACATTTTGATCACCACCACTAACAGACTATGGATGTCTTTTTCTCTAGAAAGAGCTGTGTTAAAAGAAACAGAAGTCTGGACAACATAAAAACCCCACAAAATGCTCTCTGCTATGTATAGACATCCTTTCTGGAGGTGATTTTATGCTCTAAGCTCACTCATCTTTTAAGCTTCCAGCTGCAACGATAAATAAATCTAACTTTTTCATAGATGTTATTAAGGTCATTCACATGAAACTGCCATTCTGATGCTAAAATCCACATGTTTTGTTCTATGCAGTTTCAGGTGGGTCATGTGCTTATGAGGCTGGGCCCCAGACTGGATTTTAAGTGCAGGTCCTTTAAATTGCTATCTCGTGCCAGGTCTTCCAGACTAGTACTTTCCAGTTCTTTTCGTGGATTTGTAATTTTCCCAAAATTCTCCAGGGGAGATTCAGATTACTTGGCATTAGGCTGCCTTCTCTTTAAGGATCTCTGCATGGCTGTCCATGTCCCCTAGGGAAAAATAAATGCAAACCCACTGCCTGTCAATGCCCCCAATACCCATGACCTTGGAACTAAACTTTTGCAATATTCAATTATATTTCATCAAGTAATATGTACAGAAAACCTTTTCACAGGTGAAACATTCTCAGAATCATTTAGTAAGTCAAGCTACCTTTTATTTTAACAGCATAGTTAGTGTTGTTCACATAATATTTAGGTGTGAAATCATTAGCATGAATAATTCAGCTATGCTTTTTTATCTTTTTTTTTCCTATTCACACTCTCCATTAACAAAGAAAACCTGGTGAGCAGAGTGCTGCAAGAACAGTAAATGCATGAGTTGAAAAAATAAAATATATATGCTGAGGCGTTTCTAAGAGTGATTTATTATCCATGAAGTACAATATAATTACAGCATCTGTTGATTATAACTTTGTTATTATACTTTCTTTGACCTATTAAAAACTGCCTGCATATAATGTGTTTCTTGTACAAAGCAAATCTGTGGAACAGAAAATAGCACTGCTGACATTATTATGATAGGGCAAAGAAAATAATGTAAAATGAACTTACTAAGAGTTTAGGGAGTACCAAAATTATCACTGCATCCATTTAACTCACCATTTAAATCAATTTGCTTTATTCTTCCACCAGATTCCTGCCTCATTCTCTGCTCTTGACCTTTCTTCTCATGCCCTACACTCACTCTATTTAATACATATTTTACATCTCTCATTCATTGTATGACCTCAGTGCCTTATTTGCTGCACCTCTCTGACTCTCTGTGGATGAAAAATTTACTAATGCCCTCAAAGTAATTTACTGGTGGTTGGTTAGTTTTTTTATTTGCTGTTTTTCTTTTTTTAGGTCACAATATTTTAAGTTCACTTGTCAAACTACAGGGATATTAAATTTCCCAATTAAGCAGGTTTAAATTACTTGTATTAAAGATTAACCTGTGAGCTTTCTCCCCAGAATCTTCCCTATAACTGACAGAAAGCTTATGCAAACTATGATGCTAAAATGTGGCAAAGCCATAAGCTACTGATAATAGGTTCCCATAACTGATAGTGTTAAGAAACTATCACTGCTGTGTTTGGAGGTTCAATTAAATCAATAATCTCCAGTTAGGAAAAACTGGCCTTGGTATTTGTAATGTCCTGTATTTTTTGTAGTATTGACTATTCCATCCATCTTCAAAATATATTTCAAAGAAATGACACAATTTGAAAACCAGCTGACTTGATCAAATAGCCCAATCCTTATATTCCTATGAGTCACTCTGCAGGAAAAGTGATCTTTTTTCAATATATTTTTGTCTTTAGGAAACATTAACATTTAACTATATTTATGCGAACATGGAAATTAAACCTTTCTCATTATTTCATGTTGATTTTTAGAAAAGCTACAGCTGGGCTTTTCCTTTCATAACTGATTACCAGCTGATTTTTTGGATCAAACATCAGAAAAAAAAATCCCCATTATTTGTTTAGCTAATTTAATTGAGTTGCACCGAACATGCTTTTGAAAAGATAACTGTGAAGCCAATATTACAGTAATGTTAGTTGGTGGAAACTAATTAATTCTAATTTTCAGGTTAATTAATGGGAGTAACTGTATTAGGGGAAATTAATGGGAGTAACTTTATTAGGGACATTCAGGTGTAGATTAAAGAAAAAAAAAACAAACTGAAACCCTGATAAAATCAAATGAGATTAAAATCAAATGAGCCATAGGGTGGCTAAACCTGTGGGAGCATAGCATCAGCTCCGTGTGGAGCAACTATTTTCCTCTTTTAAAAAGGAAAAGAAGGAAAATTAGGAAGGATAATTCTGTAGGGGTTTATGGTAACTGTTGTCCTTAAAACATTCAAGCCTTAGGGTCCATATAGAGCCATCACTTATCCAGGTGGTAGAGAGGGCAGGATTATTAACTTTGTGTTCCACAGAGGCTTGCTGGGCACAGCACAAGTGTACTGGATTCTATTCACCCACGTGAGCAACAAAGGACTTTAACTGTTGGTTTATGATTGTACTGGGAACGAATATGTCTGGTCTATTTTTAACAGCTTTGTGCCAGAGAAAGAGATGTCTTCTTTTCAAGGCTTTTCAAAATAGAGAGACCTTAAAAATGTACTTCACTTTATCAGCTGACGGTGCTCATGCAAACAGAAATGAGACAGGGAAGAACAGGAAGGTCAAACTTGCATAAACACACTGTTGCATATGCTGACTGCCAGGAGAAAGAACAGTGTGCAGCTGAACTGAATGCATTATGCAGAGAAGACAGAAGATGCTACTCTGGCAAAGTCAAATTTCTCTTTTATGCAAGCTCCTACGGGATAAAGCTTAGAACTACTATTTCCTTTTAGTAATGTAGGAAGCATAAACTAAAATGGATTTTTATGAGTCTGGCATGATGTTTTTAATGACAAAGACAAAAGGGGCTTTTGAATGTCTTTGTTTCAAAGTATATCCTATATAATTTTCTGTTTCTGTCAGCAAAAGGCTAAATTTCCTAGCACCATCCTTCTAATAAAACTCTATCTCTTTTCAGGAACCCCACTTGCTGCTGCAGAGAGGCATCCACCAGAAGCTGACCTCCTTATCTTGAATTTCATATGTAATGAGTAGCTAAATCTGACACCAAATTATTTTAGGAAGAAAATTCAAAGTCAAGCCATTTCCTTTGAAAAAGCCATTTGAAACCTTTGGGGAACAGATATGGAAACATAATTTAAAACTCATTTCCCCACACAAGTGATTTAGATTAATTTCAATAAATCCAGTGTTTACTATGCACAGAACATCTCCTCTCTCACCACAAGCCCTGGACACTTTGGACTACTCTTTCATTTGTTGCTTCCTATAAAAGTGCTCCCTCATTCTGTTTAGGTAATTCAGATCTGTTTTTCTCTGCAAGAAAATGCCTCTTCAGTCGCTGAGACTAAGCCTGCTGTAGCTGAGGGAGAAGTGCCTGGCCTGGGCTGTGCCACATGGAAGCAGCACCACAGTCCCAGCCCAAGCCATGCCAGGGACATGCGACCCCGGCTCTGCTCGTGGGCACCTCCACTGACAATACTCGAGGACTGGGGGAGAAGCTGTGCTGGCTGGCACTAGCTCTATTGGAAAGCACGTTTGCATTTGTAATGCAAGGCAGACATGATTTCAGAACCTGATCTCTTTGACAACAAAGGCTGTAGAAGATTAGAAATGCTTAGATTTGCACTTCATTAAAAAATGTATTTCCCTCTGTAAAAGGAACGGGTTTTCTTAACTCATTTGCCTTGCTTCTCTCTTGAGTGTGTATTTCCATTTGTGCCTTTAGTGTATTTTGGTAGTTCTATGAACTGTGGATTTTTTTTTCTTCCAATTAGCTCATCTGGGACTATTTTATTAAAGTCTTTTTGGCATTTAAAATATGTAGATGACAACATTAATCCGATTAAAGTGTAGGTAAAGTTGATAATACAAAATGTAAAAAAGCAGTGCAAGGTACTATTACTGACATAATTATTTTCATTATCAATACAATTATATTTTTCAGTTGTTGCTTGCTTAATATTTTTATTTTTTATCCATTTTTTTTCATTAGCTCTAATCTACCGCTGTGAGAGGCAGTACTCTGCTTCTTCAAGCAGTATGAAGGTAGAAATGGACAGAACTATTAGCAGAGGGATAAAAGTCTTTTATCTCTCTCTGTCTGGCTGAGCTCCAGTAAAGTCAACTCAGCCAACAGGACTGTTCTTTCTTTTAGGGGGATGAGCAATTGGGCTCTCAGTTTATTTTCCAGTCCTGAATGGTTTCACTGAAAAATCATGACAATCTATAGGCTTGTAGGTAGTATCAGGAAAAAGAGACAAAAAATACCATTTCATTCCTGGACGTGTCCCAGGAATTATTTTAAAGGTCCACTCTATTCTGTTTCACTGGCAGGCTACCACCAGTGGCATTTCATCAGTACAATAGAGCAGCTCTTGCACCTGGGCATGATGGGCAGCAAAATAAGTCAATGCCGTAAGAACTGCAAAGTGAAAATGGTGCAAAAAATGATAAAGAAGTGAATTAAGACAGGAATTCAGAGTGAAGAGGTAGGTTTAATTAGGTAGGGAAAGAGAGGAAACTCATGGGTGGTTTACATAGGCTAATTCTCATGTGATACTGTTCTCCAAGGGAACTGATTTGTTTTGACTTGAAATTGGGCTATGCCTGATGGCACATCCCTTCCTGTCCATTCTAAAGGATTCATCCTGGAGAGACTATGAACTGGTGAAGTCTGAATTGAAGGAAACTGCTGGCTTTGAAGCCCACAAGTGCGCACGAGTTCCCACACCTACAGTAAACTACAGTTGGGACTAATCAGTAGATGATGTTTTTTCCTCTGGGATTTTCATGTTGCTTTGCAGGCAGCACTCACTTGAACTGAATGAAAGCAGATGCTTCCAAACCTAAATCTATATCCCTAAGGGAAGCAATTCAAAGTTGAACTTCTTGATGTAAATTAAGGAAGACTTAATTCAAAAGGCCTGTATATGTAAAATGTTTCATCCACATCACCCTGGGATTTCCTGATATCTCACTTAAAGGAGCAGGTTAAGAAACTAAAATTCTGTTCTTACTAACACCATGTCAGTACAATGTGTTTTGTGGCATCATTTTCATCCTGTGTATTTGGTTTAATAATCTATCAAATGAGTCTGTAATAATAAATTTTTTTTTTGGTTTTAATTAGGTCCTACAAAATCTTTCAAAGTTTCCACATATTTATGTTTGCGTGTGCATGGGTTCTTTGTCTTGCTTTGGTAAAGTGTCTCCTAAACTGCATGAGGCTGCAGTTTGTGAAATGCCCAGGGAGGTGGCTATGTCAGTTGAAATTAGGGTGAATTGTACATGAAGCACGTATTTTCCTCATAGACATGATCTCAGCATCAATGAATAAAAAATATTTGTGCGGGCTCTCCCAATGGGAAGCAAGTGAATGGAAAATGAGAGCCACTCTCAATCTCTATGATACCTTAAAAAAGCACACAGGAACCAATTCGGTCTTTCAGACACAATTAAGGGTTGCAGAGCTACCCTTAAAGAAAACCCAGTGTGCAGCTGCCATTCAAAAACTCAGCTCCCAAGCTACCTGAATTGAAAGGCTGAGGTATAACACAGCATTAGAGAAGCAATGGAGAAGAAGACAGCAATCAGAAAGGTTTATTCTCTAAACAAACAGCAAAACTCCATTAAATATTAAAATGATGACCATACAGAAGAGCAAATTAATGTACAGTTCTGAAACGTGAGTCCTGATCCAGTGCTTAGCACGTGTGCTGGATAAAACCTCAGAGCCTTATTTTTGCATAGATTATTAAAGATTGTATTAATTCCTCTAATGCCTAGGAAGCAACTGTGACCGAGTTCTCCCAATTATCCTAAAACAGTTGGCATTATCTGAAGTTGAATCCTGACAAGACTAGAGTAAGAGCACCATTGGGAGGTTTTTAATCCCTTTTCTGGCACACAGGACAGTTCCTGGCCTCTACATGCTGCCAGTGTTGTACTCCTTGATTCTGCCCTTCTGAGCAAAAGGAGCATGGTCCAAGATTCACAGATACTTTCTGAGCCTGGGAGCCCCATTCACTTTGTCCTAGGTATTCCACAAAATGTATGGAATGGCCATGGATATAACACATCCTAAGTGAATTATGAGATGCTGTTAAACCACACTTTAGTTCTGTAACTTGGGAGGTGAAAGGTGTCTAATTAGTAAGAAAAAGAACAGAAGGAAGAATGAAGAGATAACAATAACAAGGCAAGGGAGGAAAAAGGTGCTTAGTGATGCCCATGATGAATACAAACATGAAAGCAACTTAGGAATAGGCAACCTCTAATTGAGCTTTTTTTTTTGGTGCCACTATGTTATTGTAAACAGCTGAAGGAAAAGCTTTTTGAAAGAAACAAGCATGGATTACAAGAGAAGAGGAAACAATATTCATGAAGCATTTAATGATCAGGCTTCCTAATGCAATCCCTCATGCCAAATATTAGAAATGCTTTGAAGTCTGACAGCTACTCTCTCTTCTTCCTCTCCAAAAATGTGGTCTTCTAAAGATAGCATGTTATCCAAAAGAAACATACTTCAAAATTTTTAAAAATTGACATAGAGAGTTTTTTTTCAAGTTATGTCAATTAGTTTGCTTTTGTAATTCTATTAAAAGAAGTCTATAGGTCCAAAGTCAGCTACCAGCAGATTTTGTTGTGGTACATCACATGTAGTCCCTCAAACATGGGAGAGCAAGGAAAACACAAGTCTAAGTGAGATGACACTGGATATCAATTATCCTCTAGGAATACCAGGGAATTACCAGAAAGTAATCTCTGACTAATGTTTGTGCCAGTAAAACAATCTCATGTAATACACTAATTCATTCAGATGTCAGCCCAGTGGTCAATCCTGATTAGTAAATCTGTAGCAGCTGAATGTCTTTTCTCTGAATATGGCGACCAAACCTAAGCTCAGTGCACTGTAGCTCAAACACAAACCTGCTGGAAGAAAATACTATTTCTACACAAAGATTTAATAACTCTCAGTGCAAATTCCAATAAAGTACCTATAAACTGCTTAGGAATAGTTAAAAAAAATCCTCTAGAAACAGCAGCACTTTTTCTAGCTGAGCAATATATGCCAAATTTAAAGTCTTCTGTGGAAAGGGCTGTCAACCCAGGCATTCAAATGAAATTCCCTTGGTGCTTTCCTAAACTGTGATTGAACAAACTAGAAGAATAGTGAAGGTTTTTGTTAGAAGCACTCCATGTCCAGAAGTTCCTAAGACTGGTGCTTCTGTAAGGCATCCAAGTGCTGGCACATGAGACTGGGAAATCTACTCATCTGCAGAGTGCTGGCTCATCCATCACCTGCTCCCTGCATGTGTGTTCTGTCGGGTGAAGCACAGGTGCCAAATTCAAGTATAGGTGGCTTCCTCCCTATTCATCCTTTCATCAGGGTAGGAGGAGACTGGAGGGCCACTCTTTACTTGAGGGAAAGGTCTGGCTGACTGTGCTGCTAGGCAAGCTGGACCATCCCCAAAACTTCTGGAGAAAGTGCTGTCACAATAGAGGGGCCAGATGGTTTGTATTTAGAGTGATGGACTATGGATAAATAATGGCATTTGAATCCAGCAGATGCATATAATTAAAGTGACAATTTAAAAGATAAAGGTATGGAAAGGAAGTATAGGAGAAGTGGGATACTAGCTTTTTTCACAAACAATGCCCTCGTTAAGAAAATCTTTTTTCCCTTAGCCTGTCCTATTAATGTTTCATTTCCTGCTGTACTTGCATATCTGCAGAACTACAGTAGAAGGCTCAAAATCACAAGGTTTATTTGCACTGTGTTAATACCATGTTAATCTCAGGCCTCCATATTTCTTCTAAGGTACCCGTGGGAGATCAGGAAGACTTATTTATTTATTTATTTTGATATTCTGTTTGGCTTTGTAATGATATTTCTACTAACCTCTGCAGCACTGGCTACAAGCACTGTAGCTTGGCTTTAGTTTCAGGTAGGATTTTGGCAAGGTATACAGAGTAATCTGCACTTGATGTATTATGTGTTTCACACAAGAGGAAAATCTGAATTCTGTGGAGAACATGTGTTAGTAAGCTGACAGGAAAACCAAAGAGCATGAAATTCAGATGTGTTTGGTTGGTGTTTTGCTAATCCACTTAGCATAAAGCCAAGCACAGATATGCAGCCAAATGGGAATTGTCTCCACATCAGATCATGAGCAGGTATTAAGGTTTGTTTTCTACCTTTTTCTACAGACTGAGACATGATATTACACCAGGCTCGCCTGGGAGCTTTATTTAGGAAAGCCACTGCTTTTATAGGGATGTTATTAGCCCCAGGACTCTATTATTACTGCTTCATTTGTGTGAAAATACAGCACGTTTGGGCACAAGGCAGTGTGTCTCCCCCACTGCGTGATGGTGTTTGGACTTGTCTACAGGAGACATTTCTGGCATTTTTAACAAAAAGCTTTGGAGCCAGGACCCTGCGTTTCAGGGAGCTCCTTTCGACTCTGTGCTGCTAAACCACTGCAGTCTGCGTGCCACGGAATCTGCCCAGCAAACAGAATGGGCAGCAAAAGCCTCTGTAAGCACTGGCAGGGCTTGTGAGCATAACCCAGACACCAGGCAGACCTGTGCTGGCACACACGGGTGGCTGAGTGCCGGCAGTGCAGCCAAACGTGAGAGCCTGTGCCATTCTATGTACGGAAACTCAAATACTGACAAGGTTAGATGAAAGGGTTTGTGACTGAGTGATGCCTCAATACTGGGAAAAGGGAAGTCCTCTTGCACACAGCCCTAAATCTTTTCCCTTTATTACCTAAAAAAGGCCACACACCCTCACGGTAAAGGACTTCTATATTAAGGGAAACAGTGACAGAAGATCAAAAATGTGCCAAGGAAACAGCACCACGTTGGTGCCTTCAGTCCCGAGCACAGCTGGTGAAGCCAGAGCAGTCCTGCCGGGAGCATGGCGGGAGGTATGGAAAAATTGAGTTCTGTACTTCATTATTTCCTATTTTACAGGAACATTTAATGGGTGAATGGTATCAGTTTTTGTGGTCAGATGGTCATTCATAACAACTTAAGGTGTTTTCAAGTTCTACTTAATCTCTGGGTGAGGCTCGGCAGTGAGACCCTCTTTGCTTTCAGACAGTTTCAGAGTGGATTTGGTTCCTCTCTTTTAGTTTGGGTAGTTTTGTTACCCTTCTCGCACATGCTTTAGCTTTGGACAAACGGGCTGGCTCGGCTTTTCCATGACGGAACGCCAAGCAGCTCGCTCCCCTCCGGAGAACGCGCGCCATCATCGCCTCACACAACACTGCTTCACGGCCCAGCGCTGTGAGACCAGAGCTCTGCTGCCAGCACGTGCTGGAGGGCTGAGGGCCAGAGAGCTGGATTAGCGAGCACACCAAACACCAAAACCTTGGCGCTTTAAATGGCTCCGTGCCTCCTCAGCGTCTCCTGCCACGAACGGGACAAGGCGACCCTCAGCACCCGCGCCCCAGGCAGCACGGGGCCAAGGGCGGCGCTATCACGTGACGCCGGCGGGCTATTTAAACGCCGCCGGGGCCAGGGCTCCCTGTCCTTCCGTTCGGGCCGGGCTGGGTGGCGCCGCAGGGTCTGCAGATAAGGCGTGCGAGGGGGTTGTGCTGGGCACAGAGCTGGGCCTGGCACGGGGCTGGGCACAGCAGTGCCGGTCCGTGCCGTGCTCGGGCCGTGGCAGAGGGTGGTGCTCTCCTGGCCTCGCAATGCTCGGCGGGCTCAGCTCTGGTTAGCCGAGCGGCCGCGTTAATCAGCGGCAGCCGTGCGAGCTCTCGAGCAGGGGTGATGGAGGCTTTTAACAGCTGCGAGCCCGTGATGCCTCGGGAGTGTCGGAGGTGTTGCCCAGGAATAGTACTGCGCGTACGGGTAGAATTAAAACCAACTTGCTACTGTGGGGTTTGTTTGTTTGCTTTTTTTTTTTTTTTTCCCTGGGATGTCTTGATTGGGGATCTTAAGATTCCTCAGGTGGTGGTTGTTGTTATTGTTGTTTCGCTTGGGCGCGGCCCCAGGGGCCGAGGGGCCCTCCTCGGCTCCCCCGCTCCCTGCCTTGGGCTCGGTGGGCTGGGGGGCCCTGCCCGTGCTGCTGCACCAGGCAAAGTCTGCCTGACCCTGCCCAGCCACCCCTGGGCCAGGGCAGTGAAGGAATGGCAGCAATTTGAGCACACGGGTGTTCCCTTGCCTCGGTTCCCTCTGCAGCACCCACAGCAGTTTTGGGTAGTCGGGCTAACAAGCCCTCCGTACCACGTAATTTCATTGCGAGGGTTGCCCAGCATGAATTCCAAATAGGAGCGGTTTCTGTTTTGTCAGGTGCCGGAGGGGATTTTTCTTTGTGTTTCTTGGTTTGTTTTGTGAACTTTTATCCTAATGTGCGGCTACTTCAAACAAAGTCTCCAAATTTTGAATATCAAAGTAACATCTGGGTTATGCTCAATACTGTTATGAGCAGCAAATGCAAATAGAGTTTTGTATTTTAACAAAGCGCTCTTGGATTGTCATTCTAATGAAAGTTTCCTACGTCCCAATTATCCTAATGTCAGGCAGGGATTTGCTAGCTCTTGCTTCAGCTGAAAAAGAAACAAACTTGCTAAACATTTCAGTGAAAAACTATCGCTTAGGATGACTGTCCATTTTAATAGCATTAACTAATCTTCAACTTGCAGTTTCTTCTACTTATCCTATTTTAAAGTCTCTAGGCGATACATAAAATGTCCTTTTAGGTCTTCTACAATCTGTTGTGGAGATTGTATCAAGTATGGACTATTACTAAGCTGACACCCCGCTCTTCACACATACTTGAGACTGCTCCAAGCTAAAGTGGCATGGAAAGACTGCTGACCTAGAAGTGTTAGGAGTATCTCTCGTGTTTTATTGGGGTGTACATTTGACTTGGCAGAGGGCTCTTTTGAGGCCCACCTAGTGAATAATTGTACCAACATTTCCTGTTGGCTTCTGGGATTTAATTTGTATTCCTCTTGTGGTTTTGAGTTGTTGCTACAAGTTGTGAAGTTACAAGAAACTCAACAAGAGTTTCTTGTAAGTTTCTGCATTTTGTTGTATTGTTTGCCTGATGACTCAAATAATGAAGTCTATTTCCAACTGTTGTGATAAACAGTTCAATGTAAGAAAGAAAATTGGTTCACTTGGTTCAATGTAAGAAAGAAAATTATGAATAAAGTGTTATGGAAGTTTATTTTTACATTGGTTAACTATTTTGTTTTATCACAGTGTCTAAAACAGTTGTGCAGATTACCTGACAGGAAAAAAACAAACCTACACCCAGAAACTTCCTTGTAAAGCTTCCATCTATGTGTAAGTGAAATGTTTCCTTTGTCTGTTCTAAAGAAAAAGGGTTTGGTTGTTCTTCACATAACCAATTTCCCCCTTCCTCCTCACTTTTCAATTATTTGCATTTTGAATGCTCTGGAGAAGGATGGTAATATAAGAGTTGAGAAAGGTGATGGTATTGCCACAAATCAGACTTACTGAACAACTGGTTTTCTGCTGTGTTACGGCACTGCAGTATTGCTCTAGCAAGATTCAGAGGATTCAGAGAAGGAAATGTGATGGCAGCAAGTGTTGGAGAACTTAGGGGTGATGGTGTAGATGTGGGTCCATCAGCTTACTGCTTCTCTTTAATGATCAGTCTTGTTAGAGCCCAGTTTATCTCAGTCAAGAGAGGACACAGCTGCAAAGGTCATAGTGCAAAAGGCCTCCCAAATTGAGCGTGTTTCAATATGCTTGGGCATGTTTGTCAGCTTCTCCTGCAATAGATGAGCTACTTCAGCTAGAGACTCCAAGCAAGGAATACAACAGCTGTGGCCATAACCTTATGCCTCAGCTCAACAAGCCTTTGAAGAGAGTTACCTGTCTTCAGTACAGTTCCCGTCCTGGAGTCACCTTGCTCCACACAGCTGCATTAGAAGTGTCTAACATACAGACAAGAGCAGTTAAAAGCCTGTCCAGCCGTGTTTGTGCATGAAGAATAGGGCTTATATCACACTTTGATAATTTAGCTGGCACTGTTGCTTTTTAATAATCTGCCAGGTAAAGTAGTAAAAGGTAAATAGATCTGAAAGGTACAGAGCTTGTGGCTGCTTTCTTCTCTAAAAGCCAACCAAACACTGCAGCTTATTTGTTTCAAGAGGAGTTATATCAAGAAATGCCTGGCATTGCTAACAGGTGTTTGGAAGATATTTGTGTCCAGTTTCCTGCTTCCTTTTCTTTGTTTTTCCTAGTGAGTAGGACTAGCCAGGAGCATTTTTCTGAATATTTTAAGGTTATGGGAATACTACAGAGGAAAACAAAGTAGTTGTGGTCACAACTGGTAATGAAGATTGCTGGAGTTAGTGGTTATGGAAGCCTGAATTTGACACAGGAGATTCAAGCTCAGAGTCACTGGGCTCCTTTGTGGTGACTTGAGATGCACAAACAGTAGAGCTCAACTTTAAAGCATGTTTAATAATATTGGAATCAGAGGGGTGAAAAAAAGACAGCAAATAAAACCAAATTGTAAACCCTTGCCTTGGTTTGCCTGACTGTGGGATCCATCTGTAAATGAAGCAGGTGGGAAACCAGCAATCCTGAACCAAGAAACTACAGCAAGTCAATTACTTCTGCATGGTACAGACATGACAAACAGAGCTAACCCCAGCTGCTTGCCTCCTGTACACAGAAGCAGAAGATGAGATTAAACTGGGCCATCAATTCTAGGGTGGAAATACTGAAGCATCTGTCAAATATTTGACACTTACAAAACCAGAATTTGTTCAGTCTGGCACTGCTGGAGGAGCATCTGGTAAAAAAGAGCAGAACTTGAAACAACTTCAAACAAAGTCTTGTTCCTGGAAGGGTATGGCTATGGTAACTAAGTTATCTTAGCTTCATTCGTCCCTTTAAACTAGCCAAAAAGCATCAAAGTGTCCCACAGGTAATACAGATTCACAGAACAAGTTTATAATTTCTAGTAGTGAAGTTATTTTGGTGGTTTCTTTCAGGTATCTTAAAAATCCTTATATGCTTAGAAATCAGGTCTCTAATACCAGAATGACTAAGGAGTGAAAACGAAAACTAAATTCAGTGTGGTGGTTTCCATGGAACTTGTCAGTTTGGGAAAGAATATTGTAAAGAATACTTGGAAAATCATGATGGTGGTTTGTTTCTGCTGTGTTAAAGGCTGAAACGTAGCCCAAGGTTTCCAACATTATTTGAAAGTATAATATACTGAGCTACATTATATGTTAATTTTATGTTTTATTTTTCTTGCAAATTATACCTCTTTTAGTACAGTTATATTATAAATCTTACCTTGAAAGCTGTGTTGTATTGGCAGAAGATAAAAGCATGAGTATACTGTCATATTCATGGTCTAATCTTACTTCTAAATGATGTGTCATGGGAGTATCATTTAGCTACAGCTCTCCTGTCTTTTAAATGGAGATAGAATTTGCTTGTCACATAAAGTTGTTCTGAGAATTAATTGCTTAATGTGGTATGTATGCACTGCTTTGAAAATTAGGGCATATAGGTGATGAACATCATTACCAGGTAATTATTATTAATATACTGAGTTCTAATTAAAGGAACTATTGGTAGATGAAGAAAGTAGTATCTTGATTGTCCATTTTGATGTCAATAATGCTACAGTCATCAACCTGATATAATGGGGTGAAGAAGCAGCTGTGAGAATTGCTGCTAATTTTAAGGAATCCCTTTCATCACTGTTACCTAATGGTAAAATGAATACACATTTTAGCATTCACCCTTTTACAGGAGTGATAACTGTAACTACTGCCAGACAGGCAGATTTAGCATAAACAGGAATGAAAGAGGGTCCTGCACATCTCTAGACAGGAGATTGTTGATCACTGGCAGCATCTTGAGCTGTCTTTTGTGACTCCATAGGTAAATGGTGCTGAGTTCTGTAGTGGTTTTTGTGCAAGCAAAATGCCCAGTGTATGTGTTTTAAATTAAGGGAGTTTATTAAAAAGAAATATCCTGGCAACTGTATTTATGAGTGTAAACAGGCCATTGTGTTATAACAGGAAAAGCTCTGCTGATCAAATTGTTAGGAGTTTAGTATCCAGGCGGGGGATGAAATGATGAATGTGGAAACTGTAAGACAATTTCTGAGATAATCTAAGGAGTTCTGTGCACTCGCTGTCTCAATATTACAGTATTGGAATTGCACAGGTAAAATTATCTGCTCTAGGCTGGGTGATTATTTAGGAATGTAAAGCACTGCAATTTCATCTGAGACCATGAATTAACAGTTCCTTCAGTTTCAGTAGCGCTGCAGTTAAGAAATAAGTATAGCCAGCACTGGAGTATCTCACTCCCAACACAATAGCTTCTAAAGAGAATTTGTTAAATTCATATCTGTGGGGTTTTTGGGGGAGGTGTGATAAAATCCTACCTCCACAAGATGGAGAATTTGGGAAGCTGATTTATTAAGCCTTGTTATTTACATTCAAAGCCACCTTATAATTGTGATAATTGTCCAGATCCTGAGAGGGAAGTTTCTAACTCTTTCTTTCCAGTGCATTGCAGAGGAACCTGCAACAAAAGGTTACTATTAAGAAACAATCTTAGAAGAGCTGAATGTGTGTGATATCTTGTGGGTTTAGAAAAAGATTGTGAAATACTGTCCCATGTTTCAGAGTATCTCTAAGTCATCACTGATCGTGCTTAATGATTTTCATGGTAAATTTCATAGAATCACAGAATATTGTAAGCTGGAAGGGACACACAAAGATCACAAATTTGCTAGATTTGAATTCTTACATCTGAACTTTTTTGTGGGCTCAGTAAAGTAATAAATATTGTTAAACATTAATTTACTACACTAATTCTGGATTGATCTCTTAAGTGATCACACTGACCTAATACAGTAATTAGGTCTTTTGGTAGGTTTTTATGTTAGCCAATTTATTTTGATTCATGAAGTTTAATAAAGAAGCTCATTTAACAAGAAGATTATTATATTTAATCACTTGATACCTGCTAGTTTTTCTTCAAATAGTAAATCTGTCCATTCATCTTGCACATCTAAGATTAGGGGCAGAGAAGGGCAATGAAGCTGGTGGAGGGTCTGAAGAGGAGCAGCTGAGGGAACTGGGTTGTTGAGGAGAAAAAGAGGCTCAGGAGGGACCTTGTAACTCCCTGGAAGGAGGCTGTAGGCAGGTAGGGATCAGTCTCTTCTTCCCAGGTAACAATGGCAGGACAAGAGGAAACAGCCCCAAGTTGGAACAGGGGAGGTTTAGGTGGGATTTTAGGACAAATTTCTTCACAGAAAGGGTTGTCAGTCCTTGGAACAGACTGCCCAAGGAAGTAGTTGGGCCCCAAACCCTTGAGATATTAAAAGGTTTAGGTATGGCACTTAAGGACATGGTTTAGTGGGGACTCACACTGTCAGGTTAACAGTTGGACTCAGTAAGGTTGCTGGTTTCTTCCAACCAAAATGATTCAATGTAACATTTACATGAATGTGATTAACATAGTCAAGCTATTTTGGCTGATTTTCATCTAGATCATTATAAAACAAGTCACTTTTCTGTGCTCATTTGCAAAATTCTTTTTTTAATGGAAGCAATTACAATCAGCTTTTTTTTTTTAATTTGACATACTCTTCAATATTTAGCTTTAGACATAGGGTTTGATTTACTTTTTCTGTCTTGTGGTGTCAAGTGTTGATGGAATTATGGTTTCAAGCTTTATGGAATGGGCTGCATTTCTAGTTCCAACTTGTATAATATACTAAAGCAATCCTTGGCTTTACTAAGATCCTATGGGCTTGCTTTCTCTCTATCTGACAATAACATTTGGAATATAGGCATAGCTTAAAGGGCAATGATTCAAAAACTCCCTCCTCATACAGTACAAATATTGATGAGGATGGGTATTTTCCATTTTCTAATGCTAACTGTGGGAGGATGCTTGCAATTATTCTTGTTACAATAAGTGTATTGTATAACCTGTAGAGTTGAGAGCAAGTATAAATAGCAGTCCTAGGTTATTTGTAGTCATTGCATATGAAGGAGGCAGATGCTGAAAAATCTGACAAAACCCCCCAACTTCTAAACTTCTGGTTCTGCTGTGCTAAGCTGTGTCAGGCCTAAAGCAGGTTTTGAAATAATTTTACTGGGCTAAGCGATCAGTTCTTCCTTTGGTTTTTGAACCTTATATTCTAGGAATCCAGTGTGGTAATGGATTTTAATTGAAAAAAAAGTTCATAGGGAGACAAAAAGGTGTTATCCAGCTTTGACATTTCTCAGCATTTTCATTGCTTACTACTTACTGTACTTGGTAATAAGTTTTGGAAAGATAATATGACTTGGAATTTTGATGTTTCTGATGTTTGAAGTCTTACTTCGCACTGACTTTCTTGGCAAATACTCTTTTACTCTCTCTGCATATTTCCTTTCTACAGTTGTTGTGTCTTTATTCATTGCTACATGCTAGCTTCAAAGAAAAAATAATCTTTAATCTTTTGATTCTACAGCGAGTTGTTTAGAAAAGAATGAGAAATCTTTGTTACTGGAATAAAAGTTAAAAATTTTCTTGCAGTCACTTGTAGAAGTCCCAGACAAGAAATGGCATCTTACTGTGGCAAGTCTTCTATAAATAAATAGAATCTGTTGCCTAATGCTCTACTAATGTAAGCAATGGTATAACTGCACATGTGATGATGGGGACACTTGTTAATGTGTTGGTTGGTGGGCAGAGTTCCAACCAGTGGAGGATGAATAACAATACTCAAGTAGAACATCACTTACTCCTTGTTCTGCTCCTTCAAACTGAATTGGAGCGTGGAGGAATTCCATCTACCAGAGACCTTCCAAAAATCCCAAGAGTTGAAAGTGTCACATTGTTTTCTACAGAGAGATGATTGTGGTGATGCATAATTAGTTAGATATGTATGATGAAGTCAGCATTGCATGGGTTTAAAAGACCAAGAAAACCCAAAGTCAAGGTGGTAAGTGCAGTGTGAGTAAATGGCTAGCTGAAGATCCTTCATAAATAACATAAATTGTGGAGAAAGTGGGAGCAGGATGAGGCACTAGTTTCATCTTGGAGGGTTTTGACCAAAAGGGAGTTCTTCCCTCATACTAGTTTAAGCTGAAAAGAGTACAGAATAATGAGGGCACTGTGAAAGATTTGGTTAGAAAAGGAATATGAAATTCCAAGTTGAGCTTTTATGGTTTCTCATACTTTTGATGCAAGTCAAGCAATCAGAACTTAATTACTCTTTGAATGCTTTTCTTGTTGTTTATTAGTGGATCCTGTGTCGAAAACAGATAGGAAAAAATGCCAGTTTGTCTTCAGTTGTGCCAGTCACGGATGAAGTTGACACCTGCAGCAATGTTAGAGGAGCTGGCATGATAAGAGGACAGATTTAAAATGAATATCATGCAGATTGTGGGACATAAATTTTACTGATTCACTGGTTTTGTTTTTCAATGGCAAACTGCCCAAAGCCCAAAATGTACTAATAGAAAGTTTCTCTCTAATTCACTGAAAAATCAGCAGCCTGAGGACATGGCTGATTTATCCTGTATGCTTCTGTTCATGGTTAGTTCCAGCTGCTGATACAGTCTCCTATCTCTGGAATGCTACTTCTTTAGAACATGTGTATCTTGCTGGACTTTAAAGCAGATCCACATTTTGCATAACTGTTCTGAAGATCAGGCGTTCAATCAAACAGATTATAATTCTTCCTGCTTTTAGCATATGGTTAAACATAAAATTCTTTTAGCTGTTTAAGCTATAAAGTTGTCGAGTCGCCTCAGAGGGCTGTTTTAATCTTAATTACATAGCTGCTGATGGAAACTGTTAATAGCTAGTAGATTCAAACTCTTAAACATGTTGTTTTCATCCTAGGTAGTTACGTCAATACTAGGCTGTTATACCACCTGAAACTGTCAGAACAGTGTTGGTATCGTTCATGGTTCTGCCATCCAAAAGGGCCTTATTTCATTATGTGTGCAAATTTGGAGTGAATCACTTAGATAAACATTAATGGCTTGCTTGTTCATGCCTTTTCTCACAAACTATCCCTTCTGCAGGTTTGCTTGAATGCTGCTCTTAGTCATTGATTTATGTAAATAATGTATAGTTACCTCAGCTTTCAGGTGACTCTTAACAGTATCAATTTTCCAAGGCTCAGGCTTGTTCATTATTTTGGAATTCTTTTTCCATTGTTCTTCATTTAAATTGTGTGTTCACTCCATTGTTAATTATCTGGGTTTCTCAGACAGAGGTAGTAGTAAATGTAACTTTTATTGCTCTACTAAGTGATTATCAGTAAGCAATGATAAAAATTCAAAAGCTAGTTAAAGCTTTGCATGGAATTAGTTTGATATTCATTTAAATTTGGCAAATCTCTTTTCAAATGGAAAAAAAAATCAGTTTTTTCTAGGATAGTTCCTTTGAGTTTTTCCTGTTTAATTAGTATTATGCTTGGTATTTCCCTATGGATTTAATTGACAAGATTTAGAGTATTAGGTTTTTGAAAGATGGGGATCTGAGTGTGTTGTTTGAAACTTCATTTGTGAGCGTGTCGTGAGTCTCCAAGGGGCTAATTGGGAGCTCTGCTCCATAAGTAGCTGGGCTCTGTCATGGAGAGGCCATCAGCCAGGGAGGCTGGTGAAGTTTCCTGCTCTGGCTCCATCACGTTTGCACCTGAGTTCCTCTGACCTTTGGTAGCAGTCCCAACTCATTCTTACCTGTGCCATTACGTACAGCTCTGTGTCCATTTTCTGTGGCTGTCCCCTGTGAGGTACTACACAATGATGAGAGCTGATTTTATAGAGGGAGTGCTCTACACTGGTATAAAATTGTACACAATGGGGAATTTCTTGTCCACACCTGTTTCACATTGCCTTAGCTATTTATTTTTCAGCTTCAGTTGCCAAGGTAGTTTAAAAAGTGCACTACTTCAACCTGACATGAAGGTGTAGATAAGGAAGGATCTAAACAGACAGGGTTACCCTCCTCCCCATAGGCTTTCCTGAAGGAATCTTTGACCATATGCCTCTTAAATTAATAAGAAAGTGGGTTTTGGATGCAGCTAGAGGAGGAAGGATCTGCCAATGGTTTTTGGACATTGGCCAATGATATTTAAGGGAAAAGCAGCTGTTTCTTTTTTTCTTTTTTCTTCTGCAGTCAAAAGTCATGATTTTCATTTTTGGCAAAAGCTAAATGGGATGTGTAAACAGACAGTTTTATTCTATTTTATCACTTGAGAACTATTTAGTGTTACGGAAATAAGAATTACATGAGAACCTTTGTAAGGACAAAAGATGAAACTGTTTTAATTGTGATGAGAGAGGAGCAGAGATATTCCTCTTCCTTGTCATAAGGTTTGTTTTTCAATAGTGTGGTATGTAAACTGTGTAAAGATAAAATGCAGGCATGTGATTCTTGTGCAGCTGGGACCATACCTTTTGAGATGCTAGGATTGGGAAAGGAAAAAAAAAATACCTCTATTTACTGACAAGATTTTAAAATGGAGATACTGCACTGACTGAATGTGATTCAGCAGCAGGATCATAGTAAGGGCCCTGAAAGGAGTCCAGGGTTCCTCCCAGCCTAGTTCAGGTCTTGCATACTGCAAGATTATGGGGTATGGGTCGCTTTTCACAGCTGGCAATACAGCTATTGATATAACTAAATATTGGAAAAATGTTTTGGAAGCCTTAAATGCTTCAGAAAACTCAAAATCTAGACGTTGTAGAAAACCTTAGTTTTCTGAAACATTGCCAAGTGGGTTGTAAATAACTGGTTTTGACCCTT
Organism: Motacilla alba alba; assembly: GCF_015832195.1. Lineage (NCBI taxonomy): Eukaryota > Metazoa > Chordata > Aves > Passeriformes > Motacillidae > Motacilla > Motacilla alba. The sequence continues at coordinate 10,230,326 of NC_052021.1, read as the reverse complement.
CTAGGTCTAGTGTTGAACCCTTCTGGAATTGCTGTGCAGAACCAGCATGGAATATATTTTTCCTTTGAGGTCTTTTCATGCCTACATGTTACTGGTTAAGAACAAGAGTGTTGAACTCTTGCTGTATGCACTTTTAGTTTGCCTCTAAGGCTGTGTGTGTTCATCAGATCTATGTATTTCATAGAGTTCTTATGAAGTAAGTGAAGGACAGAGTTGTTGTTTTGCAAGGTTTGTTTGCTGGGCTTATTATTTAAACTCTGTTGCTGAAGGGGGGGAGTTGCTGAAATGTCAGCTGCTCAGCATGAAACTCCTGGGAGATAGGATTTACAGTCCTGACCTGAATCCATGCAACCTCTCTGAATACTGGATTGCTGAAGTGCTGTGTGAAACAGTGTGAAATAGCACTGTGCTATCAGTATGCCAGCAGCAATAAAGATGTACTGCAGCTGTCTCATGAATGCTAAATTCCCATGCAAAGTCCAGGTAGGAAGCTTCACATACATCAGTTATGTTTGCTCTTTTTGTAGCTGTCTCTTGATTCCCTATGTAAACATTTAAAAATAAACTTTCAATGGTTAAACTGTATAAAAGAAATTAATACTGCAGATAAAGCTCTTGGAGAAGTAAATGTGATGTTCAGTGCAAACTCCCTCATTGATTGATCCCAAATGACATTGCTTGAGGATTCAATAATTAAAGACCACTTAGCTATGTTATTCTCAATTACTGTTGTATTTCTCACTCTCCTGCCCCTGAGTAAACTCCATAGTCATTTAAAATGGCAGGACTGATAGTGAATACTAGTGGCCTTACTGGTTACATCTCTACAGTTAAATTAGATGTGCTTTGGGCCGTTTTCAGACAGTGAGGGCAGCTGGCATGGAAAAAATATGTCTATATTGTGGAACAGTTTTACCCTCCAGCATAAGGAACAGGTGGGCAAAATTCACGCTGACATGTTTTTTCTGGGAATGATCCTTGTTATCTGCTGTCTCCAGGGTATTGTTTAGTGGGGTGTGATTTGCTACATGCAAAAACCATTTGAGACTTAAAAATATAATGGTCAAAACAAGTTTCAGTGCCTCTTAACACTGGTGGTCTCTTTCCTGGCACTACTTAATTTGCTAGCATAAATTGCCTTTAGATAGGGCTCATTTTAAATCTAGGAATCTGGTCTAAGGTGATAGAGAAATGACAAAAGACTTCTTCCTATCCTAACTTCTCTGCTTGAATTTCCCACTGAATATATAAGCAGTGCATGTGGCAGAGCTGTGCATAAGTAGATGAAATCAACCCTTTGAAACTACCTGTGCTATCTTGGAGGAGATAGCTGTACAGGGAGGCTAAATATTAGTTTGAAGAAGAAAGTCAGAAATAGATAATAGAACTGTGAGATGCAGGTTTTGAAGAAGTTGTGAAAATTGTATGCGTGTAAGATTGGTTAGAGAAAAGCACAAAGGTAAAGTAAGGAGTACAGCTGTGGAGTGTTGGAGAAGGAGCCTCTAATGAAAAAAAATGAAAAGTAAAGCTCTGGCAGATTGTGAGGGAGTATCAGTGATAGAAAAACAAAATAGGGAATTATAGTGGTGTTAAAGGAAGGCCAAAGTAAATGGAAATTGGAGATCAGAGTTTTAAACAAACAGAAAATCTTGAGCAGTCTGAGGACTGCTTTAGTAAAATGTAGGCATTTAAATGAGTGAATCTCTCCCATTTATAAATATTTTATTTGGTGGACTTTGAAGAAAAATCTCACCTGAGTCTCTACTCTGTAGCAAGTACTTTGTAATTAAATTCTAGTCTGCTGGATTCATATTCTCAAAGATGTAAGATTCCTTGCTTCATCGCATAGACAGTAAAATAGAAATGTTCCTTTCTAATAGATATATAAAGTGGTAAGGATATTTTAAAATTCCTGTCAAATCACTCCATGTAAATTACCTAATCAGATACCATAGCTACATAATGTAATGTTAAAACCAGCAGAATTACAGCATCGCAGGAATCAGCTATCCCTGTTCCAGATTACAGGGTTTTATAATTGCAATGTTTCTTCATCAACCCACTTCACTTCATGCTGTCACATATCTTTGGAATTGCTATGAACATTTATCTCTATATAGGTTTTCATCTTCTTAAAAATTTATAGTTTTCAGATTTTTTTTTTTTTTGGAAATCCTTTTTTGGTAATGCTGATGCTGGCATTTTGGGTATATGCTAGTTAGTGTCATGGAAAAACAGAGGCTCTATTCAGGAGTACTGAAACTGTAAATTTGATCAAATAGCTGAGAGATTTAACATGCTTAGTGCCAGCTCAGAAGCTCTAGAATAAATTTTTACACCATTACAACCTCTTTGTAAAATAAAGTGTTTTAGTTCATAAACTTCACATCCTTTTTTCTCAAATACAAGGCTTTGTGGTATTTGCAAGACTTAGAAATCTACTAAACTTCTCCTTGAAGTTTAGTTCTATGGTGGTCTCATTTAATTTCATTAAATTTCTTCTGGTTGTGAAAAGAGATTTATCTCAGGGAAGGCTGAGATATATGACCAGCAGCCCACTGGTGCAGCAGAGCCCCTAAAACCAAAGGTTTCACCAAGCCCTCCTTGCACTGAGATAACTCCAGCTTGCTTTGATACCTGATGCTCACTCTTTACAATGTTCCTGGAGCTTGCTGCTTTTGCCCATCTCCTCTGAGCTGCCTTCCATCATGAGGGTGCAGTTGCTTTCCCTGGCTCAGACCAACTTGGAATGATTCCTGAGGTACCTCAGTGAGCTTAGTAACTACATTCTTCACAGCAGTGACCAGACCTTTTACAGAACCGAATCCTGCAGTCCTGGTAATCTCAGAGTTAAGTGGGTAGCCTTCAGAGCCTCTTCTATGGAACATAGAATGGAGGAAAAGGATGTTTGGTTTAGACAGGAGACAAATCTGTGTACACAATGCAGTGCAGGTTTCCATATCCAGAGGTGACCTGAGGAAGATGATTTGTGTGTGACTTCAACTGAGTAAGGCTGGCCAGGAAAATTCTCGTGGATACTTTCTTCATAGGAATATAGAAAAGGAAAACTTCAGTCATAGTGCATTCTTTCAAAGTGACCAATCTCTGTGCAGCAAAACTTGCTGGCTTGCTGAAATCAGAATGGCTTGCACAGACATTTTCATTTCAGCAAAGCTGAGGTATGGCTCTGACAGACCCCTGCTGGGTTTGTAGCAGGCTCTCCCGCCTCAGCCTTTGGCAAGCTGCCTGGCAGGTTGACAAGCAACAGCACATGACAAACTAGGGGGTTCTGGCACTTGTTCTCATTGCTCCTTGAAAGGTGAAACTTGCAGGCTTTTTAAGATTCCTGATTCCAAGGCAACTTGGTAGGTGGACTGCTGCAGACTGAGGACTTGCTTTTCTTTTTAAACTGTGGCATAAGAATATAACTAGCATCAATGCTGATCACAGATGACAGTTTTTTAAATAGCTTTGCAGAATGATAGGCAAGGAAAAACTAAGTCAAATGTTTTGCTAACATGTGAAGGGGAAAACCTTTCTTGATTTGACAAGTAAATATATGGTATTTTTATTAAATTAAAATATTTTTGACATTGTTCCTCCTTGATAGCAATGTCCAAGCTTAAAATTGCAATATATTACCACAATAAGATTGTGTAAATGGGCTTCTGTATGTTTTTGTCAGTAACTAAATAACAGACATTTTAAATCCTGTTGCCACATATGAACTGGGAAATTTATATACATACTGGATCAAATGAAATGGAGAAGGTTTATTCCCTGGTGCTTGCCCTGTGTGATAATTCTTATTCTCAGGCTGCCCTATTTTGACTGAATGTGTTGAAGGGAGGTGAAAAAAAAACCAATGAAGGCCTGACAAGCTACTCAGTAATGAAATATTAGTCCAACTTCTGAAACAACACTGAGGCAAATAACTTGTCAGGTTATAGATCAATCTAGAATGCCAAAATATTACTTGGGCCCTGCTAATAAGGGTTCTACTGCCTAGGCTGAGGGAGGGATGACCTTTCTGGTATCAGAGTGAGTTCAGAATCAGGTTTGATCTTTTTGAGAAAGAATGCATCTCATACTTGAAAGGACAACCCCTACCAACACCACTGTGCTCCCCAATCCTACAAACAGCTTGTTCTGTGGTCTCCTCTGTCTTTGCCATTGGTACTTCCAGTGTCTGAGGTCTCAGCTCCTGATACTGACAGAACATACAGAACATAGATTTTTTTTTTTTTTTCCCCAGAGCTAGAAACTCCCTGCAACTCTTCTTCCCTTTCCTGAGGTTGCCCTTGGCTTTCTCTATTTTGTTTCATTCCTGAGTGCTGATTCAATTAAAATGTAAATATATTCTGAGCAGTTTTTTTCTACAAGGGGATTTGATTCAGGCAGATCTGGCAATTTTATATATACCCGAAATATTTGCTTTAAGAGAATGAAATAAATTTGCAGTGCCATCTTGTAAGTATGTCTTCCAACTCTGTTAGCTTTCATCACATTTTGATCAGCTACCTGCTCTTTGCTAAGCACATGATTTCTGCTCATATTTAATATCAAGCAGGAAGTGGCTATGAACATGTATGAACACAGGAAAAATGTTTTCTTTCAATATCATTCTGCAGTCTTTATCTTCTCTGGGATGTACATCATCCAAACCCTTCTTGATCCCTGTTCTAGCTACTCTTGCCTTTTCCCTACTTTAAATTGCCATGTCTGGCTTCTTATCTTGCCCTGGAGCTCTATAGCAATTTCCTATAATATTCCAACCATGTATCTTTCAATTCAGTACAAATTGGCAGTGCTCCTGCCATCAGCATGTATATCGTTCCTTTCTTCTGCCATGTGCTGCTCCTCCTTCTGCAATGTATCTCTGCACCCTTTTCTGCCTATAGGAATCCATCCTTTCTATAGACTTTATTCTGGAAGTTAAACAGTTCTGTCAGTTTCCTGATTAGACCACATCTCACAGGCTGCAATTTACTTCATGTTTCTTCTTAGATTCACATACTTGAATTCCTCCTTTCATGTTTATTATGTCTTTTGCATTCTCAGAGAAAGAACAGAAGGATCCTGATGCAATGTGTCACTGTCTTTTAAATGTTCACTCTTAAACCCATCTTTTCACTTGCCAGCCATGGCCTCATTATTTCTTTCTGGTTCAATAACAGTTATCCATCAATGGCTTTTTCTCTGAGCAATGTATGTTTCCTTTTTATCCTTTTTAACCCCTTTTATTTTATTTCAGATACAATGCATATGGTATCTACAGTGAAGAGCTAATACATATCCTCTTCCACTATTGGAATAAGTCAGTATTTCAATATAGGAAGTGTAAATAAAAAACAAACAAACAAAATACCAAAAAGATGTTTGTTACATTTCCCTTATCCTGCAGTTGAAATTATGTTCTCCTTATTCTTTTAGCCATCTTTACATCTAACAAAATGGCAGTTTTATAAAAATCTATTTAATTGCCAATTTGTGCCTCCCAGAATATTAGTAGCACTTACACAGTGTTGCTACAGAAAACAATTTAATTTCTGTGTGACTGAAAAAAAATAAATTAATGGGCTTTGTGCTATTGGATCATTAAAATGGATTGGAAATGAGGCAAGGGTCAAAAATGAACTTAGGTTAAGCTTGATCAAAAGCAGAAGCAAAGCAGTAAAATCAGCATATGTGGTCTGGAACAACAGCTAATGTGTGGTTTATCCTAATTTCAGGGATCCCATGGAAATATTGCACGTTACGGTAACCACAGGAAAAATCTGGAAGTTGTATCTCCAGGAACATGGTGGGAGAAATTAGGTAGGCATGTAGGGCCCTGATTAAAGTATGAAAGTAAAAGCCTAACATAGTTTAACTCAATGTACATTTAACTCAGTGTAATTATAAGTTGACTTCTCTTGCCTGACCTGTCAGCCCAAAGAGAAACATGCTGCCTTTCCAGCTTTGACTCACCAGGGGTTTCAGCCTTTTCCATCACAGCCAAGACATCAGCCTGAAGACTAGAATCCAGTCCTGTCCTCTGTTGTACTTCCATTCATTACTGCCCAGTGATATTCATAATTATGGCCATCCCCAGGGGGACTACTTTCCATCATTTTTTACAATTTTCTTGGAGGCCATAGAATCAACAGAACCATTGTTGGGTCCATTTGTTTATTTCATTGGTTGTTTCTGGACATCTTCCATCTTCTTTACCATCTTCCTCTTCATTATTTTCCTTTTTTCAGCACTTTCCTTCTTGCACAAAGGTCACCCCTGAACATATCCAACAGTCATCTATTCTGGCTCCTAACATGTCTGTGGAGGCTTTCTTGAGGGCTGAGAGCACGGTTTGTGATGGTAGAGCTAGCTCAACAAACATTTCTAAGTTTTCTTTGTGTCACTCCACTGTATTGAGAATGTATGGTTCTTTTCTATACCATTTTTTTTGGAGCTCCTGCTCCCCACCTTGTCCAGAGATGGGGAGAAATCTTGCAACAAAAATAATTGTATATGTACCCTCCCTGTGTAGCAAAGATCAGTGAGCCTGTGAAATTCTGTTTGACAGAGAGCAGTAGGACCTGTGTTGTCACATCTATGAAAGTCAATCTGAGATAGTTAATTTTTTAGCCAATGGAAGTCTGCGAGTGTTTCATAAACTGTGTTTTAAATTATAATCTGACTGCTATTGTGATTTGTGGCAATTGCAACAGGAATCTCTGTTGCTTTCTGCTGAAATGCTAGATAGAAGCATAATTGCATAATCCATATAATTTGCATGTTGGCCTCTCATATGCATTCAGATCTGATTAAAATAATCTCTCCTGCTATCCTGTTTGTATATTTGTAAAGGTCAAATGTGTGATTAGGCTTGACTATTCAGCTGCAGGATATAGTGGATTTTTTACAGCATCTGCAATGTGATATGCACAGAAGCCTTTCTGCTTTTAAAATGCCACCTATTGGTCTTGAGGGTCACGGGCACATTTTTTCTTATGTACTTTGTGCAAGTGGTGGTGCCAAATCCAGTTGAACCAAAGGGTGGAGTGTGAACCTGACTGGAAGGCTGTGGTGTTGCCTTGGCAATGCTCAGTATTGAAATGCTGTTAGTCTTGAGTCAATTACCTTTTTTGATCTTTACACTCATGTTGCACTCAGAACACTTATTTATGGGGAAGTAAATACAATTCCCATTATCTTTCCCCTTCCTGAACAAGTGGAACATCATTCTCAGCATGTCTAGTGCTGTGTTTCTGAATGCTGTAGCTGTTTTCTCTGGACCTGTGGCCCAGCTACAACTGCCCTACAAGGGTAACACTTGGACGTGTAAACCTGCCAGTAGTTACCAAACAATGTGTGTGTGTTGTAAGTAATTTTGACAAATACCTTTTATGTTCTGGAGAAGCCAGAAGGACAGTTTGTCTTTGAGAAGTGTAGTGACATCAATATGTTCTGTGTATTTCATGGGGATGTATCCATCTGGATATAAAGGACTTCTATTGACAATGGCCTTTGATAGAATGTGAGGTACTCAAAATTTTATTCTAAGCGACATCTCTGTTTTAATATGGACACTGGAGGCACTGGAAATGTGCAGTTCTGAAAGATACCAGACATGAGAAGCAACAGAGGTTTAGATTCAGGGCCTGAGGAGGTCTGAATTTAATTTCCAGATCTATAATAGATTCTCTGTGTTATTTTGAAAAAATACTTTTGTCATTCAATGCCACAGTGCTCTCTTCCTGTGAAAAGGCAAAAATTTTGCAATGCCACTTGCAATTTTATGCGGTCTCCTCTGGCATCTCCTCATGCTTTACTTTAAATCAGAAACCCCTGTGGCACTGCTGCTCTGTGTCTTTTTGTACCCTCTGACAGGTCTAGTCAGAAGCTTCCCAAATTAGGTTGATTGTTACTTTAGAAAGGATAGGAAACACTTAAGTTGACTGACTTTTGTCTACCAAAGATGAACTTCTCAGGGACTCATCAGTAAAGCAAATCCAAGGGGGGCTTTAGATTTGTTCTCAGTGACTCTTGCATATCCAGAATCTATTGGCAGCTACCAGCACATGGATAATCTGTATGAAATTAGCTGGTGTTTACATCCTGTTTCCTCATCTTGGAGTCATGTTATCCTTTTAATCAATAATGTGGTGGTTATTCACAGTCTCTGAAGAGAATAGGAAGATACAACAAGAAGTCTCTCAAGAACACAGTATTGAAAGAATAAGGGTGAAATGATAAAGGCTGAATGATGGATTCCATGGGCATTTCTAGTCAGACTTTGGTCGGTTTATACCCTCAAAAGCCATCTATCATGGTTATTCTATGAACGAATATACACATATACTTTTTATTTTTAATTTTTTTTAAACAAAAACTCCTTCAGAATTCTGTTCTAGGCTCAAAGTAAAACAGAATAGTTACATTGAATGAGTGTAATACAATTGACAGATGAGACCCTTCCATTTCTTCTTTCCCCCTGTAGTCAGAATCCTGTGGCTCTCTGGGGAAAAGAGTTCAGACAGTGTGAAATAAATTCCATCTGGCAGTCATTTCTCCCATCTCCACATCCAGGACTCATTAGAACTAAACAGCATTCTTCAAAATGAAATGAACTTTCCTACTAAGACAGTGATTTGGATCCATTTGGTCCTCTTTATGCAGGACCTTTTACATCCTTCAGATGTAACTTCACAGTTCCTTAAAAATGCATGAAATGGGAAAATTGGGTGCATTTCTGTTTTCCACCTCTGTTAGCAGATTCTTTTGCATGGCTGCGCACATGACAAACCACAAGCTGCTCCTCCACAAGGCTCAGTCCCACCTGAAGATATTTGCTATCTCAACCTGGTTTTACCTTACATTAGTTTAAAGCCACTTTTGTGATCCCAGTCTCTGAAACAGCTGAGTAAACACCTGTGTAATATATACACAATATATTGCTCTTCAATGACCTTAACCATACCCTTCCATGGCACCTGCTGGTATTACAGGTGTTAACTACCTGCACCTGTGCTAATTACAGGTGTTAACTACCTACAGACATATTTAGAGAGATTCTTGGATCAGTTATCCTGTGTGGGAGTGTTGTGATTAAAGAAAATTAGTAAAAACTTTATAAACTATCCCTGCCTTTCCTGATTGTTTAGCTCCTCCCCGCCCTTTTTTTTTTCCTGAATTTACAAGTGTTTTCTTTTATATGGGAGATTCTGGATTGCGTACAGCTGGATCTGCTTTGGCAGGGCCATTGCAGTTGGTCAGTGCACTGGTATGATGCAGGTGGAGTAATCTGTTTAACCTACTAAATCAGTAGTCATGGGATGAAATGGCAGAGGGCAGAGAAACCAGGATTCTGATGGGACACATGGGCTCTATGCAGTGTTAATGATACTTCCAGCAGGATCTTAGGGCGAATGCAGGGGCTCTGTCTCTTGGAAGAAGAGACAGCCTGTTTTTATTTTCTGGTCTGGTCAATCATATATGCAATCCCTCTAATTCTGAAGAATATTTTAGGATAAGTGTGCAAAGAATTCAACCTCTTCCCTTCTAAGAGAAAACTTAGAAACTCACAGTCCACCAATTACATAAACCTTGTTATAGCGTAAAATGACTATTCTGGCATGACAACTGCTCCCATGCTTCTCCATTGCTCAGAACAGGGGATGTCTAGGCCCTTGGCAAACTGTCAATCATTGATCATCAGTTTTATGAGTTTATAGCGAGCAAGGTAAACACATTAAATCATTAGCTTTTAATTCCTGAAAGTGCATAGGTTGGTTCTATTGCTTGTGGTTTTTGTGGTCCTTTGACAAGAAGCTCCTTCTGTTTTCTGTTTTGCTTCAGTTCATTTTGGTTTTATTTTCATTTTGGATGTTTTTTGGCTTTTCTTAAATTGGATTATAAAAGGAGTACTTGAGATATCCTAAAGAACTGATCTTTCCCTCTGCTGCTGTATTACATGGAATCGGCTGTTCCATGCTGCCTCTGTTCCAATTCTGAATACTTACAAAGAGCAGTGGCAAGTCTTTCCTATCTCTAATCTCATCATTCTTCAGGGTGTTACTTCACCCTGCCTAACTTTTCCATTATCCTTTTATTGTCTCTGCTTCAGTACATTTTCCTCTTCATACTTAGCTTTCTTTAGCAAATAAATTGTTTTCTTCTGTTTTTTTTAAAGAAACTTATCTGTTTAATGTTCTAGTTTTTTAACACTTATATAAGTCAGTGTTGTAAACAATTTGCTGTCAAAAGCTTTTGTTTATTTTCCCAAAACCCTGAGGCTGAAAGCAAAGAGTTGATGTATGTAAAATTCAACCTGGCTATGGATACAGCTAACACTGTCCACAGAATAGGTTATGTTGGTTTTGAATAATAATTTCCATTAAAGGTTGATTAGTTCATGAGGAGATCTCAGAAGAAGGTATTTATATGTATGTGTATATATATGTAGTAGGTATTCGTATATAAAAGGGAAAGTATTAAACAGAGTCCCTTCTGGACTCTGTTTGCATTTTTCTCAGCATTGGCATTTTATATAATGAGAAAAAGGTAGAACAGAACAAATTCTAGGAATAAATCATAGTGCCTTCATTTATGATGCAGCAGTTTAGACCTGGAAATGTTTCTGCAATCAGTGTTCGAAGCAGAAGTTTTCCCTCAGCTAGGAAAATAAAAAGTCACTGTTTTGAAAACATCTTAAACTTTGATGCAATACCTAGACTGATTCTGTTCTCATTAGCACAGCTTTTTAGCCCCCAGTTTAATTGGTGTCAGTTACTGTTACACAATGTCAATCTGGTGGCAGTTTAAGCCTGAGCAGTGTAAATTACAGTGAGGATAGATTTGCAGACTTAATTTTAATTTTTTTCCAAAAATCCTTAAAATACATTGAGGAGATTGCTTTAAAAAAAACAAACCAAAACCACCAAACAATTCTGTATATCCTAAATGTTGAACTGCTGCTAATTGAAAGGACAGAACCGGCTCAGAGATGTTCATGGGAACAAAAGGTGACTGTTCAAATGGCAAGGTTATGACAAGCCTCTTTTACCATTTTCTTACTGATACTCTCCTGAAACGGGAAATACCCGATGTTTAGCAGCTGATCAAAGCGTGTGTGCAGTCTCTGAACAAGACCCTACAGTTCCAGAAACTGCTTCTAGAAAAGCAGCAGCTGCTTCCCAAGGGAAAGGTCTGCCATGGGAGAAGGGATGTGCCTTCCCTTGAAAGGCAGCAGGAGCCTCACGGCTGGCAGAAACATCGCCCTCTCCCGGAACAGAAATGCAGAGTTGCTAAGAATGTTTTTCAAAAATGCAAATGAGCTGTTTTCAACTCTTTTATATTTATGACTGTATTACTGTGAGGCTGTTAAGAGTTTTAATTTTGTAGTTACCCCACCTGCTGTTTCATTATTAAAACCGTGGGTCTGATTAATCAAAAATGTATTCTGCAGTCAGATCACAGCAGTTCTATAAAATTTGTAAGCATGACTATACTGTGAAAGCTGTTCATGACTGAAATAACTTGTAAAGTTTCTGATACGTTTGTGGGTCTTATAAGGAAGCAGTGTGGTAAAATGGGTGTTACTCCTAGAGTCAAACAAAACCATGATGCTGCTCTGAGGGATTTTCTTTCCTTTCATATAAAACCCCTCCACCCATACACACGACATGCAAAGGGGGAGAGCTCATGTGACAAGTAATTTTCATGAGCACTTGAAGATGTAGATACCAAAAGGATACAGCTGACAAAATGGCAAAAGTCATGGAAAACCTTGGCAAATTCAATCCCCTACATCATGTAGGGGAGGTAGTTTTAGTGCAGTTCTGTATCTCTAAATGAAACTGTCATTGAGCAATTTGTTTTAAAATACAAATATCATATGAGGAGGGTATTATGAATCTTCACACTTTACTTAGATCAATAAACCTCTTTACATCAGTCTTCAGCTTTCACTGGCTCCCAACTTCTCTGAATACTTTTCTTAAAACAGAAAATATGATGAGAACTTGCAGTTCATGTTTTCAGGGAAGTTTTCATTTGATATGTGAATAGCCTTCCCTGTCATGTAGCCTGGGGATAATTAAATTCTTCAGTTGCTGTGGAAGTTATGCTTTCCCTGCTTATTGTATGTACAGAAGCTAACACCAAAATGTTGCTGTGTATCTGTGCTTTTTTTCTTTACTGCAGTTGTTAGTAGCTTGTATGGGAGCTCCTATTAGGTTTTCTCCATACTCATGTTGCCATATTCAGCAAATTTATCGAGGTAAAAAATGAAAGCTGCTCTGAAAAGCAAGTTTGAGGATGGTAGTGTCCAGAGTTGAGAGGGACAGAAGGTAACAGCAGAGAGGCTCACACTGAGGATAGAATTGGTTTGTTACTTTTGCAGCACAAAAAAAAAAAAAATAAAATAGTTGAAATAGTGTAGATGGATAAATTCTTCAGACTAATGGTTTCAGTGCAGTTGAACCCTCTAAATCACAGCTTTCCCTAGTCTATTAGACTCAGAACAGAAGGAAAACAGCTTGTCTGATATCTGGAGCAGCTTAGAGAAACAGTAATATTAATTCATGATGAATATGCTATAAGAAGTCTGTTAAGATGAAATTTACAAAGGAAAATTTCCAATCATATTAATTACATTTTAAAGAAATAAAATGAACTTGCCTTTGGAAGCCCAGTCCTTAGGTGACCTTTGTGATTGCAAAGCAATTAGTTCCATGCACAGTGCTTTGGCAGTATAAAAGGCACTGGGGAATGGCAAAATCTTCTGTGGAACTTAGTAAAAGTGAATGGAGTTTTTAAAAGAAGAAAAAACCTGCTAAAACCAGAAGTGCATCCCACATGCTCTTATTCTAGTCTCACTCATGTATGTGCTGTTTAGCTCAAGGAAGGAGTGTCATTTTCTGAGCATTTTTGGTGTACCTGGTTAAAGACTAACACCAAGCTGCTGGCACAAGTCACCTTGCTCCAGATAGCTTCCCATGTGTCCTGGCTGTAGTACCATCAAAGGCAGAGGCCATGTGGTAACATCTGTTGCTTTTGCCTACGTTTTGTATCCCAGTGCTGTCTTGGGTGGAAAATGTGGCTGCCTGGAACTTCACTTTGGGTATCAGCAGCCCAGTGCTGAATATCAGCAACATTATTTAGCATTTTTAAGGAGAACTGAAATGGACATTAAGCTTCTTGGATTTTCTTTGTGAATTGCATGTGCAATCATGCATTGCCTGCCTTTCTGTTCTTTGCCCTAACAAGACAGCCAGTTATTCTAGAGAATTCTTACCAAAAGAAAATGTAATACATGCTGTTTCAGCCTTTGAAACTAAATTCTCAGCCTCTTTTCTTATATCCTGTGAATGTGGTGATATAAAAAGAGATTGAATCTGAAATAAGTAGAAGTAGTAGTAGTAATACTGATCTGAAATTAGTAGTAGTACTACTAATCTGAAATAAGTAGGAGTAGTAATAAGCTACTGAATGAGGCACCTTGGAGGGATTTGATTTTTTAAATAGCATTAAAAAAAATAAGACTTTAAGTAATGTAAAGCTATTCTGGATTGTTTTCAGGGGAGCATGTTGTGATACATGTATCATGCTCAGCCTGTGCAGAAAAAGGGTGTGTCGCACTTCAGCATGGAAACATAAGAAATCTAAGGAAGTATGGTTCAATCTACCACTGGTCATTTATGTCACCTGCAAAGATCAGCTGTGAAACCAAAAATGAGACAGGTTTGTAAGATGCCTGTTCTGTTACTTCATGTGCTTCATGTGATGTTTAAGGTTCTGAGCTTAGCCTGAGTAACTGTGTGCATCAGAACAGGCAAAACTTTGGGTTCCTTTAAAGTCTTTTCCGGAGGATCATAGGAAAACTTTGCTATTCATGATGCTCAGGGATTTTTTTTTTTTAATTGCAAGGACAGTAGGCATCAGTAAGAATGAGTGATATGCAGCTATCTTCCTGTTAAACATCTGAAAAATAAACAAGGTTATTTGAGCATTTAGTTGACTTGAGGTATAGAAAATTACTTTTACTAGCATCTTTCTAAAAAGGGTTTCATATAAAAATGTTAGAAATTTCATACAGAGGATGTTATGCTCATTTTTGTATTTATCCAGACAGTAAGCATAAGAGCCTTCAGTCTAAGAATCCCAATCAGGCAGTGGATGGCTTTGGGGTAGTGCCATTTCAGTCCCCTGGCTAAACATAACCTCTTGTATTTGAACTCCCAGGAACCATAACTTAGACAAAAGAGAAGGAAAACTGTTCTGGGAAATACATTTCAAAGGGGTCTCATTGCTAAGGCTCTTGTGGAGATGGGATAGGTCTTTCTGTTGCTTTTTCTGGCCCTGGTTTACTTGCTGATGCCTTATGTAATTAATTTAGAATGACTAATTAGGTTTTGGAAGCTCCATCAACTCTTCTAGCAACTTGGGTATTTAAGTCTGATGCTTAAAGTTAACAAATTTGTCCCTTTTTTGCAATATGGACACACATCTTTAAAAATCTCGATTTTAATAGACAACATCAAAGAAATGTGGTAGGGTGATCAAAACCACAGCAGTAAGGAAAGGGAAAAAACTGGCACAATAATGAGTAGAAAATAAGTTGCCAAGAATTAAGGAGAAAATTGCCTGGACTGCAGAAACACAAGGTGGGAAATGTTGCTTTCTTTCTGTTTTTTATCTGTCTCTTCAGTATAAAATCTGTCATCTAACAATTTCAGTTAAATATAGTGACCTGGTAAAAATATCAATATTTATTAAAAAGCAGTGAATTAGACTTGTGGAGCAGTTGATGTTGCAAGGGGGTCTCTGGAGATGATGTATTCCACCTTTACTGCTTAAAAATGGATTAAATTAATATCAAGATTGAATTTGAAGTGAAGAAATAACAACTCATTATTTTCTAGCTAATGCATTTATTTCTGGCTGAAAATCTAGAAACAAAAAAGGCAAACTCTTAAACCAGTTTGTCTTACGAAGTACTGTTTGCTTCTCATCTGTGTTCAAGGGCTATGCTACCTTTAGTTCAAAGAAGCTTTGCAAAGTCAAAGGGAGCCCAAATGTGTACAGCTTTACAGTATCAAAGCAAGTTGTGTGGTGGTTGGTAATTTTTCTTGTAAATTGTTAGGAAAAAACCATGATAAAACTGGTTTTGCCTCATATCCTTACCACTGCCCTGAAGTGGTAAGAAAATAGGTGTTTATTCAGTTATGATTTACCCATGTTCAGTTTCCATAACAGTCTTCTGCCACTTTGAATATTGTGTGTGACAGTGCTAGAAATCTCTCAGATCGCTCCTGTAATCATGCAAAACAGAGTGAGGGGACAGGGCCACGGACTTACTCAAAGTCAGTATTGTTATTTCTAACTGTGCTTTATAGCACAGGGAGAGATGCTCTTGTACTGACAGTCTCACTCCTCACAGCTGTACCACGCACCAGCTTCCTATGGAGAAAATTCTTTGCTTCCCTCAAAGGCATTTTTCATCGGAAACTAAGTTGTACATGTATTTAAGATAAAACTTTACAACTGAATTGTTGTTTATAATGTAGCTTAATGTATTATCTGAGGTAGTTCAGAAATACTAATAACACTTTCCAACTCGAAATTAGACTGTTGCTGGCCTCAGTTCTATTATCTGGAGTAGATCACTTGAATAAAATATATGTATTGAATTTTTTTAAGTATGTTTTGGCTAGAAGTTGAATATGGAGGGCATTATGCATATGTATTAAAATTCTTTGTATGCAAACTCTGAGCAATCAGAATAGCAAGTCCTCTTATGTGTGAACATTGCAGCATCCATTTCATTAAAAATATGCCTGTTTCATCAGCTCCATGCTGGCAAAATATTAGCATTTGAAATTCATTGATACTGTGTCATCTAGGATTAGATGCTATTGTGTAGGGAGTCTGACTGGACTCAGATTCTGCAGTTCTTGGTGGCTTACACAGTGGGTTCTGCTTTGGGTCTTCTGCTGCACCAGCTTGTCAGTGCCCCTTAATGTGAAAGATGGCACAGCCTTGGAGTGCTGCTTTATCTGAGGGTTCAGAGCCACCTCTTGTAGCTTGGGAAAGCTACACGGAATTGGGAGCATCTTTGTTTGAGCCTCTAGGAAACTACTTCAGGCTTTATCTCAGCACTAGGATATCCTGAACTTTCTAGTCCTTGAAAGTAGTGACACTTTTCCAAGTTTCCTTAGGGGAGCTGCATAATTTTAAAGGAATCTTGAAGTTTACAATTTTCCTATTGATAGTGGTGAATAATCAAATCCCAGCCTGACAGGCACTGCCCAGGTTTTTCTGTATGTGAAGTCACACTTCTGAAAGCAAAATAAAGTATGCAAAATGTCCTGTCTCAACTGGTGCCTAGGGCACGTGTTGGTCAGGCTTAAAGCTTAGCAGAAAGCTTCAGTGGGTTTAAAATTCATCAGAACTTCAAAGAATTCTAGGTCCTTATCAGATCAGAAAGGAGGGGAGTAAGTGGGACCCAGTATGTGCAGCATGTTCAGGTCATTCTGTGATTACATTTTTTTAATCCCCCCTGCTTGGTAAAAAGTCCAGGGGAATAGTTTGTAACTGAACATCTAATGGAATACAGAATACAGGTTACAGTAGACTTTGATAGGTATAATGGATCACTGCAGGAGTTCTCACCACTGCTTTCAGTCACAGGCTATGAATGTGCCAGATACAGCTTGAGATTTGATTTGATTCATAACTCAGCCCTCTGACTGCACCCCTACACAAAACAGGCTGAAGTGGTATTTCTTGACTGGAAGGCCACCTGGAAGTACTAGGAAGTGAGCAGGTAGAGCAGCCCTAGTCACAGGCTCATGGAATGGCTTGGGTCAGAAGGGACCTTAAAGATCATGTAGTGCTACCCCTCCCTTCCCCTGCCATGGGCAGGGACACCTTCCACTTGGTCAGGTTCCTCAAAGCCCTGTCCAGCCTGGCCTTGGAACACTCCCAGGGAAGAGTCCTCCACAAGATCTCAAGGAAGCCTGCTCCAGTGCTTTACCACCCACACAGTAGAGTTTCTTCCTAATGCAGTAAGAAAGGCTCGAGTCTTCTGTTCTTTTTAACAGTTTGCTCATCCTTTCAGCACTGTAAGCCTGACCCAAATAGCTCTTTTGGAAGTTCTTGTGTGACATTGCATACCTTTGTTAGAGTCCTCAGAACACGATGGAAGGCAAAAATTTTTTAGAGCAGTTGGACAATAACATGAAGTCAGGAAAAACATCTTATGTTTGCTCAACACAGTGAGTCTCTTGTGTGTGGGCTCAGTCCAGGTGAGAAATTTAAGAGCTAGGAGGGAATCCAGTGACGTGACAACAGAATGTCTTGGCTGTGGTTAGTAACAAATCTTGGAACAAATAGGAAGAACAACAGAAAGCTGCTGGTGATGAGCCTGGTGTAAAATGAAGAGAGCGGAGAGAGCTTCTGTTCCACGCTGTGGTACATTGAGGAACTGGTGAAAACCAGACAAGGGAGCAAAAAAGCCCTGCCTGTACATCATGTGCTTAATGACTACCTTACAATATAGAGATCCATTGGAGTGGAGAATGGTGATTCACCTTCTTGAGAAATTTGATTTTGTACCAATGCATCCTTCTCTAACACAGAAAGCACCAAAGTCCCACCAAAGCAATGTTGCCTTTTGTTTTCCAGAATATTGAAAGGAACAAGAATGAAGCTCAGAAGGGATCTAGAAAAAGAAACCCACTGGTTTGTTAATACTAAGAATTTGTCAGAGGAAGGAGTTTTCTTAAAGACCAATCATTTATAGTCTTTTGGATTATGACAAGGTACAGCCACTAAATGTGTATCTCAGAATATGAGTCAACTATGTTATGATTTCCCTGAACATATTTTAAAAGATTGTGATATTCTGTTAATGAAAAATGGGAGAGAGCTGAAAGAGGATACATGAGACACAGTTTTACAGTGCTAATCTTTAGGTGTGTTTTTTTTTTTTTGTTAGACTCTAACCTTTGATATTGGTATGAATAATGCAAAAAGGCAATGCCCTGACAGATTATTTTAATTCTGCTTTTTACATTGCTTTAGAGTTGCTGATTGTATTCTGATACCATGGAGAACTGATGCAGAAAATCTTTAATTCCAGCAACTGTTGCTGTTGACCAGCAAGCTTCACTATGAAAAATTTAAATCCCAAGATTTTACTGGGGGAAAATTGTGCAGGTTCATTTATTTCAGTGGCATTAAGCAAATTTATGCCATCTAAGGATTTTACAGATTATTGCATCTAAAGCTGTATATTAGAGCCCTTAAATATTTCATTAATGGAAGATAATTGCTATCAGGATAAATTATTACATTTCTTAAAAAAAACCCTCTCAATTCTTTAAATGCCTTGGCTTATTTGCAAGTACTGATGAAATTGCACAGTTGGGGAAAAAAATCTTTGGAAGAGATATTTTTGCTAAAACCAGAAAAAAAAACTTCCCAAAAATAAATATAAAAATGCAAAATAAAATACTATAAAGTCAGTAAAGCTGTGCTTTTAAGCTTTCTTTGTCTCTAAGGAAAGAAAATTCTGAAGCAAAATAAAATTTTATACAATCAGAAGTTACTTGGAGAAAAAAGGTGAATTCATAAATTTTTTTTTTTTTTTGAGAGGAAAATTATTATGATTGAGGAAATAAGATGACAGAAATTGTTAGTGAGGAGGTTAAAGAAGAGAGGATGCTCCAAAGTATATTTGGAGGAATTACTGGCTGACTCACATGGTGTCTTTCAGCACAGTTTGATCTCCATAAAAGTTCAGCAGGGAACACCCAGTTAGTTTTGACTCATTGCCACAAGGAAGTGGTCTTCTGATTTAGTGGCATTTCTATCCAGGTTGTCAGGATGGCTTGTTACTGCTTCCTTGTTACTCTAGCTGACACTCTTCATCACTATTATTTATTACCAGCATGTCAAAAAACCCTTTTGTGCCTAGCATGGTGCAAAGATACTGTCTATCCTGGGAAGTTTGCAATTTGTATACTGAAAGAAATTGGTGATTTTAGGGTATGTAACTTAACCATCCTCTAGCCCTTAATGAATCACCAAAAAGAGCCTCATTGACCCGAGAGGGATTCTGCAGTGACGAGCTCTGCCACAGGACCCACACTGCAGGGAGTCAGGGAGGTGGATGTCCCCAGGATGTCACAGTGATGAGCGCTGATAGGATGTCATCCCACACTGCTGCTCACCCCCTTAACAACTTTATATATGTGCCACGTTTACATGTGTTTAGGAGAAGACAGTTGCAGACAACATGTCAGAGGATGACTGCAGGGAGAGTAAAGATATAGAAAATACTACTGTGAAAATGGGAGGTGTCAGTATGGAGTATCTAGGTTTTCTCTGAGTAATTCTGAGTACTGACATGATCTAAGCAGGCTCTGTTGGACTTCCTTGCCCCAACCTTTGATCTCTGTTGTGCTGTAGAATACATTTATAACCACTGCAGTTTATACAGTGTACATTTTACACTCTGGGAGCTACTTATGTGGGGGGTTTGGTTGGTTTGGTTTGGTTTTCTGGTTGTCTGGGGTATTTTGGTTTTTGTTGGGTTTTTGGGGGTTTGTTTTTGTTTTGGTTTGGTGTTTTATTTTATTTGTTTTTTGTTTTGGTTGGTTGGTTTTGGGGCTTTTTTGGTTTTGTTTTGGTTCATTTTATGGGGACTTGCTTGGTTTTCTTCCTTTAAAGGAAAGATCTGAGCAGAAAAGGTTCTGTGATACAATTAAAAAAAAAAAAAAACACAATAAAAATGGAGGCTTATGTGTCTCTTAGGGCCCTTATGGGATTGGTGACAGCTTCCTTTTGATAAGGAGAGGAAGCCTTGCCTATTTTGGCGAGTACAGGCTCTCGGGTGGGCTGACCCTTACCTAGCATGGTGCTGTGCTCCCAGAATGGATCTGTGCCATCTCCAGCTGTTGCAAGCTGGGGTAGACTTTTTTCTGGTGATGCAAAGTCAACTCTGCAGCCTCTGCCTGAGTTTCAGACAGCAGCAGACTAGCACAGACTTCTCTGTGCTACCAGGTCTGTGAGAAGAAGCAGAATGGTACAAATACAGGCAAGAAGCACATTTCCCACATCCTTATCTGTCTTCAACATGTTTCACAGTGGACTTCTACTGAATGAGTTGTTGCTGTAGCAATACTGATTTACAGAATGAGGAAGAACCTTTTAGGGAAGCAGCTGGCAGCAGCCTGGATTACACCTTCCGCATGGAGGATAAGTAGGCTGATTGAAGCTGTCTGTCAAAGCCTGGCTAGAGCAGTTTGTCTCACCTGGCTTGTTCCGCTATAAGTCAGTGCCATATTTTAATGTGAATTAGTTTTTAAAGCTGAAGGAAGGAATTTGTTTCTTTTATATTTTCTGTACTGTATGTAGAGATAAAGAGAAGGCAATATTAAGCACTGGTAGAATATGAAGGCTGGTGAGTTATGTAGCAATGTCTTGCATGTTTACAGCACCTTTTAAACAAGAAGATTCTAGGATGTACTCTATACTTTGAATATGGAAATGTGTGTTATGAGTTGTTATGCTATAATGCTTCTTGATAAAGACTTAAGTTTGTATTACCTTCTATAACACAAACAACTAATACATTCAACAGGTTTATGAGTCCTTAAGCTCAAATATTTCATGAATCCTTTGTTATGTGGTGGAATACCACTGTTTATAGTGAGGATGGTGCAGTAGGCTAGTGATGGCTGTATCCAGAGCTCTCTGAAAGATGAAAGGGAAAATGGAGTTGATTCAGTTAATTTTTGGTCACAAATACCTCCTTGGTCCTGAGAGTAATAGCTGTAATAAGTAGTTCTTGTTTTGTCTGTTAATTGTGGCATAAGCCTGTCAGTGCAACAAGACTTGCAAGCTCTTTACTAGATTAATAGTGCTAGCAGGTAATTTGATGAGCTACAGCCCATATTTTGGGGTTTGATAATCTATTAGTTGAAGACAGTTCTTGATTTCAGGGAGATTGGAAACCTGTTCTTTGAGATTAATTGTTTTGGAGCACTTGAGAAATGCTGGCCAAGGAGCATTGATACCACTCTTGCATTGTGTAATCTTGCTTGTGCAGCCTAGTCACTCTACTGTATATTTATTTCACTTTACTCATGATTCAAAGAATAGACAGAAATGGATTGGAGTTCTATTGTTATTTGTGTTTCTTAAATAGCCACTCAGTGGAAGAAGGGGAATTGCTTACATGCTGAATGCCAACTGAGATTTTTGCTAAAACAGATACACAATGAGCTGATGTTATACTAAGAGGGTCATGGTGGTTCAATCTGGAAGCTGGCTTGAGTAATTTGTCTAAATCTAGACTCAGCTAAATTCTGCACAGCTCTCCTGATTTACTGCTTTACTTAAGAGCGGCTGTGGGTTGTACTTTTAGTAAGGGAAATAAAAGAATGGGATATGGAGAACAGAAAAAAAGATTAAGTTCCTTTCTTAATAAAGTTCCTCTCAAGATTAAGTTATTTTCTTAATATAATTTTTGCATTTTTTCACACTTTCACTAGAACATGGTAGAAAAGCCTCTCCATAAAAGATGAAAAGGATGGCATTCAGCATCCTGTTGCTCAAGAGAGCATAGTCAAAAAATCCTTGCTATTGCCATGAAAGTTTCTAAAATTTTGCTTAGTTTCAGATTGTCACAATGATGCTTTGTGTGAAATGCACTTAAGGATAGTAACTGAGTCCTCAGTCTTTCTTTCAACCAATAACAGAGATTTGGGGTACTTCATTATTTTAATTATGACACAAAAATATAAATATGAAATACTCTTACCTATGGCATCTACATATTATGGAACAAGATCTGTCTTGTTTCACTTTTTTTTTCTTAAGGATTTTGTTGTTAGGCAATGTTGATGAAATCAGAGGCGTAATTTCAAAGTTGGAGCTTTAATGTTTCTTCCTTAGCTGTTCTGGTATTATACAACTTTGATATATGTGACAAGTGACAGCATTGAGTTGTTCCATCCTCTCTACTCTGCACTGATGATTCCAGTGCTGTGTCCAGTTCTGGAGTTCTCAGCACAAGAGCCGAGGACATGCTGGAGAGAGCACAACAAAGGGCCACAAAGGTTATTTAAGGACTGCAGCACCTGTCCCATGAGGAAAGGCTGAGACATCTGGGGTCCTTTTCCCTGGAGAAAGAGGCAAATCTCAGTGTATATAAACACCTGAAGGGAAGGTGCAAGGAGGAGTGAGAGGCTTTCAGGGGTGCCCAGTGACCAGAGGCCAGGGGTGCCGGCTGAACCAGGAGATTTTTGTCTGAATACGAGGATATGCTTTGCTGTGAGGGTGACTGAGGGAGGGTGTGGAGGTTTCATGCTTGGCAATGCTCAGAAGCATTTTGGGCATGGTCCTGCACAGCCAGCTTTAGTTGGCCCTGCTGAGTTGGAGTGCTGGAGCAAATGATCTCCAGAGGTCCCTGGCAGCCTCGGCCAGCCTGTGATTTACATTGTTTGCATAAGCCTCTCTAGAAAACTCTAACAGATGACATTTGGTAAATAAAAAGCAGATACAGCAGTGGGTTTCCTGCACAAGTTGCAAACTAGAATTAGTTCTTGTACAGCTTTTGATTTTCATATATGTGGTGTAATTATTCCTAATTTTTGATCACTACAGTTGGATAAAAGATACAGGAAATGCACAAAATACTGTGATTCTCAAGGCCAATAAGGATAAACCAACCAACCAAATAAAAATACTTGTACTATCTGTCACAAAAGGCAGAATAATACAGAAGAAATTTATGTAAATGAAATTTCAGGATAGGCGTAAGAATTATTCAGACACCAAAGGACTTGCTAATAGACCAACATAAACAGAAACATCTGTCTTTCTGAAGTGCTGGCTGATTAAGAAAATTACTGCATGTGTTTAACTAAGCTTTTCTACTAACCTTAGGTTAGTGGTGAGGATTAGAAGCTTTGTATTTTTTTTTTTTTAATGGAGAATTTTTAATTTCATCTGTGTGGAAAGGCACCTGAACAACCTTTTCATTTACATGTTGGGCTTGAATATTATTTATATATCTGGAAGCTGAAATGTGTAATAGTTGTAACTAATGGGGAGAAGGGATAGAACAAAAACTGTAGGAGGGCTTCTTTGCCTCCTGCTGATCCACCTGCAAAGAAAAGTTTCTCTAAGCACCTAAATCATTGTGGTTTAGTGTCAATTGGCATTACTGAAGCAGCTATTGCATTGTGCAAAGAGGAATTTTTTTATAGAAGACAAACTCCTTTTCTGCAGCTCCCACTGTTTTCTAGAGGAAATACAGGTGTTTGGCAACTCCTCTGAATGAAGTCACTGAATTCGTGCAAGCTTTATAAAAACACAAAAAGGCATAATCTTGTCAACATTTGTAGAAGGAAATGTGTGCTGGGTTTGGCTAGGATAGAGTTAGTTTCTTCACAGTAGCTGGTATGGAGCTTAGTTTGGGATTTGGTGTTGATAATACAGAGATGATTTTGCTATTGCTGAACAGGTTTACACAGAGCCAAGGCCTTTTCAGCTCCTCAGCCCGCCAGTGAGGAGGCTGGGGGTGCACAGGGAGTTGGGAGGGACACGGCCAGGGATGACCTAAGGGATATTCCATAACATGTGGTGTCATGCTGAGCATATACACCTGGGGAAGAGGAAGGGCGAGAGGAGGGAAGAGGGTTGATGTTCAGTGCGGTGCTGTTTGTCTTCCCAAGCACCCACAGGATGGAGCCCTGCTCTCCCGGGGGTGGATGAACACCTGCCTGCCCACGGGAAGTGGTGAATGAATTCCTCATTTTGCTTTGTTTGGGTGCACAGCTTTTGCTTTCACTATTAAGCTGTCTTTATCTCCACCCACAAGTTTTCTCTGCTGCTCTTCCGATTCCTCCCCCATCCCTGCGGGGGGAATGCACGAGCAGCTCTGCAGGGCTTAGCTGCTGCCAGGGTTTAAACCACAACAAAAAGCATCAGTAAAAGTTGTGGGGAGTAGACTGCTGTAATATTACATGCACTTGAAAATTACTTTCATAACTGAACTGAGCAAAGTGCTATGAGGGGTGTAAGAAATAACCCTGTCCCAAAATCCATGTGCTGAGTCTGTGTTGTAACCTGTGCCTACAAAGAAGTTATGCAGCGTGTGCTATGTTACCTTTGAGAAACCCATGGTTTGCCAGGGCAGCACTGAGCGTGTTTACTCCTTGGGAAACACTCTGTTTGCTTCATGTGTGCTGCAGCCTGGCACTCAAGTGGGAACAGCACAAGGGAGCCCAGCAGGCTGCTGCCATTGAGCAAACTGAAGGAATGCCACATTTCACTTTTGTTGTTGCTGTAGTCCGACAATGAGCAGAACAGAAAAGAGCTGGTTGAGTGAATTCCAAATTTTAGCGAGCTATTCCCTTGCCATGGAGTTTTCTGATGGTGGGTAGAAGGAATAAAATAAACCTGCAGAGAATGGCTATTAATGATTTCAGAAAAACTATGGAAGTTTCATAAACTTTTCTATGGGAAAAGACTCTTTGAGTAATGTGATTCCTCTCACTAATGCTATTCCAACCAGGAAATAGTAGAGAATATAGCATGTCTATGGAGTTGGAATACTGTAACACAATCAGATACTTGCATTTCAGGTATACCATCAGAACTGATCTTGCACTCTTTCTACATACACCTGGATGCTTCCCACAAAGCAATATAATGAGAAAGCTTAGTCTTCAGAGACTTAATTGAGCAAACTCACTTGAGAAATTCCTTTACACCATTTTAAAAAAGTTTACAATCTATGGCTTTTCCCTTCTCTACCTTCTCTTGAAGAGACCCATTAGAGCAAATCAATCTGTAAATTTCAGTGTCTTCAGTGCTTTATGTTTTTCGCTTCTGTCAGGGTTGTATTCACAAGCAAAACAATTGAAATACAATGTTAAGCCCAGGTGGAGATCCTTCCCAGGACAGCTTTCAGGAGAAAAAGAGTTACTTGCATTTCTGGAAGGTGGTTCGAAGTTTTAGAAAGTTTTCCTGTTGTTCTCCTCTGTAATGATTGCTATTTTGCTTTGGCAACAGAATTTTCAATTTAACAGGCACACAGACGTGATTTGGAAGCTCCAGCTCAGTGCTGTCACCTCCTTAGCTGCTTAATGAACCAGCACTTCCCCCCTCTAACTTTAATGGATTACTCTAAAACAGAATGAAACTCATCCACAAAGAGCAGCAGAGACAGCAATTACTGAAAATGTCATCAAAGAATGTTTTCAAAGCCCTTTTTGTCCATTTATCGAGTTGTCTGTAAAGTTGAGACACGTTTAATTTTACAGCTCTCTTTAAAAGGTTTTGCTTTGTGTGTCTACCTTCATATGTATGAGATGTGTGGAAGAGCACTGTGTTCATTTCAGAGCAAGGTTCAGTCTCTAGCCCTGTGTTAAGAGGGGGAAAATAGTCAGCCTTACCATTTGCAAAGGAGCAGCAGGATGGAAAATTTCTTTGTTTCAACCAAATTGCCTATTCCTTTAAGAGATCAGGAATTTACTGAAACCTTGAATGACATACTGCTTTTTGTTTGGTTGGTTGGTTGGTTTTGGGGACAACACAGAAAAGAAGCAATTGCTTTTTGCCTAGCTTTCTTAGTTGTGCAAAAACCCCAGAGTTCCTGGGCTCTGAATCTGCAATGCAGCCAGGGACTGATTTTTTTCAGCCTATGCAATGGATTTTTCACATGTCTTCATGGTTCCTTGAGGCCAGAATGCATTCTTTCCTAAAATTTCTATAGTCTACAATTCCATTTTTCATCTGAGCAGGCAGCGATTTGGATTATAGGTGAATAGCTATTGTTAATAACTCTTCAAAGTGAGAAAGTCAGCAAAGTACATGAGTGGAAATAATGTTCCAGGAATTACTTATATGAGAAAAGAAAAGGATCAAGTTCTGTCAGGAGCAATTAGTTCAAACACATCAGTGAATATTGCAATGCCTTTTAAAAGACAACACTCAATTTGAAAAAAAAAATCAGTGGAAAGGGATCTTTCTTACATCTTCCCAATCCCTTTTGCCAATAGCATGTGTGTGTGTATATGCTCTGCCTTTGTATATATCTGTATGTGTTTGAATATTAGCATATTTTTATACCTATATCTGTATCCACACTATTCTCTTTCAAGTTATGGAAGTGTTTGCTGTGAAAACCCGTAAAACTGAAGCCAGGAACTCACTTCATAGAGAAAACATATTCTACTAAAAGGTCATAATTTATAAGGAGACGCCAATACTTAAACAGTTGTAGTGATATTTTCAGGTGGAATGTGTGCAGTTGCAACACATCAGTGATGCCAATAAATAAATGCAAATGAAACCTATTAGGAACCTTACACTATTAGCTCAGACTTTTAATGTAGAGGCATCATACCAGTTGAAGAATTAGCTTCTTTTTCACTAAGCAAAAATTACAAGTTTTCATCAAACCATTTTTATGTGGCAAAATTAACTTGTGAGTTTAAAGATGGATCTTCCCTGAGCGTGAGCATAAATATTGTCATAGCAACCTTTGTACTTCATTGCTTTCTGTTACAACAATCATTTCATTAGGAATTGAAATTAATTTTAAGTAGTTCTGTTTAAAGCAGCACTCACAACCAAGCAAAAGGTTTTCTAATAGCTTGAGGTTTGATTGTGTTTTTCATTTTGTCTGTCTAGAACTCTGAAAGCATAGTAGTACCTTCTGCCCAAACAATGTATGACACTGAATGGTGTCTTGCTCCCTAAAATAAAAATATAGAATAGAACACAGAATCTCAGTTTACAGTTAAGAAATGAAGCAAAATTAAAAAAAAAAACAACAAAAAAAACCAAACAGATTTGTAATACATTGAGAAAAAGGTTTTGCCACTAAGCTAATTACCTTATTTTATATGAAAATTGATTCTTGTTCTGCACCATGTTCTACATGTGGTAAAACCCTTTTTTAATTGTAAATTAACAATTGGGTGGGCAATGAGTCAAGAACTCTTGTTTTCTATTACTGAATGCCTTGGTAATTGATCGAGATGCCGTTGTTTGCGACACTTTGTGTTTGATCTCCATTTGTGTTCTCTGGCTTAATTTGAGTTCAGAGCTTGGCATAATAGTTACAGTATGAGAATATAATTTTACTCTTTTCACTGTATTGTAATGCAGAGTTGGCTGCACAGGCATCAGGGCCATTACAGCCATGTGGGACTCAAATCAAGTAAACGAAGTTTATTTTACTATGCACACATATGCATGTGTTTATGTATGTTCATATTTACAGACTATATAAAGTATGTCTAAATGTGTTTATTTTCATTATGTAAAAGTATAATTTCAACATTGTTATCATCCCAAGTCTTTTATGAGTTCCCATCTTGATTTTGTTCTTGAATTAGGCCTCATGTCTTTAGCTGGTTTGTTGTGTCTTCTCTTGTAAAATGTAGTATTTTTGAGGATCAAAGGGTATTGCTTTCTTTCTGGAGCTCTACCTAGCTGAATTTCTTAGATATCACTGCTCAAAAAGAGTTACATTGTGAGCACTGTACAGTGTGTGCAATTGTGAAGATTGCTTAGACAGCAAAGCTATGGAGTGTATTTTCTTTCACTATCTAATGAATTCCTCATGACTATCCACAGTCATTCAAAGAGATAATTTCCGTACTAAAATAATCTTCTTTTATGTACCCGCATTTTGGTTACAGGAGCCATTATTCTGCTTTTCATGTCTTAACCTACCTCCACCTTTTTGAAAGGCTTTGATTTTTACTGCTCCCTTTTCTTGATTTTATGTGACATTCTGTACCTGAGCACTTTTGGCAATTCTTGAGCAAGCTTCCCCTGTCTGCAGAGAATCTATTTTGGCTCATCTTACTTCCACAGTGCAGCTGGGCATGCTAGATTGAATTTTTCTGCTTCATACGTGCCAGCTGCCAGACCTTAATCTCTTTCTAAAACCAAGAATTATCAAACTCCTCAACTTTTTTCTCTCATTACAGTAGCTTGAGGCCCATATGGCAGATTTACATAGGAAGACAAAACAAAGCAATTCCGCAATTATCCTCAAAGCAAAGGCTTCTGTGTTGAATCAGTCCCATTGCACAGATTTGAGTGGAGCGGTCTCATGTGTCTTTCTGACAAAGCGATAGATTAAACTGGGCACCAAGAGCACTGAATTTTAATATGCATTTCAGCACTGGCTGCCTGTGTGTCCTATGGCCAGTAATTTCACCATTTGCATTTTAGATTGTAAGGCCTCCAGAAGGAGGACTCTTTCCCTGTCTTGCTAAATTTGCACAGTGCTGCTACAATAGGCTGCAAACCTTCAGCATTTCTGCATTAGAAGTTTCCTTCATCACTGATATCGTATTTGAGATCTGAAACCCTCTCAGCTGCTTCCGTGTATTAGAGGACCTTGCAAACATTTATAGCTCAGCTCTTGAGTTTTCCTTTACCCTGTTTTACAGTGAAAGGATTAAGGATGAGAAAGCCTTCAAGCTGAAGTTATATAATGACTATCCTCTGTCCCCTAGAAGGACATCGTATCCTTGATTTGAGGTGAGGCTGCAGCAAACCAAGAAGTTCTTCTGCTTCTGAGAGATGCGAGTTGACAGATAACACTTTAAATGCATATGTTGTTAGTACGCCAGACTGAGTCAAGGTAGCAAAGGTGGCAGGAGTATAGAATCACTGAATTCCAATCTGAATTGCTGGGGAAACACATTAATTGTAAAACTGCGTTTCATTGTTTCTTCCTCAGCAGTACACAAATTACAGATTTAGTTTTGAGGATGGCTTCTGCAACAGCAGGAAATCAGAAATATGAAGGTGTGACTGGTTCAGCATGGTTAATACCAGTCTAATGGCAAAAGTGCTTTTCTTACCAGCAGTCTCCCTAAACACCTTGGAAAAATTCTGTAAGTACTTTGACCTGATTAATTAATATAATAGATAAGATTTTCCCCTGAGTCTTCCTCAGTATTACTGAAAATTTGAACTAGACATGACTCATAGATAGAACTAATTGAAAAGCCAGCAGAAAAGGGTTATCTTAGAGAAACATGTATTTTGCCATGTTAATCAAACATTTTTCAGGGGGGAGATGAGAAGGAAAGAAGGAGTGACCTGAAAGTGAAATGTATGTACAACACACCGCTTTTCTTCAAATGTTTTGTTTTCCCTCTTACTTTATTATGGCATATGCCTTTGTTCTTTTGATTACTGAATTATATCCAAATACTTTTTTTTCAGAATCAGGAATGCAGGCCATTAAATATGATTGTTTCCTAGTCTTCTGATTGTATACTTTTTCATCAAAGCAGCCCCTATCATCAAGGTATTGATCCTGGCAAAATCATAGGGGTGGGAGGGAAAAGTCAATAGTGATTGTTGCTGTCCTCTTTTTGTTGTTTCTGCTTTGCAATTCCTCCTTGGAAGTCACTCAGCAGGCCCTTCCCAAGAGCTCAGCTGCTAATATAATGTAAAGAACAGGAAGTAGTGGAGCTAAATGACCGAATACCTCATGGTGTTGAAATTGTGAAGCTATTTATGTGGTGGTTTTCATCTTGACCAGCTGCCATTGTTTCAGCGGTCAGTTGCATCCCCAAAATTGCACTGTTTTTTCCACAATTCCATGTGTTATGCTGAGGTGGGGTGCTATCCAACAGGTGCTGTCACTTATAGAGTTCATTCAGTAATGTAGCTACAGGTGTGAGGAACAGACCACTGACTGCATCGGGCTCAGGGACAAAGGGGGAAAAATACACTGTGAGACTTGTTGAAAAATGTAATTAAAAGGCAGATTTTTCAGAATACGGTAATAAATCCTCTCAGCCAACAACTGTCATCCCTTTATCTAAATAAGATGACAAAAGTAAATAACATAATGCCAGTTTCATGTGCACAATCAGGCTCAGAGGCAATTCTGTCAGCATGAAATCTTCTGAGATGGAGAATACGCCTTCTATGATTGTGCAACTCCAGTAACTTCAATTAGAAACTTATCATGTTTGGATTTCTTTGCTGGAGAAACATACAAATTATTTATTTATTATCTTTATTTACTGCAGAAAGAAAATTCTCAGAATTAATGAGAGTGTTCTTAAAAAGTGCCATTTTCTCTTTTTGGTTAGACTCTGATCACACTCCCTTTTTTCCCTCTGGTTCTATTTTTCCTATTTTCCAGTAAAATGTGATATGCCTTTCTAAAGTTTCAGCACTCCTAAGCTAGCTGTTTTAAGAAAATAAAGATTATCATGACATTCTGTATAAAAACGTTCATACTTGCAGAACCATAACCATAATTTTGGTGCTTTTTGGGTCTTTTTGCCTGTGCACTTGAGAATAAAATGTACAAAAAAAACACAAACCTTTTTATTAGCACTGTTGCATTGCTTCACCTCAGTCCCAATTAACCTTCAATTTATGTGGAGCAGCAGGCAGTGTGTCCTTGTTTGCAAGTTCTACGAGTTTTATGTGAGCTGTACCATGACCTTAGTACCTAATAAAAATATGTTTAAAATAGACAGAAAAGTCAGAAGGGAGAAGGAACTTCAGAGTGGCAGTACTACTTGACATCACGTGTCCTTTTCTCCCCTAGTTCTCCTTGTTTCCTACCTATCTAGTTGATAAATAATCTTTGTGCTGGTTGTCTCTTCTGTGAAAAGGCTCATTTGTACTTGCAGCTAAGGAATGGTTTCATTTTTTCTATGATCCTCTGTCAGGAGTCCTTGAGATGTCTCCGTATCCTTATATTTTGTGAAATTTTGGGTATGGTCATCTTGTCTAGGACCTCAGGAGGAAAGGGAGCTCTTTTGATGTGTGGGAAGCAGCAGTCAGTGTTGCAAACTGTCCCAACTACCTGGATGCTGTGGAGCAAGAAAGAAATGTAGGTTAAAATGGCCGGGCTGCTGCCTCTCTCCTTCCAGTGGCATTGGGAACACCCAGTGGATGCAGCCCTACAGGGAAAATGTGTGTCACAGTCCCTGTTTTTTAAAGCAAATGTAAAATAGCTTTTCACTAGGAACGTCTAGGAATAGCTTTCTTAGGGAATTTGAATGGTGAAGAGGAAACACATAGCAAGTTTAAAACATCTGGAAAATTAGAGAATAGGACAGGTATTCTTTCCATTAGGATTTTGCAACAAATAGTGGGTTCTGTCAAAATTGCTTGTGGCCGTTGCTCTTGGAGCATGTATTGTGGAATTTCACCTCTAAAGCTGCAAACATTCTTGAATAAAAAACAAAGGAATCCTAGGATCTGGTCCTACGCTGGTGCAGGAGGAGATGGACAGGAGATACATGCTGCCTCTATAGGGTTTGTTGTTCTGAGTAGCCAGTGCTTACTGCTGGGATTGTACCTAACTCTCAGCCACTTGTCTGGCTGAGTTATGCCAATAAGAAGCAGGAAGATGCCTCCTTAATTTAAGGGCATTGAAACAGTCTGTAATAAATAAAATTGGAGTAAAATATTACTGCAACAGCCTAGACAAGGTTCAGTATGGGGCCTAAAAGTGTGTCTTCTGTAGCTTGTAAATCATCTCTGTTATGCTATTTAATCCATTATGGAAGCTGGACTTTGGTGGATACTTTAGCTCACTTTATGACTAATTGCCAGTGTCCATACAGGGTGATAAACCAGTCTGCTCCTTCACCACTCAAAAACCTGCTGACAGATAGCAGCAAAATGGCATCAGATGCCAAGTGAGAACTCATATCACTCAAATAAGCTAAGGGAGAGATTCATGATTCACATCCAAGGTCTTCTCGTATCTTGCTTTCATCTCTAACAAGGTGCAGGAGTCAGGCTACTGAGCCCAAATACCAAGTACAGCAGAACAGCATGAAACTCTCCTCATTTGTTTGGTGGGCAAAGGACCTGCTCCTCTCCCAGATGCACCAAGGGCAACATGGAGCTACCCAGCTGATGGCAAATGCTGTGCCTCTGCAGACATCCATGTTTGTCAGGGAAGAAACCTTACCTTAGCATAAATTACTGTACTTGAAATTTAATTCCAGCCTAAATTGCGTTCTATTGAATGTTGTGGCAGCAGGCTCATGATGTCTTGATATTAGCAAAAAAAACCCGAACAGAAAAAGACCTCAGACACAAACACCCCAACAACAACAAATCCAACCCAAAACACCCCAAAACCCCCTAAAACAAACCAAAAACCCTGAAAAAATGAAAAACAAAAGCAAAGGTCCACACTGACTGCATGCTAAAGAATGCATAGAACCAAATCAAGCCTAATTTCCCCATTGCAAGATCTAGACATTGACTTAAAAATTCTGCAGAGGATTTGATGTCTTCTACAGCAATAGTCAAGTTCTTCCATAAGAAAATAGTAATTGGAATAATGGGCTCACAGCATAAAAAGAACTAATAGAAGGACATAGCAGAAGATATTAATAGAAAACTCCCCTCTTGCTAGTCTTCAATAATGAAGATGTGCTTAATGTTTATATTCTGCAGATTAGCTATGTGTAGTAAAATTTGTATTTAGATCAAAGGCTTTTGTTTAATTTCTTCTTTTTACATTAAAAGAAGATAAAATATCTTAACTACGGCTGTTCAGGTAACTCAATATGGGAGCAGATACCCAGATATAAATTACTACATTTTAGGGCAGCCAGTACGCTGAAAGATATATAAATAAATGAAACATAAAAACAGAAAAAGAAATACATGGAAATATCTAAAATTGGATATGTATTTTTCATATTTCAGGGTATTTGTTTCCTGTCTAGGTTGACAGTGATTCATGTTCTTGAATCTGGATTTATTTTTATACTTATTCATATAGAATGTAACTACTGTTTTACCTGAGCAGAATTTTTTTTTTTTGTCTTGCTGCATTGCAAATATACATGGAACTATAAATGCCATGTGCATGTCTGTTTATTGGATTTTCATCCAATTTGGAGTGGAAGATACCTTGGTTTTCTTATAAACTCAGTTTCCATTAAGAATGAAATCAGTATCATACATGGTGTACAAATTCAGTTTTGTTAGTAGCTCTTTGTCCACAAGAGTTTTGTTTTGCCCCTTTCTTTTTCCTTCCAATTGACAAATCTTCATTCGCACGTCATGCCTCAGTTTTCTGAAAAGCCTTGCTTTAATATCTTCTGAGAAGACAGTTTATAGTCCTTCTGCCTGTTTTAGCTTGTCCCACAGTTTTTCTGGTTATCTTTTCTTGTCTTATAGCCTAATTCTATTCTTCCCTATTTCTCTTTTTCCATCTCGTTTTAAGAGTGCATCTTGTAGCCTCCTCGGAGGTGCCACCTTTCCTCCAGTGCCAGTATCAGTGCCCATCCAAGCTGTGAAAGCTCTCCAGGGCAGCAGGTACCAAGCCATGGAGTTGATAAACCTGCATATTTGTGACAGTGACAGCCTTTTCAAAGAAACTGCCAACAAATGGTCTGTCACAAAAGTAGCTTTCTAGACAGACCATATTAAGGTCTCATAAGGTTCATTAGTCTGTCCACTGACTCCTGACATAAAGTTTATTCTGAGATGCAATTAAGGCCTTCATTTAAGGACTTAGTTTATTTTAAGACCTCAGTTGTTTCTCTCCTTTGTTCACAAGGGAGCAAACAACAGTCTCATCAAAGGACAGGGTGTGAGATTGCATTGCTGTGCTGTTCTACTGTGTGAGACTACAGCAGCTCAAGGCCACTGTGGTGTTTTTAAACTGTTTTTATTTCCCTCACAGGATATATCTGTAAGCAAACCTATTTTTGCTGAGCTGAAATTTACCACAGCAGGTGTCAGGATGCAGTGCCAGGATCACCCCTTACATTGTGTGCTAGGTGGCATTGTGGGACCATCAGGGTTATACTTCTCCTTGCACTCTGCTCTACAGTGGCATTTTGAGGTCTTCCACCTGGCTTCCTTTTTGTTTCTCATCTTCTTTCGCCATCACCTTTTTTCCAAGGACACCTGACCTTTTGCTTGGCTTGGCCAATCTGGTTTTACTATTAATTGCCCTGTATGGAAGCATCAAACTGAATCCTGCTCACTGTCTACCTCTAAAGAGGAAGGGGTGATGTTTCTGTAAATTCCCTCTACTTTT
The DNA here is from genome assembly GCF_015832195.1 of Motacilla alba alba. Lineage (NCBI taxonomy): Eukaryota > Metazoa > Chordata > Aves > Passeriformes > Motacillidae > Motacilla > Motacilla alba. The sequence goes on along the minus strand of NC_052021.1, from coordinate 10,196,245 downwards.
TATTTCTCCTCTGTGTCAAGTGTGATTTATTGACTGGTCAAGATGCTATTGTAAGCACACTGAATACACATAATAGATGTTTGTAGCAGAGGTTATTCTTCCTGCTGTTGGGGTCATGGGCACAACAACAAGAAAAAGCAGAGCGTGGTTATGACTCTGGGGCTTTTGTACATTTGGTTCAGTGTATGGGTTATAATGACCCAACAAAGTTAAACCAAGGTCTCCCAGCCAGCAGAATATTGATGTGCAGTTAGAGGCTGTGCACCAACCAAATTATTTCCCATGTCCTGTTAAATGTCACAATCATTAGAACGAGAATGGAGGATTAAGAGCAGTAATAACGAGGACTGCATGTCTGTCTGCACTCTGAATAGCTCAGTATGTCTTATTTTCCCACCTGTAGTGCTCAAGTTCAGTGCACAGAACATATACTGTGAACTGAGGAACAAAATTTGGAGAAATCAGATTGCCACAGATGTCTCATACAAAAATGTACTAATTAAAATGAGAAATGGCTGTAGATATAAGGTCAGCATTGTTTCCTTGGCCTCAAAAGCAAGGAGAATTGCTCAGACTAGGGACCCTGAATTGGAATTGAACCCTGCAGAAAGTACTGTGAAGTGGAAAGATACCAGCACAATCTAGGTTGACAGGGAGGGTCATGACCACCTGCCTTACAAAGGGGATAGAGATTTCTTCTTTGGTCACTATTTTTTCCATCAATTTTTTTCCAGTTATGCCATGTCATGAGCTGGCAGGGCAGGACTGTATCTGTTACTGGGAGACAGGCTCATAAAAATCACATTGCCTCGAGCTGAAAATAATTAGAGAATTTAATATAGCCTAAAAAACCCCAAACCCACAAAGCAATATTTGAATCTTTTCTAGACTCTGGTGACTGATAAAAAAGTGGTATTTTGAGTTTCGTGGTTAAGGAAATAATAATTGAATGTGGCTTTTTAAACCATTCTCATTTTTCTTGTCAGCCAGCAAGAAATAATCTAAAAGACATTTAGATGTTGTAAAACACAAACTGTTTTTTAGATCAATGGATTTAGTTTTGATATTCTTTTAAAAATTGACATAATTTTTTAGGTATTCATGACACTTTTCTTATGATAGAAGACTTGCTACATATTAAACTTTTTTTTGAGCAGTGGGTAAAACGGAATGTAGGCTTGGCAAGCATTTCTTCAAGCTGGCGTATGTTGAACAGAGCATGCCAAGGTACAAGTAGCCAAATTAATTATTATATATTCCAGGACACTATTGGAAACATTTTTTGTCCATCCTTTTATGCTGACTTTTCCATAACCATTCCCTCACTCCTGTCACAGGAAGACACTTCAACCTTTACTTGCTAAGCAAAGGATGCATAAAGAGAAAAGTAAAGCAAGACTGTGCCCAGAATTTTACATTTAGCATCAGCTTTTGACATCTTCTGGAGTGTATGGAGCCAATGAATCACAATGTAGTCAGTCAAGCAGTCAAAACAGGACTTTGAACTTTTCCTGAGATGGAATCACTAGCAAAAGCTCACATTAAAGGTGTTGGAGAAATCTATTTCAACAGCTAAAAATTTTTGGTGTCCTGAAGCTCAGTGCTGAATTAACATTTGTGTAATTATTGGAATTTAATTGTACTGGTTGTTTTCCATAACAGACAGGTTTGAATTCTTAATCATTCAATTACTGAGTTAAATAATATAGTCCAGGATGAGGTTTTCAATGATGGCAAGACAATCATCAGTAAAGCAGAGTCTGCTCTGAGTTTTCGCCACCATAAAACCACAGTGGTTCAGCAGCATAGGCCTTTGCAGAAGACACAAAATAATTGCCCATTACCAGGTCTGATACTTGAAGGCAAAGAGATTTTCTGCCTTCTCTGACTTTCCCTCAATGGAAATAAAAACAAAACCAAAAAACCAACCCAAAGCAAACAAACTCCAAAAAAAAACAAACAGTGCAACAAAAACCCCAAAGCCTACCTAATTTATTTGAAAAACAAGTAATTCAACAACTAGATTTTCAGAAATGTAGATTTTTTGATCTGCAAAGTAACCTCTTTTCTTGGTCTCATTTTTATCACTTGCAGCAGATTTTAGCAATTTGCTTTCCTGAAGATGATTCAGAAATATTCAACAATATTTTAGCAACTCAAGTTTAAAAGCTTTTTTTTATGTGCTATTAATTTTGCTTTTAATTACTTTAAAGCAAATGCTTGGGTTCAATGATCATGATATCAAAATAAATTCAAAAAGTGGTTCTTCTAAATGCTTTTCCAATTTCTTTCTGCTCAGACTTTGGGAGTGAGCCATTTTTGGTTTGATCCTCTCTGTGATCTGACACTTTCTCTAACAAAACCAAGACTGAGATTTTTCTGTTCTTTACTAAGGATTGCCATCTCCTAATGAGTTTTGGTCACAGCTATTTGGAGATTAAAGACTTCTTATGTGGTTTCTCAATACTGAGTGAATCAGTTTGCTGCTGGATTTTTTTTTCTTTTGTTTCTAGACTTTAATTGGCACCGTATCTAAAGGTGAGCAGTGATTGCATTTCCTAGTGCCACTTCCACCTTACTCCCAAGTTTGCATGTAGTTATGCTTTAAATAGATTTGATGTGACTATAAGTTTACACTGCTTTGTTTCATCCTTTCTGTGTGCCATAATGGAATTAGGCTCCTTCATTTGAGAAAAAATGAAAAGTAAATATCTTCCTCTGTGCATTTTTCAAATTTGAGTTGCCAAAACCTCTTTCCAGCCCTGTATTACATTTGGCTTTGTGCATTTGAGAGGTGCTAAACTCGGATTTAAATGGATTCACTTAGGTGATGTGTTTAGACAAATGTTGTGTCTTAATGTCATTTTAGATTAGCAGCTTGCCTGTGGGACGGGTTGTGGAGGAAGTACACGCCAGTGACAGCTGAGAAATGCTTCTGCCTTGGGGCACCTTGCAGTCTTACAGTTCCTGTGACTTAATGGCCAAGCCACAACTCTTACTGTGAAATCCACCTTGACTTCTCAAGAAATTAAATATTGGATTCTGATGTGGATCATTATGCTGGCTTCTGACATTTATACTTGCAGGAGATTGCCTTATCTGAGTTTGTTGGTTTTGGGGGTTTTGTGGGCTTGGGATTTTTCTTTGCTTCCACTTGACAATCTTTCTCTGCTTTCTGTGGGCAATCAGGAATGAGAAGGAGGACTGTTGCAGTAGCTTGTGTTTTACAACTTGCCTTCCCCTGCATCTCTAATATTTTCCTAAGATTTGACTCTTCTAGTTTCTGGTAAGTGAATACTGATCTCATAATAAATTTAGGAAGTGTGGAATCTTAGGAATTAGGTTAATGTGACTAATTCAGGATTTAGTTCCCTCTCACATAGATTCTGGTCAGTCATAATTTCTTCTCTCTCTAAGCTTTTTCCCAGCTGATTCTGTGATTTAAAATAATAATCTTGTGGTAAGAGGCCCACAAGTGCCTAATTAGTCCATATGCAAGAAGAGCATTCCATTGATAATGAAATATGTCAGCTTAAAGCAGTAGGTGTGACTTAAACATATTAAGCCACCAGGAAATCATTTGAGCTGCCTAATGCACATGAAAGGAGTTCAAAGAAATCATTCCTTCAGACCATTCAAATTCTTTATGGATGGTTCTTCTGTCAAACATATTCCTGCTTGCTACATCAGCAGTTCCTGAGGTCAGCAACATGTCTGTCCTTGTTAGCAGTTTAAGGTTTCCTGATGATCTGTTTCCGTAAATTTATTCTCCTTATATAACAGAGGACACAAATATCTGAATATGAAGAATTTTCCAGAAACATGGTATTGCCCTGGAGATATGATCATATAAAACTTTCTGGCCTTCTCTCTAGGAAAAAAAAAAGTGAAGCAAATACCTAATATATAATAAAATTGCCTTGGTCCAATATAGACCCAAAGTAAGCTAATGTGATTCACTTAAGGTAGGGAAATACCAACATAAATCACATAACAGAAGCATATGTCATAATTTCTAAAACATTGCTATAATTGCTGCACTGATGTTGCACTGTGGGAATGAGTTTCAGCTGTTTATTTTGTTTTGGTCCTCCATCTCAGTGTGCAAATCAGATTTGTGCTCAATGAGACACCAACACACTGAAATTCATAGAATTACAAAAAAAAAATCCCTCTTCGGAGAGAAGCCCAGAGAGCTGCAATCCAACCTTCTGCTCAGCATGTGTCCAATTTCTGATGCTCAGGGTCCTTGCCTAGTGAAGTTTGACTACCTCCAGGGATTTTTGGGTAGGTTATTCATCATTGTTGGGTTTTTGGGAGAGAATTTCTCTGAAAAACTAAACCTGCAGTGTGAGAGTACCATAATCATTCCCTGTACCAAGTCTGCTCAAGAGTAAACCATAAGGAAAATAATTTTTCCTTAGAAATTAAGCTGGTGTTACTGTACTGTTGTTAATAATGCTGGGCATCCAGGGTTGAGCAACGGAGAAGTTGTTACACCTGGATTCCTTTTTGGGCTCAGAGAAAAGAGTGAATGTTTGCTGAGGTGCTGTGAGATGCACTGTCACCACCGTGTGTAGTGAGCACAGCAGGACAGAGCAGGGCCTGAGGCTCGGTGCTCCGTGGGGCCACATCCACTTTGGAATCCCTGCAGGAGAGTCGCCCTCCTGGCTGCCATGTCTGTGCCCCAATGTTTCACATCCAGGCATTACCAAGTGTACATCTCACACTGGAGTCACACCACGGATTGCACAGTTTAGCTGGCAAAAAGCAGTCCTATGCCACAGCAAACTTAAACAATACTATAGCAAGTGGTTGATTTAAACTGACATAATTTTTTTTCTTTTTTACCTGATTTTGCTGGTGCACGATTCTAGCTTTTTAAAAGTTTATCTCAATATGCCTCTGATTTTTCACCTCTTGAACCTGCATTGCTTTCTATTTGTGACATGAAAATTAGTTGCCATGGAAATGATTGCAGAAGATCTCTTAAACAGGGGACTTAAAAAAGATTGCATATATCAGCAGATGGGCTTAGCAGTGAGCAAGGAAATAAAATCTAAGGTGCAAGGGGCAGGTTTTTTTCTTTTTTAAACTGTCTAGATTTTCATTTGTATCACAGCATTATCTTAAACCATTGCTGATTTCCTAGAGCACTATTTGCCTGTGGGTGTTTACCTGACATCCTGATTTACATGAAAGCATATCCTTATATCTGTGGTGACTGAGTAGCAACTTCAGTGAGATACGGGGTAGAATGAGCTGCAGCAGGGAAGCAAAACCTGTAGGGGGGGCAGGTGTAAGAACAAAGGTTCAGAGGATTCCTTTGCTGGCCCAAAAAATGATGCAACCCACCCTCCCCAAATTCTGTGCAACAAGAGCATCTGCCTGATGAGGACAATAACAACAGCCTCGAGGGCCAGTTCTGCTTAGCTATATTTGCAATGTTTTCTTGTCTTAATAAGGATCTGACCTGAGATATTTCTAGGCTAATTCTTTTGACTGGGATAAGAATGAGGTATAATTAATTCATGGTGGGACTGTCAGGCTTTCACTGGGATAGCTTTCATTCACAGCATTGGCACAAAGATTCTCCTAGGTTCGTGGGAGAAATCAAATGCATTTTTCATTATGGAGGATTATAGCCTTTCTATCCACATATCTATATCCACAGTGATGGGAAGCTGACAGTCTCCTTGCACATGATGTTAGGGAGAATGCTCAGTAGATTCAGCTCTGGTGTGATTGGTGATAAGGACAATTTCAGGGGAAAGTCAACTAAGTTTCATGTAATGTAGGAGACAATATTTAGGTCTGTAATTTTTTTGCCTAGGTAGAGTACTAGTGTGGACATTTTAAAAGGGTATTTAGAAATGCCCATTTTGTAGAGAAAAAAAGAGAATTAGATCTGCTTGACAGTGAGAATGTTTAAAGGTACAATCATCTCTTGCTAGTACTCAGAACATTAGTCCTCTGCAAGGGATCACATGCAGCCTGGCCTGAGCTCTTATTAGAAACAAATTCTGTCCCACCATATCTTTGGAACAGGGGTTTGACCCTTTCTTGTGCAGTTATGACCTGTAGTGATCACAGCAAAACTTCATAGAATGTCCAGGTGAAAGAATTTGGCTGTAACCATAACCTGGGAGGATGGGCTTCAGAGAATGTACTGCACTATCCTGGCAGAACTGCTGTCATGTCATGATGGGGCTTTTGCTAGCAAAGTATAAATGTAATACCTCAGAAAGCTTCACTTGTAGTCACTGGAATAAAAGACTATTACAGAAAAAAGCTCAGCATTTAGTTCAGACCATTCTTCTGTTTGGTTTCTATGAATATTGTAGTGTATAAAAATATCTATACAGACCATTAGATTTATTTACATGAAGAATATTTTCCAAAATCACGTTATGAATTTATACAGATGTCTTTAATCAGAAGACACAAATTTTAATGATTGTGCTTATAAGTATATAAAAAAATACAAAAAAAAAATCTAAGTTAAATGGCAGTGCTTGATTTTTGCTTTATATACTCAAGATGAAGGGCTCATCAATAATCCCATCATGGAAGATGATTTGTAGTAATGGGTCTTCAAATAATTAAATTATGATGTATTAGAATATTTTAAACTTCTTAAGGCCATCTACAAATAGAAAAATAATTTGATGCAAATTGCTTGTTCTAGCTGGGGACTTCCATAGCAATGGTCAATGTCATCAGAGTTAAGGGACATCTCATTCTTAGCAGCCATTTCTCTAAACTTACAGTGAACTTGAGCCCATCTGCCACATCTCCGTCTCTATTTCCTAGGAACATTTCTAGTCTCATGCAGGGAAATTTTTTTAAATGCTTCTTTAAAATATTTCTGACTAATCTCTTAGTTGCTTTCTTTCTTTATAAGCATCTGTATAATATATGGAAATAAATTCCTTCACTGCATAGGTAAATATTTTTTTTATTTATATTCTAATATCAATTTTTCATTATCATCCAAACATATACTATCATGAACCTAGGGTATTGAAATATCTTGTATTCAAAGCCTCATGTTTTCTATGTGTTTTTTTCCTTAACTACATACATGTGGTTGTCAAAAGAAGTATAAAGGTGTGGAGTTTGTCTTGTTATTTTTTAACCTAGTGCTGATATTTTTGTGCAGAGTTAAAAGCAGTCCTTAAATAGAAAGATTCCAAAGGCATCTGTACTTAATTATGCAAATGGAGTATCACAGAATTCACAATATTCATGGTGATGGTGACTTCATTGTTTTTATCTTATTTGTACCTTCTAAGTCTCTGTGAACTGTAGAAGGGGCTTCCTTCTGGTATCTGCATCTCCAGTGATAGAGTTGTAGCCATCTGAATCCCTGAGCTGTGGGGATTCTATTTTAGCATGGAAAAACTGAAGATTTTACATTCAACGATCTTAGAGGTCTTGTCCAAGCTAACCAATATCTTGCTGGAACATGTGGAGTGTGAATGAGGTTTGTGTTGCTGCTGCATGATTGCAATCCTTCCTGGAGTGGTGACTTGCACCATGCTCCTGAATGATGCCCCACAGCTGTTGCTGGCATCACCTGCTGCAAACACACAGATTTCAGTGGTTTTTGTCAGTGGGGCAATACTGAGAATGTCCCTGCAGGACAGAGTATTAAATGCTTCTCAGCTCTCAGCTGTGACTTGGGTTTCTAATTTAGGGGAGAGGAATTCAGGATCTTTCCACTTTGGAAAAGGAAAGAAAGATTTCTAGGCCTAATTAAAGATGATTTTTAGGTCTGAAAAGGTAGAAAAAAATATCAACAACCACAAATAGGATCTCACTGTTGTAGCTGGAGGCTATTTATTTTTTAAAAAACAACCAAAATCATAGACAATATGGTTAACACAACCCACAGTGTATATTCTTACTTGTCTGTTCTCTTGCATGACAGTAACACAATACCCTAAACAAGAGAGCATGTTATGAGACAGCTTTTCATAGGAGAAAGCTTTTTGCAAACTAAGATGGACATTTCTGATCGAGGTATTTTGTGTTACTTTACATCATGCAGCATCTAGTCTTCATGCTTCCCTTTTGACAGCAAGGCTGTTGCTGTCCCTCTTCATTAGAGCTTTCTGTGTCCCCCCCCTTGCTTAAATGGTCAGCTGGCACCTCCACAGCAAAACCCAGCCTGAAGAGGTTTTTGACTTGACCTTTTTTAATTGATGTCTGAACTCCCTGGTAAATGACATCTCTGCGTACTGTGAATTTTCAGCTTTTGGTTTTATCCTTAAGTACATTTGATTTGAATTTGCTTAGACTACAAACCATTATGTCTACCATTTGGGTATACTCCTATTTCCAGGATTTCTCCAGGCTGAAGTAGATATCATTTTCTTCTGGGTATTGGCTGCAGCTGACTGTGCCTGGCAGTACTTGCAGCCCTAACAGGTTGCATAAATCTAGCCTTGGACCATCCACTCACGGCACCTGGATATGAGTGTTGTGGATTTATTTGGAGATTCAGGTACCAATGAAGGAGAAACTTTTTCTTCTGAAGCATTTTCAAGGGTTATAAAACTTCTGCCTATGCAGAAGAAGAATGGAAACATTTTCTGTGGTTTTCTCTAAGGGCAGGCAACTAAGATGCAATAATAATCAGTTAGAAATTTATTCAGACCTCTTGCTGGGAGGTGATTCCTATCCTCTTAGTAAAGGTCTCTGACTGATGTGGTGTTTTTCAGCACTGCCAGTTGTACTTTGCAATTGCCATTCTGCACCATTTGCAAGAGAGGGATTTGCCCATCCTGACTCCAAAGTGAAACTAGAAAGAAGGTCAGCAGTTATCCTAGTTATCCAAGCTGTAGCCTGATGAAGAGGAGGACAAGCTGCAATTTAAATGGCTCTTGTGTGATACACCACCCAGCATTTGTTGCTAGTGTAGCCAGACAGTTCCCATCAACAGCCTGTATTCCTGTTAGTCTCCTGCCTGCAGAGAGGTTTACTCTTTTCCACCACTTGGTTTGGCTGCCACTATTTGTCTTTGCCGTGGCATACCTGAGAAGCACTTGCTGTCACACCAGCTGAAAGGCATTTGAAGTTGTTCCTGCTGTTTTCTGCTGTGTTGCTGTTTCTGTGCTGCACACAAGCCTGATTATATGGTAACTTGAACCTAATCTCAGAAAGTAATGATGTTTGCTGGGCTGATGGATTGGATTTGGGCATTAAACATGTATTAGGATCATGGCTTGAATGAGAAGCAACAAGGTTACCAAACTAAAAAAATCTCAGCTCCCTGCAAACGTAATATAAGCCTTACAGACATAATGAAAATCAAAGTTAGCACGTGAAATTTTTCCAATGGTATATCTATTGTGGTGAGTTTGCATAAAACTTCAGTCAATTTCTCAAAATAGCAAAGGAAATTATTTTGTATTTAATTTCTTTATGTAGTTACCTTTGATGCTATTGAGCAAATATTTTATAAAATGCTTTCACATCCAAATTTTAAAAATTTGAAGAGGACACATCTAAAGATCAAGAGCTCAGTAGAAATCAGTAAGCTTCCAGTACTCAGATAGAACATTCTTCACAGAACGAGTGATGAGATGTGGGAATGGGCTGTCCAGGAAGGTGGAGCCTCCATTCCTGAGGTGTTTAAGGGAAGACTGGATGTTGCACTCAGTGCCATGGTGGTATTAGAGGTCTTTTCCAACATAATTGATGCTGTGATTCTGTTAATCCCGACCACTTGAAGCATAAGGGTCACTAAACCAGTAAACCCTGTCTCTGTTATCACTGCTGTGCTTGGACTGGTTAAAACTTTCTGTGTCATGAGTGTTTCAGTCCTACAAACTGAATCATGTTATCTCCTTGCTTTGTGAAATCCAGGGATGCCTTTCCTGCTTTAAAATACAGTGGGATCAGGATGTGAGCCTGTGATGTTCCTGGGGCTGGACCAATACTTGCTGCTTGATTATAAAAAGAATGGGATCATTTAAATAATGAATATTAGAAGTTTTAAGGCTAACAGAATTCTCCATCCTTAGGATTTGACAATATATGAAAAGACAGGAAATGAAACTGCACATTTGCTGCCATGTAATCCAGTTGGGGAGGATGGCAGAGGGAAGGGAGGGCAGGCAGCTCAGTGACCAGCAGGTGCTGACAGTGAGCATGGATGCTCATGGAGAAGGTTTTTTGCTTTGTTTTGTCATGATGCCAAAGGTGCTACCACAGTTGTGCGAGGTAATGACTTCTACTGAATTTCTGGAGGAAACTCTGTTAGGAATACAGCAACTTAAACAGAAAGTGGTGTGTAGCTCTACCACACTGCCCCCCATACCTCACCCAGCAGAAATATACTTTGACTTATGTGTATCAAGATACAGGCAAGTCAGGAAGCTGACATTTGTTTTGGCTTTTATTTGTTTGGGGTTTGTTTGTTTTGGGTTGGGGGTTTTTTTGTTTGTTTGTTTTTTTTTTTTTGGTTGTGTTTTTTGTTTTGGTCAGTTGCTTTTTGGTTTTGGGGATTTTTTTGAGGAGAGAAAATGCAGTGTGGTTGCTTTCTTCTGTTTTAATGTTGTGTGCTAGTGCCAACTGTGCTAGTGACCCTCAAACCACTCATAGAAGAAATGCTTTTCTAGGCCAGTCTCCCCTTGCCCTGCCACAATCTGTCTGCAGGGGTGAGAAAGCAATTCATTCTCTGTTCCTGTTCTGACTGGTCAGAGCTCTTGACAAGATGTCAATGCCTACTGTGATAGCTGTTCTTAGCTTTTTTTGTGATTTGAATACCTTACTTGGAAAAGAGCCCTGAGCTTGTTGAAATAACTCCACAGAGATTCTGAGAGAGCTTTGAGATTTCAAGACCAATCAGTAAACTGCACTGGCTTTGAAATACAGCCTTTTTTATTCTGTTACCTCTAGTCAATTCAAGCTGTGGTGTCCTTGCATCTCTGCCACTGTTCAGCTGTATTTTGGGTTTGTTTCAAAGCTTTCACAGGGCAGATAGCTCTCTCTGAGACAGTCAACAATAAATGCCCATGGAGTTCAATAGCATGATATAAAAAGAATAGTGTATCTACTGCTTCCTTTGAATTCTTATAAAAGCAAGCAAACAAAAAAATAGTAGGAGAAGCTCTTTGCTGAGCAAGCTGTTGAAGAGGACAGCAATGCATTCTGTGCTATGTGGAGAAGGAGTTATCAGCCCTGACATCTGTACGCTGTATATTCATTATTATGCTTTCATCTTCTTCCACCTTACCAGAATGTGATAGTAATATCTAGATTTCAGTGACTCCACTGGGGTTTTCTTCCTTTCTACATCACTGGATGACAAGGGAATGAGAAATCTTTGACCAAATACCTGCTCCTCTAGTCTAGGATGGCAACTGTCCAAGAGCTGTCCTCAGCAGTCTGTCATCCTCATTAGGTATTTCCTTGCTCTATGAAGGATTATTCTGTGAGCAGAGGAGCTACAGAGTTCAAAATGAATACAGCTAATTATAGTTTGAACTCTTGAGCCATTCTAGAGAAATCTGGGAAGGGAATACAGCTGGGAAAAATTGCTGCAAATATGTATGAGTGCTTAAAAGGATGACAGTGATTTCGTGGGCCACTTACTGTATCAGATGCATCTCTTGACACAAGGTAAGGGGGAATTACTCAAAATACCTTAAGCTGGATGAACTATGATGTAGAACCTCTAATTCTTTATGCTGTAGGACCATAATGTGTGCTTTGGGATATCCAGTAAATAACATGCTTCCTATATTCTTAAAATGTAGTAATGTAGGCCCTATGGAGGATATTCCAACAGCCTCAGCTACTGTTATTTCTCTTCTGAGTTCCACAGAGCTGCTTGGCTGGACTGCAAGGTGAGTAGATGAATTATGGAAATATAATATTTTTTATTTTCTTCTCCTATTAATAAGACCACATGAAAATCTCCCTCAGGAAAAGAAAAAGGCTGGTTTTTTTCCCCAAATAATCTTTCCTGAACATAATTTTATGAAGGTGATTCATTTTAAATTCTCCATCATTTAGGGACCCGTGGTATCTGTACGGCCGGTTGGTAATGTCCATTAAGCAGCAGCAGAAAAGCATTTCTTTCCTTGGTTAGACACTCCAGTAAGTTCAATTCTGCAGGAAGAAATGTCTTTTACTCTAAATAATTTTTTGTTCCCAGTCTAAATGCATTATGCAAATAATTCACTTCATAAAAAGATAACAAATGTTTGTGTTTTGGTTTGGATTTTTTTGAGACAGCTCTGAACATGATAGTTCAGGAAGCCAGTGTAATTTTAAGAGCTTAAGAAGAAGCAGATATGGTATAATAGGATCTGGGTTTTATGCAAATAAAACCATTATGCCCATTACTGGAGCATAACAAAGTAGAGAGACCTCTGCACTTATGGGCAATATGACAAGTGCTTTATTTATGATAACTCTTAGAATTTTCTCTTGGCATTTTCTTACAGTTCCATGTGGTGTCCAAAAGGCAGAGTTTTATGTTGCTGAAAAGAACTCTCAGTACACTTAACAAATTACTTTGTGCAAAACAAATGTTCTTCTCAGACTTTGTTTTGTTGCCTTTTGGCCCTCCGGCAGTTCAATACAGTCTTGACACTACAAAGGATTATACTTCAGTATATATGGTTAATCCAACATAAACATGGAAGGTGGGAAAGGTCTTGAAGTGCATGATTAAACAGCTCCTAAGTGTTACAGGTTCAGTGTGAGAAAGTCAACAAAAACCACCTGCTGCCACAGGTCAAACTGCAGAGTGCCCCATCTATTCTCCTACTGCACCCAGCAGTGGAGTATGTGAGCGTTCTAAACGTCTGCTCAGATGCCCCAGTGATCTGAACATCTTGATCTTCATGTCTGTCATTTTATCACTCAGGTGTTTGCATTCTACAGACAGTGTCCGAAGGCATAGAGAAGCCAAGTGATTTTCTAACTCTGCAAAAGCGCAGTTATGACCCTTGGCTCTGGAAAGCCAAAGGAATATTTTGATCATCTTTCATTTCCAGAAAGTCTGGCTTGTAAGTTTGTGTGTTCAGTGACACCATTATTTTGATAATTCAGTTCCTTCCAAATATACTAAGGAAAACACCAAACAGCTTTGGGCTAAGGTGTGCCTGAAGTTTATTCTTAAACATGGTATCTAATGAGATGGTGCTTTCAATGAGTACCTTAATAACAACTAAATCTCTGAACAGTACTCTTACCTGCCTCTGACTTGAGAGGGTCTAGCTTCACTTCCATGGCAAATTGTTACAGCTGCTAGAGTACATTAATATTTTTTCTTCAAACTTGGTTATGCATGATTTGATCTCTCTGCCATATTACAACTTTACTCTTCTGTCTCCATAGACTTTGAGTGTCAGTGCATTGGCATGGCAGTGACCAGCAAAGGGACTCTTCTTTGCCACTGCAGCTCTTAAAGCTTTGCCATAAAAAATATTATTAATTTGTTTTTTGAAAAGAAAAATGCTCATCCATCTCTCAGCATACAGCACCGTGAGGAACTGGTAGCTAAAGATACCTTGTTTCTCTGGTGGTGCTTTTGTTGCTGTATCAAAGGTTATAAAGAATAAACACATGGGTTTTAGGGAAGGCAAACCCTAAAACCTTCACACTTCTGCTGACAATATTATTCTCTCTGTTAGAAAATAAAAAGTAGGTAAACCTATTTTCTCTTTTTTTTCCCAGTCTTCCCAAGTAAGTCCCACTCACCACAGCCAGTAGCAGCAGAAGAGGGAGAAAAATGTGATGTGGTGTAGCAAAATGGAACAGGTAATATACAATATTCCTGTGCTGTAGCCTAGGAAAAAGGAAGAGCCCAGCTCTGCTTCCGTCAGCCACAGAGGTGGCCATCAGTTTACATATTTTTGAACTAATCACAGTAATTTCTATTGTCAATTTACTTAACCTTGGCTTAGCTCTGTAAGTCAAAGCACTTTCTCTGCTTCTCTGGTCAGTGCTGGGGTCATTTGTGCCTGGGTGGGGTCATTGGCAAGGGAGGGCAAACATGGTTTTCAGAAATTGAAGGACTATTGGGCTGGCGATGCTTTAGCATGGAGCACCTCTTGGGTGCAACTTCCCCATCCACAGTACCCTCAACTAACATCAGCCAATAGTTCAGACTGCAGTGCCTTTTGCTTCAGGTTTTATGTGCAATACATAAAAATGTGACAACAGCTCCTTGAAGGCATTGTGCAGCATCTGCCAGCTGACCCATCTCCTTATTCACTAGTGGGAGGGATTTGACAGCAATAGCTTTATGAACTGCTTTATAAATAAAAATCTCCCATGATTTTATTTATTTCTGCTGACCTAAGTGCAAGGCAACAGTAGAAATTCATGGAAAAAGCCCTTCAAGGGACATAGTCACAAACTACCATCGTTTATGTGTGGGGTAGGACACCCACTAGGCAACGGGCCTCACCAAGTAGCCTTCATGCAAATATGTGAATGCCACTAAATGGCCCTTATGAGCTCAATATAGTTTCCCTCAGTGAAAAATGCTCTAAGCAGAAGTACTTAGAGATACCCTTACTACTGCAGTAAGCGGAAATCCAGATATTGTGTGTAATTAAAGACAGCGAGGTTAGTGGAATGTGCAGATTATGCTTGCAAGTGTTAGGATATATAAGGTGCATTCTGCTATCCACATGACCTGGTAGGGCAAGACAAACATGTTTAGCTTTATAGAGCAGCTTATGCAAAAGAAAAAAAAAACCAAAATTATTTGTAATCAAATGTATACAAATTTATTTATAGAACTATCAACTTTTGATACAAACTCAAAACCAGTCAAGGCATTTGTACTTAGAAAATCAATCCAGAATACCCAAAGCCTGCTTAATATTTGTACTAAGTTGTTTTTCATATGTTTCAGTAACTTATTTCACTGACTTGCATCTCAAAAGCTTTGTGTCCAAATCTTGGCATTGAAAGAACTTTCCTGCATAATGAGCCATGAGACGGGAAACTTGTCTTTAAAGTCACCTGTTCATGTAGGAGGTGGCATGCGATTGCTACCCAGAGGCTGGTTTACTTTTGTTAGTTAAACTGTGATTCCCTAGGTTAGAGAACTGTGCCATCAATGGCAATGTCAGCCAAAAGCTGCACGTTGTACAGCAAGGGCTGACTTACTGAGTCACTCCTGAGGGGAAGTTAAGTCCTGCTACCAACCAGCTGCAGTCTGGGCCGTGTCTAAAAATCATTTCACTACTGCTGCATTTCCACTCTCAGCACTGGACTTCAAAGGAATGATCTTGGCAATTTTATGGGGATAAACCTAAAGAATGGTGAAAAGAGTCTTAAAAAATCAACTGATGAAGCCAACATCTGGTCCGCTTTGATTCCATATGTTTGTTTTTACAGACTCATGAGTGGTACTTGTCCTGTAAATGATGAATATGAGTAGCTTTTTTGGAGGTCATGTTGCTTTGGTTCCTTTAAAACATCATCCAGCCAGAATGCAGCCAGGAGCATGCATTCTGGGGAGAGCAAAACTGCCAGGGTGTATCAACAGGAATTATTATTTCCTTAGAAACACTGCAACCAAGAACTAACTGAGGAAGACAAAAAACCCCCACAGTGGTCAGTTTTTCTATTTTTTTTTCTGACTTTAATATAGGTTTTGATGACTCTATACAACTGAGTGCTGCATCACAGACAAAACCACAGCAGAATGTGAGGCTGTGTCAGTTCATGCATCGTTTGCAGCTCTAGGCTCTGGCTTTTTTTCATCTGAAGACCCTTTTTAGCCAGCAAAGCAAGTGAGCAGAGCTCATGCATTTGATGGAAATAAAATCACCTTCAAAATCTCAAGCTGTGTTTTATGAAATGCAAAATGAGTTACATTGCATTGTAACAGAGCAAAGACACAGAAAAAAACCCTGTGTTTGCTGTTTTGGGGCCTCTCGTTCCCACCTTACTGGGCTCCACTCCTCTCTGTCAAGGGCAGAAGAGATGCTAAAAGTCTGGGATGATTCTCTGATGGAAAATGCATTTCTCTTATCTCTTCCACCTCGAGCTACAGCAAATAGATTGTATTGTGAAGTTTCACACAGGTACCTGTTCCTGGTGCTGTCCTGCCTATGTGCCTACAGAGAAATCAGAGGAGCTCTGGAGGGCCACACAGTGGGCAATGCTGACAGCATTAGACCAAGGCTTGTCCTCCTAAGGAAAATAACATGGTCACAGTCCACAGATTTAACCTGTTTGGCCCTCATGCCTCCACAAAACCTGAGCACTCTACAAAACCTTTATGTTTAAATTTGATTATCTCAGTTTTAACAGAATCTCATTTATATTCCAATGGTGTTTTGTCCCTTTGTACGGCTATCATCAAGCAGTCAAGACTGAGGGAAATGTTTTCTATGCTATTGAACAGACTATCAGCTATGGCAATGACACCTGGGCAAGTAAGGCAGGGAAGGTAGAAAAGCAGAAAAAAAAAAAAAAAAAAAGAGGAGGAGCAGGCCCAGTTAGTACAGTTCACCTGGCCCTTCAAAATCCCCTCCAGACACATTTGCTCTAGGGGCTCTGAGGGTACTAATGCTGATTTAATAGTTAGAATATACCTACAGGATGCAAGGCACTGTTCAGTTCAAGTCATGGGGGCCTAGTATGAAATGGATGCTGCAGAAAAACCCACCAGAACAGAGGAATTGTCTTGTCTGAATTGGACAGTAACAAAAATTTTTCAAATAATCTGTGAATTTATATGCATATCTCTCCACTCTAGGAGAAACTGAGAAAAGTAATGGAAGCAATGCAGGGTGATGTGGCCATTACTCACGAGACACCCTCCCAATCATGACTGCAGAAAGCCAGTGAAACTGACAATTTCCCTCAGAAATAGTTGTAACAATGAACACCTCAAAAAATTATTCTGCAGGGTTAATGCCTGTTTGTTATAAATATGAGCTGCCATTTCAAGAAACTGTTAATTCCAGGTGTAACTTTACATCTTTCAAAGGAGGGAAAAAACTTATTTCCATGTCATCAGGTTTATGTTGTTGTTGTACTACTGCAGGCAAACAAAATAAAACTACTGGCTATTTTATTGCAACTTTTTCACCTTCCTTTTCACATATACCAAAATAAAACCAAAACCCTCCTTCTGTTGTCAGTTCATAGAAGTATGATTTTATGATTACAATGTCAGCTCAGAGCAAAATGATGCAGTTGCAATGAAACCACTACGTTGCTATTAAATGCTTACTAGACAATCATGAAAGTAAAAATGGCCTCACATAAAGCCAAAAGTGTTTAATTTACTTAGGGGTTTTGGTTATTTAATTGGAAAAATACCAATTTATATGTCAGACACACATTGGTCAGCTCCTAGAGGATGCTTTTACATCAAGAGCATATGAGGGCAAGCTGTAGCAGGGAAATGAGTATTTTCTTCATGTGAAACAAAACTAGATGAAGACAGAGAGGAAGTGTTTTCTTTTACACTTGTAGCTCTCCTGGCTTCTCTCTGCTGCTGCCCATTCCCAGACTAAATGCACTGGGTTTGAGACCTTCCTATGTTAAGATGGGCTCTCATCCCACACATCCTGCCTGCCATACAGTTGCAGAAGGCACAGTAACCACCACTGCCACTCAGCTGCCCCTCTGCTCCAGTGTCCTGCCCAGGAGCAGCCCAGGCTGGCAGGACCAGCACTCACGGGGACATTAAAAGAACCCCAGCAGTCCCCATGAAAGGACACACCCTCAGGGACTGTGGCAAATTCTGACAAGCCTCTGCTGAGTATGTGGAAGATGATGCTTTTCATCCTTGGCATCAGGCCAGGTGCAGGCGCAGCCATGATAGTAAATTAGCCTCCTGCCAAATTTTCAGTCTCTGTTTCAAAACACTGGGGATTCTCAATTTAACTGTTGTAAGAAACTATGCAGCACAACAACATATTTCACCCTACATTATTTAAGCAATATGGTTGAATCATGTTTATTTACATTAACCTGGAAATTTAAGATGAGGAATCTAACAGGAATAGCCAGCCTGTGCACACAAAGTCTACAATGCAACTAAAGCCACCATCCTATAAGAGGAATTACTTGGGAGATGCAAGTACCCAGAATTTTTACCAAATTTTGTGTTAGAAAGCTGAGTAGGAATGTCAGTCACTCACAACCACCTATATATACATTGAAAGTTACAGAAAGAATTCCTGTTTTGTCAAAGTGGATCTTTTGGTCTTAGTGAACAGCTCTAGCACATTCAGCAAGTAAGAAACCAAGGTACAGCGTCCTAGGTCTGAATTAAGTGTATAATCTCTAAGCAGTAAGTAATGTCAAGAGGCTACTTTAAATCTAATTTATTCTTTTTTTTATAGTTTAGAAAAATTCCATTAATACAGACCTAGTTTTGTGATGACTCCCTTTATATATATGTGTGTGTGTGTGTGTGTGTGTATATATAGTATTTTTCTTTGTGAAGAGGTATAATAATCTGGCTTAAATTACATTATTCCTAGCGGAAAAAATGTTACAGCTCAAGTACTGTGTGTTCAAAACATGTAGGAACATAGGTTGTCTTTGTATATTTGCAACTGTATGTTGGTGCAAAAGAGACAAATTTAAAAAATAAAAAGAAATAAACCTTTCTTTTCTGTTTCTGAAATTCTGCACTATATAATCAATCAGATTACAGTATTTAATTCTATTTACCTCCAAAACTTAAAACTTTTGAATCATTAACTTCCTCTCTCCTCTGCAGTGTTCCAGCATACAAGTGCACAGTTGTGTTAATAGGAGTCAGAAATGGATTCTTCAAGGAGCCAGGCCCTTCCTCCCCGGTGGCCTCAGGAACAGGGATTTCTGTTGGCAGGTTATTCCTTCCCCACCACAGCACTGGGCACACTGAATTCCCTCAGAGATCCAGGTGGAATCTCTGGATTTGCAAGTGTCAGGTTACGCCTCCTTCATGGGACACCTGTTTGAGCTAATTAGTCTATTCTGGGTCTGCATATGTTAATTTAAATAACTGAATCCACAGAGTCTTAAAGCCTACAATACTTTACCATGTAAATGAGTCAACCTGCTCTGTAATTCCATTCTCTCCTTAAACTCTGTTTACTATCAGGCATCTGCCTCCCATCCTTTTCCTATCCTCAGTTTAGTTCATCTCTCAACAACCAAAACCATTTCCCTCATACATTATGGAGTTATACTGATCTCCACAAAACTCAGATGCTGTGTAATGATGTAATTAAGAAGAAAATAATTAATCACATAAATAATTCCTGCCAGCAAAAATAGCAGTGTTTTTAAAATAAAACCTGCGTAGAACCATTTTGTCAAAATACTGGTTTCATTGATCTTAGATCTTTTACAATCTTAATTTAAGTTTGAGATTTTGTATCTGAAAAGCATGACAGATTAAGGGCTTTTGGGCAAAGAAACATGCTTGATTGACACTAATACATGTGATCCTATCTGATTACAGATGGAAAATATGCTTTCAAGCCTACCCCACAATATATCAAAGGGATGTTTTTATAGTGTACTGCCCTGTACCAGTAAACAAAATGCTTTTTAAAGTGTCCAGGAGAGCTTTTAAAATTTTCCATGTCCACAACCATAATAATTTAAATAATGTTTAGAATATTCTCTGTGAGGTCTGTGCATTAGCACTGAACTCATACTAAGCAGCAGCCAAAGCAGTATACTCTCTGCTGACAAAATTATTTTTAAGGGCAGAACCTGATAACTTACTAGGGAAGCTCATTGTCCTTGAAAAGTTATGAGAAGGTACAGGAAATTATATGCTCTGAGTTAATTTCAGTTAATTTCAAAGTCAGATTCTGTCAAAATCTCTCTTGTTTGGGTTTTTTTTCTCTGCAGCTCTGAGATTTCTGTGTAAAAATATAAACATTCAGGTTATGATGCTTCAAGGTTGGATTGAGACTATGATTTGACATGGAGCTACTCTGACATAGAGCAAACGTGTGGGAGAATCAGTGCTGATCAGAGTGAAATTCTGATCCTTTGTAAGCTTCCATGTGCAAGTTCCCTATAATCCCTGCATTTCTCTAAACCAGTTTTAATTCTAAAACTGCTTGTTTTATGTGGTGTGAAATTTGTATTGCTGAAATCAAATGGCTTGGCTCCTAATAAATAAATGGAATAGCTTAGGAGACAGTATGCACCACTGATGCCACCTATGTTTCCAGATAAGCTTTTCAAGCTCTGAGTACAACCTCTTTTAGGAGACTGATTTCAATTAAAAATATCCCGAGTTTTGGTATGATTGGAATATCCATGGGTCTGGTGTGACTGTAGAGGCTCGATAAGCAAAACACTCACAATTTAAAAAGTGCTGTGGCTTGTTTTATTTAGATTCTGCTTTTGCTTGGGGATAAAAATAGCCTAAAAACATGGTGAAGAGTGAAAGAGTTAACTTGAGATTAATGTAAAATGAAGTAGATAGATGGGAGTAGCTTGGTGGTATGTACATCTGAAGCTGGAAAATTAAGGTTCCAGCTGACTAGTCAAGTTAGCTATAGCTAAATAATGTTCAAGCACTGCACCAAAAACTTCACATATTGAAACCCTTTATTTACTGGTACTGAAGTGGTAGAGAAATTGCATCTGTGAAGAAGTGAAGATGCCACTAATTTGTAATTATTAAAAGAGTCTGAGATTGAAGAATTTCCAATTACTACTTGGATGACATTTTATTTGGTGAACAGATAAGGGGTTTGCATCCTTTATCGAAAAGGATTTCTCCATAAGAGCTCTTTAAGGTGCAGCACACAGGGAATGCTCTGGGAAGGCAAATTTTGATTACAAAAGATATCTCTGATAAGGACCTCAGTGGCTTGAAGTCACATTACAGAATTCTCAGATCAAAGATTTATCTTGACAATGAAGAATACTATTCTACTTACTCAGTACCTTCTGTTCAGAGAGAAACATCCAGGAAATGTATCTTCTTGGAAAATCCTATGCATGTTGAGGGCATTATTCTTAATGGAGATCCTAGCACTATTATGGAATTCAGGACTGACTGTAAGGTGCAGACAAGTGTAACTGGGAGGAATGCAATTCCTGGCATCAAGTTAATGCCTAAGAGCTTTGGCTTTGCACTGTAGCATTCACTTCTTTCTATATCACAATTATACATTTTTAGTTGTGCAAAAAAGGTGATTGGGAAGCAGTGTTTTCAAGCAATCTTCTGCTGGCAGAGGTTTTACACCGTGGGGCAATGACCAGTCCGGAGTTCAGTAACAGGCTGTTAACAAAACGCACAGCAAGGAGGCAATGTATGAAGCTGAACATGGCAAAGCTTTCTAAATCAAGGGAAAGTGTCCTTTTTTGTCGATCTTGAAATGTAGGAATGGTGCTTTGCTTCATGAGAACTACTACTTTTGAGCTTTTAATCTTTGATATCACATAAGAAGCTTTATGAAGAGATGTGTTGCAGCCTATTTTGGATAATAATATCAATGTTTTGTGCAAATAAATACTGGTAATTGTGGGAAGCATTTTCACTCCAACCATTAATACAAATATGTGTGTATTCTGCTGATTACCATTAGTGCTGAGTTCTCCCTCCTTCAATTCTTTTAATATTGTTTGATTAAGCTTGAACTTTATTGGTTTAATTTCTCCTTCCCTGGGATCCTTAGTGTTAATTTGGAGCGAACTCTATCCAAAGCATGCATTTGAGAAGGGAAATGGTCAATAGCAGAGTTTCATTGCTAGAGAGGTTTTCTGGCTACACCCAGAAGTGTCTTGTGTTTGTGAACTCTATTTGCCCTGCAGGAACATTCATTAGTTTAACTGAGTTCTTTAAAATCTCACTGACCCTGAAAATTTCTACATTACATATGTACCTGGATTTATATTTCTATAATGCTTTTTGCATTCAAAGCTGTTTCACACAGTTTTGCAGAACAGTCTGTATGTTAACTGGGAATTCAGCAATGGCATCTCTATGCTGCTGTACATGCAGGCATGATTCTAGAAATCTGTAGTTGCTCTATTTCATTATCTGCTGGTTCTGTTAGGTGGCCTCATTAACCTTAAACAAAGATGAGAGTTAGTTCACTGACAATATGGGTTAATTTTAACTTGTATCCTTTTCCAGTGCTCTGTAGTGCTGGGCATTCTCTGGGTGTTGCAGAGAGGCAGAGATCTGTACAAAAAAATAGAGTACTCTTAGCTGAAAACAGACTGGGTTTTCTCCATACAGTGCTGTCAAGATGTATCAAATCTGTCTGGAATGACATTTTCTGAAGGAATATTTCATTTGTAGTTTCAGTGATCTGCAATTGCTACTGTTCTGATTCCTTATCCTTATTTGTTGCACTTGCATGCTAGCACTTCATTCTCACTGTTTCTCAAATTCAGACTGTGGAAAATTTTCTCCAGCTATTTCTCAGCTTAAATGCACTGTCATGCCTGCATTTCCTATCCCCTCCCCTGCCACTGATGTTTCTCTGCATCATCCTTGTTTCATCTGTCTCTGCTTTCTGCCGTGCTCCATGCCTGTCCTTCCACCTAAGGCAAACCACAGTGTTCTTTAAGCAATGTATAAAACCTTTCTTAATCCATTAAACACTCAGTCCACAATGGCAATACCCCACACCACTTTTTTTTTGTCTTATATGCTTGTACTTAAGAGGTGCAGTGACACAGCAGGTGCTCCTCTTTCAGTACCTATTGCTTATAGGAGCATTGTGAGTGCTTTCAATGCCATAGCAAATAATTTGGGTTCCTTTGCTGAAATTGTCAAAGATGTAGATCTTCTGTTTTAACATCAGTATTTTTCCAGTGGGAATTGGATTTAGATAGTCCATACAGCCATTTCTTTATTTCCTCTAAGCTGTATGGGGACACAAAGACTGTTAGAATCTCTTGGATACATATTTTAGTACCATGAAATTCTTTAGTGGAGGTGACTTCCTGGGAGGAAAGCAACAGACAATTAATTCGTAACCCTAAGTGGTAGTGTGTCTGGAAGAACTAAAGACTAATTGAGCTAAGCCTTCACTTGACTGTTTATTTTCATAACCTAATTGTTCATTTCACAATGGCTGTAAGCAATGTGATTAATATAAGCTGTGAGAGCAATCAAGCTGAAAGAAGATGGTAATGGACTACAGGAGGATATTCTTGTTCTCAATTGTCTTATTTTGCTGCAGTTTTCTAAAGCTCTTCAGCTGAGCTATGGAATGCCCTGAAATTGCTTTGGTAGCCAGCAGGTATATCAGGCTCAATCTATTGACAGGCATAGTGCCATTGCTGGTAGTGTTTATAGCAATAAAATTTGAAATAGATTCTTCTATTTTGTTTGTCCCTTGGTTCTTTCCTCTGTATCATCCTATATCATCTTCAGACACATGCAAGGTATAAATGCTCATTTGCCATTTGCAGGTCAGGTCTCATTCTTTGCACAGAGAGACTCCCTCCCAGGAGAGTCATTCTCTCTTGCTTGTTGCTCCATTTTCCACTTTCAGAAGGAATAAAGGCCCTTTGTCGTTTGGCCTTATTTCCCCTATTGCTTTAAAGAAATATGCTGCTTTTCTGTATATGAACAAGGTGAGGCTGATTGAATGAGAAGTTCTTTCATGTAGTTGCCTGCATTAGACTTTTAAATTGCAAGGCAGAATTAAACTAGATACGCAGTGATGCTTTTATAAGATATTTAAAAGTCCAGTTCTGCTGGCAGCTGTCCTAGATATAGTCACAGTATTAGATTTCTTCAGCAAACTGGAAAAGCATGACCTTGACATCTTTGCTTCTGTTAGCTTGAAATAAAGGTGGTACCAGTCACTTTCAAGTGGGGAAAAAAAAAACCATTTTAAAGCCACATGTGCTTGTTTTGAAGCAGATAGACTTAAAAATCTCAAGAGTAAAAAGCATTTTCTTTGGATCAGTTTCTTATTTATGAACATTGCATGCTGAGAAATTCTTCTTACAATCAGCTGAAAGATGCCCACATGTTCATTTTTTAATTATTTTCTCCCTAAAAATAAGCCATAGGCTGCATAAACACTTCCTATGTGCTGCTCAAAATCAAAATCAGTGCACAGCAATAAAGCCAGGCTCACTCCTGTTACGATAAATAGCCCACCTGCAGAAGAAACTGTGTCATCATCATCATAATTTCATCTCTGCTTAGATAGCAACTGCAGAGCCTCACTGTTAAATCAGCACAAGCCAATACGTAGATATGCTGTGGTCAAGATAGATAAATCATGACCCTGTAGCCATTCCTTCCTTTTAAAGCCTTTGTACACACAGCTGAAAGAATAAATTCCTCCTGGCACAATGGATCAATGTGACCCCATGCTTGGTCTTCATGTTCCAATGGCCTGAAGTAGAACCCCAAGTATGTGTATGGTTTTTGTACTGTATTTTAGTTATTTTCCCAGGTGTACTGCTTTTGTGACATTGATGCATGAAACTCAAAAGTACTGTCTGAGGATAAGTTTTCGTAATTTTATGGTTTAGGTGAAAAATTTGCTTCAGTTGGGCCTTCAATGCTTATTAATCTCATATAGCATCAGGAAAGTAATGCCAAAGAAGACTCTGGTAATTTTAGAGCTGCCAATAAATTAATTTCCACTGTTTTCTTCTCTAAAGCAGTTTATATGAGAGTGGACCAAGTTCTTCACCCTTTGTGCATGAAACTGTAACAAAGTCCAATATTGCAAAGTATGCTGCCATGAACCAGAATCAGAGGATGTTGGTGCAGATTGCTGAGATTGAAAGGTGTCAGTATTGGTGTCTCAGGCATAATTCTTCCTGTGGGATTGGAAACAAGAGTGCCTTCTCAAAGTCCCACTGAAGAATGGGAAATCCCAGTGATCAGAACTCATCAGTGAAGGGTCTATAGAGGAAAAGCAATTAATCCTGTTCCATAAAGCAAAGGCTCACATTTTTCCTACATTTCTGAATGTTTTCAGTGAAGTTGACATAGGCTTGACATAGCCAAAGAAAAAAAACTTTGTTATCAACAGCAAGAAAATATTGGCAAATACTGGCTGCTCATCAACATAGGAAAGGTGATTGGATTTTGAATGTAAATGAGCATTGTACAAAGAGCAAAAAATCAAAGCAAGAAAAATTAATCTTCTAATTTCTTCTCTTTTTTTTCTTCTTATTTAATCTTTCCAAAAATGCTTCCTTGTTGGTATGAACTTAATGAGAATGTGCTAAACATGAGGAAACTAACCAAATTAGATTTTTTTCTGACTTACATTGCTTTGGAAGCTTCCTCTATGGAATCTCCATCATATCTTAAAATGCAGTCTAGATCCTTGCCTAAGTCTGCATCTGGGTAGTGGATAAAATGGTTCACAGCTGAATGGAAGAAGTCATTAGGTCCATGCTGTGTTCCTGTTACCCTGCAGGTGCCACCAGGTTCCTTGTAGTTGGTGGCCCTTGCACTCCAGTTATCACCAAGGAGCTGCACTCGTGCTCAGCTCTGCTGTGAGCCACACAGGTGTACGTGTGTGTTTTGTCAGACAGGAGAGTCCAGCCTGTTCCTATAGCAATATCCAAATAGCTCATCTCTGTTATCTCTGACTTCTAAACAGACTGGGGCTTTAGTTCTAGGCATTGTAAGGCAGGCAGCAGCAACAGGCTCATTTATATACACTGCTACCCCTGGAAACACTACACCATCCTAGGGTAACGCCAAGGAAATGGGGGCTGTCCTTACCTGCCTTAACAGTGTAATTTCTCTTCCCTGAGTAGCAGTTTGCTGGTTAAGGGAGAAAGAACTATTTGTTTAATCAGGGAATGTAGTTGACAGTGCCCATCTAGAAAAAGAGAATTTCATTTCAGTACTCAGTGTCTATTCATAACAAGATTTTTAAACAGCTTTCGAAATTTATAGTGGGATAGTGCTAATCTTTGTTCCTACTGTTGGTTTTTATGCTTATAGGAAGCAATTCTGACAATAATGTTATAGAAAGTAATTTCAATATAAAGAAAAATCCCATGTTATTTACGTCCTTTGTGATATTTATGCCACTTGCTCTACAGCTAAGTCATTTGCATTCACATCTGATGAACTGTTTATCTGCTTCCCCTGTCAAAAGAAAATCTGGTTGTTTCACCTGTTCCATCACTTTATGGACTACCTCTGGCTAAAAGTTTGTAGAGGCGACAGAAACACCACCTTCATTGAAAATGTGTTATTTTCCACCATTTCCATATGAAATAGTTTCACATGAGACTGGGAAAGAACTTACAGAACATGGATTTCATCACCTGGAAGCCCCTGGGAACAACGCCACCATTGTTTTAGTAAGTTTAAACTCTTTCACAGAAGCATAAATCCAAGACCCTTTGGTGTGACCAAAAAGATTCCCAGCAGTTATGACAGAGTTTTATTTATGGCCTAACAAAACAAGGCCCTTGAGTGCAGGATAAAACAAACTAGTAACTGTTTATAGATTATGGTATAACTGATGACTTGCTCATCCGTGTCTGAAGGGTTTCATGTTTTCCTTACACAGAGTTTTGTGACACCCACAGCCACCACTAAAGCTCTTTACTAAGTCCAAATCACAAGTAAAAATATATATTTCCTCCTTGCTAGAGATAGTTATGAGTCTATTCATAAATTAATGTACTGAAAATATGCAAAATTAGATCAGACACAATGTAAAACTTCCTTAGGCTGGTACATAGAGGTATTGGTGCCTTTTGTAGCTTCACAGTCTTTCTATTCTTACTGGCAGTTAACCCTCACGCCATTAAAATGTGGAGTGTTTGAGCGAACCTTTACAAATAGGCAGGAATATCTGAGACAGTAGCTATGGGCTGAAAGGCCTCAGTGTGAGAGTCTGACCTGCCAGCCCTTCAGTTGACAATGGAATGCTGTGATGGACACATGCAGCTTCCCTGCTGAGCCCCATACATATTTACAGCTGCCTCCCAGAGAACTGTAGCTTTGTGGAAATGGTACCAAGTTTGTCTGTCCCCTGAAGGATTTGTTTACTGTGAGCCAAAGCTGAACCCCCTTGGGCTCACTGCTTTTTAAGGCAAGAAACAACCCAGGCTTAACACGGATCTTTTCCTCCCTGCTCAAGCAATGAGGTGGGCCGGCCGTGTATCTTCAAATGTCTGTCATTATGTCCAGCATGTGCTTTTCTGCCACATGTCATTAAATGAAAGGAAACCTTAGGATTGTGGCTGACCAAATCATCGCTGTGGGTTTTGATTTCCAAGGCTCTCTTTACATTTCAGCAGAGGAAATAAATGGTAAAAAATTACAACAAAAAGGCTGTCAGAATCCCACACACTTGCCATGATATTTCAGTGCATTTTATTTATTAAAATGTAGTGGATACAGATGAATTTTTTTTGCTCAATATTTATTGCTTCATCTGTCATGAAAAAGGAATTTTTGCATGCACTGATAAATGGGTAGGGAAGGTACCTGGCGTGATTTCTCTGCTGATTGTTAGATACAAATGTGCTTTGTTGAAATGCTCCATTCTAACTTGCACTGATATACTCTGGAGAAATAAAATGTCCTACATCATGTTTAGGAGCAGCACTTCTGAGAGGAGTAACTGTCCTTATTACTCAAAAATTGCAGAACATGGCCAGTATAAAACTGTAACAAAGCTTTGGTGCTTAGTAATACTGAGAAATGCTGTGTTTGGTAAATTCTGTGTGCAGTTTATTCATTTAAATGTTACACAATTATCCAGGGAAGACAATTTCTCTGGCTGTTATCCTGTCCTAAACATAGGGTCAGGCTCCAGGGTGAGTCAAAAATGCAGTGATAACATTGTGATGTATTCCAAATAAAGCAATCAAAGTTGCAGGGCTGAGTGCATCCCATGAAATGCAATAGCTGGAGGCCGTGTCAAATAAGCTCCCAGCAGTGAGTCTCTTCTGCTTCGCGTGATACTATTGATCCAGGAGCTCCTCTGAAAGCACAGGAGAGCTACAGTTCTGCTACAACAGAGCTTTTGTACTTCGAATGAGTTGGGGCAATACTTTGTACTTCAGTGATTGCAATGATTTGATAGTAATTTCAAGATTTCCATTACTATTGGAAGTCTTGGGATCAGAATAAACTAGGGTTCATTCTAGTGAAATTCCTACTTAGCTTTAAGCTAACATATTCCAGGTTGCTTTGGGGCTTATCCAATGTATAACTAAAGAGAGACAGCAGAAACACATAGCACTATCTTTTTGGGAAAAAAAAGAATAAAATGTATCCAAACAACATGCTGTTGACTACTGTAAATGGAAACAATTCAGATGTTAACTGATTCAACTAAGAGACATGAGGAAATTAATTTAGAGTGCCTGTAGCTCTTTTC
The DNA here is from genome assembly GCF_015832195.1 of Motacilla alba alba. Lineage (NCBI taxonomy): Eukaryota > Metazoa > Chordata > Aves > Passeriformes > Motacillidae > Motacilla > Motacilla alba. The sequence goes on along the minus strand of NC_052021.1, from coordinate 10,167,935 downwards.
AGTTAGGAGAAGCATGATTACTTGCATGGAAACTATTTTCCCATCACCTTGTGCTGAACTTAATTATGCCACTAAAACCCTCAGGACAGAAATGAACCCAAAACACCAATCGTGTTCAGCAGTTGGTGCAGATACCACAGTTTATAGTGTCTGGTACTGGGAAGGAGCGTGTTGGAAGACTGAACATGGAAGCAGATTAACTGGCAGTTAATGGCGTCAGAAGCAACAGGAAGAAAGGTCACTACCATTTCATTCTAATTCCAGCATGCTTTTGTGAAAACATCTGTAGAAAAGCAAATGAACTGAGAAGCAGCTGTGCTATGGATGCAAGTCTGGAAGCTGGCCCTTAGTTCTGTGAGAAGTGATGAAGCTCCAGTGCCGTGTTCTTTGTTATCCTAGTTCCTAGCAGGTAGTCAGGATCCCATTAGCTGCTTTTAGTGCTTACAACGTTTCCCCTACTGCTTGGGTGTATTAACCAGTGATTGCCAGTGCATGAGGAGACCCTGCTGCTCTGGGGGTTTTGCTTTATTGCTCCTTAGGGGCCAAGAAGCTGCCGCTGAGCTGGAGTCAGCTCTCAGCTTTCCTGTCCTCTGGAGCCCTAAGCTCGACTCCTCTTCCCTGCTGTTCAGCTGGAGCCTGGTGGGAAGAAAATTACTGCTTTGGGGAAGTTTATTCTGAACTCAGCATCTCTTTTGTCTTGTCCTTTCTCTTCTACTCTCCCCCAAAAGTGGAAGTAAAGGCTGGTTGTTCTGGCTCTGCCGGTGGCTTGCTGCCTTGGGCAGTTGTATTTTTTGTTCAGGCTTATGTGTTGCCTTGGGCTAAGCAGCCGTGAGGGGAGTGGAATTGCATAGATGACTGGGTAGGTACAGGGTGTGAAATATATTAAAGAAGACAAAAAAATGTTTAAAAATGTATTTTGACCATGAGTAGCAACCACCCAAAGGAAAAAACAATGCATGAAAGCTTTAGGAAAGAAGCTGAAAGCCAGACCTTTGGCCAGTATAAAATGTGTTGCTGTATTGAAGTCTGATCAGCCCCAGCTAAGGAAAAAGCCTGCAAAAAAGGGCTGAGGAAATGAGAGAAGGGAAAGTCTCATACATACAATGCTGTGTGCCATGTAATTCTTAGAGGAATGGAAAGAATGTTGTAAAATCAAACTGCAGTCCACCTCCCTTTTTCCTCTCTATTGATTTGGAAATTGCTGACCAATTTTACATGTTTCAAGTAGCAATCCTAGAGGTAAAGGTAAGGTGCTAAGAACTAAGTATATGTGGCTATATATACTCAGTACTAGACTCCCAATGCATCAAAACAGAGGTTTTAGAAAATGCTCTGTACAACATGAGCTACAGTTATTTCAGCTGTAACTTAAACAGAATATAACAACTTCCTTTAGGGCCAGGCAGTACTGCTGATACTGAGAACCTGCTTCTGTCAAGTCATTAACACTTCTACTCCTCGTCAGTACAGTACTTTTAAATTAAAGAATTATAACATGTATGCAACTTTCAGCACTAGTTAAGTATTTGAAAACTATAATTTAGATATTAAAATTTGATGAGAGAGGCCCTGAACTAAATCCATTATCTGTTTGTAGAGATGTTTGAATTTGGCAGTTCTGCCACAAGCCTTGGTGTTGAGCTTGCTAATATTGTGGCATAGCCTTTAATGTTTTCCCTTACTCGTACACTGGGCAGGAGATGTTAAAAAAAAAAACACTAAGGTAAGGGCAAGTGTTGCATTTTTTGAAATTTAACTACTATCCAGTCCACTTCATCTTGTGACATCTGCTAAGAACTGAATATATCTGAACACAGGAAGGTGTGTTTTAATATTTCATTAGAATCTGACATTTTAAAATGCTTCTGCTTCTCAGTGAAGACTGAAGTCCAAGTTGCTTACACAAACTGTAAGTGAAAGAGCCTATGTACTATCCAGAATGTGTCTAAAAAGTGTGAAGTTGCTGTTCCCAACTGTTTGTCTCTAAAGCTATGGACTGAGGTAGTTGCAAGCATCTTTCAATTTCAGCAACTACTTAAATATTTATACAACAGTATTGCAAAATGTATGTATACACAGACAGCCTATTTAGCTTGCACATGTAATTAAAGGGGCAGATGAGAATTCTTCAAGTGCTCATTTATAAGTTTTTAGAGGACTCATTCTAAAAGTAATAAAAGAGTACAAGTATTGAGTATTCTTACAGTATGAAAGAAAGGTATGAAAATGCAGTGATGTTGTGCACAGTGTTAAGGCATTTTTCACTGCAGACTTGAAAAAGCACTGAAGAATACTGAAAGTACTGTGAAATGGGGAACTTCTCTAGGTGCCAAGATTAATCAAGGAGTGGGTTGTTTGTTTGAGTTATGGGTGTGTGCAAGGTAGTCCCTGCACCAATGGTCGAAAACCAAGCCATAGTAAGGCTGATGCTTTCTGCATTCATGCAGCATTAGAGTAATGAGTGATAGTGTGGGATTGCAGTTATAAGAGAAGCTTGTACTTTCTTGTTTTTCTGCTCATTTAATGAAGCATTTGAAGGTCTTGAAGGCTCCAGTGTTTTGGCATTTATTTAGTACCATCCATCAACACCTAAGATCACTGAATCTATATAGAGATTGCCATTCAAATTGCTTCCATGTGAAAATTATTCACAACATTTTAGCTTCCTGCTATTTAAGACTGCTTGGCTTTGAGGCCAGATCATGCTTAATGATGTCAGTCATCTTCACATCAAAAAATATGTTGGGCAAAAATGATAGAGTGTACACAAGCTTCTAATTGTTATCAGGTCTAAAACTGAGACCTCATATAAAGGAATTAGTGTCATTTAGTATTTGTTTGCTCCCTGTAATGAAAGTCAGGATTGAGATGCTGATATGGATGTTTGATATAATGAGGACTTTGGATTTTCAGTCTGTGAATGTAGTGGTTTTAATATGTGCTGAACTGAAGCAAAATTCAAATTGAGCAATGTAAATATTCATTAGCTATGATGAAGTTAAAGCTGTGTTTTAAAAACACTGTTTCATTCCTGAAGGAACAAATGGGCTGGAGTGCTTCTGCTAGCAGCTCTTGGATTTGTGTTCCTTCCCCCAGTGTGACAGTGTGTGCAGAGGGGCTGCACATGGACAGTAGCTCTGCTTTCACTGAAGTTACCTAAGAAATTTAGCCGAGGGGTAAAGTTATGCATATCAGCCTTCATCTTTACTGACAGTGTAAGTACACTTCAGGCAGATCACCTTAACAATTTTTCCAGATAACATAAGTTTGTGATGACCTATTGCAAACCCTGCAATTGACAGCTGGGCTTTTTTCATCCAGTTGCACATTAAACTCACTGGGGACAACAAAGGGTTTTAGAGAAATGTAAATTCTCTGTTTAAAAGACTGCAACCAATTGGTGAGTAATTACAGTTGATAATTCCATTACCTCCTAGGCAAACAAAAAAATTCCTTAATATAGCTGACTGTTTCTAGCACTACTTTCCAGCCACTGCATCTTGTTATCTTTTTCTGTTTGATAGCTCCTAGAGACAGATACATTCTGCACACAAAAACTAACTAGAAAATGTGGAAATTCATCACCCTGTACCTTTTGATAAGGAGGAAAGACAAAACTCTCATGAAAAACATTTTGCAGCTATGATTTATTTTGAGAGGTTGAATTTTTTGATTACTTTGCAGATGTGTAAATACAGAAAACTAGGTGTGGTCATTCAGTACTGATAATATATTGTTTTAAAGTGTATTCTGTATTTCTGTATTGCAAGTTGCATTGGTGAAATAATGAACGATGCAGGCCTTGCTGCAGCCTTGGCAATCTGGTGAATCCTCTGTGCTGGAGGCTGCTGAGTGCAAAAGAGGATGTAGCAGGCAAAAAATAATTGTTTGCAGATTTGTCAGCCAGCAGATCCATGTCTTGGTCCCTTCAATATTTATTGTGCTCCTGTGAAACACTTGTATTTGAAAATTCTGTGTCACAAGCCAATTCTTACCAGTTTGGTGTTTCAGGCAAGAGCCCTTCATGCTCAGAGCTGCCCCTCTGAGGGGCAATACCCACAAAGGAGAACACAACATAGTTGTGCATAGATTTAGTCATCTCTTGGATTTTTATGTGTAATACATTCTAGCAAACTCTGAATCGTGCCATTTGGTACTGTGTAGTAGCCCTCCTTGTTTTACCTATTGACAATTAACCATAGCAAGGACAAAGGATGCAGATGGCCTTATTCAGAATAGACACCCTCACACTGGAGAAGTTCCTGGAGGATTTTCTCACACTGTTCTAGTATGAGTTATAAATAACATGGTAAGTCCCCCTAACCACAAAAGACATTTTCGTGCCTCTGAGTGTCTAGACTTGTAAAATGGCTATAGGTCTCTTCCAACAATGGAACAAAACACATGTGGGTCCCTGAGAAACACAGTTTTACGTGCCACTCTCTCAAATATATATGTAGGAAATCCTCTGTATCCTGAAGCTCAAATAATGGGAAAAGTGAGTATCAGGTGAATCCTTGAAATCCTAGCAGATGGCTGTATCTAGCTTGATATAATTTCATCTTATCAGTGATTTTTGAATTGTCTCAAATGTCATAATCTATGGTAAATTACATAGTGCATCTGTTCTGCAGGAACAAGTGAGATCAGGACTGAAATGCTATTGAGCACACTCCCATCTGCCTAAACCAAGGGGTGCATTTAATGAGGTCTCTTTTCTTCTGCACTTCCATTGTGCCAAATGGAACTAATCATGTCCTGAGGTGTTTTTTTTTCAGGAGGTGATGCAAATTTTAAACAGTTGGACAATAATTAAGATGTTTTTGGGTTTTTTTACGAGTGCCTTGTAAAAGAAAAAAAAAAAAAACAAACAAAAAAAACCAGAAATTATGAAACTTAGTTTCACAGAAGTTTTTTGGAGTTTATTTGTTTCACATTAATTTTCAATGTAGAATACTGCATGTAATTTCTGTTACTTTCAGTTAGAAGAGAAGGCCTGGCTAGAAGCCTGGTTCAAATCAGAAAACTGCCCTGTCACGGACTGTGGCTCAGGCTGGGGGGACATTTATTCTACTGCTCTGAACTACCCAGAGCAGGAGATGAGTTGGCAAAACCACTCAAGGAGAGAGTATGGAGAGTTATTCAAAGAGCTCCCTAACAGCTCAGGATGCCACATCCCAGAGCAATCTGAGCTTGTTCTGCAGGGACATGCTGTCCTCCTGGACAGCTGAAAGAACTGGACCTGCAAGGCAGTTGGCCCTGCCCCTCAGTGTGCTCCAGAAGCACATTCCAGGCTGACCACTCATGTTTTAGAAAGCCACGTTTCTGATATTGCTGTGTTGCCCTGCTGGCTTATTTGTGATGAAGCACTGACCTCTTCCAATCTGGTCCCTCCCTGCTGCAGGACACTGTGAACTGACAGCTCAGTAGCCAGCAGCTGGAGCTGGCATTTCCTGACTGCACTTTCTCTTGTTCCCCACACACTATTGTACATATACCTTCAAAAGTGCTGATTCCTTTTACCCAGGAAATTTGCCATTTATATGATGATATCAAGAAAGCCTTGCTACTCAGAGAAGTGTTTTGGATGCTGTTTGAAAGGTCATGCATATAAGTAATTCTACAGCATATGTATTATGTAATTTGGGAGTAGGAAAGTCCAAAGATTGTTTTGTAGTTAGGCTTTGTTTGGTTTTTTTAACTACTACCTTTTAAAAATACTGGGGGTTTTGTCCTGCCTTCTTTATTCTTTTCCTTTTCAAATGATACTCTATGAAAAGGATTGTGCTCTTTCTTCTACTTTATCCTGATAAGAATAGAAGTGCAGGCTGAAATCCTGAGTCTTAACCTGAGAAGATTTGGAGAGCTTTTAGAGTGTATAAGACAGCCTATCCCTCATGCATGCTAAGCCAGAAGAGTGCAATTCGGGCTCTTTAATTTGGATTGAAAATAGGATGTGGAATTTTAATGCAGTAGTACTTTTTTTACCTTTTTTTTTTTTTTCAGAAGTCTAGACTAATATGAACATGTATTTTTCATGTAATTATTACAGGTGAAGGCAAGCTACATTGTGAATTTCATTGTAGTCTGAAACACCTTATTCCCTAAAGCTGCACTTACAGCATTTTCTGCTGCAGATATGATGTCTGCTGGATCTTGGAAACATAAGATACTTCATTTTTTTCAAATTCCTTAAAGGCACACATTTCTTTTCCCAGTGCTGCCAGATATTGTCAGTAGATCTCCCCTATCTAATTAAGTGGTCACTTAATCAATCTTCAGGCAGTAGTTTTTCATTTTAAAGGACCTTCTCTGGGAAGGACGAAGTGCTCCTTTAAGGCTCTGAGATGGTTTTGCTGTTCAAAGTCTTCTCATAGCAAACTGCTGCAGCCAAATTCCTAAACCTCCTGATAAAAATCAAACACTTCACAGTATGCATTAAACATTCTCCTTCAGGAATAATTTTTGTCTGAAAGCAAAGGAATTGCTCTGAACTCTTAACTTGGCCTAGTTTGGGACCAGCAAATTAAATGACTGATACTTTCTCTTCACAACTGAATTACTTCAGATTTTTCTTTGAACTAGAGTTTGGGGATTTTTTTCCCAGCAACTTGCATGGTTTATTGCTCTGGTGAATGAGAGGCTTTTCGATGCAGAATTTTTCTATTTAATACCAAAATGGAGAGGCTGATATAGTTCCTCATGGTTGCGTGAGGTTTGTTTGCCTTGGGAGGTGAATGTCTCAGTGCTGCAGCAGCCTGTGGTAACAAGTGACACAATGTCCTGTGGCTGTGGCCATTGTGGTGCCCCTGGGCTGGCTGTGTGGCACAGCAGGACCAGAGGCTTAGTCAGGCTGAGCCACATCTGTGCTCCAGAGATACTGCACCTCTTCTTTCTCTCTTGTTTTTAGCAAATGACTACCTAAAAATGACACCAATAGGCTCCCAAGTGATCTTGTAATGCTTGCTAGTTTTTGGTGGGGTCTTTTTGGCCGCTTTTTCCTAGTTTCAGTTGATTTTATCTTTTGTCTGAATCTATCCTTTTTGCTTTTAGAGCTTCCTGGCTGGGACTAATGATGGCATTTTAGGCTATAGCAATTGCTGCTGTCTATTTTGGTTCTGCATTTTGAGTCTCTTGTCATGTGCATTCATCTCTGCTTGTTCCTGTCGCGCTGTTCTTCTCCTGCTAAGCTGTGCAGTCTGTCCCAGGCTCTCCCACAGCAGGCAGAGCCTGGCTCCTGGGCAGAGCCTTCAGGGCCCCCAGCTGGGCTGTCACATGGCCATATTGCTGATAAAATCAATCTCCACAGCCCAGGCCAGCCCAGTGTGCTGCCAAAACCTGGGCCCTAGTTGCAGGCTCAGGGCTGAGGGCTCTCTGCATGTGCAGGAACAGAGAGGGAGGTGAGAGTTTAAAAGATTTCATATGGTGGGTTACCCCAGTCACCAAGTGACAGTCTTCATCCTGAATGTGCAAAAATTGCTGGCATGAGAATGCACCCCCCCAGTGTTTCTGGCACATTTGTCAAGTAGGACATCTGCAAATGTGTGACAGAAAGGTCTGGTTTGGCACATAGGTCTCATGGCCCCCAGAATGAGCCAGAGGCTTTTAAGTGTTTCTCCCGGTACATTATGTGTTTGTAAAGGCAATAGTAACTTTCTGCAATATGCAGACCTTTCACTACATGCCCTTAATAAAGTCTCTCTCCATCTTTCTTGTAGGCTTCTTCCCGGTACTGGAAGGTCACAATTAGGTCGCTCCAAAGCCTTCTTTTTTTCAGGGTAAACAACCAACTTATTTTAGCCTTTTCTCACAGGAGAGGTACTCCATCCCTCTAATCATCTTGGTGGCCTCCTCTGAACTCCCTCCAAGAAGTTAATGTCCTTTCTGTGCTGGGACTGCAGAGCTGGAGGCAGCACTGCAGGTGGGGTCTCAGGAGAGCAGAGCAAAGGGGCAGAACCCCCCCTGCTTGCCTGGCTTCGGATGCAGCCCAGGACAAGGCTGGCTTTCTGCCAGTGCACATGACCAGGTCATGTCCAGCCTCTCATCCACCAGCACCCTCAAGTCCTTCTCGGCAAGGCTGCTCTGAATATGTTCATCCCACACTCAGTATTGATAGGTGGGAGTTGCTGTGTTTTATTTTCCCAGTTTAATGTTAAGGCATTTCCTTTGACATACTCGGTGGAGCATGTCAGAAGGCTGTAGTAGCTTTTAGAAAAGGTTTAGAGCAGAATGGATCAATCTTGAATTCAGGTGCCAATATGAATTGGGACTGCCAGGGGTATGTAGTGACTTCTTGCCAGTCACGAGAGAGACCTGTGCCAGCTATTTAAAATTTCCAGGTGTCTGACTTAACTCCAGTGTTATGCTAGACTCATGAGCTGAGAGTCAAAGCTACTGCCCTGTGCACAGTCAGAACTTCCTCATAAAAGAGGAATTGCATATACAAAATGATTACCTCTCAGAATGGGCTCCCTGGGGAAGAGATCATGGCATCAGTCCCATCAGAGTTCTAAGAGTGTCTAGACTATGCTTTTTAGTCATGTGGTTTAATTTTAGGTAGTCCTGTGAGGATCACAAAAGCTGAACTTGATCCTTATGAGTCCCTTCCAACTCCAGATATTTTTTGATTCTATGGTTCTGTCATATTTCTTCACAGGGGATAAATAGAGATCATCTGTTATGAAACATTAACCTTGCACCTTCTGCAAACAATGCAATGCCTTTCTTAATGCCACCAGAAAATGAATTTTTGTGGTGTCTATAATTACATTCTATTGCATATGAATCATAAATTTTGCAGTCTATATAGGTAAAAAAGTATTTCAAAAGTGTTTAACATCCAGGAAGGCTGATAATCCCTGTTCTGTTTGATGAGTCTCTGCTCTAATAGTCTAATGCTCTCAAATGTCCCTATAGACTGAGGTTGAATTAGTTAAGCTGTGTATACTGAATTCTCATATATTCACAGTAGACAAGCAACAGATTATTTTAAGGAGAAAGAAAAGTCATTTCTATCCTCAATTGCCTAGCAAATGATAAGAATTTTGAGACTTAATTTCTCTCTTCTTTTAGCTCTTTTCCCCCTTTATTTAATTACAAAAGATTTGCTGCCTGCAAAAAGTCCCTGCCTTGAAAATTAAATCGATACACATACATGCACTGATCTTGTGTCACGAGAACAGGCAGTGGAAGCTTCCTAATTTTTCAATCCCAATGCCTTCCCTCCTCAAAGGAATGGTATAGTTTGTTCTCCCTGTTTCCCAAAAAAAATCCGATTTAGTGACAAATTCTGTGCCCTGACCTCTCAATTGTTCAGCTTTTCAAAAGAGTGCAGATGCATTCTGGATGATTTTGTGAATAACATCAGGCTCTAACATTTGTCAGTCATAAAAAGAACATCAGACATTTTTGATTAGTGGTCAGAGAGCCCTTTCTGAATCATCTGAAGGGAAAGGTCCAGCACCATAAATCCCATGTTTTTATGTATAAAAGACTTCTCTCTGTGGAGTTAATAGTAATGCAGAGGTTGGATTGCCTGCTTGTGTAATTGATGCAAGATTATTAATTGTTTAAAAGCAACAATCTTGTATCTGGAAAACTGAGTCATTTGTGCTTTTTAGCAGCTGTTGTGTGGGGTTGCCTTTGGAAAGCTTAAATTAACTTTACATTATCTTGCGTTTTCATTATTTTCGAACTACAAGACAGAGCCTAGCTTACAGCATCAACATACACACATATGAAGAGAAATGTTTCATATTTCCTTCAGCATCCTGAATCTGATACTATTTTGTGGCAGTTTTTGCTAATATCACAGATGATGAAATAAAGAGTGCACTTAATTCATCTGCAAATGGTAATAAGCTCTAGGGAAAGGCCTTGAGCACTCTGAAAGTGTACAAGATAATCTCAGCCAATCGGTGGAATCACCTGAAATATAAAGGATTGGAAAAGGCTGAATGCAAACTGCAGTACTTCAGTAAGAGGCTTTGTCTTCCAAACACAAGACAGGAAATGGGCCAGGCAGAAGCTCTGTGGATAAGGAGCCAGTCACTGGCCTTGTATTGTTACCAAATGCATTGACCCCAAATATCATGGTGGGATATAAAATAGGTGCCCTATTAAAAAGGAGTCTGGATATGCAAAGAAATCTTTTGCATGTCGCTCAGCCCTAATAATACCCCTGCTCATGTACTGTGCCAGGTTTTGAGCACCATACTTAGAAAATCCTAGACTTAGTAGAGCAGGACCCAAGGAGAGCAGTAAGAGTAGTCCAAGGTATGTGAGCGCTGAGAAAAATTTTAGAGAGCTGGAGATATATGATTAACCAATTTAATAAAAGACTGAGGAGTGCCACAAAAAGTCTTCAAAGCCCAAAACTCCAGCACAGTACTTCAGGAAGCAGAAATAGGCATTGCAATTTAGAGTGGTGACTTTCTGGATTGGATATGGCTAAAAGTCATTAATATTGCAATTTTATGTACAAATTGCAAATATTAATACATCAATATGTTAATATTACAGTGGTTTTCTGCTTAAATAAAAAATTGCCTTTTTAAATGTATTTGCGAGTATTTACGTGTTTGGGTACATTGTGAGACTTCTGGTTTGGCTTTTGGGGCATTGGATCAGGCATGCCCTGGTCCAATCAACAAGTTTTAGGGGAAGGTTGTTTGAATTCCTCTGTGCAATGTGTGGGAGAAAAAACATTCTCAGGAGGTTCAGTAACAAACTTTTATTTGCAAACTTTAGATTATAAAGGTAGAATAAGGTACTTGGCAGATTTTAAGACATCCAAAGTAAGGCAATTGACAAACCTAACTTAGCAAACTTTAAGAAATTGGGAATTATGTCTTCCCTGTAGTGCCCTCCTGCCATGGATGGCCTGCTTCTGCCTTTGATCCAGTGCAGCATCTGGTCTCTGTACCTTGAGGTACATGTCTGAATCTTCATTTTTTGCAGATCTCATCCCAAAAAAGTAGCAGTTTATATTCACAATAAATTCTCTTTGCATAGAAATTAAGTGTAGTTTTCTTGGGTTTCAGACCTGCAAAAGGATTATTACACTGACAGATAATATTTTTTTAATCAAATGGAAAATATTAGGTTACATAGTTTGACCTCTGTCCTTACAGTATTGTCCGGCTCATCTTATAAGGAGCTGAGTCAATTTTCTAGAAGATTACTGTTTACCACTTCAGGTATCAATACATGGACATTGACCACTTTTTCTTTTGATTTATTTCACTGGTTATTTGCTTTAGTCCTGTAGCTTTATAGGACTTTACTCTGGAGGAAATCAGACAAGTCTCACTTGGATCTCACTGTGGAAATGATCTTCCAGAGAACCCCAGAGGATTTTGCTATTAGCTTACTTGGTGGTTTTTTCAATTAAATCTGCAAGAATTGTTGCATTCTCTCTTCAATTTAATGTGATGGTATGTTATTTCTGTAAATTGCATCTATGTGACAATTCCAAAGAGAATTTCTCAGTACCAAACTGGTGATAGTTGTAATATTGCAATTAAGGCCACATGCTTGCAAATAAGCACATGTGAGAGGGCAGGATTTATATGAGAGTGAAGAAAACATAAGCTATTCATCCTCTCTCAACCCTTCTTCAAAAAGCAATAATTTCTGGTTGCTTTTAAGGTTCTTATCTCTGATTTTTATTGCTACATTACTTAGAAACTTCAGATTTCATATCTTCCAAGTTACAGGATTAAAACAGAAGTGAAGTCACTACCTAGTTCCTTTTCATGTGAGACTTTATAAGGCTTGTTGTTCAATACCTGGCATACAAGGACGGGCTGGGGATTTATATGAAAGCATGAGAAATAACACAAATTTTAATTACATTATTGCTCAGAAATTTTGCATAGTAAAACTTCATTACAAAGTGAATTCCTGCTCACCTTAAGAGGAGCAGCTAGTAATTGTGATTTACAAAGCCATCAAAACGATGGAAATGCTTACTTTAATCAGAACTGTAATTATGAGGAAATTTGCTGCAGGAATATTTGCTGACGGAATAAAGATTAAAAAGATCTGAATGTTGTCTGTCATAGTGCAGCAATTAAGATTTCAAGCCTAAGAGATCCTTGTGGAATGAAAGAATAAAGTAAATCCTGTCCTTTGATTACAGTGGAGAAAGTAAACTGCAACTGCTATTGTAACTTCTTCAGATAATAGTAGCAAATGTCTACAAATGGACATGGACACATTCAATGAATAGATTTAATTCCCTCTCTCAGGCTGGAATTGCCCATCAATAGAGCTACTTGTAATTAACTCCCTCTTATTAAATAATTCTCTTGTCTAGAATGTAACTAAACCACTAATCTGAAGAACCATTTTCCTTATTCCCAGGGCTGCTGGAGCCCCTGCAGCTGCCATGTGGAAGCTTGTAATATTTAACGCTGTTGTCTTTCCAATAATTTCTATACAGTTGTCTCTTCCTTTCAGGAAATAAAGAAGGTTTCATCCTTATTGTGAGCAACCTGCCAGATCTTGGCTACTGAATAGAAAGGAACAGTATGTATTAAGTGAAGTGAACTAAAATCTGTTGAGAAAACAGATTATTTTCTTTAATGATCTTAAATTGAGATATTTATTTTTCAGATAGGGATTTCCCACCAGTAAGAATGGTATTAGGAGGGAAAAACAATCAAATTTGGAACCTTACAAAGTTGCGTTCCCACACTTGCTGATGCAGCTGAGTCACAAGGGCGTGTGGAAATGGCACAGAGCAGAGCAGACCCTGTGTTAGCTTGAGGCCCAGTCTGATCTAATTAACCCTGCTCAGAGGCAAGGTTCATGAGCCTGGGTCCGTGGGCACAGGAGCTTTTGTTTTCAATTTGCTTGGAGCTGCCCTAAGGCTCTCTTGCAGGAGTGCAGCAGAGAGGTGCAAGTTACTAAAACACAGACAGGTACCAAGGCTCTGAGATGCCTGAGTGGTTTAATGCAGGGAGATCTCCTCATTCATGGCACCCACTCTCCTGGGCTGAGGAACTCTCTTAGAGCTGTAACTGTGCAGTCCTTTAGTGCCTTCCTACTCTCCCCACTGTCCAGCAAGTCAAAAAACAGATATTAATGAATGTAATGTCTCACTGCTTTTATTTCTAACTTCAAATACTTAATGAAAAAATCAGTTTAGAATAACTTTACGTTTTTTTTCCCTGTAAAGGTGTATTTTAAGAAAAATCACAATAGCTGTGCAGACAGCTCATCATTTATGAACTAAATAATAATTCTACTATTAGTATAATAAAGTGGATAGTCTTTCTTCTAAAATTATTTTTTACTGTCATCTTAGATGGTTTATGCCAAAGGAATTAATTCACATTAATTAGGATATTCACGTGGTAAACACAAGGCAGGGAATTATTTGTTTTTCCTAGAATATCAAGCTAGAGTCCTTCAGACCAGTAAAATATTGGTGTCATAAAACAGTTTAGCAATAACTTTCCAGTGAATAATTGACATTTTTAATTTCTGTCTCTTTGTGTGTCATTGGATTTCCCATGTGTGGATTTTCCATGGTCAGTTTTCTCTATTACTGCATTTACATTGAAATGGTAAATAATTAATGTCCTCCTTTTTTTCCCAAACCAATGCCCTAATATTGACCATTTTTCTTCTGGAATTACTTACCTACATCTTGTGGTCCCCAGTTTCTTAGCTCTGGGTGTTTTATATCAGTTTTCTAAAATGGGGTTTTTTATCCCCCAATCCGTTATACAGTTTGATACTTTGAGTGAATAGTTGCATGTATGAATTTCAAATTCATACATATTTGAACTAGTAAAATGCATTTACTGAAAAGTTTGCAGAGTAAATATAAAAATGGATACTGATTAGTCCAAATATAATTTCTAGTCTGTATATTTGCTATCAATTTGTTCCACCACATGCTTTCATCTATGTCTTGTACTTAAATGTTTTAGCAGAATTTGTTATAAAATGAGTTTGCTACTGAAATGTCAGCTCAATCTCACTTTTGGCTTAGCTATATTGAAAACTGAGAGTAGTGGTAATAATACTTAATGAAATGTCATCTGAATAGCTAAGTGATCTGGGGGTGCTTGGAGAAGAGAATAGATATAACTCTTCTCATTTGCAGATGGGGAAAACTGAGGCCTAAAAATAAGTGAAAACTTGCCCAAAGTCACTCAGGACTCTGGAAGAAAAGTCAGAATTACAATAAAAGTGTTTCAAGTTCCATTTCTCAGCTTGCCATTATAGGATCCACTGTTCAGTAAGCAGAGCCTGTGGCAAACATGTCATGGATCTGATGTAACCCTTTAATAAAGAGAAACTAGTTGTTAATAGTAAAGTAATATTTTCCCCTAGTACGAACTTCCTTCTAGATTTTCCTAAGATGTTCATCCTTTCAGCTAATTTATTTCACAAAAGTTCAACATACCCACTAAATATTTTTTAGTGAATAAATGAAAATGAAGACATCAAAAGCCACATTCAAGGCTTTTTTACCAATACATGGGAAATCAGAAGATTTTGCCATAATTTGTTTTCATTAGATATGTTCTTTTATTTTGTAAACCAGACAAAATCCAACTGGAAAACATTATGTTCCCCTAGCTCACAAAAGGCAAGGCTGTCCTGATCATGGTTTTCCCCTCTTGGTTATCTTCCCAGAACACCAGTGCATACAAAATGCTTCATAGCAAATTTGCCTTTTTATTTATGTATGTGAGTACTTCTTAATGCTGGCCCATAGTTCATTATTTCAGAATTCAGCAAGGTATCAGTATATTGTATTTGTCTCAGATTTCTGATAGATACATAGTATTTATATGTCTTTTCCTCTTTAGTGTCCTCCAGGCACAGTAGTGTGCTGTTCTCTGCCATCAATCTGTGTGTGTAAATTCAAGGAGGGAAGCTGTACCTGTTTGTGTGGTAGCCCATGTAAGCTGCAGGGGTCAGACTAATTTTCAAGCTGTATAATATTTTGAAGCTGCATTCTCATTATCAGCCCCCTTGTGGTCACTCAGAAGTACCTCCAGTGTTACCTGAACTGTCTGTCAGCAGGACAGAAGATATCTACTTCATTGAGGGGTTTTTGCCAGAGAGAGAGCACTCATAATTGCTGTGATCATACAAGCACAGTCACCTTTGGTGTTCCCAGTAGAACTTGCCTCCAGGACAATCCTGTCTGTGCAAGAGCTTCCTCGGCATGTACACAGAGTGAAGTCCTCTGAGGGATTTCCCCTCTTATTTTGTTAGATGCCTCCTTTTGATTTTCTCTTACCTGTTTTTTTATGTCTGAAATGAGAAGTATGAATCATTGTTTCCTCTGTTGTTTCTAACTTTTTTTTTTTTCTTGGTGTTCCTGGTCTTTTCTCAAATCAGTTTAAATTCCTTCAGCCCAAGAGTCTGTGAGGAAATCCTTCAGGTACAGATTGGTTTTTACCTAAATGGTGAAAGGATTTTGTTGCTGTTTCCACAAGGGAGTAAAAGAAAAGTAGATTTCTTACAAAGGCCTTTTCCCCCCCTTCTTTTAAATATATCTGTATTGTTTATTCTTTAAAGCCGCAGTGGAAGCTTAAGATGAAAGAGTTACATGCATAAGTTCAAAGCCTCTCTTGGTTGATCAGTATTCCCACAAGAAACATGGATGAGAAAAGGTAGATGAGCAGAGCCTAGCTGGATTCATCTCATTGGCTTGGGTAAAATGAAATAATAGGGAGGGGGGAAGGTCTCTTTTGTTTGTTTACTAGCTTTCATTTTTATTCCCCTCTAGGCACAAAACAAGCAAACAGAGCTCTATTTAAAAACAGAGCATGCCCTTGCTCCCACACACCATCTTCTCATAATCAGTGTCTTGGTAATCTTGTGTTAGACTTTATGAGCATTTTCAAGGATAAAAAAAAAAATCTAAAAGAGCACCTGGGGGGAAACTCTGCAGTCTCAGGAAAGATAATTTTCTACCTGATTGCATAAATAAGAGAAAAAATTGGTGTGTTGAACTTCTTGCATCTGTTAGTTTTTAGGCCATGATTCAGATAATTGTTTTTCCATAGGGTCAGGCTTCTATCTGAGCTCTTCAAAGTACTTCATCCCTGCATGTACATTCATTATATCATCACAAAATTATATCCAAAAGGAATTGCAATGGACTGCAGTGGATTCCCCAGAGACTTCAAGATTTAACAGCATGACCTGGGTTATGTCCTTCGCAGCTTTCTTCAGCCAGTGAGTTTACTTAATGAAGCTGTGGAAATTTGAAAAGCAGATGTATTTTTCTTATGCCTTAGGGAAGCAGCCAATCTTTAGTTGAGATGTTGAGAAGAAACTGCCTAATCTGCAATTGCCTGCCTCAGAATTTCAAGACCTGACAGTTCCAGTAGCAGCCTGTTGGAGACACAGCAGTGGAGTAACTAGGTTGATTGCCAGCTTTTATGCAGTTCTGAATGTTCTGAAAATCCTTATTTCTTTATTTTCATAAAGAAATGTAAGTTAGAGTTGCTTCAGCCCTAGGTGATTTGGAGCAGACTGTGATTGTGACAATGCATAGCTTAAAAGGAATTCCATCAGAAAATGGTTCAGTGCTTTTAAGCTTTGCTGTACAATGGGCTTTGTTCATTGCTTGTTTGTAGAGGTAAAATGTAATTCCCTCAAATATACTTTCTATCTACTTTCAGTACAATACAGAAAATGGTGTTGTACTAGTTCCATCATTTGCCACTATTAAATTAGAGGTTTGTTAACAACTCTGAGAACTGATCATTGAGATTGATGAAGAGATTTAAAGAAAATATGAGCTGTAATTGAATAATTGCTGATGTACAGGCAGGTTTTTAACCCTATTTGATCATAATATTTATTGAGCTTCACAGGACGCAGATGAGAACTAAGAGATCTCCTTTGTCCAGCAGCATAGTGGGTTACATAAAATGCACTTACTGAAATTTTCCCATTGCTAGTTGATGATGCTTGCACCTCTCATACTTGGTAAGAATAACTGTATCATTTTTGCCACATTCTTTTGGAAGGATGAAGAATTACTGGTTGATTTTGCCAAACTGCTCAGCACAGATGGAATTGTGTGATGGCTAATGCATCTTGTACTTTTGTGCCTATCAAAAGCAGTAGCAAACAACTGCTGGGTTTATTTACTCTCCCAGAGACCAGCAACTGGTGGATTCAAAAATGATGTTTAGACGGGTCCTTTGGCAGAAAGTCCTGTCCTGTGCTGGCTTCTCTTGTTAGGAACCAAATTCCTGTAATCACTGCTAAGAATCCCCGCTGACAGCATCTGTTTATTGGCTCAAAACTTGAGTCCAGAGGAATTTTAGTTCAGAAATACACAGTTTACTAGTTACATAGTCAGTACTCATACATCCCCTCAGGGTTTTTGAATGGCTTGTCTCTCACAGTGTCTTCATTATGGGAACTCATACTGCATGTATAAAAATTGAGATAACTGGTACAATTTGAGTGACATGCCATGCTATTAAAACCAAAATTCTTAAGGAACATGTAAGGGATGGTGGTGAAAGAGAGAGGGAAGCTTATGATTATGCAGAAATTTCATGTTCAGTTTTGCTGATTGGGAACATCTTTCACTCCCAGAACTTCTCCCACTGCAGATTAGTGTTAGAGAATCAGAGAAGGGTCAGGTTGGAAGAGACCACTGTGGGTCACCTGGTCCAACCTCTCTGTTCAGGCAAGGTCATCATAGGGCATGTGGCACAGAATTGTGTCCAAATGGAGTTGCTGGAGTCTGCATTTTCAGATGAGAGATAGACTGATCCTTCTGCGAGCTCAGCCAGCACCGAGGAACACCCTTCACTCTACTTTCATGATTCCTAAAGTCTACTTACAATATTCCAGATTTTAACCTTCCTTTTGAGAATTACAGGCTGCATTCAATGTCTTTTCAGTTGTCTCAGAAAGCTTTTAATGTAGTGTGATCTAAAGAAACAGTGACAATTTCCCCATTTGACCACCTTCACCCCCAAATACAAGATGGGATATGCACTTGAAAGTTGGAAATTTGTATGGAAGAGTTGGCCTTTGAGACATAACATGACAAATCATTCTCTGATTTTATCCCATGTTATCCCTCCCAGGTTTGGGAGGGTCACCACTGTTAGAGGAGAGGATTGAGCTATCACATGATCTTCCCACAGGGTGTTCTTAAGGACTGGAATTAAAGTGGTGATCCGAAGAAAAATTGCTTTCCACCTTATTGCAATAAATAACCTTCCTAAATAACCAGATTTGCTCTCCTGGTTGCTGTCTCACTTGACCTGTCTTTTCATTCTCTGCAGTCAATTTGCACTGTTAGATAGAGCTTCTGCTGCCTTTTGGAAGCTGTTCTCCAGACAGACTTTGTGTCTGGTGCAGCTACACACATCTGCTTTGTGTTCATAGAAGCCTAAGGCTTAAACAGAGAATCTTTGTCACCACCAGGCTAAAACTGGCATATGGCTGTTACAGGGAAGCTGTCAAACCCCACAGAGTGTCTGACTCTTGCTGCTCAGATGAAGTTCCAGAAACAACTCTGCCTCTGTGAGCAAAGTCCAGTCCATAATTGCACCGCAGAAAATAGTCAGATACAAGATCTTCTACTCTCCGCCCATATAAATGTGGTTGTAGACACCTAAAACACTGTCTGATACTAAGCTTTTATTATGGGAGGTAAATGAATGTTTATAAAACTGAAAATTTAAAAATTTTTTCTTAAATTGTAAGACTAAGAATCTCTTAAGCCATAAAGGATGTGAACAAGCATAATTGAATAGCTGAAGCAAAGTGGTGGTTTTGTTTTTTTGGTGAGGGGACAGCCTGCTGACATTTTTTCCTTCTGACATCCTGTCCAGAAGGAGAAATTCTTTTAGAATTTGCATTCCTGGATCTTTGTCAGGTTGTGCTAGGATGGCTATGAGGAGCAGTTTGCAGAGATGCTGGGGACTGCTGGGCAGTAATTCAGGCATTGAAAAAGGCAATGCTGAAAGTGCTGCTGCTGAAACGTCATGTAAAAGACACAGATCTGATTGTTGTGTTGGTCTGATATGTGCAGATTTACAGTCATTACTGTCAAAACAAAAGGCAGCATCTCACAGGGAGGGAACAAAACTAAACAGTTTTCAGAAGCATAAAGGTAAGTGTCAAATATTTCACTTTATTAGTTCTCATAAGGATTAGGGAGGCAGGGAGCATGTCAATGGGACTGAATAATTATGGCATACATAATCTTTTTGACAATATGTGTTTCTCCATTGGGCAGGGACCACTGAGAAGAGGTGGGCTCAGCTTGTAACTCCAGCCTCCCATTTTTTTATTTCTATGGATATGTTTTCAAACACTGATTGAGGAGTGAACCTGAAAGTCGGTGAAGTGTTTGTAAATTGGAAGATTAAAGTGGGTGAAATCTTTAAGAGGGAATAGTTTAATCCTGTACTGTACAAAAGCAAAACAAAATCCTTCATTTCAGTGCTTGTGCTCCACTTCTCAGTGACCTTTTTTATTGCAGAAATGGCCATAGCTGTAACAGATCCCAAGTAATAATAAATTAGTGTTGAATT
Organism: Motacilla alba alba; assembly: GCF_015832195.1. Classification (NCBI taxonomy): domain Eukaryota; kingdom Metazoa; phylum Chordata; class Aves; order Passeriformes; family Motacillidae; genus Motacilla; species Motacilla alba. Next base: position 10,148,385 of record NC_052021.1, on the reverse strand, counting down.
TAGTCCACAGAATTTGCTACACAGGTCTGTAGCATCCCTACATTTCTTACACTAAGCTTATAGCAGGTTGTTGTGCCAGTCTGAATAGGACTCTGTATGGCAAATGCCAGTGACAAGTTGAATTTAGTCAAAAATTAGGATTTGTACTGACTCTTCCAGAGGTTAACCTGATGTACCTGTAAGCTCTCCAGAGATTTGTGTGGCTTACGAATGCCATGTACGTGACCACAGTAGGACATGTTGTGAGTTAGATTCATGTTTGCTCCTGTGGAGTGTACAGAAAACAGCAAGGTCATTTTGCTCAAGTGTTTTAGCAGTCAGGGTTGCAGCGTTGTTCCAATGGGAGACACATTTGTCAAAGCAGAAAAGGCTTCCCACCACATGGAGCAGCCGTGATTCTTTGCTGCTTTTTAGTCATTTCTGCTGTTAGTGTCTACATTTTGTTGACAAAATAAGTTTTATTTGTCAACAAAGATTTATTTGAAATCTTTACTTTCTGGTGTCCTCTCATTGTTTGGGGGAAGAAGAGTGTTCTGTAGGATGAGGACATTTGCATTCTAGGTTGGTTTTGTGTGAATATGGTCCATGGTGGTACAGCTCCCTAAGCACCTGCTTACCTGGTGCTGTGACACTGTTAACAGCAGCTGAGGTTTCTGTTTGCACGTTCCTAAGGAAATAGCAGTTCCTAATGTATTTTGTAATGGAAGTTCTACTTGGCAATGTTGTTTTCCAGGCTGATAAAACCTCTGAGGCAAAGGACTCTTTTCTGTACTATTTGTTTGCACAGTGAATTACTCTAAGAGATTAACCAGAAATTAAAACTAGCCAGTGGCAATGGGATGTTCTTCTGAAATAAAGTATATGTTTAATATGTATTCAGAATAGAAAGTTGTTTGCATGGGTTTAATATCCCAGTGGATCGGAGTCTCATGATATTTTGGGAATCCCATGTTCTAAATTGTGCTTCTAGAAGTTTCTCAAGTGGAAGACAGATGAGGTTTTGCCTGAGCCTTCATTTTAGCCCCATGAAGTTAGCCATGTAATGAGATTATAGAGCTGTGGACATTTCCAACAGCAGCCATTATGCTATTAGCAATTTCAAGAGCATAGCATGTCTGAAACTGGAACAAAGAAATTGAAAGCCAGGAAATAAATCTGGGACAAAAGTCACTGATTTTTTTTTCCTTTTTTTTTTTTAACAATCTAGGCACTTAGTAGACCCTGAGGTCTCTTGAGAGTTGTGATGAAGAAGTTTGTGAAAACATAGATTGTACCTAAGGCAAATGAAAGTATTTAATGCATAAGCACTAATAAATACATTTGTTTTCATCACACATAAAATGTTTTGTTTCAAAAACTTGTTCAGTCAAGCACACGATCAATATGACTTCTTTGTGCACAGAGATGTCAGAAAGTTTCTTGTTCCTGTTACAACTGCTTGGATATAAACCCACTTTATGTATAGAAATGGTGAAAAAGAATGTTTAGATAGTCATAAGTTATAAATTATTGGTATTTGCTTATTGCTTCTTTGAGACAGTTGAAACATGAAGCAGAACTTCCAAAATCATACAAGATTTTTGAACTTATGTGCCACCATTATTGCCTGGAGTCAAAGTTCTTCTGTGGGGAGTTATTGGCTTGAATGAAAGACTTGCCAGAAAGAGTAATGGGAAGTCTTCAGACTTCAGAAAGAGTAATGGGAAGTCAGTTGTTTGTGGTAATGAAGAAGGTCAGATTTCTGATTCATTGGTGGTTAGAAGGGCAAAAGTATTAGCAAACAAAATAAAGGAAAAAAATCTTTTTGAGTGGGAGGAGGACGACAAGTTATCTACAAAGGATCTCAATGGAAAACCCTACCTTTATAAACATATTGATGAAGCAAAAAGGACAGTTAAAATCCATACACATGAATGATGGCCCTCAGCCTTAAATACAAAGGTACTTTGTTCAGATGTAATATAGTTCTGCTTTTAATTTTCCATAATCAGAAGTTGCTGTTCAAAATTTGAGGTACTTTGGACTCACGTTTGTCAGGGTCTCATCTTCAATGTTGACACTTTTTTCTCTAGGATAAAAGTAGCCATAATCCAGGAAAATTCTAGGCTTGCCAAAATTCACAGACACACCGTATTTGTATGTCTATGTGTTCCACAGCCCTAACGTATTGTATTTTCACATTTTTCCATCTCTGCAAGTGTTTTCTTATTGAATTGTCAAATTGCTGGGTGGCTTGAGTAAGTGCATCGAGGTCCATAAATTGTTTGCTGTAGTGATCAGCAGGAAAATATATGGACTGAGCTTAACCATTAGGTTACTGGCCAAAATAGGTGTCTTTGGATATTTTCAGTTGTTTATGCATTTCCTCTCAGAGAGAATTGCCTCTTGAAACACAGGATTAGTTATTTTCCCTGTATATTGAGTAGAGTTTTTTGGAAGAAAAAAATTTATTACCTTTTGTATGGGAAATTATACAGAACTTTGGGGCACTGCAGGGTCACAGTTCATGAAGTGCCGAGAGGCAGCTGTGCAGGGCATGAGGGGTTTCTGCATTATGCTAAAGAAATAAAATCATCTTTGGGAGACTTTGTACATTCAGGAATTTGTTCAGCTGTAGTGAAAGGACTTCCTCTAGAGGCTGGTACTGGTTTTCAGAGAGGGAAATCTGTAATTTCTGTAAGCAGCCAATCTTAATGTAAACATTGGTAGTTTTCACAGGACTAATTGATGTATTAAGCTTGTTTTGCTGAACCATATGCAACAGATTAAGGCCAGCAATCATTTTTCAAACACAAAGGACAAAAAGCAAGTTATATGCAAGGGTAGTTCTAGTGTACAACTGGAGTTGGTGATAAGTTTCACAGTATCTCTCCACTATGACAGCGACACCATTTTGAGACCATGACAAGTAATTTGTAACAGAAATCGCTACCAATGGGCAGGGCAAACTCAGCTTGGTGAATAATGTGTTCAGGGACTGCTACCACATTCTCTGCTGTGGTCTGTGAATGAGCAGGCTTGGGATGCAGATGTTGCTTGAGGGAATTATGCACATCTGCTCCTGTCACTTCTGTAGTGCTTCCCAATACTCTATTGTGCGGTATCGACTAACATGGCATCCTGTGGTTTTAAGTCAGAATGGAAGGGTCTTCTATAGTTTTGCTCCAGATCTACTGTACTACTGCAAATTGATATAATTTATTGCTACAGTTTCATCACAGAGAAAACCCCACTTTTCAGACTGATGTAAAGGCTCCCCTGAAGAGGAGCTGGAAAGAAAGAGGAGTGCTGACATGCTGATTTTCAAATGCTTGCTGGTAATACAGGCAGCTGCATTGCTCCAGCAGCCATGTGGCTAACTCAAAGTTTGCCTGGCATTCACATGGTAAAAGTGCTTTTCATGATAAATTTGCTCTGCTAACCTCAGCACTTTTTAGTCTCTGAGGTACACTTCTATCTCTGATGAAATTGAAATTCAGTGCCATTGGAGTTGTTCTATGCCTGGAGAAGAGTGACTGAAAGAAATGAACCTATGTTTTCCTATCTGTGTTAAGAAAGAAAAAGAGCAGACTATGAAACAGCAGCAGTAAACTTCCTGTGTTCCCAAACTATTTAATAAATGGATAGCTAACACTTTCAATCAGAAATATGGTAGCATAGCATGAAAATCCTTGAGATAAAGCACGCTGGCCTAATGCAGTCCCTTGTGAAACACCACATGATCACATGATAGAGTCAGGCAGTGTTTAAATATCAGTAAAACAAATGGCCCCTCATGCAAAGGGCAGGATTTCTTATAGCAAGGGGAGTGTAGCCAGTGTACATCATGGACACCAGATTTGTGCTGAAGTAAGATACAAATATCTGTCCACCCAAACAGCAGCTGTGCACATGATATTTTCAGAATGTGAATGCTAAAGTAGGCGGTATCCATAGGGTGGCCAAAATTACTTCACATCAATTAATCTGCTTCGAATAATGGCATTTATCCATTTAGTCCTTAATGATCCCATTTTCTTGCTTACTTTTTGACATGATTATCTTTAAATGTTTGTTTGAAATGAGTATGTATTCAGGTGGGCTGGATTTGGCTGGGGTACAGTTGATTTTCTTTGTGGTGGCTGGTATTGGGCTGTGTTTTGGATTTGTGCTGAACGCAGGGTAATAGTAAAAAGACATTTTTGTTATTGCTGAGTAATGCTTACACAGAGCCAAGGCCTTTTCTGCTGTTCATATGACCTCTCATGCAGGTACCATCCCCATGTGTGAGGAGAGCAGAGCAGATTAGAAATAAGGGCATAGCTTCATAAAGAAGTATTTGCAGAGGGAATTTCCTTGACTAAGGAGAATGTCTTGACCACATGAAGGCAATTTTATGACCCCTTTCATGCCACTTAGTTTCTAAATAAATACCCTGTAGGGCAATCTTGTCTGGAAAAGAGCAATAGTAGATTATTAAAGCCAAAAGATAAAGAACAAGCCAAGTTGTTGAGCTGTGCACATTACATTGTCTGCATGTAAGTGAGTTACATTTGCAAGGGGAATAAAAACAGAGCATATCACTGATGTGCAAGCCTAATTAATTAAACTCAACCAGATAAACAGGACAAAGCATGAAACTCTATTATATCCACTAAAGTTCCTGTTTCTCAAAACCTCTCACAAAGAAATACTATCTGGCATCATGCCAGCAAATCTGAAGTGTTCTGGACTACATAATTTATCAGGGGTAACCAATTACCTTAATCTTCTGTGATTTCACTTCCTAGTATGAATAAACAACTTTTATATCACTGTTTATCCTAAAATACAACTGAATATCATTGCTTTAAAGTACAAGAGCCTTGAATCTCCTCTCCTTCGGGGACAATCTAATGACTTCTGCCAACTGTTGTACTCTGATAACTCTTCTTTGCAAAGACCTCCTTTTATCAAAAAGTGCTTTATTATACATATGCTTGGAAATAAGTGTTTTGAACTCAATTACATAAGCAACCTGTAACTATGAAGTCTCTGGGAAATGGCTGTTAAAAAAAAAAACAAAACAGGACAGTAAACCAGCTGTTTGCTTTCTAGTATACAGAGAGCTGTTTTAACTCTATTTTCTCTGGCTTTGAATTAGCAGTATAGCCAAGTGTCAGTTTGGGTGTGAAGGAGTTAGTTGACTCAGATGTCTGTGTCTGTGGTTGTTCACTGCATGCTTTCATTACATTCTACCTTAGGAAAATGTTTCATGAACCCTTTCATCTGTGTATCTGCCAGTTTAGAGAATGCTTCTTGTAGCTTCCTAAGCAGAGTTGTGGGATGCACCCACTGTTTAATCGTGTGAATTTAATGTGTGGTGTTCTTTCAGCTGCACTGTGGCTTTGCACAGTGAACAACAAACCCGGAGTGTCCAGCAGTGTGAGGGTGAAGGTGACAAGCACGGTCCCTGAGCAGTGGAGTGGTCCAGGAGCTGTTGCCCAGCTGGGAGGGCTGTGGTTTCTGCAGCGTGTCAGCAGTGTTAGCCGTGTTATTGATGGCAGCTGCGCGGGTGGAGGGGGAAGCTGAAGCAATGCATGCCTGCAATTTACCTCTTGCTTTTAGCCTCTAGCATGCCAGCAGAGAATGGTTGCAAAGAATAAAGTTTGTGATGCAGATGTAAAAGAGGTCTTGGCTCAGCGCTTGAGCAGGGTTTGGTTTGGGCATGGGCCTCTGTGGAAGCCGGGCAATGTGTTATGCCTGTGTGTTATGAGACTTTGAGGGAGTTAGCATCAAAGAAAGCCTACAGTTTTGTCCTTTCCATTTCTAATATAAAATTACTTTTTTTCATTTTCTCTTGTCATTTATAAATGTACCTCCAGTTTCTTATTCTTTCTCTCCCCTATCTAATTATATTTTTTAAAAAGGTGCCGTTTTCTGCAGCATTTGAGAGGCATTGGTAGCTCCCTTTCTTTTGGCATCCTAAATAAGATGAACACTCTCTCATAGCAGTATAGCAGTGGGAGGTTAACAATCACCCACTTTAATCAAAAAACTTTACATTTCAAATGTAATCTAGATCTAGGCTGGGGAGAGCTTTCAAAAAGCTGTGATATTGAACTAAATGGCTGCAGCTTAGTTGTTATAATTGGCTATTTTGGGTTATATCATAACTCATTTCTTTTCTGTGGATGCTTTTGATCAAATGGAAAGAAAATATATTTAAAACAACTGCTGTAATTAAGATTAAATTCCATACTTTTATTGTATTTTTGTCTTCTAATAAGCTATTACATTTTTGGAGTAAAATGTAATAGCTTATAGCTTTCTGTCTTACTGTGGTACCTCCATTCTTGACCACATCTATTCAGAAAATACACTGGCAACAGTTTTTTAGAATAAAACCCATTTTATTTCTGTTGCTTCAGAATTTGCAAACTATCATATTTTTATTGCCTTTTTAACACCTTGGATTTATAATGTTCCTTGTGAGCTGTAAATGAGGACAAAGGGAGGGCTAAAAAAACCCCAATAGAAAAATTTGTTAAAAGTTTGTGCATGGCTTACACTTCACTATCTTCTGTGGCTTGAGGACCAAGGCCTCTGACCACTGAGCAGGCATGAATTTTGCTACTGACTTTGGAAGGGGTAGGTAGAGTCCACATAGCTCTGCTCAGACCCTAGTACTTTCAAATTACATTACTCAGTTCCTCACAAAGAGGTTCTTGGTTTCTTCCACAATTTGGCTTTCCAGCAGGTGATTTGGTCACTATCTACAAATAAAAAATGCTTTTCATTTTCAAAATTAGGAATTAGTCTCAGGAGGTAAGTACTGGCTTCATGCCACTAAGAATGGACTTAGAAGGATTTAGCAAATCCATCCATGCAACTCTGTTTTAATTGCTCCTGCATTGCTCGGAGTAAAATTTTACTGACAAATATTCAAGTGCCACCATTTAATCTTTATGACTTCTCTTGCTAGAATATGTGTGCAAATCACATTCTCTGCCTGACAAAGCAAAGATCACTCTATAAGCCTTCCTTGTGCTTCTCCTCAAAATGCTTTTAGAACAACAACCAAAAAAAATATATGTTCCACAATGGGAGCAGCTTCCATGCTACCCTCTTTTCTGTTCATCTCATCCTGTTTTTACTAGCTCTGAGGCTATGAAGGACTCCTCAGTTCTTTGGGCTGAGGAGCAGAGTAACAGACCATGCTATTGCTGAGAGGACTCTGCTCCTTTCATGCCATTGAGAAAGGCAGGTACTGAGGGAATGGATCTCCCATCCATATTCTGGAACTGAGATAGTTGCCTCAGTATCATGGTCATGGTGGTTTAATGTTAATAGCCATTTCTCTGGGTGACAGGGATATTGTTCAAAACAAAAATCAACTAAAGGATGTTAATTTTGGTTTTCATTACATGCTTAAGGCAAAAGGGCTCCTGTACTCTGGATAATTTTGCCATTGATTAATCACCTTCAGATTACTCTGATGGCACTTACTTTGTGTGGTTTAATTATGTTTTCTTGTAGGTTTGACTTGTCTGCTAACACTAATGTTAGGTTGTGTTTGGGGTTTTTTGCAGCTAATGTAAATTATTCCCTTTTTTCTGCCTTTATTCATAAAGAAGCCTGTAGGAAGGATACCAGATACCTTGCAGAAAATACCAGATGCCTCGCTTTTCTTACCAATTCCCTTCCAGAAATCCATGCTGACTACTCCAAATCTCTTGCTTGGTTTTATACGTTTAAAAGTAGTTTTCAGGATTATTCACTCCATCAGGGATTGAGTTGTGGTTGACCACCTGACAGTTCCCCAGATCCTTCTTCTTGCCCTTCTTCAAGAGAGGAATATTTGATTTCTTGCTGTCCCAGAGAGCTTCCTTTGATCACCATGACATTTCAAAGGTAATTGAAAGTGCCATTGTAATGACACCAGCCAGCACCTTTAGCACTTGGGGATGCATCTCATACATTCTCGCCTTTCCCCATTTTTATCTACAGCTTGCAAGTAACACTAGTTAATTAAATATATGACTATGTCCAAATGGCAACTATTTCACAACCATCTTTTTCCCCTTAAAGACATAGTTATCTCTCTCTGCTCATCTATTGAGCTCTTGCCCAATGGTACTTTATCAGGTGCAGAGTTTAAAATCTTCGACAAACGTAACAGCAAAGTCAACTGCTTCTCTTACAGCAAGGAGGGAGGGAAGTTTGCATTTCTAATTTTATGGTAATAATTATCCTACTGTCATTATTCTGTCTCATGCTTCAGCGCAGATTCATGAAGCTGATATCATATGCCTCCTAGGCTGGCTCTCTGAGAAGTGGATAAAATTATGTCTTTTTACAAGCCTGCAGGGAAGAGCTAATTCAACCAGGTTAGTCATGATTTATGAGCATTTATCCTAATCAGCTTTTCTGACAAGCCTCCCATTGGGATCCCACTAGGTTTGAAGCAGACACAAAAATCCAGTTTCATTTCTCATTCTGAGATGTGCAGGACTTTTCCATTCAGAGACTTCCATCTGAACACTTGGTAAAAGTGACTTCAACTGTAACTGCCATGGAAAGTTTCTAACTATTTCTGACTTGTTTCCAGCAGCTTCCCTGGGCCACTGAATATATTGTGTAGCTCATCTCTGCTTCATGTTAGGGGTGCTGCTGAGCATTCAGGTGGTGCTTCACTTTTTCAATGAATACCAATCTTAATGTTTATTACCATTCCAAAATCACCCTTTTGGTGTAGTTATCTCTTTGAAATGTAAAGAAATGGAAGCAATTAAATTAAATATTCTCTCAAACAAGGAATTAAACAGAATTTGGGGCTGCTCAATCTTTTTATTTTCCCTGTTTTCCTTCAAGCAATGGATTTTTAAAATAATGTAAAAAAAATTAAAAATCCATCACTGCACACTGAACAGTTGCTGACTTTTGGGGACACTTGACAACAGTTTCACAGATGGAGAAGTAATTCAAGGGCTTCTGTGATGTTCTGAATAACGATTTTTGACCCGGACCTAGTGATGGTTTTATTGCCTCATGTCCAAAAGGGATGTTATCTTCTGTGACATTTTTTCTGGTTACTCCCTCCAAGAGTGACATTTAGAAGGAGGTAAATGTTCATTAGATGGAAGCTGTAATTCTGATGTGCTTAAGTGCCTACATATCTCCTGAGAGCACTGGACTTTGCTTTTTGAGGAGGCTGATGAGGTACTGAGCAAGGCTTGCCACTGTCTCTTAATGCTTCAATAATCATTTCCTTCCATATGCTTTTCCTTTAGAATTTGGCTGTTAATACTCAGTGTGGCAAGCAGCACTTTTAAAAAAACTGGAGGTAATTACAAAATTCACATGTAAATTGGGAGGGCATGAGGAAGCATTTGTTACTTTGAATTAACAGACCTAGTGAGGTTAAGGATTTTGGCAATATGGTTTATGTTATCATTCCAACCACAGTTCTGCTCAGATGTATATGGAATCTAACCTGGGGAAGCCAAGCTCAATTGGAAGGATAATTAATTTGTAATTTTACTTCAGCTCTGAATCGCTCATGTGCAAACCATGACATTTAAGGGAACATGAAACAATGGCTCACGTCAGGTGCAAAGAGCATTGTTAATATTCTGGAGAATGGTGGGGATTCTTTGGTCTCAGAGTTATGTGAGCCTTACAAAGGAGGCGCAGTTCCAGCAGGTTTCACTGCATCTCATGTCCGTCTGTGATGGACAGGCTAGGATCTTCCTCTCCAAGGAAGCCTGAGGTGTTCAGCTCTTCACAGCTCCTTCTGGCTGCTGACATCTGGAGTTTCAATACCAAGCAGGGTAGCTGGGATTCAGCTTTCTGGAAGGAGGTCAACCAATATTTATAAGCAGCAGAAGTGGTCATCCATTTAAACTTCTGTAGCTGCTGCTTACAACCTTAGCTGTACACACTCCCTTAACCTGCACCTGAGAGCTTAGTTGCTTAATAAAAGATGAGATCTTAGTTAATTAATTAGAGGAAAAGCTCTTACTAGCTGGAGCAGCTTTTTAAAAAGCAGTAGTAACAGCATTTATCTGCCAGGAAAACTAGAGGTGAGTAAGTTCCTACAGCCAAATGAATTAAAAGTAAAAAGAATAATGAAGTGTGTTTAGCCACATTTGCAGAAAGTGTATGGAGCATAGGTTCACTGAAAGCCATGTCCTTGAATAGATTTATACTGCCAGGAGATTTGCTTGTATTATCAGTGCCTTCATGAGCACACTTTTTCACCTCATTTGCAGTTCTTATTCTTTGATGGCATTTTTATTTAAAAAAAAAAAACCATCACTGCTTTTTAGTGGGAGAGTATGCACTTTAAAAATGTTTCAGAGAAACTGATGATTCCCACTCACCACTCAGGTAAGGTTGAAATATTTGAACTGCTATCTACTTTTTGGGTAAAATATGTATTTCTTTGGTTTCTTGGGCACAGTGATAAAAGTATTCAAAGTTCTTTATAGCTTATGCAGGCAGAGAGTTTTTCTTCTGAAAACCATATTTAGCTGAAAAAAGGGAGAGAGGATTAGTCCACAATCGAAGTCCACTTTCAGTGTGGGCTTATTACAATAATGCTTTTGTACATACAGTTTTCATTTACATTTAGAATTAGCTTCTGCCCACCCCTACTTATTGTCATACAAATAATTGGTGACTTGTGAAAAATGAAGTATTTTACCCTGTAAGCCTTACAGGCAAATACTTTTTACTGGAAGAAGCTCATCTTTGTCTCTGATGGAAAAGAGTTTCCTCTGCTATTCTCTGTAGCTAGGAGCATTCCTTTTAACAGGTAACAAAGCATCATGCCGCAGTCCAAAGGCTGCCTTGGGGAAATCTAAATATTCCTTTATAGGAAGAAAGAAAGAAAAGCAGACATTGGCAGGTATTCAGAATACATCAAATGCCCCAAAGCATAAATTTGCAACTCAGGAAAAATTAGTGTCCTATATTATAAAAACATTGATGTCAATTTTTAATATCCTAAAGTTCAGGGATGTTCAGTTCCAGAATTGTGGCTCAAAAAGAAATTAATCATCTAGAAATTGTGGTGACAGATTCATGCTCAGAATATTTATACCACGGTTGTGATTGATACATGAATTTGGACAGTTTATTTTGTCGATTTGCCTGTGCTATTTCTCTGTCACCAGTTTGGTGTTGGTGTTCATTATTACAGAGCATGAGGTGTATTCCTGAGCACACAGTGACCTCCTGTTAGCAGTTGTATCTGAGAAATTTGCTACAGATTATTAGCTCTCTTTTCAACAACTTTTAGTTTCAATTGGGGCCGTTCTTTCAAAATGTTGTGGGGGAAGCCTGCCCCCAGCTAAGAGTAGGCAAATGACTTGCAGGGCACATAACTGGTGTTATAACTGGCACATAATTGGTGTGCGTTAAAAAAACCCAACGAATTTTGCATGTGTTTAGTGAAGTAGCCAGCTGATGTCATTGCAGGCAGCAGAGCAGTCCCATCTGGCATGCTGCCACAGCTCCAAACTTTCTCAGTCAAAGCTGCCATGAATGTACACACTGATAGACATGGAATTACGTGCTCTGGATGGAATCACGTGCTGTGGATGAAATCCTGCTTCTGCTGAAGTCAGTGGCAAATTTCCCATTGATTTTTCTGGAAAGCAGTAACTTTGTTTCATACACCCAGCCTGAATTACATTATGCTAATGTTTTACCTTGCACACACTAAAAATGGCACTCTGTATTTGTAGTCTCTCAATAAATACCAGGTTATATCAGCTTGTACACTACAGGTCCTGCAAATTCAGCAGAGAATTTGCCAGGTCAACAGACTTGCACTGACTTGGGCAGTAACACCTATAAAAATGTTGGGTTTGTCTATGCCTGTATCGTGCTTCCATTGATGTTCAAACTAGAGCAAGCTCAAAGTTTGTTCACCACCACTACCAAGACCACTTAGAGACATTCACTTCACCCACTTACAAATGGATTCATAGCTTGTCCAAGTTGAAAAGGAATTGAATTGTAGCTGCATGATTCCATGCTGATGTTGGAGATTAAATGCCTCCAGAGGCTGAAGGTCAGTGAGTTTGCCCACACTTCAGTTTTCCAGGGGCCATTGTTACCCATGTTGATTTATATCAGTCAAGCCTTGATCTAAATTACTCCTCCATTCTTTGGAAAAATGCTCCTGTCCTGGAAGTAGTCCCACCTGTACCTGTAATAGCCCCAATGTAATTTCATGGTCTTCTCTGGATTTATATCCTGGGTGAGCCAGCAGGAACGAGTTCCTTAGGTGTGATAGACAAAACAGGCAATAAAAGGTGTATACAGGGAGACACACAAAAAAGTCTACAGCTTTATGAGACAGCTTCAGGAGCAGTATTTGTCTAACCCAGAGAAATGAATTGAAGGCTGTCAGGAGCACAGAAGGACGTTTGCAGTGGCAGCAAAACAGAAAGACAAACAATCCAACTAAGGCTTTTGATCTATCAAAAGAAGAAAATTCTCATGAAGAGCAGATGAGCAAAACATATTTTGTGCTTCCTTTCCTTTTAGCACTGAAAAGCAAGGAAGATTTATGGATGCCTGACAGGTGTTTTCTTTATGATGAAATGCACCAAGAAATACTTTTAATACTGGTTTAATGAAAACACTGCTGGTTTTCTTTATTTTACAGTTTGGACTGTGTTTGTTTTTTGATAGTTTCCAGCATAACTTTTTTGTTTAGGGGTGATGGGTTTGGTCGTTTGTTCCCCACCCTGAGAAGTTAAATCTATGTGAATTGAGCTGTACATTAATTGTAACACTAAAAAATCAATAGTTAAACCAAAATGGGATGTCAGTGTGTAATGGTATTCAGTAAATACACTAAGCAGGGAAGCTGTCCTCTTTTTGGATTCCAGTTATGTCTGGTAACTATAATGAGTGTTTCTTACAAAATGCTCTGGAGTGCCAGGGATAAAGTAAAAAGTGTAACTGGCTGAGCTCTTAAGTTCAGGTGTGATATCAGTGGTGATCTGTCAACGACATTTCATTCCAAATGAATACTGACTGAAAATAAAATGCAGTCTATAATGTAAAAATATTCATGCCTAAGCTGCCAGAAATGCTGTAATTATAGTCACCTCAGTTCATTATATTTTTAGATACAGTGCTGATCATATTTACTTCAGAGAGGTTATTGTGTTACTATCCTTCTTTAACAGCCCTGGCCTATGTCAGATTAAAAAAAAGGAAAAAACCTGAAAAAACAACAAATCAACAAAAATACCCAACCAAAAAAAAGCCTCAGAACAAATCTTTGTAAAAAAGAACTTCTCCAAAATGGAAGTTGCTATAAAAAAATGAAATATACCAAAGTGTTTCATATGTTGTAGTTTGAATTATTGTTTACTTATTTAAGGGAAACATAATTAAAAGATAAATTTCCTGTACACACCACCTCATTTATTTTATTAAAAATGATTACTCATCTTCATCTTTACTTAATTTATAAATAATCAAGGTCATGATGTGCTGAAAAGAACAAGAAAAATGTCAAGTTTGGCATTCCAATTCATTTAATTCATTCAAATGAAGGACTACAAAGGCCTCTTTTGAGCTGTAGAAGACAAATACTGTAAAGATAAAAGCAGAAATAACAATCCTGAAATATTGCTAGGTAAATGAGGCTAGATTGAGCAATGGTCTTTGTTTCCTCAGTTTGTCACAAACTTTTAGTGTTGTTTAAACTGGGAATATTGGGCATTGTTTTCTCACTTCTTCAGAGATGTACATGGAAATGTATCCTGGACAGGGCTTGAGCAGTGCACTCCAAAGTGCACTCTCAGCTATTGTGGTGTGGAAGAAAATATTTTATGTATCATTAGTAAAATATTGTTTTAAATTGTGCTTATTTCACCTTTATGCCATTCAATTTCCATTCCTTTTTTATATATGTTTTCATAATGGAAATAATATGTTAGTAAAGTAGCACAGGTACATTATTTAAAAATGTAAATATATGGGAGGCATATTCAAAAAAGCTTACTGATAGCATGTGAGATCAAAAGCTATTGATCTGGAGAGCAATTATCCACATGACAGGCCTGACAGGTCCACACTAGATATGGTTTGTGATCATACAATTGTCTGGTGGTATTGATCATGCATGGCTGCATGCAGAACGGTTGCAAATGGAATTAAATCAGATTAGGTGCTTGAAGAGTTTACAGAAAGGTTCCTGCTCATTTTTAGAAGATAAGGCTAAAGATGTTAGAGAGGTGATAGGAAGGTTAGAAGGTTAGAGAGGTGATAGGAAGGTTAGAAGGTTAGAATGCAACTCAGAAAAATGAAAGCAAACAGTTTTAGGAAAAATAATCCAAATAATCAACGGTGACACAAGAAATCTGTTAACCAGTTGTGCAGATAGAGAGTTATTAGATAAGGGAGGGGGGGAAGTTGAAATTTGAAACAAAGTAGCACAAATGGTCAGAAGGATTTTGAGTTGTACTGTGGATACATGCATTATGGAATAGGAATTAATAATTTATGTTGACTTGGCCCAAGTATGGCTCTGTCTGGAAAATTACATTTTCCCCAGGGTGTTGCTGTATCAGAAACCTATGAACACCAAAATGGAAGGAGTTTAGGACCAGTAAACTAGTATGGGAAAGATATCAGTTATGAGATTATGTATAGAAATTAAAAGATTTATTAAAACACACCTGTCCTGCAAAAGAAAGGAGAGGAAGCAGACAAAGGAGACTAGGGTGAGGTGACATGGCTTAAAACATTCTGAGTGGTTCAGTGAAGAGCAGAAGAAATGAGAGAAGTTTTAACCAAAGAAAAATAATGATGGTTTCTATATAAAATTCTTAATGGCAAGAGGATGATGATCAATTGCTTAAATTTTGATGACATTCCTGGTACTACGTGTTTTCCAAGAACATAAAAAGGTGTTTCAAAATTTAATGTTTCAAAGATGGACAAGAGCTGAAATAGCACAGGTCTCTGAGATCAACAGGGAGTCTGTCTTGGCACTAGATTATTTTATATTTTTGGTTGTGGTGTTGTGGGAGGAAAAATATGAGGCATTAACACTGAAGTTTAGATGATGGCTCCATGTCATGCAAGGATGACAGAAGCACTCAGTCCATTCCTCAGTCCATTTCTATGGGTGTGTAGGCACACTGGGATGGTGGGTTGTGGCAATCTGTGGTTACTGAGACTGCCTGGAAATGCTTCTGTATGGTGAGGAAAGAGGTTGTTATCTAGGGGCTTGCTATGAATAAGGTGAAGCACCTGTGTAATTGTTTGCTAGGATCAGCACAATTATTTTTTAATTGGGAATTATTTTCCAGATCAGATTCAAGGTTGCTTTTTATTAAAGTCAATGATTTGTCTTCCCTTGCCCTCAAGAAATTCACTTTTTTAAAAGAGCAGTTAACTGCTGATGTAGTTTTCAGCATGAAGTACAATTGATTTAAAATATAAAATGAGCAACCCTAAGTGAAGCATCTTTATGAAATGATGTAACCCTTTTCTACTGCGTTTAAGTCATGCTATTTCTGTTTTTGCACAACTCTCCACAGAGCTGCCCGAGAGCAGTTATAATATGCTTTGAAGGTCTTGTGGCTTTTGTAATGCACTAGACAAATGTAGACATCAATCAAACGTAATTTGCTTCTGCCAGCAACTTCTTATCCCTCTGAATAAAAAACTGCCACAAACACACCACAAAACTAATCAGCTTACCTTCTGCAGTTCTTGTGTCAACACACTAAAATCGTTCACCGAAGTATGTCTCACAGAAGTGTTCCTCTCCTGCTGATCCCAAGGTGCTGGTTGTCTTCTGTCATTGTATTGCACATGTTGCCGGTGTCTTAACTGGCTTAAAAGACTTTTTGCAACATAAAATGACAAGACTCACACTGACACAGTTCTGAACTCAGAATGCAGATAGCTAACCACAGGAAATTTAAACACTAAAAAACTTCCTGCTGTAGGCATGATCAGGGACTGGAGCAGGTTGTCCAGGGAGGTTGTAGAGTCTCCCTCCTCAGAGTTAATCAGAACTGGAGTGGACTCAGTCCTGAGCAGCCTGCAGTAGAAGACCTTGCTCTGAGTGAGGGAGGTTGGCCTGGATGATTTCCACAGTTCCCTGCCAACCTCAGACCTTCTGTGATTCTGTGCAGAAGCCAAGTATTTCCAATAAGGCAAATGTTCTGTTGTACCAGTTGTGGTATTTCTAGTTTCTGTGTGATCTCTGGTCTTTAACATCCCTCTTACTTAAATCATGTGCTTAGTGCTAGCTGAAAAGCTGGCTTTGTGTTGAAAACGGTGAATTTCTACATTCCCTTTAGATTACTACTAGCAGCTAAGCAATGGTCAGAAGACAATCATGTTATATACACAGAGTTTTCTTATTACTGAATGTGTAGCAGATAAACATTAGTAAATAACATCCTTAAGGGATATTTTGGATGAAAGAACAGTGCAAAGACAAAGTGATATAATTAAGTGCTGACCTTTATTTCACTGTGTTTAAGACTCTTTTGTGTGTTTCAGGATCTCAGAAGGAGTAAGAACATGAGAGCTGACAGTTGTATTTTAATAAATTAAGTAATAATGCATGCATTTTATGTAATACAATTAAAAAAACAGCTTCAGATTTGGGTTTTTTTTTTTTTTCAGTGAATTGAAAAAAATGAAGAGTGGCAATACTAGGAATCATTTGCCTAGAAGCACATGCTTAAATTGAATTCCCACTGCAAGTCTTCATGCAGGATCCAAATGCATTCTTTCCCAGTGCTCTTGAGGCGATTTCCCAAGCCCACAAGCCATTCCAAAATAAGTCCTTTTGGTATAACCTACATGCCCTCAGGCTGGATGTGTAAAGTAGGTTTCCAGAATTTCAACCTGACATGCCAAAGTCCACACAATAAAACTGGCTGGGATTATGTTTACTTAGAAGAGAATAAAAGGTTGCATGAATTTCAAAGTTTTTAAGTTCATGAGATCCTTAGATTCCTTGCAGATTTTAGATATGTCCTCCATTATGGCCACAAAAGAACCAAAATTATGAATTGTACAAGTGAATGGGATCCCTCAGACTAAGTCCACAAAGAAAATACTCTGCCTGACTGAGAAACCTTTTTCTTTCACTATAACCTCAGGCCAGAATGATCAGGACATATCTGGATACCTGAGATGGACAATGCTCTGCCATTTCAAAGCATGCACCTCAGAAGTAGTGCTTACTTCTCTTTCATTTTCCATTTGTGTCCCGATACTCTTGCCTGTTTATAACTAACCCTCCCACTCTGCAGATCCAGGAGGTATCACATTTATCCTTTTCCTGATTTACAGAGCAATATTTTGAGGGAATATTAGCTTCAAAGGGTAATGAGTCAGAGTGTGAATCTTGTATTTTGATTTTTTTAAAGTGAAAGCTGGATAGAGTGGAAAACCATAAATCATCGTTTACTAAGGGTCAAGTTGGCAGAACTGAATTGTTGTACATATGGCTGTAAGCTGCTGGTGTGCCAGTGAGGAAGGAGGCATTGACTGGCCAACTGTTATTTGAATTAGATGATACACATCCCTGTTTTGTCCAGCACAGGTGTCATGGAGACACACAAAAAAAGTTGAATGCCCTGTAGCTGAGGGAAAAGGGGAAACGTACATACCCAGAAGCTTTTTATTTGTCCTACTGCATATGGAATGAATTGCCTGATGTATCTCTCTTCATTCTGAGAAGTAAGGAACAATACTCCTACTTTTGCAGGCTAGAAGTTTAGGCACAGCTGCATGAGGTCACCTCATCAGACTTCACTGGTTCACTGTCTCAGTTGCAGGGTAATTCTCTCCAGTTCTACTCAAGTCCCATGCTTGGGGTGTTTTTCCACATAAGTGTAATGATTTTTCAGTGGTATTGTTCAGATCTGAGCTGATAGATATCTCAAGAACATTGTTGAAAATTGTCTTTCAGGAAAACAATTGCATTTATAAAGGGGGACTATTAATTTTTTCTAAAGGATGAATTAATTCTTTCTAAAGGATGAGTTTGTCCACTTAACCTATTGCTAGTGCACTTTGAATATTTCAGTGTCTGCTGTGAACATGTGAGTTAGTTAATGGGCAAGGTCAGTCAGCACTTATTACCATTAAAAACTCATTTAGGTCTGCTGATCCCCTTGATGGTGCTTTGGTTCTCATGGAGCACTGAGTTTTATACTCCTTTTCAGTGTTTGGAACCAGGGGTGTTTCATCGCTCCTTTTGAACACTAGTAACAGCACTCAAAGGATGAGTTATGTGTCGTGGTGCACGTAGATCATCGCTGCTACATCTGAACTGCTCTTGAACCTCGCTCCGTATTCCTCGTACTCTTTTAACACTTTCCAAGTCTCTGGAAGGGTAGAAGAGCTGTGAAATTGAATGGTTTTGGTGTGGCTGCCACACAGCTTTCTTGGCTTCTTGCCCAGCTTCGAAACTAACCTTCAGATGCCCTGCATATCACTCCTGGTGGTCAACCAACAAGAAGCCAAGGTTCAGGTATTGAAAGGGAATCTGGTCTGCCTTGTGCTGTCAGCAGACATAGGGGTACAGATTGTAGAAAGGTATAACCACAGTATTTCCTGTCTGTTTGGGTTTGTGGGTTTTTTCCCTGCTGTATTTTTTTGGAAAAGCCATTTGCTAAGACTGACAGAGAGATATAATGATGAGACATATTTGTAAACTCTTCTGGGTTATGCGTGCATGTTACCCTGAGGGCAATATGGACTGTCCCAGATTCGTATATATTCAGGTGATCTCTATGGCTTGGAAGTGTTTGAAAATGTGGTTTTAATTGTGCAAATGCAGTTCTGTAGTGACCATATTCATCCACAGTTTTATGAACCTGAAAAGTTATGCTTTCTGTCTGGTTACCAGAAGTTTCCTTGTGTATTCCCAAAAGAAAGGCATAGTTAATATAGGCTATCAGTTTGCTGCTGAGCTGACCTTACTTGGCATTACGAATCAATAAATCACAGACAGACATTTCTGTGTCACCTTTCTCAGGATATGAATTCTTCTACTTGCGTGAGCATTTCTATTTTAGATCAGTGTAACCTACACAGGCATGCAAATACCACAGTCAACACCACAGTATCTCTTCCTGAAGAACACACAGTGGTACGGGCACTCATACCTGCTATTTCTGGTCTGTTCACTTGTCTCCTCTGCATTCAGGTAGATGAGCTCTACTTGGTTTTAGCACATTCCATTAGAAAAGTAAGGTTAGAATTTCACACTGTGTGAAATATTTAAGCTTGTGTCTGATGCTGTGTATCAATAATGGCATAGTGATATAATTAGCTCTAGGAATATAGGTGCGTGTCTTTTTTTTGTTTCTCGACAGATTGTCATACATGATTATTAATGAAAACAATAATAAAAATCTTCATTCAATTTCTAGCAGAGAGAAAATTTCCTGGTTTTTTGCCATTTTCATCTGCCATGTGAAAGATAAATAAAAAGAAGATCTAGAGTCTAAACCTAAATTAGTCTATTATAGGGAAACCCAGTAATGCGACTACCTTTTGTATATTTTTTAGATGTGTATTTTTTAATCTATTTTCGTCTTTATTTCCCCCTCATTTCTCAGAATGTCCAAATCAGTGTTTGGATTCTGTGGAAGCACCTGCAAATTGTACAAAATCAAACTCAAATTATAGCTGTCATATCATTCTCATTAGTCTGTGTCCCAAAACAATTCGATGAACTAATAGAAATGTAGACAGCTGAAACTGATAAAGGTTTAATCTGGATGATTTTTGAATTGCTTTCCTGGCAAACAAGACTGAAATAAGCCAAGACTAATTTCTTCCATGTGAATGAGTATGATACTCCCTGAAGGATGGTTTTGGTTTTGAGCAGCCCTATTCCTAATTTATATGTCATTCTCCAGAAACAAAGGATGGGCCAAAATTGACAATTGCCTTGTTTTAAACTGTCATGTTTCTAGCAAGCAGCGAGCCTTGCTCAGCTGGCAGCAGCAGCTGTCTTGTCAGAATCTCAAGATTTAAGAATCAGAGGAGTCACTTAAGATTCCTAGTCTAGGGAAAGGTGTCCCTGCGCATGGTGGAGTGTTGGAAAAAGATGATCTTTAAGGTCACTTCAAACCAAAATTATTCTCTGATTCCTGCATGCATTCTAAAGTAGTATTTGCTGAGTGCTCTCTAAATAGGTATCTTCATCTGCTTAGGTGTGCTTCTATTTTTAATTCTTAAGAAAGTGAATATCTGCTTTTCAGAAATATCTGACCTTAAGCTGGGTTGATGTGCGACTGAGATGCACAGATGGGTATCTATCATAGAATTACAGCTTTCAAATGCAAGGACAAGATCTGCTTTCAGAACCAATTGATCACTGAGGTTTGTACTCCTTTGGGGTTTCTCTGGAAGGTTATATTGGTATCACAAAAATGCAGAATGCCTTTGGTGCAAATGACACCCGATTCAGACTGCTGCAATATATGGGCAGAACGTTTAATGGCTTATTCCACACAACCACTGGATTCCTCTCAGTGAATTAAACAGGAATTTCTAGTTTGAATAGACTCTTAAAAGTGTAAATTTGAAAATCCTTATACTGTTTGTTGTGTCCTAAAAGGCATTTTTGTTGACTCTGAACCTCCTTTAACTCCTTAAATCTGACCTGCCCTTCATACTGGCGAAAGGGG
The DNA here is from genome assembly GCF_015832195.1 of Motacilla alba alba. NCBI lineage: Eukaryota > Metazoa > Chordata > Aves > Passeriformes > Motacillidae > Motacilla > Motacilla alba. Next base: position 10,127,716 of record NC_052021.1, on the reverse strand, counting down.
TCAATTCAAAAATCACTGCTTTTATCAGTCCAGCTGTGGAAGATTGAATTAACAACACAAGCCTAACAGAGCTTCTTGAACTGCAAAAACTAAGCCAAATACCAGTTTTATCAATTTGCTTTGGAAAATGGAAACACTAATTATTTATGGAGTTGTGCAGTATTTCATGGCATGCAATTTCGTTTCTGACAGATCACATAATTTTATTATGGGGGATGGGATTTGCAAATGCAGGGTACTGATCTAAGGCCCTTCACACCTAAAAGCTTGGATGGCTGATAAGAATTGACTTCAATTTTTTTTTCCTTTCTGATCTCTCTTCTCATAAGTTTTTATGAATTATAGATATGTTCATGCATGTGCACAAGTGTAAGAGAGTGCATATTTTCTTCAGGCTTTTTCATTATGACTTTCATTGAAATGACCTTTATGATATAGAGTCTTGCAGGGAGTAAAACAGAACAAACTTTCTGTATATATATTGGAACAATGAGGTCTTTGATATCTTTACAGCTTCGCAGCGGTGCCTCTTTTGTCCAGATAAAAAGCTTCAAACAACATGGATAAAAATAACTTGTTCTGAAAGTTACTGGTTTTAGTTTTTATACTTTTTTTTTTTCATCTCAGATATTCTGACCACGATTAAACCATGTTCCTAAGCACCACCTGTACACACCTTTTAAATAGCTCCCAACTTCCCAGGGCAGCCTGTTTCAATGCTTAGTAATGCATTTGGTGAAGAGATGTTTCCTAATATCCCACCTAACCTTCCTCTAGTGCAGCCTGAGGCCATTTCCTCTCATCCCATCACTTGTGGCAGGTCACTGACCATTTCCCCTTGGATTATGGGGACTTCATTCTGTTGCCCATCTTTGTCTTCCAATTTAGGAAGCTGAGTACCTGGACAACAACTTGGCCTCACTGTGAAGGACTGAGGGAAAGAAGACATCAAGTACCTCAGCCTTACCCTCATCCTTTGTCACCATGAATCCAGCATAGGATGAAGATTCTCCTTAGTCCCCTTTTTGTTGCTAATATATTTATAGAGGCATTTTGATTGTCTCTTATGGCAATAGCTGAATTAAGTTCTAGTTGGCCTGGAGATTTCCAGTGCTCTGCTGAACCTTAAAGGAACAATTCCACATAAATATTTTTCCTAGGTAAAATCATAGGTGGCGTGTTTTAAATGACTGTCTCCTTTCTTCCATTTGTATTAAGTGTGACCTACCTTAACTTATGCAGTATCTTGTCCCAAGGTACAACCAAACAAAATAAAAAGAGCAAGAATGCTATCTTTCTAAAGGTCATGTCTCTTATGATTAATGGGCTGTTTTGAACACAAATATCACTTAGCAATTATAATGTGAATGCAACTACCACATTTTTAAGAGAAAACCAGCATGCTTGTGTATTTATTTAGAGTTGTGCTAGCCAAAGCCATTTGGAGAATGAATGTTTCCCATAGGTATCCACACTTTATTCACAAATCAAACCCAAAAAATTGTAAAGGCTGTGAGTTCTTTTGTATTTTTACATTCCAACCTGTGATTTTAACCTGACATTTCCCATCTGCCTTAAATGAGTGGCTTCTGTGCTAGCTTTTATTCCATTGTTGAAAACATGGTTAATAATGTGGAAGGTGAAGGGGGAATGCTCGTGGAATAAGGATGAAGGCAGAAGGAGCTTTCTGTCTTTGGTGATTGTAATTACTTTCTCTTTTTTATTTTTCCCCCTCTTGTACAGCCTGAAAGGTCTGCATAGACTGTCCTGAAATGCCAACTGGCTGTCAATGTCATCCATCAAGGGTCGAGCAAGGACTCACTGTGACAGACATCTCTGCCTTGAAGGTAATTACCCTCAACCTCCTAACACTGAATTAAGCATTGGTTATAAAGCAAGATGCTTAAGGCCAGCGTGGAATCTAAGGTTTTGCTTCATATTTATTTTGCAGCTGCTTTATTTACACTTTGCCATATACTGATGACATGAATTAATCTGCTTGCTCTCTTTAGAGAGCCTGAACTGGTTGTACTGATCCCAGAGAGGTGTTACCAGGCACAACAGCAAACTGCATCCATGTCAATGCTCCTGATATCAGCAGTCAAAGGAGCACAGGCTTGGAACTCAGGCAGCATGGCTCTGTCCCTGCCTCTGGGTGACCTTAGGGAAATTCTTTGTTGCCTCTCTGCTTCAGAGTCCTTTCCCCTCCCTAGAGGAGAAATCCAGTGTATTCCCAGCTGGATAGCTGCAGCAAAGAGACAACACATCACTTGGGGCCTGTGATTGAAAACTAGGTTTTCTTATTCTGTACTAATTTCTCTAACTATCACAAATCTCTATTTTTTTCAGTCATACATTTAAAAATCAGAATAAGCAGACTGGGGCTGGAAGGATTAATATGTTTCCTTTGATGCTAGAATTGTAGTATTTTGGACTGTGCACTGCATTTCTTTTCTCAAAGACTGCATATGAAATGCTATTTGCTGACTTCTCATCTATATAATTAAAGCAAGCTCTATTATCAGAAGGATTCTTATGAGGCTTAGCTGCTCTCCTACATATTCACTGTTTTACATCCATTAAAAATTATCTTCTAACTTTCCCTTCTAGAATAAATATATAGAAAAGTTAGAGAAATTATCCTATTGTCAATTTATAGAGAGAAAAACAGGGAACATTTGATTTTTTTTTTCTTTTTCAAAATCAGTAGTTACCTAAAGAGCTATAGATTTTCTAACTTGTCTGCTCTGTGAATGTGACCAAATATTTCTAATCTCTATCAGATGTTGTGAAGCTCTGCTTTTTTCCTCTACACTGTTTTGAACACATCATGGTAATGGTCTCCTTCCTCAGGATCCTTAGCAAAGAAGCATAAGGGAGCCTGGCCATGTACATCCAACTGCAGATTTAATTTTGAGATTGCTTTCTTATCTTAGTGAGGAATTGCATCCTCCATTTGTGGTGGCCATTAAATATTGTACAGCTCTCTGTGAGAAGCCTGCAGCTAATATTGCTAATATTGCTAAACAAAGTGCCTCTGCACAGCTTCAGTGTGAGAGGCACAGCTCTGCTTCTGCCTGCCCCTGCCTTTCTGAGCCACAGCCACTGCAGGAAGCACTGAACTTGGCAATAGCACTCCTAACACGTGCAAAGTAGACAACCAAAAGCTGTAATGCAGTCTGCTGTCATATTAAAGCAGGATGAAAAAGGTTTCTCCTATTCTGAAAACTGATCTTCCACAATAATCTGTTTACCTGTAAATCACAGTATTGTTATGCTGCTTTCTCAATGGGGAAGGCCCAGGATGGATTTTAAAGCAATCAGGAATACAAGGAGGGCTTTAATGGCACCAAGTATGCTGGATAAGCTGGAGCTTATCTCAGCAAATGGCAGAGAAGGTGGTGACACTCTCCTATGCTCTGAGCAGGAAAAGACCTCAGCTGGACCCAGTGATTGCTGAGATTGTCAGCCCAGCAGCTCTGGGGACTTGGACATTTCAATATTTTCCATATTGTAAGAAGAAACTCTCCAAACAGAAAGATTTGCTACTATGTAAATGTGAATCTTTGGGTTGATTAGAACAAATGAGAAAAAAATGTTCCTGATGCTCTTTCATACTTTGTTTCAGAGGTAGTTGAAGCTGCCTGTAGCCTTTCTGAACTCTGCCTGTGCCACTTTGCTGAAGGGTAGCTGCTTTGTTTGTTTGATAAGACTCCTGTAAGTGCCAAAGTAGAAGAAGCTTTCAGATGTGAGCATAATTCAATTTCTGTATGGAAAGTGCCTTGACTCTTTTTTAACTCTGCTTTAACTTCCTGAGACTGAAATTCCAGGTAGTGGTAGAAAATGCAGCCTCATATTCTCTGTCTTGTCCTCTTACCAGCTTTGTCTGATATTATACTAGCCTGTGAGGGAAAATGGAAGGAACTGGATTTTAACCTAGAAATCTGAGATACAGCAAGCTTTAAATATTTTAAAAGTTTCTGCAAGGAGGAAGAAGAACAAACTGTTCTCTTCAAGTTGTGAGGAAAAATGTAATATGCTTAAACTGGAACAAAAGCAGATTTAGGAGGAGCTTTGGAGAAAGAATGCTCCAGTGGCAAAGATAATTAAGGACTAGAATAGATTGCATATAGAGGCTGGGGAAGCTGGAGGTTTTTAGAGTGGTTACAGAACCATCTGTCAGAAATGCTTTAGTTGATTTGGGGCAGGTGGATGCAGCAGCTGATCCATTTGAGTCTTTCTTACTCCTCCCTAGGATTTAGCAGTAAGAGCCTAAAGAAAGGGGAAAGACTACACCAAGCATCCACAGCAGGGTGACTTTCATATTCCAGGGTTGAAAATACAGCTGTAATAACAAATTTTTTCACAGGCTATGCAGCTCTAGTCAAGCAGGTCAAGTATTCTCTGCCACCTCCCCATCAGGCACTTGCTGATTGCTGGATCATTTGCTTTAAAGTAAAAAGGGATTTTTTTGAGTATTTGTTGGAGAGATGTGTGTGGGTTTGATTTACAATAAAGTATTGTCAGTTTGAAAAGCATTGCCATTATGCACATGTGTATTAAGTTGAGGAATGGGATAGAAATCCTCATCTCAGATCATATGGTTTCCTTTGCTTTATATTTTGTGACCTTTGAGTAATAAAATTACCTGATGGAAGTTTGCTCTTCCTATAATCAGCAAACTATTTTTAACTGGAGGTGAAAGGGTTGGTTAGTCTGCAATATCTGCATAAGTCACACAGTGTTAATTTAAAAAGTTAATTTTTTTCATTTCACTAGAAAATATTCTGTCTCCAGGAATTATCCTTTCTGTGAAAACTGTTCTGACTGTTTTCTATTGTCTATTAACATGATGCTTTGAGGATATTTTCTATAGGAATGCTCAGACTTAGAGCTGTGCCCACCTGCACTGATATAACTAGAAAAGCAAATTGCATTATCCTCTCAGCAAGCATTTTAGTTCTTTATTGTTTTAACCTGAGTTCTTGTAAATCAGCCAGAACAATCAGTTTTAATGACTCCTCTAAGAGAAAAACAAACAACAATGGAAAAGCTCTGCTTTTTTTAAGTTTAATCCGAAAAAAAAAAAAAAAAAAAAATCAAAACAAAACAGAAGAAGCACTGCATTTCCCCCTCATCAAAACCCCTGCTAAATAACCAATCCTCATTGCTTGCCCTGTGCTGGAGGTTGTGAGATTTCTGAGCATATGAACAGTAAAGCTGAGAAGTTGTTTTTCAGTGTTTGCTGTGAGCAGCAGTAATTCTGCAATCTGCTCAAAGGACTGCACCAACAGTAGGGAACAACATGGCCATGGTCCAAAATAATCTGATTCTGGTCATTACATATTTAGTGATCCCCAAATAAGTTTGCATCAATTAAGGGCTCAGTTTGTTTTCACTGAAACCCAGTGCATGACTTCTCAGCTTAATTCAGCTGAGCCATCCCTTCTGCCAGCCATCCATATAAAAATGTATTTCTCTGAGATGCTTTGGTTTTTTAAATGATAGAAAATTTGGAAAACCTTTAAGGACTGAGCATAAAACCAAGACGACTAACTGACTTCTCTGATTGCCAGGCATCTGCTCCTTCCAGTTGTGGGGAATTCCCCCAACAGTAGTGTCATGAGCCCTAAAAACGAATGGCCAAGCAAATGAATTGTTTAAATCTGCTAGCATTCTTGCTTTTCTCAGCAGACAGAATATCTTGATTCGTGAATTTTTAAGATTATAAATTATAACCATAGAATCATAAAATAGTTGCAATTGGAAGGAATAACTGGAGGTAATCATCCAAGTCTTATAGATGTTCTAAAAGTAATGGGTTATAGATACTGCATTTTAAATCTGGTAACTTATTTAATTGTTAGATAGTCATCTAAAGAGCAAAATAAGACAATATTTTGGAGATTCAAGGCAAGGAGCCCTGTTGCAGGGAGAGGACGGGAAAAGTACATTAAAATGACAGCCTAAAAGCTGGAAATAAGAGGAGAAGAGAATGAGAAAGGACATGATTTAAGGACATTATTCCACTTGAGAAGTAATAAGGTACAGGGAAAATGGACTTATTCTTTCCAACTATACCAGTTCCTCTAATAATATAATACCTACTTTGAGCAGTGCTTCCCTGTCCTGAGAGCCATGGTGTTACAACACTGCTGTGTCAAAGACAGGGTTTTTAACCTTGCATTCTTAACAGTGATTTCCTTGTAGAACAGCCTTACTCAGTAATAGCAGTGTGTGCTGTTGTTACACAGCAGCAGAAACAAGCTTGAAGCCCATTGCCTTTCAGACTTCACTCTCCCTGCTTCCTAAGCCTTCTCTCCTGCCACAATACTCCAAGCAAGTCTCCATCTCCAGAGAGGCAGCATTTCTGCAGGTGGTGTTAATGTGTGCACGTGTTAACTGTTAAGTGTCACCTGCCTGATGTCCAGAGCCTGCCTGCCTGCTCTCAGTGGTGGCACTGGCTTGAATCTCTTACCTGTTCAAGTATGGATCTTTACAAAACTTGGAGGAACAGCAGTGGCTGGGCAGAGATGATAAGAAGGTGAATGAAAGGGCTTTCTTTCCAGAGGACATCTTACTAAACATTTTTTAAGAAAAGCATTTCCTCCTAAACACTTAGTGCCTGCACTCAATCACAGTTGCTCTATGAAATCTGTATTCTCTGCCAATAAAATGCTTTATATAATTCCAGAACAAATCCACTGGTGGTGGACCAAAGCAAATTCCAATGCTATAAATCATGATCAGACAGATTATGGAGGATAATAATTTTTGCCTAAATTATTATTTAATTAAGATATAAAGATGCCAAAGCAGGTATTTGTAGCAATATAAGAAAATTTTGAGAAATAATTAGCTGTTTGGTTAAGTTTCCTTCCCATCATACATCTCTGCATGAGCTTGCCATTAGCAAGGAATAAAGTACCTGTACACAAAAAAGGTGGGTTCTTCAGTATCTGTACTGTATTTGTAATGATTACTGAGATATGTGACAAATATACTGACATATACACATATATGGAGTTTTATTCTTTTAATTAAAATCACCACAAATTAAATTATTTAGGAATTTAAAGAACCTCTGAGATAAAAGGAAATGTGGGAAAATATACAGAAAAATGTATTTATATTGAAGAGTTCTTTTCCATATCATGGTGCTCAATATGTATTTTATTTATTCACATGTTTTGTTCTTTGAAAAGGAAATATCTGAGATGAGAGACTGCTTGGAAAGGAAGGGACACTCTTCTGCCCTTTGAGCTATGAAATGCTGTTGGGAGAGCAGCTCCCAGAGCCCAGGGCCATGCAGGGAGGGGAGCCCAGCAAGGGGAGCATCTGTGGCACGGTGCAGACTGCTGCAAGAGACAGGGACAGGCAACCTGACAAAAGTGCAACGTGTCAGAGGCACTTCTCCTGATGCATAGAGGGGGCTGTGGAATCTGCTAAAACTCAGGCAGTGACTGAGTCAGAAATAAACCAAGCCTAAGAGGATTTATTCACCAAAACCACAGTAAGGTCTTAATTTCTAATAACAAATTTCTAATTTCTAATGCTCTTGTGCTTATTGTTTGGTTTTCATTTTTAAAGTCTGCCTTCAGTTTGTACTTAAGAAATAACTCGTGTTTGCTCCTGAGAGCCTTCTGCATATTTCTAGTGGGCTCAGGATGATTTTGTGATTAGATTTGGACTTTCACTGGGTGTTGTTGTGCACTGTTCTGTGGAAGTACTTTGTCAATTCTTCCAATAACTCTTTCACCCTCCACGGAACAGCAAGCAGACTTGGCATCTGCTGTGTGCACAGCAGCAACTCCTGCTGAAGTGGTAAGTACAGTTCTAGTGAAATCATGCAAGGAATGCTGCTGACTTATGATATTAATTTTATGTTTTCTCCACTGATTGGTAGTCAGATTTTGCTCTCCTTATGTAATGCTTGGAATTACCATATTTTCTTAGTAAGATTGAATTGTGGATGAGCTACTTTTCACACCATTCAAGGTAGAACCAGTATACTATTTCATACTGGTTTAAAAGCCTGGGTTTCCTTATAAACAGTTCCATGAAATGAAGTTTTTGATATCTTTATATTCTTAAATGGGCACCTGGGAAATTTTCTATGCGTTGAATGGCCACTGCAACCTCAGAAAGTTCATGTAGAAGAAACAATTATTTCAGATGACCAATAAATTCTAACCTACTTTAATAAAAGCTACTGGCCAAATACCATAATTACAGCAAAGGTGAATAACTGATTGTTAGTCATCTCCAATTTCTATTCTGCTTCATCATTAGAAAATAGGAACCTGCTCTGTTCAACTGCTTTATTTTAGGAGTACTTGATCAGCAAAATTGCATAGTAAAATGCAAGTACAAACTATTGAGGGGATTGAAAAGAAAATTTGATTTTAAGAAATGTTATTGTTTTTACTGTGCTGGAGCCCATTTAGATTCAATTTACACTCTGCTTCCTTCAGATTTTATGGCGCTTTTACCTTCGTGACTATGAACACCATCTGTGTCAAAATCCACATCATAGAATTAGGCCTGTGGAGACACTTTCTGACATGTTCCCCTGGATATGTGTAAAAAGAGGAGAGTCTCCACAGCATAACTTGAGATCAGCTAGACAGCTTCTCACTATTAAAGCTGTCATGCCCCTATCTATAAAGGGATCCAGTGTTTCCCTCAGACCTCTTGTCTTCTTGAAGACTTCCCTGATTGTTCCATTGGATGTTCCCTGTTTGAATGGCCTCAGGATAAAAGATGCCTCCAGTTGACACTCTGAACTTCTATTATTCTACTATGAACTTCTATTATTTTACATGTAAAGATATTTTAGAAATCCTAGCTCTACCCTATCCATAATGTCTTTTTATAGGCAAACTATGTAATTGAGAAGATACTTGGTCTTTTGCAGTGAGATCAGGATGATGTAATTTCACTGAATTTCTTACCTTGCCTGTAAAATGTATATAATTCAACATAAAATATGGGATATAGCAGAACATACAGAAATGTTTAAATGGAAACAAAAAGTTTGTCATCGTCAAGCCTGGCAAATAGAATTGGTTATTCAGTGTGGTGTGTCTTATTTGGACTGAATGTTGTTCATGAAATTTAATTGGACTGAGAGTTTAGGTGTTGATGTTTTGCAAATCCACAGCTTCAAACTAAGAAGAAAGCACACCCGGAGTGGCCTCACTGGTGTGAATACACCCACAGATACAACATGCTTACTGTCTCTGCTGTCTCATATAATAGGTAGCTGGTTGAGATTTGAAAGGTTGATACATTTAAATGGCAACTCTTTCTTGTGAGAACTGTCTAACCTGGTCCTCAGGAGGACTAGCAAAGACTAGAAGGCTACTCAGCATGAGCTTGAAGTTGATTATGACAGATATCGGCATTCTGTCTAAAAGCATGTTTGAAGTGAAACATTTTAACTGCAGTAGAGTGAAATCTGTCATTGTTACCTGAGCATGTGTAATAGTCTCTAGGCAGCCTTTAGAACAAAATGGTTTAGTTGCAGAAGGCATGGTTCCTGAAAGCCAGATTTTTATTGGAAGAGACTGGACAGTCCAAACAGTAGTGGAAAGTACAATCCAGCCTCTTTGAACTGCTAAATAGTAGTTCACATTTAAGCAACAGTTCATGAATGGAAAATTATTTACAGGTCATCTTTTTCATTCAGTCTCTCTTGAATTAGTTATTCCACAGTCAGAAGTAGGGATGGATGGTAGTCACAAATGGGATGCCCCGGAAAAAGTACTTTTCTCCTTTGAGATAGACTTGGTTTAGGTATAGTGCTTACTTATGGTAAGTAAGCTTACTTATGGTGTTCCCTGTACTAGGGATTTGAGGGCTGGGATATGAGGGATATGAGAACCATCAGACCCAGGGAATGTCTATAGAATCTGCACTGTCAAACTCTGTAAGAAACATGGATGTAGAGCTCTGTTAGGTGGGCATGACTGAACTTCTCATGGTGGCATCTGCAGCATAAAACAAATAACATATGTTGGCATCAAGATGGCATCCTTGACACCAAGAAGGGAGCATCTCACAGCACACATGTGGCTTTTTCTCACTGCCTGAGCAGATGGGAGTTTTGGTTGCATGTAATATGGATGGATTTGTTAGCCTGGGTCAATATGTAATTGGTAGTATTTCAAGCAAGATCACTTGCTTAATAGACCAGATCTCTTCTTCAGACTGTGCAACCGGAGAAGAATTATGACTTTCCATTAGAAGGGAAAAATGTAAATATTTTGCACATAGGCATAAGATTTTTTAGGAGAAAAGGAATCAGAAAACTGGAGATAAGAATTTTTTCGCTTTCTGTTAATATGACAAAACCATGATCTATTGCTATTTATATTTATCTTGCTTTATCTTTATTTATAAAGCTAATATATTTTCATATTTTTATGCCTCCCTACAAATCACCTGCAGCAGTTGTTAATTGTGAAGCAACTCAGAATGTTAATAAGTAGAGCAGAGAGAGAGAGAGAGAGAGAGGTAAATTCACACGTCCTATTGCCACCTAAAAACAGTGAATGCTTTAAATATTCTCGGGTTTACATTTATTCAGATATGATTGATTATGGTAAAATACAAGACGAAAGAGGAACCTTAGGAATATGCTACTCTGTGGAGGAGATATACTACATCAGATGTGTCTCACTGCTGCTATGACTTCATGTGGTTTTTGTTTGCATTGCTGGTTTTTAATTTTACTATTGTAGAAGAGGAAGGTGCAGCTAATCAGAGGTGTTCAAAACCTGTTTTACCTCAATGAAGAGTTAAGTTTCTAACCCTGTACCCTACACAAATAAATAACTAACTTCCCTTAACAGCAGCTTTCTGTAGCTTTCTCTTTTTGTTCTTTTTTTCAATTCTATCAAATAGAGGGACTAATGTATGGAGCCCAGTATTCATTCCAGTCATGTGGTAGGTAGGACCTGTCTTTGAGTGAGTGAATAGACAGGGAAAACCGACAACTGTGGAAGAGGCAGGAAAAAGGAGTCCTTTGCTGTCCTGTCAACTACCACGTGTCTGTCTTGTCTTTTTGACATTATCAAGAAATCCTTTCAAGAGCTCAGGCCTGTGTGTATGTGACCATGTTCCAAACTAGGACCTAATCTCCTGCCACCTTCCCTCTGCTATCTGTTCCAATTTTGCTGAAAGATCCCATCTGTTCGGCCCAGCTTGGGGCTCTGGTGCTGCATTCCTGGCCCTCACCATCTCCCAGAATTCCAGCATTCGCTACCAGCACAGAAAGAGCAGTGAGGAGAAGGGAACATTTCCCATGGGATCCTGGGTCTGGCGCTGCTGGTCTTCAATGTGCCATGGGCAGCCAGGGCCCTGCTGAGCCCAGAGCTTCTTCTGGATCTATTCATCAAACATCCCTCATGCTTCCATCCTTCCTATTTATTTTCTGATGAGAAAAAAAGAGAAAATGCAGAGACAAAAAGGAGGTCACAAATCAGGAATGCAACTGAATGGAGATGAGATTAAAGTAAAGAGGGGAAAAAAGAAGAAGCTAGAGTTCTTAATATTTCCTTCATGCTATAGGGCAACGCATGGATCAGTCCTTGTGTTATCCTAACTAATTTGTCTTCCTTTAAAATACAGCCCTTTTATAGAGATAAGCTTGCTTAATCAGAGCGTTCTTTAGATGAAAATATATCTAGCAAGAGTGCTAATTCAGTGTGTATTTTCCTGACAGTGCCATTGTTTGAAAAAATCTGGTTTGGTCTGTGGTACAGAAAAGGTGGAGTGCCCTGTGGAGATTTCCCCTATTAGTATGCCAGGCAGCTGCTTCTATTTCTCCATTCAGTAATCCCTGAGCTGAATCCGTAGATTTGCCATAGACAAATAGAAATATTCACAATACATGTAAATCAATTTTGGTTGTGAATAGGATTTGTTTGCTAGCTGTTGATCACTCTCTTTATTTACTGTTCTTTATGCTATTGCTTTCCAAATCGGTGCCATATAATGGCAGAAAATATGTATTTTGAATGGATTCTTCACAATATGACACCACTTAAAGGCTGGATATTGTCAGAGGCAGATGCTTAATCAGAGCTTAATCAACAAACTAGAAGAATCAAAATTAGTTGATGATCAAAACAAAATATAAATGTATTCTCTAATTGATTAGAGTGGCTTGGGAGGTTCTGTAAATTAAAAGATTTTGCTCAGCTGGAATGAAAATCAACCTTTCCTCCTGTTTTCCTCCAGAAATAATGTTTAATAGTAGTTCAACAATCTCTGCTCCTGAGGTAAAGTAGGAAGAAGATAAAAGAAATAAAAATGGCTCATAGAAAATACCTGATAATATAAAGAGTTCTACTTTGAATGTGTGAATTTAATCAAGACTGGGGTGTAGGCAGAATGATGGCAAAATTCTTGCAGTGAAACATTTTTTTGCCATGTATTTTCTTGACTGCCACAGGAAAAATAATCTGTTAACATTTTATGTGTTTTTTTTAAAGGAGGGACAGTAGCAGGGAGGTGGGGAGAACAGCTCTCTGTGTCCAGAGATGTTCTCCTTCACCCTACATCTACCTTTCATTGTGTCCCATGGTAGGACTTGTCACAGAAGGTCACTTAGTCCTGTGAGAAAGGATGGCCCGTGTGCATGGCAAGTGTGTGACAAAAGGAGGGACACTGGCTATCCTAGTGGATAAAATGTCTCTGGCAGGTGTGCAGTGTCTCAGGTGCAACTTTTCCAAAACAAAATATTTTTATTCTGAGCCAAAGTATTTCAGATTTCAACTTAAATTTTTATATGTCTAAATTTGTTCAGAAAAAGTTTTTTGATCGACTGGTTGTAGGCCTAGAAGGGCTCAAAGTATGAAGTGTACAGAAGATAAGTATTTCAGACTGGTGATGCAGAGGGAATGTAACACACTGCATCAACAGATCAACACATCTGAAATCTTTCTGCATTTCTATTCCAGTTATGTTCATCTGTTTGTCAGTGCCTATGGGAAGAGAGGTGTTGACAGATCAAATCTGCACCGAGTGAATTTGCTTTGGCCTTAACATAAGTTAAACAAGCCTTTAATTATTTTTAAACTATTTTAAGCAACTTTTTCTATTTCCCAGTTACTGCTGCTACCATAAGAAGCATAAGAAGCCCTCCAGAATGTGGATGCCTCAAAACAATCCCAGCTCAGGCAATTGAAAGGTCTTTTTAAATGATGAAGTTAAAACAACACTGGCTGGTGCTATCCACTAAAACCTGCCCCTATCTTATTGAAGTGCAGTAAAGATTCAGCCATCAGATTTTGTAGTCGGATAAAAGTCTCAGGGAAAGGCCTCATGGAATATTTTGTCATTGGAGAACTAAAGAATAAAATTTTCTTTGGGAAAAGTAATTGTAGGCATATTTGCAGATAACTTATTTCCGTATTTACTGGGATGGATGTTATTGTTGGAGACCTTCCCCCTTCCAATTGTATTTGACATAAAATAATTCTTTTTCTTTTAAGAACACATCCAGTAAAATGAACATGAAAAAGCTGTCAGGCATGCAATTGTAATGGTATAGGATGAAAAGCTGGGAAGTGAAAAAGATGGCATATTGAGAGAGATATCTAATTTCTGAGTCCTGAAGTTTAACTTGGCTGTACATTGCACTCTTAACAATAATAGAAGAAAGGGAGGAAGAAAATAAATCAAATAGAACTTGCCAAACAAAAGTTTGCACATCTCAGAAACGAGAAACAAAGAATTACAGCGTGCATCTGGAGAAACTGGCTTTTCTCCTCTGAAGGTAGGGCAGCTTCTCAAATTCTAGACTAATTCTCTGCTGCCCATATCTCAGCGGTGTATGATGACACACACACCTGCAATTCTGCAGCCCAGTAAAAGGAGTGATTTTCAGAACTCTGTAATTTTTCAAGGTGCAAGCAATGAATGCACTACAGCATCAGCTGCTGGGTGTGCTGCCCAACGTGGCACATTGCAAAGTAAATCAGCTAGCCTGCTACTTGAAAAAACTTGCCAGGAACATTGTTGGATAGAAAGATAAAAAGTAGAAGAAATTGTTTCCAAAAACATGCCATGGAAAAAATAGGAATAATCTATTAAATGGGAAAAAAAAAATCTACTGATGTCACATCAGAATATCCAGCAACTTTGGAATATGATTACTCTTGTCAGTTCAGCTGCCTCCAATTTACCATATGTGATAATATAAAGATTCTCAAAAAATCACTAGGCATAATTATTTTTTGGGGAGAAAAACATAGTGTTAAGTATATTTCAGATTTTCTCTTTTCTCCTTGCATCCCACCCTCTTGGCTCTTAAATAGTTTTTTTTCCAAATGCCTAAATCTGGATTTCCTTGCCACATGGAAGTTTAATAAATTAGCTGCCTCTGCCTAGCAACTGTAGCAACATTTCAGGGACAGTTAATGATTTACAACAACTCAAAGTAATGGAAAGAAAACCTCACATGCCAGAGTAGCTCTTACACTATCCTTGAGAGAACTCATTTGCAGGGAAAGCTGCACCACTGACAATCTTTTCTAGAACTCAGATCACTCTTTCTGTTGACAGCTCAATGTTCTAGTGTGAAAAAAGGGCAACACTCGACATCCCATCAGCCCTTTATTGCAGTTACAGCTTTGAGGTCTACTGCTACAATATTTGCAGATCAGTCACACAAAGAAAGTGGAGTTTTTAAAAATAAATTTATATACAAAGTTGCACAGCCGCCCTAATTCAACCAAGTATATTTAGTTTTATTAATTTTAAATGCCTTCGTAACCATCATGGGTTTATGGTTCTCTGAGCATAAGGAAGTGGAGCAGACCTATTCTCCTACCACTTTGTCTCCTCAGTTGCCAAAAGAGCAATGGGGAGGTGTGCATGTGTAAGCAAACAGGACAGGGCAATGACAGGAGCAGGGGCTTAATGCACTTGGAGGCTGCATTTTTGATGCTTTTTTCCCCTCTTTATTTTCCTGCTGCCAGTGGAATGCTTTCTGACACTTCCTGATTGTCTTCTAGGGCAAGCCTCTGTTTGAGTCCCAGCCCTCAGAGTGCCACATAAAGAAACAGTTCACTCAAAGGTTATCAGAGGGGATCACATAACTGAGAGCAGATGAATTAAGATCATTTGAAATCAAGAAGCTCTTAAGTAGATCTCATCAACATGTTTCTCTTGAGCAGAGGTTGGAATGCTGAACTATGGGAGTCAGAGGCATTTCCATTCTAATGGCATTAAGTAGGGCATGAGGCAATACCCTTGATTTTTTCTGCTACAGTCTTTGTCTTATGAATGAAAGGGACTTAAAGACATGAGAGGTTCGTATCTTCTGACAACAGTGACTATACCACCTACTTCAGTCAGGGACTGGAACACACCTGGGATAGAAGCTGAGGAAATGCAGAAAACAAGAACAAGGAACCCTAAGCCCAAAATAATTCTGTGGCTTCAAACGGCAAGTTCTCGAAGTTAACATAGAGCAGTTGTATAACAGCAGCCAGAAGATAAACAATAGGGTGACAAAGTCCTTGAGTATAATTGTGTCTAGATCTTTGGAAAGGTAAGCCATGGAATTATCAATTCCAGGCAGCAGAAATCAAGAATTATGGTGAGTAAGTCAGATTAGGCTGAGTGCAGCAGGACCTTACATAGACATATCCCACACACTTTGGCTCTGGCTCTTTTCATTACCATTGCTTTTTTAGTAACACTAAATTCAGCCACAGATGTTATAAAACTGTGATTAGAAATTCTGTGCTAGGCAGAGAAAAAGGAAAAAAGGAGCTGTATCAGCCTTGTCTTTCTCTTTTAGCGTTCATGCAGCATTCATAGGAGAGTCTCTTGAAAAAGAATCAGATTTCAGTGAAAATGCACTGTAAAAAGGTCTTTGATGAATCCTGGAGCCACCCTGTTGCTTTACACCAGCTAAAAAATACATGTTATTAAAGGAAAATAATTATGATTGTATTCTGATGGCATCTTCTTTCAAAAAGGTGTCATATGTCTGTGTCCTTTCCAAGAAAATAGCTGCCCTCCCAAGCCTGTCAGTAGGTAAATAACTTGTCTGGGTTGAGCAGCAAATCTCTGAGACAGTGGAATTTTCTTGTTGTGCTGTGCTTCAGAAACACTGAGAATAAAGGGCAAGGCTTTCATGACATTCCATTTGGTGGTGCTTGGAAAATAGTCAGTGTATGTGTGTTTATGAGTCATTAGGTGAAGCCAGTTGCAGACTTACAGAGGCTGCAGGCTGGTATTTCTGCCACAGTTTTTCTCATGGTATGAGTTAAAGTAAATTCAGTGATGTTACTAGAGCTGATAAACTGGAGGCCTCAGCACAAAGTGGCAAAATTATTTAGAAAATAAAGGACCTAGTGGTTTAAAACTGCTAACAATATCTAATTTTAAGTTTTATTGCTTTGATTTAATTTGGCTCAGACAAAGATTTTCAGTAGTAATTTTTGCAGTCAAAGAACTAGTGTCCTACCAGATCCCACATCCTGGGACAATTCAAGAGAGAAGGAATCAGCTAAAATGGAGGAGAGTGTGGGATGGACCTTCCTCTCTGTGAGCAGTAATCTCATAATGCTCTGAAATGCTTGTTTCAAATCCTCTAACCCATAAAATGTGGTTGCTGTTGTTATATTTCTTACCTTATCATCCCTAATGCCACTGCCAGCTATTGTTATGAGTTTCAAAAGAAAAAAACCACAAGGCTCGGATTTTGAAACAGTTCCATCTGTATTTGGCAGTAGCCAATTTTACTTCTTCACGGCTACCTTGGATCTAGATAATGTGTTTAAACAAATAAATAGAGTCCACCTTTCCAAGAGGCTTTAGAGTATGAGCAGAGGCAAATACAAAAGTGCAATAATAAAGGAGTAGGAGACAAATTTGGGAAGCTTAAGAGATTAATAAAGGCAGAGGATTTTTTTGTAGCTGGATTTTTTTTAGCATTGTGACCTTTGTTGTATCACTATGGCATGCTGCAGATGCTACAGAACTGGGAAACCCCAAGGCTCCTGCTTTGCATTGCCTCTTGTGATATGTCAAAGCTTCTGGAAATCATAATTTGAGTAGTTACTGCATACAGTTTTTCCCTATCTTGGGTAAAATTCATCCTTGTGCAAAAGGCATTTGCATCACTTCTGGATTGCCAGATTTTCAGTTCTGTAGAGATCCATGGCACTGAAGAACAAATTAGAAAGAGATGGCTGAGAACTCTGCATGAGACATAATGGGATTTGTCTAGTGCATGTAACCATAAAACCTTGAGCAATTATACTGTTTAGCATGGTATTTTCACAGTCTTCATAAATTTTGTTTCAACTTGCAAAATAGTTAGTGTTCACTTAAAGATTTATCTCCTGCTACTAGTTTGGAATTTCAGCTTGCTTCTTATTTTCTGGTGTTTTTGCAAGGTTCTAATGACAGGCTGGCAATGAGAGTGTTAAAAAAATTATTTACAAAGACTCCAAGTAGAATAAAATAGGACAAAATGAGTCAAATATCCAGATCATTAGCTTTTGTGAAAATGAGAAAACTCATTACATTGTGGGTTTTTTGTGAGCTTTTAATAATATATTTCCATAGATGTATGAGAACTATACATGAATGCTACTGTATTTTTTCCTCCTTTCATCACATCTGCATGACCAGGTGGACATTTAAAGTGCAGTGAAGCTTTTCACTTGCATAAGAATTGCATTGTGTACTGTGAAGGGAAGAAGCACTAGAGTGTGTGACCACTATTCTTTAAGCATTTGAAACCTTGATTCCAATCTTGGCTTGAATTTCAAATGAAAATTAGTAAATATTTCATCTTTAAGCCTTAAGTTTTTACTGATGCCCTCGATGTAAGTATCCATCCCAATAGCTGACGTAATTGTGTGGCTCTTCCTCTGTTGAGGACTTCAGAACCCCTAGCAGGGTTATTGATGGTTAAGGAAGAAATTTATGCCTCATATTCAGTGCATAAAAACTTCCACAACAGCAGATTTGTTCAGTCTGGGAACAGGGCACATTTTCAGAGCAGTTAGAAAGAATGAGACCATCGACTCCCTGAAATGAGCTGCTGGAATCATTGTCACAGTTCCAGGTTCAGTTTGGCACCCACCGTGGCTGCACCTGCTGATGCCATTATGTTGACAGGTACAAATCACCAGTCATGAAGGAGAAAACCATGAAACAGGCTACAACTGGTGCTGACTGCACAAAGTAATTACCAATCCCAGAGCCTGAGGCAGCAGTACCTAAAAGGAAGCAGGTGGACCACCAGGGACTGTGTGTTTTCTCCCCACCCCTCCAGTACAACAGCCGCCAAACACGCAGAGACATTTTGCAAAGTGCTTGCTAGAGAGACTCCCAAGGCTGTGGCAAACCTACCTCTCTCTCTTCTTTTACACACATCTTTCAAATGCCTACACGCCTTACAGAGATCTTCCACTTGTATTTTGAAATTAAATGTATTTTGCATCTTTTATGAATGTGCTGAGTGTAGGCAGAGAAGGATGGAGTTTTTGTATGGTGTTGAGCAGTGTGAGCTTTAGTTTTGCCACGTGTCTAATTAGGTGGCTTTTTTAGTGTGTGCTCTGTATGGGCTAATTAGAGGAGTCTGGCCTACAGCCAGGCTATTTCTTCCTTAAAGATTTGGTTGCTCTACAGCATTGTTGGAACAGATTTGTCTTTCTGGTTCAGACTGGGAATGAATAAATACCACAGGTGGCAGAATACGAGCACAGAACGTTACCTGCCTTGTTGATAGAGACAGACTGTAAGTCCTAAATGGATGATATTGGCACTTGTGAAAAGCCAGTTCTGTTCCTCACTGATTATCAGAGACATTTCAGCAAAATGTCCAGCAAAGCTGCAATCATAGTAATTGCATAACAATTGCAATCACAGGTCTGTTTGGCCTTTCTGGAAGAAGAACAGCTATTTGTTATACAGTGGGTAGGTTTTCAAATGCCCTGGCAGTGTCAGGTTTGTTAGTGAACTGTGTGCCTTGCTGAAAAACTGCCTTGGGATCAGGAGTAAGGCACAGACAGAAATGAATGGCATCTATTTTAGCTGAGCTTGGCACAACACAAAGGGGTAGCCAAACAAATCCCAGCATCTCAGAGGCAGAGAGAAAGTAAGCAAGTTTACAAAACTGAAGTCTTTAGAGCTGTTTTCTCTCCTCTTGCTTTTCCTGATTTCTGCTTTTGCTCCTCATATGTATATCATATTTATTACCTCCCTTCTACTCATTTCACTGTAATATTTAATAAGAAATGTTACATTTTATTGTCATAGATAGTGGCTATTGTCCCATACACACCTCAGAGCGCTGTAAAATAATGGCTGAAATTGATAAAAATCAGCAAAAAATTATTGTTCCTTGAAAAGTGGGATTTTCACCAACTATGCAAAATGTGAAGTGGCCAGAGCAGGAGCATAATGTCTTGTAACTAGTCCCCTATTAGCAGGCGTATTCTGCTCTTCTTTCTTACCCTTGGTATAGCACTCTTTCTCAGTATTTCTTGCAATTGGTGATAGGTTTCTTTATGCTACATGTAGTCCTAGATGCTGACCATATGAATTCTAATCCTCAGACTATAACAGGGAATTGGTTTGCCGGAATATTTACACATAAAAAGGCAAAATCCTTAGTTCAGACTATGCAGCTAAATGGAGCTCATCAGTCACAGAGAGCTGTGAGACCTGACCCTGCCTCAAGTCAATAGATTGTGGCCTAGAGGTGGTGAGGCCGAGCAGACACTGGGTAAGGAAGGACTTGTGGGCATATTGCCAGCCTGCAGTAACAGAGTGCAGGTGAGCTCTGCACTCACATGATAATTGGAAGAGAACTACAGAGGAAGAAAGTAATTTGAGCAGGTGAGTTTCTCAACCAGCCTCTGGACACATATTTCAGCTACCCTCTTCCTCTTGTGGGAACTGGAAGTGCTGCTGCTGCCCAGCTGCCAGGTGCCATCCCTCCCTTGCCTGCTGGCACTCTGGTCAGGTGTCCTGGCTGTTACCTCCCTCCTCTCCATTTCTGTCTGTCTTGTTTTAACTCTGTTTCTCATGTTTTGTGCTTGTTCTCATTTGCACTCTCAGCTGTTTTTTGGCCCTATTTATTTTTTCACCATTAACCATGTTCCTCTTGAAGTGTTTAATGTAAATCAACAAGTCTAAGTCAAATATGGGTTTGGCACTTCGCTGAGGTTGGGAGCAGAGCAGCCCTGAGGCTGCAGGGCTGTGTGTGGTTTTGGGGAGAGGTGCTGTTAGAAGGCATCAGCTGCTGCTTTTAATTACAGTCAGGGGTGCACATTGTGGAGGTCCAGAGTAAAGTTGAATTCTTTGCTATTTTCATTCTGCATTTTTACCTCACTGAATGATATTAGAGTTATTTCTTGCAAACCTATGAGGAGCCCTGAGAAAACCTGTCCCAAACCTTGAGGGTCCTTCTCAACTTCAAATCACATATTTCAGTCAGGCGGCCTAAGGAAGAATTGGGGTCATTGTCCTCTTTTCACTTGGCTGTGACTCGAGAAGGAGCACGTGTGGTTGTGGCAGTGGGGAAGGGCAGTTTGGCTCAATGGGCTTCCAGCCCTTCCCTCTGCACCCACGTGCTGGCTTCTAAAGGGACAGAGCTGCAGGAATATGCCCTTCTCTGTGGACACAGAGTATTTTTCAATGGCTGTTGCTTAGCTCTTTGCTCAGCTTGTTTTATGAAGGAAGCAGAATGAATTTAAATCTCTGAATAAGTAAAATAAGTTGTATTTCATTTCTTGCTGTTGATAATAATAATGTCTGCAATGAGTTTGGGGGTTCAAACCTTCATCTTCAACCCTATGGAATGAAAAGCCCTTAAACCTCTAGGAAGAGAGTAAAAGCAAGGATGTGTGGAATTAAAAAAAACAAGCCTCAGAGGATAAACTGAATTATGATTCATGCTGCAACACGGATTGGAGCTTGTCTCACACAAGGAATCATCAGGAAGCAACAAGCAGTTGAGGATGAACCCAGAGCATGCCTGCAATTTTAATGACAGGAGCCAATCCTCAGCAGGCACGTTTGTTTGTTATGGTGAGTCTGACAAGCTCATTTTGGATGCTGCCACCCAAAGAGCATCATTCTCTTCCTCTGTGACTCAGGCACAAGCACGTAGGACGGTGATCTTGCACGAGGCTTAATGTTTCAGGCAATGTGTATCCTGTTTGGAGTAACATTAACAGAGCATTTTGGCACATGCAGGCGCACTAACAGATTGCAAAACCACGCCGAACTCCAAGGAAAAGAAGCTGTTCCCTCAGATGGCTCTCCATCCGTTGATGTAAGCCAGCCAGCTCTTCCCCCTTGCATTTAGTCCCAGGATTTGTCTGGGCTGTTTTATCTACCTCCTACTTACAGGCAAGGTGATGGGATGCTGCTGGGCATGGGAATTGTTCCAGAATCAAATCCAGCTGCTCTTTAATTTTAAGGGCTTCATTATCAATTCACAGCTGTATAGCTTAGCCAGAGGAAGAGCAAGGCAAGCCTAACTTCTCTCCTTATGGTTCCAGGTAGTTAACTTGAGCGCATTACTCCTGTACCCCCATTTTCTGAGACTAAGAGCAAATAATGGTCCAAACATGGAAACACTAATGCGCCTCTGTTCCTGTGACCAGACCTGCAAAGCCCTGTAACCCTTGCTGTGATCATGCTGGTTACAAGTTCCAACATGGCATAACCTGATTTGCTGCAGGAGGAGTGTCCCAGAACTGTGTTCTTGCACTGATCAGATTTGCCCAAGAAGAGGTCACATCTTCCCTCTTTGATGCAAATCCATGGCAGATTGAGTGACGTTAATGATCTAGGAGAGAAGGTTCTCCACATCCCTTTTCATTAATGGAGAAGGTCCTGCTCTTTGTATAAAAATTGCATTTCAGTGGTTTTGGAAATTCTGTAGTTTAATGAGGTGAATGTTCTTCTTGAGAATGACAGGTTTGCTACTGGTGCTGTTGATTTTTATGATGTTTTATGTCCTTGATTTATAACCTTGATTCATAGGTTGGAATAAACTAGGCAAAGTAGAAAGCCAAAAAACAAATAATGTTTAACATCTGTCAGGTGTTCTGTTGACACAGTGAAAAGGGAATGTGGAGTTATAGGTACTTTTTTTAAAACTGGAGGTTTACAAATTGAAATAGCCCAAGTGAAAATCTTGAGATGAAAACTAGCTTCAGTGCTTCAGCTTAATGGGGTTTGGTGGGGGGAGGGAATTTGTGATTTCTTCCTTCCTGCCCAAAAAACTCTAGGGACACTTAAGCTTTCTAGTGTAAGGTGTATGGCTGGGGCCCTGCCCCTGCCATGGCAGATGTGGGGTGGTGCCCCCTTGGGACAAGGGAAAGCCCAGTGCTTAGTGATTAATGTATTTTTTCCTTTGGTCTCTCCCACTACAAACATTGAGTTTTACCAGGACAATGTTTATCACAACAGAGCAAGCAAGAGCCTAAAGCCTTCTTCATCCTCCCAGGAAGTGTCTGACTGCAAGGTGGCAGCCAAAACTTCTGTAACGCTCCATGGAGACATTAGCATTAAGGATGGCCTGATTTAGTAATATTTACCTTTTTCTTACAAGCAACTTTTTGTCATATTGGCTAGAGTCACATCTCCAAAATAGGAATACCAGGAGCTGTGCTAGTGAACGGTGGCAGAGACTGCAGCTGAAGTAGTGGGTCTCTGCCTGGTTACAGCTGGTAATGGTGTTAAAAAAAAAAGAAAATCAGCCTGGGAGAGAAATATCCTCAGCACCATTTCCACTGGAACTCGCAAGATCCCAGAGAGCTGCTACCCCTGGACAATCTCCTTCCTGGAGGTGTTTGTGTTCATTCCACCCCTGTCCGTCAAAATGTGTGTGTTGAGGAGCAGCCAGAGCAGGTCTGGTGAGAGCCTCTCTGCTCTCCCAGCTGGGGAGCACTGCCTGCTTCACACTGGGGCTGTAGTTTGTCTCCCATCACACCTGTGGCCAAGGTCATTGAGACCCCAAGCACCCTCTTCACTCCTGGTTTTCTCCGAGGAACCAAACAAGGACTTCAACAGGGAGTATTAAACCATTTCCTGCCGTGTTTGTTCCTGCCTGCTGGTGAGTCAGGGTTCATTGGGGTGTTCTCAGCAGGGCACAGCAGTCCCACAGCTACTGCACAGGACAAGCCCAGTTCTGCTGGGATGCCCAGTACTGCAGGGAACTGTTGTGCAGGTCCCAGTTTTATATCCATGTGCCAGCCACAAGAGGGATAAATACGCCTTGGCACGAGCTCCACGTGCCTTGCTGGCCAAGGCTGTCAGCTATTACTGGGACAGATATGATAGCCTACAAGGGTGTGAGTGAGCAGCAGTGGAGAAGTAGCTTTATTTCAGAAAAAGATCCATATTGAGCAACTTGACAATGCAGACTGCTTTCTCCAGGCAGAAATTCCCAATAGCTGGGAGAACTTGGTTTTACTCAGTGATTTTTTTTCTCTCTCTTTGTATTAGAGCTCATTCGTTTCTTACTGATTAAAAGAAAAAAACATTGGAACCAGCAGAAATGATTTACAGTTTAGTTCTTTAGAATAGGGAAATCAATCAAAATATTTTAAAAATAGAAGATAATAACTGGAGCCGCTCATCAAGATTTAGGACTAACTGCAGGCTTGATTGAGGACTCTAAAATTAGCTTTTATTTTATTTTTCATGTAAGCATGTGCAAAGCATAACTCAGTAATTATCAAACTGAAATGTCACTGAGAAATGGCTTAACTGGATCTTTGTATTAGATTAAAACAGAATGTCTTTTCCTGCTGTAAATCTCTTCAGCAAGTGTTCTCTGTCTCAGAACATGTAGCTCCTTGTTTGAGACTGTGTTTCCACTTCAGATATTTTGCAAGGCATAAGCCTGTATATATCCTCTACTTCAGTAGGAATACTCTGATTTACACCAGATGATGAGTTGGTTGTACATTTATTCTTTGCTAGTCCATTTACGTTCCTCTCTCCATGGATTTAAAGTCTGCTGAGAACTGGTGTCCTCAATTAGCAGACTCAGTGCTGTCCTGAGCTGCCCCTTCTCCGTGTCTTCCTTGAATCTTCATTGCTTATGAGCAAGGGTGGAGCCAACTGGGACATGGAAATTATTAAAATATATTTGCCTGCCCTAAGTTTTTGTTCCACTTCTTTCTGTAGCTCTCAATCATTCCAAGGTTAGAAAACCATCCAAAAAATCACTGTGTGCAGAATGGTTTGCCCTCTGTTCCCATTCCTGCAAATGGAGGTTATTGAATGATATAAAGCACAAAGAAGCTGTGATTGTAAGCAAACATGCAGTTTTCATTTTGATTGTAAAACATTCTGCATTGCTCCCAAATTGCAATAAAAATTGAAGTCTTTATGCATCCTGATAAATAAAGCCAGGTGATTTCTAAGGTAAGTAAGTTTTGCATAACACCTTATAGGCACCAAAGGGGACTCTGGAGATTGGGTCCCTGTTCCAGTTACTCATAATGCTGGGCTGTAATGAAGTCACTTAGCTCTTAGCTGCTCTATTGCAAAACTGAAAATACTTTAATAGATCATCTAAATGGGGCATCTGGGCATCTGTTCCAAATGTTGGTTTGCTTCCCTCCTTCCTACAAAATAATGGTACTTCTTTATTCAAATTACCTTATTTTGTACAGGGCAATGGTGTTGTCATGAGAAGAAAGCACAAATGAATTGCCTAAAATAAAAGTAGAAGAGTGTTTCCAGTATGGCAGGGATAGGGATTTGTGTAAGAGCCAAATTTGCTCTCTCTTGCTGTCTTTAAATTAATAATAAATAATATATCTATGGATGAACATTTCAGAATGAGTTAAACATTTTCTTCAAATTAAATCATTGCCAAATTTGGGCTAAAATTTCTGTTCAAAAAATCCTTCAAAGCAGGAAATGCTTTAAGGTAGAAAAAGAATTAAACCTCTCATCCCAGAGACATCAAACCAAATGTCTTCATTTCAAAGTGGTGTGGAGTTTTTTCCCAGCAGAGTTTCCTCCAGAAGCCATCTGATTATAGATTAGCAAAGCTGTTTAGTCACTCCAAATACTTGGGCATTATTTTTCTTTGAGGAAAAAAAAAATCTGAAAATGTTTTCCCAGCTCTTATAGTTACAGCAGGCAGAACTTTGTTATCCTCCTACGACCTCCAAGTCCTGGATGGCTTTTTCACTTTAGTCTGAGTTTCTTCTAAATAGAAACTACCAAATCCAGGGCTGCTTCATGAACCATAAAGTACATTAGCCATCAAAAGAAATGGAAACTTTCCTGCGTTTGCTGAAGAATTAATAAGCAAAGTGCAATGATGGTTACAGTTTAAGAGGCAGGAGCACAGCCCTGGTTGCCTGGAAACAGGAGGATGCCTTTGGAAAGTCGCACCAAGCTTGCTTAGGAGAGCAGTTCCAACACAAACTGATGCACATCTTGTCCTTTTTAAAAACATGATTTTTCTTCTTGCTTTTTCTCAAGACTTTAATGAGTTCCAAAATTAATTCAGTCTTTACCATATATTTCAGAGCGAGGATATATCAAGCAGTATCCAGGGGTTAGAGATGGATCTGAATAAGGGTCCCACATCCAAACTTTGAAGAAATTATTCAGATTTCATAACTGCTCTTTTACTGATGACCAAACTGCTCAGGAGTGTTCAAACCTGGGTTAACCTATACAACTAGAGCAAGCAGAAGTTTGGGATTTTTGCCAGGAGCCATACGGGGAAGTTGGACTCAGTTTAAAGCCTGTCTTACATCTCAACCAAGCTTATTTAAAGCAGCGTGCATAAAATAAGCTATGGGTCTGCAGGAAATCCTGACCAGTTGGGGGAAAACCAAAAGTAACCATTGTATTAACATTGCCAGTGCATTCAACTTTCAGGCATGCTTTCCATGCAACTTCATCAGCAAAACCACATAAATAATATCCCCTGTGCTAAAAAGACTTTCAGAATCCAGCATATATTATGGCTTTTGACTATGACATTATAATTACATCAAAGCTGACCTAAACTGTTCTCACCTGTGACCATTTTTAGGTCTCACCAGTTCTCACCTGTGAGACCATTTTAGGTCTCACCAGTTCTCACCTGTGACCATTTTTAGGCACGTGGAGCTTTGGAGACACCCCCTAACAGTCAAAGGAAAAATGGAATTTCACTCCTGGACTCAGCTTCACAACAGAGCCCCACCTTTGGGCTGCGAGGACCATGTGAGAAGGAAATGCAGGTATTCCAAGTTCTGGCATCACAGCCCTTTGAATGTGATGACTAACTTGATTAAAGCATCCAGAATTTGACTTAATTTTTGGGTAAAAAAAACCAAAATTCAAATCCAACATTTTGTCTAAAATATTTCTCCCTTCAATGATCATTCGTGCCCTTTGCAAGCGAGTGTAGGAACTATCTTGCCTTTCATGTTGTGTTTTGCAGAATATTTGATGCTCCCAGCATCTGAGTAGCAAAAGTAGACACACTAAGAACAGACTTTTTCGAGTCCCCAGGCATGCAAAGAGTTACTTTGTTCAAAAATTACTTTAAAAAGAAAAAAATACTTTAGAGGGCAGAAAAGGATAGATTCAGGATACCAGCTTTATGCTTTACACCCTCACTCTCTGATAGCTTGAACCTTTCATTACCACAGTTTCTCTCTGTGTTAAGGTGGAGATAATGCATTTTTCCTGGGACCATTGTGACAGCAAGTGCTTTGCCAATTGCTTTGATGTCTTTGAAGAAAAAATACTCTATCTGCTTAAATTTAGACTGACAGAACGTTTGAATCAGGTGCAGGTGGCTTTGACCAGATTCCTGTAGAGCCCTTTATTGCATAAGGTATGGTGCTTTTATCAAACATGGCTTTCCTTTTTTCATTGCTTCCCAAACAATCATGATGTCCCCTACAATGTGACACTTTTGCTGAGAACTGTTTGTTCTTGCTTAACTCCTGTGTGTGCTGAGAAATAGGAATATTTCATGAGAGTCTTTGTGCCTGGTAATTTTATCAGTTCTTATCAGGTTGCAGAGAAAGAAGTGGCAGTAAATTGGATGTCTTACCTTGAAAAGCTTTCAAAAAGGAAACGTGACATGGTGAATAGATGCCTGGAGGGTAAGGCTTTTTTTCTTCTTGGGTTACAGGAACACAGACAGGTCAATATGACAGAGCTATGTTAGTATTCATGAGGCGACTTTGCCTCGAGAGCTCACTGTAATGGCTTGAGAAACATGCTCCACTGTGGTGGCTAAATGGCAGATTGTATCCAGCATCACAGGCTGGGAGAATGGTGACATGTCCTGAATACCAATAAAGTAGGGCTGATGATTGCTGCAATTTGCCAGTGGCTGTGAAGTGCCTGAGACAGACAGCAAAACCTTCCGTTTTACTTCTCTTGTGGATGTTAGCCAGAGTTCACAGAGAATACCGCACAGCAGCTCGGACAACTAAAGAATTTTCTCATTTCATTGGCTCATATGGCACTAGGCCTAGTGGCAAGCATCAGTGAGTGGAACCCCTCATCCTGTGACCCCAGCATCCTGGAACTTGGGACCTTAAAATGGTTCTTCCCAAAGAAATAAATTAAACCTTGTGTTATCAACCCAAAGGAGGAAGGGGAATCAGGGCGAGTCCCTTAAGTGTAGCTGGTTCTCAGCAATGGTCTATTTGTACAAAATCTAATGGTAAAATTGGGTGAACATCCTGCTGTGGTTAGATTAGATTCTTTACCTTGTTTGAAAAAAAAATACTAGGTTAAACATCACCATTTCATTATTTCACCTAGCACTCTTCAGTACCGTGGGCCAATACTTCAGTTGGCATAAATCAACATCATTAGGCATATGAGCATAACAGCAGCTGAGGCCCAAGAGCTTGTACGGATGGGTAGATCTGCATTTAACCTTACATTCCTGGTTCCTTTTCCCTGTTTTATTTTTGGTTTTGTTCCCAGTTTGTTTCTCTATCTGTGAGATTTCTTCCTCAACACTAAAGAAATAAACATCTATTAGGAACAGCCTGCTTACCATTTCTTTAGATCCCTGTATTTGGGGCACTCACAGCAAACCTGATGCAGCCAGACCCTGGCACACAGTGGTTCCTGTGCCATTGCTTTCACTTGAGGCAGCATCCCATCAGTGCTGGCACGAGCGGCTCCGGAGGCTGCATCCCTCTCAGCCTGCTCTGTGCACGCTGTGCCCAAACCCAGCCTGCAGGCAGGCAGGTCTTGCTGCTCTTAAATCAACAGAGCAGGAAACAGAGGCCAAGGAGAGCCATCTAGTCTGCCTGGTTCTGGTGCTTGCAGCCTGACCATGGATATGTGCCCAACTGCACGAGCTCTATTTGCTGCTGCTTTGCTGATGAAATACACTCAGTGACTAGCGCAGCCGGGGAGGAGGCAGCTACTCCAAACAAGAAGCAGTCATAGACACGCTGGGGTACACGTACAAATTACAGACTCAGCAACTGTGTTTTTTTCAGATTTAAATGGAATACACTTGGAGATGATGAGAGAATTCAGTGGATTCAGGATTTTGTCATTTGTCTGCTGCTGGGTGAGGCACAGAGGGCCTGCATGGAACAGCTCCCTGGACCAGAGCAGCCAGGTCCTTTCCAAGCAGCTTTCCTTACAACAGGAGAGTAGGAATTGTGTCCTAGCTGACATGTGGGGCGCCCTACTGGACACAAGCATTCCCCAGGCACTATCATTCCAGCTAAATGTGTTACCATGGCACATATTTTGCAGTCAGATGATTTAAGCTTTTTTGTTAATTAATTATTATTAGGCTGTACTTGGGCTGTAGCAGAAGCAGTGTGAAGAGCCCTTGTTGCTCCAAGCCTGGAGGTAATTTCACCATATAAAGTAGACTTTAAATTGTGAAAAACACTGTGTCTGCTCCCAGCTCCTCTGCAGTGCCTTCACCCGTGTTACAGCTGGGGTGACTCACAGGAAAATGCCACAAGACACCCAGGGGCTGGTGTCTGCGAGGAAGCTGATGCCAGGTCCTGTGTCACAGGGACACCTGCTGGAGCAAAGCCTCGCCACAGCCGGAGCCAGAGCCCAGCGCCTTGCACCGTGGTTATGGTTTGAAATACAGCTGAACTCTCATTTAAATGCAGCTAAGCTCTCGTTATTTTCTTTCCTCAGCTAATTGTTCTGCTCTGTGTCTTTGTAAAATTTCCCAAGCATCAGCACATATGAGCAGAGGATTAAAAATTCTCTTTGATTTACATGATAACACAGATGACTGACCTTGTGGCATACTACAGCACTTGTCAAAATGCTGCTTCTGTAAGATAGTTTCTTGCTCCTGCTGTTTCTGTGAAGTGTGCTGGCTTAGTCCTTAGGGAGGTGTGGGGCTGCTTTGTCCCCTCTGACCAGAATGTCATCTGGAGCTGACACTGCTGCACAACCCTGGGAAAAGAGGTTGTGTTCTTTGTTCTGTGGCATAAGGAGAGCAGCATAATACCCCTTTCACTCTATGTGTTACAGTCAACACCTCACATGTTCCTTTCTCTGCTCCTTAGGGGCAACATGTACCCTTAGAAGCAAGTGGAAGGAACACACCTTATTCCTCAGGATGACTCTGACAACAAGCTCGATGCCTGCCGTGCAGAAGAGGGGATACTCCTTTGTGTGGTGGTTATTTCTGTCCCTGTGCTGTGGAGCTGTTAGTACTGGCTTTAAGAGATTTACTGCTTAAGCATTTAGGAATAGTAAGTTAATTACTTTAAATCACATCTCTAACAAGGAAATTTCGTTCTGAATTTTAAAGTGTTGCAGTAATACCCTTGGGATCAGCGTCATTTGGGACTGCTAAGGGCACAAAGTACAGTTCTTATCTTGACAACTAAGCAAGCACCTTTGATTCACTCTGCTGCAGCTGGGGTATATTATTGAAGTATTGATAATTGTGCAACTGATGATACCAGGTCATCATCTCTCTGTGCCTCTAGTGAGCTGTAGGACAAACAAAGGAAGTTGTCATGTTTTCAGTTCCTTCCATTCAGTTAGATTAATTTGATGAGTTTAATGATCATCAGACAAGTCACATCCCCATGTACCCAAGTCCTTCTGATTGATCAAACAGTAGGGATCTTTAAGATATTTGAATTTGAGGTCCCTTTCCACATGGCTGCTCTCCAGCCACTCTGCCCAATTTATACTTAGTTACTCCATCCTAGATGCAGAATCTGGCACTTTGACTTGTTCAGTTTCATCCCAGCTGTCGCTGGTCAGTGAATGCCCCAATCTATTTACATCCCTCTGCAAGGCATCTTGAAACTAACAGCTAATGCATCATTTTCAAAAACAAGCCTAAGATTCTGCAAAATAGTAATGTCTAGTATTGTGATGCAGGAGTTAAAAATGTGGGGTTGTGCTGATGTGAGTTCCTCAAGGAGAATGGCATTGTCTCGGTCAGGTTTCAGTCTCAGTCAATAGTTGATGTGCACAGAGGAAAGAACAAAGCCATTTGCTGTTTGCTAAAGAGGAATTTGGTAAAACTCAGCTTCTGCTCTTCCATTCCCGTATTACACCTACAAGGCTGATAGCTGATAATCATTCTGTGGCAAGAAATAAGTGTAAATACATGCCTATTTATGCATACATATAAAACATGGGTGAAATCTAGCATGGGTTAACTATTGTGAGGCCTCTCTTTTCCTCCTGTAGTATGTAACCTTCATCCGTATTGTAGATCAGGGGTAGAGAGGCCCTTAATACCACTGAGCTCTGCAAACACAGCTCCTCAGTGCTCAGATGATGACTATCAATCATTAGAACTTAGATTGGCTCTCAAGTCCATGCAAAGACAAATCTCTCCACTCTTCTTTCTTGTCACCACTATTGATGAGCATCAGTCAGAAGTTTCACTTCCTTTGATAATGTCATTTTAGATGTTTGTTTCAAGCTTTTATGATGCAGAATCTCTCATGGAAAATGACAGGTAATACAGTTCTATAGTACAGATGCTGAACTGGAAACAAATGTTTTGCACAGTACTTTCTCAGTACTCCCAGAATTCATCTAGGCAAAACTGGAGCATGTGATGTACTAATATTTGGTTCTGAAGTAATATATCTACTTACTATTTATGTATTCAGTTCAGGAAACTGTCTGCCTTTAGTACTGCTGATACAGCAGCGTATTCAACAGCTGCAGAACCCGAATCCTATTTACCAGCAGGTAACCAAGCAGAGGAGCTCAGTGCCACAGCTAGCAGACCAGGCATCACCTCAGATCTCTAACTGGCAAAATTCCAGATTTTTTGCAAATAAGCAGCTTGGGCAGTATAGAGACTGCAGAGCTCATGAGTGACATCAATTCACTGGCTTGTGTCTCTCCCAGTACAGCAGCAACAAGAACAGTATATGTAGCTGTGTGAGCAGTGAATCCAGGGAAACTTCTACTGGTGCTCGTAACAGGCACCTCTGGCACAAATAATATCACATTCCTGTTACTCATTTGGAGCTCTAGGACATACTCTCACAAATTTCATGTAATGATTGTACCAGATTTCTCTTGCAGGGCATCCATTTCTAATATATTTATTGTGTGTTTTTACTCTATATACACACAGTGTGTACATATACATAATATATATGTACAACTAGACAGAGCTAGCAGAGTTTTTCCTGTGTATTTGGAGTCTGTAGAGTACGTGTCTGCAGTAATTTGCCATAGGCTGTGCTTTAAACCTGCATCTGGAGTGGCAGCACAGCTTGGACAGTTTTTGTTGTTCCCTGACTTTCCCTTCTCCCTTCTGCCATTTGGGCTCACTTGAGTGGAAAGTGGCTCCACCCTCTGTAGTGTCAGTGTGATTCAAGCAGTAAACCCTCTCTAATGTGAGGGGTAATTGTTTTTCTCTGTAAGATGACCTCAGATAATTTTGTCTGCCATGTTTCCAGGCATGTGAAAATCAGCTTTCGTGAAACTGCGGTGTCATGCTCTGCATGTTTTCAATAGTCCCTTTCCAAACTGGCAAAGTTTATATTGTTAATCTGCAGTGCTTGTTTCAAGTAAAAACAAACATAATTCCAAGAGTACAATATCATTAGCATCAGCTTGGGAAAGTGAATATAGAATGCACTTGCCTTTGGCTTTCCTGAAGAAGGACCTTTGCACTCATTCTGAACACAGAGTATCCAGACATTCTTGGGCAAGCAATGGGAAGGTTACTGGTCGCATTCACATTTTTCAGTAGTGCAGTGGGTTTTCTAGGGACTGTAGCAAAATACGGGTGAGAAGTAAAGACTTTTAGAAATTTAATTTACTTCAACAAGTGAAGCGACAGTAAGTAAGCAAGGCATACCTGTAGTTGGTGGTAATGTGTACAAATGCACGTGGAGAAATTAGCCCATAAGGAAGGCAAAGTCACTGATGATTTGGGGATTTTTATTTCAGGAGAGCTGAGCAGAGAAAATGCTACGCTTCACCAATGTTGGTAGAAAAGGTTGCTGTTAGTACAGATAAGCTGTCTTTCAGAGAGAGGAGGAGGGCATTCTATTCCTTTGAACTTGATATGGGCTGGCTCATGGTGGCTTTGGGCAGAGAAAGAGCAGCAGCAACTCAGTGTCACCCTTCTTCCAACTGCAGGAAGTAAAATCCATTTCTGTGGGATGAGGTAGCTCTTAACTTGCTGAGTGAGGCCAGCCCTGCCAAGATTGAGCCCCTGGGCTCTCCATCTGCAGAGAAGTGCTTTTACTGATGATACTAAAAAGATGTCCAGATGCTCTTCCTGTTTTGCATTTTCAGGCTGCTGCCAAACCAACTGGGAAGCCATATTGTACAGATGAGGCAAGTCATCTCCTGTATAAATTTGTGTGCAGTTCATAGCCCATGCCTTTATTTCCCAGCAAACTTTCTTTTAAAGGTCAAACCAGAAATTTGGGAAGGTGTTTTGTCTCTCTCAGGGACAAAATGCAGCCTCATTTCAGTTATAGTACCTGGTTGCTTACATGGCATGTTAAACTGGATCCTACTGGAGAAGAAATGTTCAGCAGGAGAGAGTTTAGAAGTAATTAGTAACAGGGGAAGTCAGAGAGGTAGCTTTAGTACAAGTCGAAAGCAGTGCATAATAATGATTAACTGGAGAGATAATATGTAAGTGGAGAAAAGAACAGTTAATTTATCAAGATAAACAATAAGATAGTTAAAATTAAGGGGAATAGAGGAAGAGATAATTAAAATCCAGTATTGTTAAATACAGAACCACACTTCGCAGGAGCTAGGTATTTATTTTTTAATCGAGCCCAACCGAGCAATCGAGGGAATGCAAGGTATTGGTAAAGAGTTCCCAAAAGATCAGTGAAGCATCAGTGTAAAGGCATCCTTTAGGAGGTATTTAATCTGCCTTAAACAAAATTGTTTTGCTTCTATTTTGCCATCAGCATAGAAAATTGCAGTATGTCTCTATTTGTCTGCATCTTTGTAACCTATAACAAGAGGCAAATGGAGAATAGGAATGTGATGCTGGCATAAGTCAGAAGTAAGGAATTTTTAGTGCATTCAATCTTACATGTGTGAAACTCATACCAGAGTGATAGATAAAAGATACAGAAAATGCCCTATAGAAAAGCAACAAAATCTACTGTGCTGCAAGAAGGCAAGCAAAGGAGCTGGGAAATAAAGGGGATGGGAAATATGGAACCAGTTCCTCTGTCTTGCATCAGAGTTTTGCTTTTTTGTTTTGTTCATTTGGGTTATTTTATTTGGTTTTTAGCACTTTACTATTAAATAGAACTGGATTGCTAATGACATAGTGTGGTCCAGAATTTTGGTCATGGGGAAACAAGCAAATTTGGGCGTCTTTGTAGACATACCCTTTCTACCCTAATTCTTAGAAGAAGTCTATTTGTGAGTATAAATAGATATGTGTTTTATAATCTCAAAATGGGCTGGAAAATACAGGAATTATTAGGCCCACTTCATGGCCTAAGAAAGATGACTTGAGTGAAATTAGGTGGTTTATCTGGGATTACTCTGCCAGCCAACGGCAAATGAAGAATGGTAGTTTCATTTTCTGCCCTACCACTGATGTTGTGCCATGGTGACATGCAATGGCATTTCAGATATTCATTGTAGTCTTAGAGATATCCCCCTCTTGTCTCTCCTGAGAATGTCTGGTTGAGGTCTCAGATTTGCCAAAAAAAAAATTGGATATTGCCAATTGCAAGTGACTGAGCTGGGTGGGGAGGTTGGGTGAAGAGAACCCACAGCCTTCACAGGAACCTTCCAGCAAAGCAACCAGCATCTATGCAAATACCTGCTTTTCTATAGGGGTTCTTCTGTCAGGGGGTTTTAAATGATCAAGACATTTAAAAGGGGGGAATATGATCCAAAAATGGGACCACAGGTCAGGGGAGTCTCAGAGGTGTATCTGTCATAACTGAGTTTGTGGCTAGCCAGAGAAGGAGAGAGAAGATGATTTAGGACAAAAAAGAAAACTCCCCAGTGTCTGCTTCTTTGTTTGCTTAAATACCATCAGCCACACACCATTTGACTGCAACCACTTTTTAAAGGCAAAAGACATAAAAAAATGTGTCTTTCCTAAGAGTGTTTCTACTCCCTTTCATCTGGCAGCCTGCCCTAGTAATGTTTCCAAGGCAGAACTTCAATGGGAAGCTGAAAACTATCCAGAATTCGGGGCTTATATGACTCTAACATTTAGCATTCAATAAGATATATCAGAGGGCATATGCTACCATAATTTTTTTAATGCTGTGGATCCTATTGAAAAGAAAATAATTTTTCCCTGGGTAAAAAATTCTTCCCATATCCTGTTTTGCTGCAACAGGAATTTCTATAATGGAGTGAAGCTGATTAAGATCAATGGCAGGTGACAGGTTTGAGAAGGAATGGTGTTTTCATAACTTAAAAATAATAATGGGCTTTTCTGCTTTAGATGCTAATATGTGTCAGTAGCAAGGTAAAAGATGTCTTAGAAAGTGCTTTTTCTGTAGATGAAATGTATTGTAAGGAAACACGTTTCCCCATGTTGCAAGAGAAAATGAAAGATGGGCACTGAAATACCATTAACATTTATATATCACCTTTCATTTGGAAAGAGGAACAGCTGATTAGAGATTACCCTGGCTAGAGAGGTCCCTTCACCCACCCCAGGAAGGCAGCCACCCTCAAGAGAGGGATGTAGCAGGTGTTTAACAGCGCATGGCACAATAGTGGGAACAAAAACTTTCTGCCAGATGAAACATACTGGGGAATTATATTCAGGCAAGGCTGCTGTGTGCAGGCTAAAACTAAGCCTGAGGTTTGAATTAAAGAAAAATTGGATCCAGGTTGTGCTCACATTTTCAGCCTGTGACTAAACATGGTAATGCTTAAATGCAGAATCACTGATCTTTTTAGTTTTTTTTTACTCACATCCACTTTTTTCTCTGCAGCATATAGATTCTCCCCTCACAAAAGAGAAGCTGCCAAGCTTTGCCAATGAGAGCAGCACTTGAAGCAGATCCTAAAAGTGGAGCAGTAGAATTCAAGAAGTGATCAGGGGCTGTGTCACTAGAAGGGTCATCCACTTGCTACTCTGTGTTTCCTTTCTCTTCCTTTTTCCCTTCTTTCCCATCCCATTATATCTCCTTCTGAAATGGGCTCTTACTCTGTTTCATGCAAGGATGGCAGAGATTCTTTTTATTGTGTTGAGTCACCTCCATGGGATATCTGGGCATCTTCCTCATGTCAAGTACTCCCAGACACATGGGACATCATGAAAAAGATCTGGTGCCTGATCAGCAGAAACATCACAACAGATGTTTTGAGCATTTGTTGTGCTGGCTTGCTTAGAACAAAATCTTGCAGACCATGGTCTGTTGTTAAGGCCACCAAGATGAAGTTTTGCTGCTTCTTCTGTAGAGGTAAGGCACAAGATATTTGGAGTAGGATGTGAATTTCAGCTGGAAATAACACCTATTTCTTACAACTAAAGGCATCTGAGATGTCTTTAAATTATTTATGTACATGATCCTGCTTGGTATATTCCAAGCAATCCCATAAAAATCCTGCAATATTAAAGTGCCTGGCTAATTGCAAAGAGAGTTTAATGCTCAGGTGGCCTCTGGCTGCCTGAGACTGGTTAGGGCTCACCTGTCAGGTTAGAGCTGCAGGTGGGCAGCAGGTTTTAGCCACAGATTTCCTTGTTCCGACCTTTGAGGCTGCAGGAACCTGGCACAGTAACTTGCTGCTCCTACTTTTTATCCACAGAGAAGGTATTACTATTCTTCCACACGTTGGAAAGCTGAAAGACAGCTAAAGATGTTAAGGTGCATCTCTGAGAAGGTCTCTTCTGAAAAGGATTGCGCTCTAATGGCAGTGATGTGCTAAACTTGACATTTTTTCCACTTATGTAAATAATTTTCATATCTCCTAAGTTAGCTAGCAGTTCCAGTATTAGAAAACTAATTTGCTGATGTCCCAGCTTGGTGGCTCTTCATGTGTGCACACAGAAATTCTCAGCAAACACCAGTGAAGGAAATTACTTCTAAAAATTCATATAGGAAATCAATGGTGCAATGAGAAACAGACAGAATCTGACTTATTTGTTACTTTCCTGGTGCTCTTAGCTGATGGATACCTGCAACCTCAATTAACTCATTCCCTATCCTAACTGTTGTGTGCTTTCTTCAGGGAGCTGCAAATTCAGTCTTTCTTAACTCTGCTTTAGTACACATCAAATGTAATCAAATTCAAGCTACTATCTATCAGGAAAGAATGAAATTAAAATTACGGCTAGGACTCAATTTACAGTAATTTGTGATGTTAACAGCTGTGCTTGCTGTCTTCCAAGATGTAGCCCTTGCTCCAAGAAATTGAAACTTTTTTTATCTTTTTTTTCTTTTTTTGGCATTTTAGCACTAGTAGGAATAAATCTATCACCTGGAGGCATGAAGTTTTCAAATAGTTCAAGAATATTTACGGTTTTTAAATCCAATTCTGGAAAGGTAGAATGCATGCAGCAAATAGGTGAAAGAAGTGTTACAGCTTCTTCCCAAAGTTCTTACCTTTCTTTAACTGCAGATGAATGTTTCCTTGCTTTGGCGTAACTATGACAAATGACCCATAAAATGTCTGTCCATTCACCTTATTCACATCACTACCTGCTCTGAAAATTACCTGTGGGGAGGGGGAGAGAGGAGGGAAAGGAGTCACACCTCTTTTCAGTAGCAGACACAGCTCTGGTGGTGGTGTGGCTGTCACCATCACAAGTGACTGATCTGGAGCTAATAAAAGGGCAAAATTCCTTCCCCCTCCTTCCCAGGAATTCTGGGCCCAATCATAATGATAAAATATCCACTCTACAAGGGAAAGCTTTGATATTTTTCATGACAAATTGTGCCAAAATATGGTTGGAAGCCTAATGCCTTCCCCAGTGGTAATGTCTGGGAGAAATTTCTGTGCTTTCAGTGATGAACTGAGGTAATGAAACTCTTGCCATGCAGTAGCTCTAAACTGAATTGGGGGTGGTAGGCAAACTGCTCTCTTTCTTGAATGCTACCTGGTATTTTCTGTTCAGCTAATGGTCACAAATGTCTGTGACTATTATAGAAATGCCCTTGTTTTTAATTCCTCCCATATAAAACTACAGAAATTCTGTCAGGCTGCATTTCTCATCTGTTGAAATGAGTGGGTTTGGGTTTGTTTTGTTTTCTACACAGCAGTGCTGCTGCATCTTACAGACTAAAGTGAATTTTTAGTCCATCAACACCAAGAAAGTAATTTTGGATTTAATTCAAAATATGAAATATTATTTTGTGGGAACAGATTAAGGATAGGAGTTTGAATGCTTTCTTGAGTCTCTCCAGCTCAAATAACCGTAAAAAAACCATTTGGCAAGGAGGTAAATTACCAAACCTACACAATCTGGTCTGAAACAAATATTTGTTGCTACAGGTTATTACTACCTATATGATTTTAATTCTTAAAAAATATACTCTGCAATTTATTTGGCTCTTTCTCATTAACCCAATGATTAATGCTTTTCCAACACTCCCAAATCAAATCCATTTGGCCAAAATTTCCATTGATGAATAGAGGACTGAGATCAGGAAAATGATTGTGAAAGACAGAATACATCTTAATATTGATGGTGATTGTTTATTGTTGTTGTTGTTGTTTTCTTATTATTATCATGATTATCATTATTATCATTATCATTATTATCATTAACATTATCCTGTGACATTAGGTCGCTATAAACTTGCATGTGTCCTTGCTGTATTAAGAAATATTAATGATTTATATGTGGGGTGTTTGGCAACTGTAAAAGCAGATGAATCCACTTCTAGTTACTTGTTTTATTAGAAGAAGAGCTCAAGCTAATGTGAGGAGAGGTTATTTCTTTTACTGGTAAGAAGCATCAAGCAATAACAGTTGGTTTATCACTCCCATTGTAAGAGTGATAAACCAACTGTTTATCCTTTACAAATACCATTTAACTGTAAATTGTACCTTTATTTCTGTGCTATACTTTTTAAGATGTAGGTAAATGTTTAAGGATTATTCAAATGGACTGTTTGATAGGAGATTTCATTGCAGGTCACAAAACCATGTGGTCAAAATGGCCAGAACACTTCTAGAACAGTCTCATTAAATGTTGAACAAACCCATGTAGCATGTGAGAGTCCCCTCTGGGTGATGGGTGTTAACACCTGTGGCACGTGTAGTTCAGTGTTGGTTTTAAATGGTGGGAGTCCTAAAAGTAGCCTTGACAAACCTTCTCTTTGTAAGAAAAAAAAATCAGGTCTTACTAGATTTCTCTTTTTTTTTTTTTTTACTTTATTTGACTGAGGAATATCTGTATGGTTTTAAAGGTCCTCTGCTGGTAAGGTGGCAGTTCTACTTTTCTAAACCTCTTAGAAAACACTGATGGTTTTCTGGAAACCTTTGCTATGTCTTAATACTTAACACATTTCAGTAGTTACCTCGCTGCCCGTGCACAGGAGATGTCAAGGGGGGTCAGAGACACAGAATTCTTGCAAAATGAAAGTTATCAACAGTGAGATGCTCATGCTGCAGAGGAAGAAAAAAAAATATTTTTATTAGGTGAGAAGTTATTTTCCTTTTCCCAGATTAGCAATCTGTCATTTCCATAGGATACAGCAGTCAGACCAAGTGTCCAGTGGGTCATCTGGGAATATCAGTCTGCTCTAAGGCAACTCATGGGTGGAGGGAAGATCCTGGGTGATCTCTCTGGGCAGCTGGTGATAATTGCTGGTACATGCTATAGGTACACTGAAGAACATGCAAATAATTCTCCACAGTCAGCAAAGAGTGACTGAGGTGTACCTGAAAATACAGTAACTCTCTGATGATGACCTGCAGAAGGCACTGCTGCTGCCTGAGGCCCTTCTTTAACTGAGTTGAATTTCACCACTAGTTGAAAGATCTGTCTTTTCATTGCAACTGGTATATGCAGGAAGCCAGAACAGAGGATCCTGAAGTGTTCCATGACTCCACAAAGCAGAAGTACTACTGACTTGCAGAATATGTGCTTGCTTCTTTGCTGGACTAAATAATACCATTTTTTTGCTTGTATAGCACTTACCAGATATCAACCTCGAGCTGAAGGAGCCTTGTCAAGCTCACACCCAGCAAGGAAGGCATAGAAATGGTAGGAAGAGCATGCAGATGGCCTGAGTGCAATCAGCTGTCACACTCGGAGCTGTCCTTTCATCTTTGGTTTGCTGAAGCTGGGGATTGTTGTCAGCAAACAGGAAAAATGCACTAAACCTTTAATGTAGTTTAGTTTAGAGCATAGCAAATTGATAGTTTAGCTTAGAACACAGCAAATTGAGTCCTCCTATAATCTGGGAGGGAGAGAATGAGAGAAGGATCATGGTCTTCTCTTTTGGTATGCCTGGATAGCATTGCCCGGCTGAAGCTGTGGATCAGCTCTAGGGAAACACGGGAGAGCTTGCTGTGGGCAGGATCTGCCAGTAAACCTTGGCCTAGGATCACTGCACACTTGTAACCTGTAATCACATCCTCAGCAGGGTATTAGACACGTTTGCTTTTGTGATGCACTGCCTTCCTAAGCCAATGTACCATTTCTCAGCCATGGGACTTGGTCTCCAAGGCAGCTAAAACTGAAGGTTTACACAGAGATTCTGCAGAGGGGAGTAAATCAAAGAGGGAGAAAAAACCTCAGGATTTCTCTGGCAGCTTGATGAAAAGCATGGTAAGACTAAAACTAAACTTAAGACTATCTCACTGCCAGGCTTGGTTTACAGGCACTGGCAAAATATAATCTCTTTCCTCATTTTGCTTAGTTTAGGTTTTCCTGACAGTTCCCTCATTTCTGCTTGGCCAAAATGTTGCTCATGTTTGTTTTCTATCACAGAAGCACCTCTTCCATGTAGGCAGTAAAATAAATAGCAATTTTTGCATCTCACAGCATGGAATTCTTATTGAAGCAATATTTTTACAGTTAAATTTCACTTTAGTTGACTGCAAATATATTAAGCCTCCACAATCAGATGTCCATCTTACCAGTATTTTTTGGAGAATCTTGAGGGATCCTGGTAGAGTTCAGGATGGAATTGGCCTCATTCTTTTACCTAAGCTATTAATAATTCATTTGGTGGTATTTACTGTGTATTCCTTCTGATAGAAGTCAACGTTTCTTTAAGGATTCAGGCTGGCTTTCAAAACACCTGCTGCAATGATGATGGAGCCCTGTTCCTTAGGTCCTGGCCCCAGCAGCACACAGGGGTTTTTTCTCACCAAGTGGAACATGAGATGAGCAATCCCCCACAGGTCAGTTCTGCAGCTGGGGGCTGGCTGCCCAGCAGGTGAGGGGTGGCCACTTGGAGCACACTGCAAAACTGCTGAAATACAACCTTCCCCCAAGGCACAGGTAGATGGCTTTGGCACAGAATATTGCCAGTCTTTCATTTTTGTAGCACATCTTTTATCTGTTTTCTGAGGGGA
The DNA here is from genome assembly GCF_015832195.1 of Motacilla alba alba. NCBI lineage: Eukaryota > Metazoa > Chordata > Aves > Passeriformes > Motacillidae > Motacilla > Motacilla alba. Next base: position 10,086,754 of record NC_052021.1, on the reverse strand, counting down.
AAATAAACAAAATGTGTAAAGTTGGTGGGGGATCCAGTCTATTTTCCAACCTAAATGAGAGATCATGAGGTTTTGCTGTTTATTTTTTTCCAAGAAAAATATTTCAAAATAGTGACTCTGACTTACAGAGTAGAAAAATTAAAATTGAACATGCAAGAAGCTTCACGCCCAGTACCAAACCGCTGCCAGTTAAGAGGAGTGTGTTGGTTCATCCTGCAGAGAGGTGTAGGAGCCATTGGGAAGTGCAGAGATCCCCCAACAAGTTCTCACTGCCCCCACCAGGAGCCAAGCCTGGGACACCAGAGTGGTGGCTGGGTGAGCCCTTGGGGGTCTTCAGGCAGCCAGCACTGACTCAGATTTTCTGGCATATGTTTTGTGCCATGGCTTGGCACAGATAAGCCCAAAGGGCTGCTGGAGTGCAAAGCTGGCTGTACACATTGAGCTGCAGCTCAGGACATGCCTTCCAGGATCTCTAAATTTGTGGTACTTAAGAATTGGACTCGATGATCCTTGTGGTCCCTCCAGCTCAGAATATTCTGTGATGCTGGTGGGCACAGCAGTAATGCTCAGCGAGACACAGCCCTGCCTTTGATGGTACCTCCCTTCTGAAAACATTGAAACATTGGTCCCAAACCACCTGCCAAAGCTTCCAGCCTGGGGGAGGTCTGGCAGACAGGAAATGGGGGGAGAAGCACTGCAGTCCCAAACCCATAGGCAAGCAGTTAAGGTCCAAGGAGAGTACTTCAAAATCCAAGGTGAAAAAACATTTCAGTGCTGTATTACATGACTAATAAAGCAGACAAACATCCTCAAACACCCACAATACATTTATAGGCTTAATTTTGAGTTTTGTAAAGCGGATTAGAGACATTTTATTCATTAAGGAGATAAAAACCTTTTCTCTGGAACTCAAGTTTTTTATTAAAAAATGTGAGTTTTATAGGTGGTAAAAGAACCATAAACAGAGCAATGAAATTGTCAGAGAAAAAAAAAAAGTCAGTTGTGTAAACTGCTTTAAAAAGAGCAAGGGCATTTCTTTTGCTTAAATCCCTTTTTAATGGATAAATGCATCATTAAAAAAAAGACATTATGTACATGGATAGAAAAAAAGCCATGGGCCTTTGAGTTCTCTCTTGTCTTTCTCTCCTGCTTTCTGCAGTTTGTCTCCCAGCAGTATGTAGAGGCTGTGGGGCTGAGGCTTCTGTGAGTGCTGTAAAGAAGCACTCCTTATCTGGAGAAGCATCACTTGGATGAAAAACTTGACGGAAAATCAAAGTGAGGGTGGGGAAAAGGGAAATAGGGTCTTGTGTTTGAAATGGTGATGGTTACCAAAAAGACTAATGGGGAGTCATAGAGCTTGAAGCAACCCCTTTTGTTTTGATGGCTAGTATGGGCAGGGCTACTGGGAATAACCTTGTTGTCTTATTATTTAATCCATTTTCATGTCATGTTTTCTCTCTTCTCCAGTTTCCTCCACTATATCCCTCTCTTGCTCTGCAGTTTTTCTTTCCCTGGCTCCCTGTCCTTCCCTCCTCTCTCTTTGGTTTCCTGTCTGTAGCAGTCCCTGCACTTTCCCTTCAGAAGCTGTCAGCCTTTTTTTATCCTACTGTCTCCATTCACCCTCTCCATGGCATCTCTTTAGAATTATTTGCCATTTTTGAAATAGGGCTTATAAAATAAATGACATTTATAACTTAGCACATAATTTGCTAAAGGTTTTAATTACCTGCCAAAAAGAAAGCGAATCAGGAAGATTCACTAGGGATTAATTGTTTTGGGAAACCTGGGCAATTTTTTTCCATTTTCTGCACCTGACTGGACCTTCCAAATGAACTACTGGGTGCCTTTTCAGCAGGCATGGGAAATTGTGGTTTAAAAGAGATTTGTGCTAGAGGCAAGGTATCTTTTTTTTTTTTTTCAAGGAGGGCAAAGAGGTGTGTGCCTACAGCCAAGTTACTGCTTTGAGAAGCATTTGTTGCAAAAGGTGCAGAACTGTCTGTAACATGTTTTGCAGCAGAGTTAGACCATGCACAGTTTTTTGACAGCACACCCATGGGTTATGCCATACCAAAAGAGCCTTCCCCATGAACAGGATCTCTGACCTTGCTTAGAAGCTACTTGTGGAGAGGCAGAGCAGGTGAGATGTAGATCCAAAATGACATTATAGGGCTTTCCTCAACCCGTGAGCCCTGCAAGTGTGGATCTGATAATCCTAACAAAAGATAGCTCTGTAATTACTTTCCACCCACCCTTCCTGGTAAAGGATTTCATCCTCATTTCAGTGTTGAAACTGTTTCCTTTCACATGCATGTTAAAAATAGATGGAAGCCAGGATATTGAGCAGGTGCCCTTGAAAAGCAATTTTTAAATTTTTAACAGGATAGTATTATTAACCATCAAGAAAGAGAGGATGAACATGAGATTTCTGGAGTATTTTCCTGCTGTATAGCACAGGCTCTTTCTGAACAAATCACTGAATCTCCTAGTCCCTGTATGACCATCCTTCAAAATGGAAATGAAGCATTCCCTTTTTCATTTTGTGTGCCTTGTGTACTTCAGTTGTAAACTTGTTGAAGAATAGTCTGGCTATTGTCACTCCCTCATTGTGTGCCTCACTTTCGTAGTGCAAAGGGGAAACTGTGTTAGAATAAGGAAAAGCAAACCATCTGAATATTATTCCTTTTTCTGCTTCACTTTTAATCTTTATGTTAAAATGCCTTCCTCCTGAAGTCTGTGAATTTAAAACAAGAGCACAGACTCTCATGGCTCTCTCCAGTAAGGAGGAAAGACTGTGTAACCTGGAATAAACCACAGGTATGACTGTTGTTCATCCCTGGTGCTTTTGCAAAGGTTTATTTTTGCTATTTTTTTGCAATTATTCCCAGGGATCTTCTATTGCAGGTCACAAACATATGCCAGCTCAATGGTCCTTCAGTTTATTTTTGTCCTCCTGCAAGGTAACCATTCATCCATGGAGTAATTTCTTCAAATGAAGCATTTTAATCTAAATTGCCAGTTAATACCTGCAGGGTCAGCTTCCCTCCCGATCAGCTCTGGAAATTAAGGGAAGCTTCAAAAGCAGCTGTACAGTTTTGCTTGCAGAAATTGTGAAGGATTTCTGAAACACAGAGCAAAATCAGTAGGACAAGCTCTGAACCTTCAGACGAAATGCAAAACTGTAAGGGAAAATAAAGTCAAGTGTCAAAGTAACTCTTTGTCCCAGTCTCTCAGGTTGTGTGGGTGTGGGTTTGGATCTCAAGGACTCTGTAAGAAAAAATGAGGCTGGAGTCTCACTGCACTGCACGTGTTCATTGATGTAGACTGAGCAGTGTTATGCTCTTCCCTGCTTCTTCCTCTTGAACTGATTCTCACATTGTTATCTGTGGTGCCATAAAACTGAATGACCATTCTAATTTTGTGTGTTTATGTAAAGGCAACCACTGTAGTCTCCAGTTAAAAGTGAAGATAACAGGGCAAGGATCTGTCAAATTATCTCTGTGGAAGGGTATTTTTTTTTTTAATACCTAAGCCAGACATTCAGACCACCACCAAAGCAGCCTTCCATATCAAAGTACCTATGGAATTTGAGGGGAAACTACACCCTGTGTATTTACATGACTTTGTCTTATTAGTAAATACTAATGAATCCCAAGTGCACAAAATAAAATCTCAACTAGAAAAATCATGCAGGTCTTCTATTACATCTTCCACTGGAGTAGCAACTGAATCAATTGGTTCCTCTCTGCAAATTAGACTGTGGGTCATTAGAGCCAGGTGTGATAACTCCTGTAAATGGTGGTGGCTGTCCCTGTGCAGTATTGAAGGAGAAGAAAAGCATATGGACACAAGCCAAGTTCCAATCAACTAGCTAAATCCATGTCCTGTAGCTCTGTTGGATCTATTGGCTTCTGTAATCTGCAAATTGGAGAGAAGGCTTCTGAACTTTATTGGAGACATTTTTTAGGTTTTAAGTTTGCAATCCCATGAAAAACCTGTGTGTCCATTCCCCCTGCTATCTCCTGCTCTGTGCAGCCTCTTCCACCTGCCAGCAGATGCAGTTTGGCAGTCAGCTAAATTAAAGAACTAATGCAGAGAAGAATTAAACAAGAAAAACAACACCTGTAATTAAAAAGGCTGTAAGTTACCAACCAGTGCTGTATAATTAAAAATGTCAATAATTGTAATTGTTCTCCAGTTATTCATTCATGGCTTGTTCCTTTTAGCTTTATTATAAAAGCTACCTGTTGATAATCAAGTCTAAAGACTTTCTACACCATTAGATGGAGTGGATTTAAAGCTGTTTATAAATTCTTATTAATAGTACAAACCATGTCAGAACGTGGTTCTATTTATTAGACTCAACCTTTAAGCAATCTGTCCATAATTGCACTAGAAAATGTTCAGAGCAATTTGCCAGGCACCTATGTGGACAGTAAGTATCCTGAATAACACATGATTGTTGTACTCTGAGCACCAATAATAGGCAGAGCACTGAATGTTCCTGCTTTTAAAACAAAATGTAATTGTTTCTGGAATACTTGCATTTGAAAAATCATCTGAGTGTTTTTACTGATTCTAAATTATTATTATGTTTTGACTTTGGAATAATGCAATTATATAACACAACTATGAGGAACAAATGGGTTAAAGGGAACTGTAATTACACTCAAATTGAAAAAAAAACCTCATCATATGTTTTCTGTCAGCCCAATTAACTCAGCTGCAGTTGTACAAATTCCGCTTTCTAAGATGGCATTGAGGCTTAGGATGGTCAAGAGCTGATTGCAGTTGTGCTTAGGGTTTTGCACAACATGGAAGTGCTGCTTAACCCATCCAAACTTTCACAGAGTTTTCAGTGGGTTCTGGCTTTCATTTCCTCTTTTTCTCCTCTACAAATATAACTTCAGTTCCAGTACCTGTGCAGATGATCAAGACTGACCATTGTCATATACATGATTCAGTCAGTCCGAGTCAAAATCTACCATCCCTTGTTGTGTCTTCTCCAGCAACTCTAGCTGATGATGGCTGACAGAGAATTCTTAATTTCCCTCTTTAAAGCCTTCCTTAGTACTCTAAGGAAGCCTTCCTAAGTACTCTATTTTGTTGTGAAAAATACCAGTTAGACATATTTTGATATTGTTTACTTCTAGAACCTGCAGATATTTATTCTGTAAGATCTTAGAGAGATGGCCTACTGTGTGCATCCTAACTGACCTACCATGCTTTCTTCTAAGTTTTCCCATTCTCTTTGTATTTTTGTTTGCTACAACACTATTTTCTTTGTTCTCAACTAATATATCATTCCCCAAACTGCTGCTGTGAAGTTTTTTTTGTCCAATCCATCAGCTGAGTATGCTTTATTCCCCTCTGCATCCTGATTCCATCTTCCCTAGACTGTAATTCCTGTGTGGCTTTCAGAGATCCTCTCTGCACCCATCCAGTGATTAAAGTCTGGTTCCTGCTTCAGAATAATCATTAGTCCACATATTCGATTTCTAAACAAGTATATTTATACCTCCTGCCATCAACAGGCTTGGGAGGAATCCCTCATAAACTTCTGCTGATTTACCTCATTATTTGCCTTCAGGTGCTTCTTTCAAGCCAGTGACTCTCTGTGTGCTGGAAATGGCAAGATCCATTTTCACCTGGGGGCAAGCTACACATTTACCTCTGGAGGAGGCATGAGCACAGGCAGTTCCCATGGTTCAGCTAATGTGCTGGAAATCTCCCCTCCAGCTTTTCTCACAGTTGCTTGCTCATAAGTCACACCACCAAGCTTCACCTGTCAGCCTCACACTTGCTTTGAGCGAGGCTGATTTCTCTTGTTCTCCCTCAGTTCACACTGCAGCAGAATATTTAAACTGAAGGGAGCTTTCTGTGCAGGTAATTGTCTTGCCATAATGTTTCTTTTCAATTTTTATCATAAACTTTCTCCCCAAATAAAACCTTAAAGGGAAAGGTACAAAGTAAGCCCAAATGCTTTCAATTGCTGAAGCAAAGAGTCTGCAGTGAAGCTTCTGCTTAACAAAGTGGAAAATAAGAAAGCATGTTTTATTCCATCATTTATTAAAATTAAGGGAATGAGGGCCTCATTTGCTTAAAAATTGTCTATTAGTATTCACCTGATGGCAAGCAGCCTTAATCTCACACCATTAAAGAAAACAGAAGCTCATTAAATAGTAATTCTTTTTAATAGTGACAGGAGCTTCGGTTTGAGCAGCACTGCTCGAAGTTCCCGTGTAAATTGTTCATGATGATCACCAATAAGATAATTTTTTGTACCTCTCCCCACTCCCAGGAGCTTTCATTCCATAAGTAATCATTTACAAATGCCAGACAGGGAAAGAGCCTTGCATCAAGGGAAAAAGCTTTCACTGTCAGACTTCTGATGTTACAAAACAGGAAAGAAGCCATTGGATACAAAGCAGGGGAAGTAATTCCTGAACAAGGGAGGAGTGTTCTGAGAGACAGGAGAGCTTTGGGGGTCAGTGAGTGTTCTTAGCTTTAGGCCTGTACTGCTGTGGTTTTGAGACAACAGGAGGAATGTTGAATTTTTCTGCTTTGACAGCTGCTGTTTGACCTCTCATTACCAGATGTGTCAAGCCAACATCCTGTTGATGATCTCTCTCTGGCCATTGCTATGCTTTCCCTTCCTCCGAAGGATTTAGGCATTAATGCCACCTTATTGCTGTGTGGGTCTGTTGTCAGCACTACCCAACTATTCATGTATTAAAGCCCTACTGCAGTGGACAGGGTGCTCTTACGTTCATTTTAAACCTATAGCTGAAATTCCCATTCTACTCTGAATGTTAAAAAGTGTCCTTTGCTCTCATTACAGCCCTCAGTAGTTCCTCTGCTTTGCAAGGTACAAATCACTACCTTCACCTCATGCAGCTGAGCTGCTTGTGGCTCTTCTGATGAACAGTTTCAGGCCACGTGGCCCTATTCCTTATTTAACATTATTCTGTTCTCTCCCACACCATTTCCTGTGCTAGGGATGTCTCTGGGCCAGGCACTGTTTGTTTTGGGTATGTGTGTGGGAAGATTGCTTAGTGCTGCTCCTTAGACACGCTTAATTCAATTATTGCCAGATTTTCTAGGCCTCTTGACATTGCTATATATAGCTCTTTAATAATAATATTATCAATTATTTAAATTTTAATTTGTGCTTGCCATAATTACATGATCCTTTACTGCCAGGGGAAAGAGATCTCCCTTTCCACAATTATATGACCATGGTTTGTCCTCAGAGGCCTGTTTTATTTAGCATCAAATGGAATCGTTGCTAATACTCACCAAATAGCCATTATCCAATGGGAATGCTTCTGTGGGTCCTTGCTGTCTCAGGACATAGCTTCTCTGAGAAGTTATTAAAAGTTTATCTCGCTGGACTGGTTGTCAGAGGATGGGAACTGACACACTCCTAGACTCTGTCCAGGCAGTTCTGTTCTCCTGCTGCAGTCCCAGCACAGCAAAGCTGCTGGCTGTTTCTTCTGTACCAGAGCTGCTGTCTGACTTGCACACACCCCATCTTCTTGCCCAGGCTGCTTGAGGGAAGGGCTGGGGGAGGGTCCTGGGGGTTTATGTGCTTTCCTGCTTCACACATCCTCAGAAAGATATTTCTAGGAAACCAAGATCTTGTGTCAGCACACCAAAAGCAGGAGCTGAATGGTTGTGCTTGCCAGATGAGACAGCTGGCTGAGAAAGGTTTGTGAGAAGATTGGAAGAAGGTTAGCATGACATCCTCTTAAAGACCTTGTTAGCTCTTCTGTACTTCCCTCTCTGTTGCAAATAGGTTTTTACAGTTAGGATTTGCATCAGCATTCATACTTCTGCTGTGTTATTACCTACTACAGTTGCTTGGGGTGACAAAATCTTCCTCTGTGTTTAGCACTTGCTATTACAAGAGGTAGATTAGTCTCCTGTCGTGTGCAGCAGCAAATCCTGTGGCCCAGTGCAATGTACACATTTTCACTAAGTGTGCTATTAACGTTCCTGTGCTGTATAAACCCTGGGTTTGTGATGGCTTACATGCTGAGGGAATTCCTTTCTGTGACTCTATCAAGCCAGTGGGGTTTTGTTTGGTGAGATTTTTTCCAGCAGTCATTGGGTTTTTTGGGATGAAGTGAAGATTTTGATTCCTTTCTTTCTGCCACCAAGTTTTTAACTAACTCCAAGGGTTTAGACATTCACTGTTTTAATTTTTGTTTGCTGCTTTGCTGTTGGAAAATGGGTATCTGCCCACAGATAAAGCAGCACAGGAAATTAATGTTACATCACATTTTCTCTGCACAGAGCATGGTAAGTAAAATGTTATCTATTGAAGGTTAAAACCTGCTGGAAGAAGGGGTTTTGTCCCCTCAGATCAGAGAAGCAGTGCAATTCATTCTGCCCTGGCTGCCCTCCTGCCTACAACGTGCTATTTCACTGAAGCAAGCACCTGTCAGCACTTAACAGAGAACAGCTTTTTGCTGTAACTGAACTAAGGCAAAAAAAAAATAAAAATAACTTCAATTACAGCTACTCTGTAGGTTTGGAGAAAAATATGAAGAGTGGATTTACTGGGACGAGCAGTAAAGGAGGTGTGTCTCTTCCATTCTATTCCTTGTCATTCCTACTCCCTGGACTTCATAGCCATGATGGTAGTCTTGATATTCTTTTCTGGAAGCCAAAACTAAATTCTACTTGTTACAAAAACACATGTAATTTTTATGGCTACTTAAAAACAGGGAAATACAATAATAACAAGCACAAACATAGATCCAGGGAAAGCAGTAGGATTATCTTCTTCCACAGTGCCCCATAGAAAGGAATTAAATATATCCAGGATGTATATGGGGGTTTTTTGGTCTCTACAGAAAAAAAGGAAAAAAAAAGAAAAAAAAAGAAAAAAAAAAAGAAAAAAAAAGTGGGATTTTGCAGGGGATTTTTTTGCACATACTAACCAACTTTTGTGCTTTAATTTCACTAAATAAACCTGCTACTTTGGTTTTGTCAGATGCAAAATTTTAAAAGGTCTGGCTGGAAAAAAAATTGGTTTGGGCAAAAATCTAAACTTTTTGTAGAAGAGCATGCTTTCCAGTACTGCAAAATGAAAAAAGGTAATCAAAGTCTTGCCTTTCCTCCAAAAGTGGTTCCAACAGATGATGTTGAACAAATCCTTTTTCAGCTGCCTGGAGCCAGTGATGATCATAATCACAAAGGGAGTAAGAACATGAAAGAATAATCACAGCATCATAAAATTGCTTTTGGAGAGATTTTTGCTGAATTCCTACTAATTTGAATGGGAACCACAGCCTTGGTTTGTGATAAAAATGTAACCATAGCATAACTCTCACTTGTAACCCCTTTCTTCTGAGCAAGCAGTGGATACTGTCGTTCCCCCTTACAAGTCCTTTTTTTAAAAGGTTTAAGCAAAATACCAAGTTAAACCTGCCATTTTGGTGGCACTGACTCCACAAAACTCAGATGTAAACACTAAATGCAAACTAGAGTTGCTGCACTCTGGCTTAGCCTGTCTGCACTAAGGCATGTTGTTTTACAATTCCATAGGGTTCATTCAACATGCAATAAAAGCATGCATTTTACAAGCATGGCACTAGATCTTTCACGTGGTCGTGGTTTGCATAATTTCTGCAGCAATACGTGATATGCTGTGATCTGCAAAGCACTGGACATGTCTGTTAAATATTGCATGAACACCAACACCAAGGGGAACATAAAATATTGAACCTGAGCAAATGGATAGCTCAGTGTAGGGGAATGCAGAGATTTTCACCTGTAGGCCACCAGATAAAAAAAAACAGTTCAGATTAGTGCCAACACTGCACCAGATATAACTTGGCAGCTGTTCATTGGCTGAAATTATTTATGTTCCCCAGCTTCTGCTGGAAAAGGGTTATATCACACAAGCCATGGTTCTTTGTGGCACCCATGAGACAGATCATTGTTTCCATAGAACACCTGGGGTTTAAAAAGACCTGGATATTGTGAACTTTCCAGATGTCTAGGACAGGGTCAGGGTCTTAAGACTTAAAAATTGCACAGGGGTTTTTATTCTTCCTGCGGAAGGAAGCAGTCTTCCTTCTCCAGGAGGGCTGGGCTGGCACATCCCCTAGAGTATGAGGCAGTGATGTGACTGCACAGCCTCCCTCCAAACCCTCTTCTCTGTTGGTCACCACTCTGATCTCTTCCCATGACAGCACAAGCCACCCAGGGCTGTCTGCTCAGGGCCTCCCATGGGGAAGCATTTCTGGACCAATCTCACTTTTGCTGCTTCTTTGCTCTTCTCCATGCCCTTGCTTTGGGTTTTGTAGCTGCTCCTGCCTGCAAGGCAGTGATCACTGATGTGTTTGTTAAGCTCAGGAGACACAAAGCAGACGTTCTTAGGGCCTTGACTGGGGACCCATGAAGAGACTATTTCCATAATAGCAGCTCCCAGTCAGACTCATTGCTATTTCTTCCTCCTTTTCCTGGTCTACAAATTCCTTACTCACCTCTTTAGCACAAAAGCACTGTTCTTCTCTGACAGATACCATCTTTACTGACTTCATAAGAGGATCTATTTGAGTCTTTTATATGAATTGATCCTTATCTATCTCTGCATTTGTCTTCAAGTACGTGCCTGGTCTATTGTTGTTCTTTTGTGGATGCCATTTTGTAACAAATAAAGCTCTCTTTTCTCCAAATCTCAACTACAGTGACAAGTAGAGCTGTCCTGCATCTTTGTTGTGGCTTCATAAACACTGTTCTGTGGGTTCAAATGTGAAGGTTGAAGTTCTGGGATCTAACAGAATAAACTGCTGTGATCTATGACACCCATGTATTTTGGAGAGTACAACAGTCTCTGCTAATTGGTCTCCTACCTGGTAATGGGGTAGCTGAAGGTGCAAGCACCACTAGCTTCTCTGAAGATCATTGTGTAGGAGAAGTACATAGGATTTGGTGTCCCTAAGACACTAATAGGAGTGGTTTCTAAAAGTCCCTGAGAAGTCAGTGTGAGGGATCTTGATCCACGGGCAATGCAGCAAGACTGGAAACAAAATTGTAAGGTTCTGTGGGTGGGGAAAAACTTCTGCCTTCTAGCTCCTGCTGTCTCTTGGTGACTGACAGGAAAAAGCAATGTGCAATGTCTTACCACGCTCAGAGACAGCTGTTGAAGCTCCTTGCTGTCCCTGAGGTCTGGGGTGAGTGGGAACTGATATCCTGCATCTCTCAGCAGAGCACTGCCTCTTCTGTAGGCTCGCAGAGCACTGCTCTGAGCAGTGCCCCATGGCTTGGAGAGGGGCAGCAGGGAAGGTGCCACCCTGAGAAGGCATCAAACCACAGCCTGCCCCAGCTGGACTGCCCCGTGCTGCTCACCTGGGTCAGTGCTGGGTGTGGCACACAAGGAGGTGAGGGGAGCTGCAGGGCATTCACTTTGCTGCCCTAAAAAGGGATCCCCATTTTCCAGGAGCTGTGGGCACCCATCCCACCGGCCTGCTCTGCGTGCTGCAAGCAGCCAGTTTGGGACACAGAGCTGCCAGTAAGAGTGTGGCACTTTAGGGCTAAACCACTGCCTTCTCCTGCCCATCCCTTGGCATGGGAGGAGCAGAAAACCCCCCCTTTGTTCTTCAGACTGAAGGGAGGGGTTGGTGGTGTCACAGATGTTGGTGAAAACATAGGTGAAAATGCCCTTAAACAGCTGAATAAGAGCATTGCACTAATTATTCATGCACTTTTTGTGTGAATCCAAACGTTGCAAACTTAGGAGAAGTAACTGCACATGGAAAAGCCATGAAGGAAAGGAAAAGCCCATCAGAGATAGGTGATGAGTGGATTTGGCCAGCCCAGCAGGCTGGGTTTTGTAGGAAGCTAAAACTCAGCATCAAAACAGCTGGCTTATTTACTCTGCCATGCTCATAAGCAAGGGAGATTATTCCAAGGCATGGCTGCAAAACTGCTTTTTTAGAAACTGCAAAACTGCTACACCTGTGTTTTTTGTCTATTTTGTGGCTAAAAGTCACATTTGTTTAACGACTTGGGGGAGATACTGGCAAACCCACGCTTGATTTCTCACTTTCGGGTGAGCCTGGGCAGGCAAAACTGGACACCTCTGCTGTTTATTGTAGCACAGATCTGCAGTGGCACAAAGCACTTTGGCATCTAGCACAGCCACTGCTTGCCTGAATTTACAAGCAAATGAAATCTGTAAGAGCACTACAAGGAATTCTGAGTGGATCCCATCCCTCTGCTGCAAGGTCATTATGCAGCACAAAATGAGGCAGCCTCAGCTAACAGCTGATGTCTCCAGCACACATGAGCCCCACACATAGCAGAGGCTGGAGGAAATCCCCCTGTTATTTCTAGATTGTCAGTGGGAGTACAAGAAGAAGAAGAAGAAGTTAATAAAATGTACAACTCAGAACAGGCTGGCTTGCAAATGCAGCTTGCCAGTGCAGTACGGATGCCCCTACTGAAAAATAATTTGCCCCTCCTGCAACACACTCTCCTTAAGGTGTGAAGTCCAATATCATGGATTTCTCTGCAAGATCAGGAGTATTACAAGCTCTAGGCAGTAATTCAAATTGATTATCACATTCTTGCCTCTTCACACCAGCATCTTGGTTTTGACACCAGTGTTGCACAGCTGCTGAGAGGCAGCAGATGCCCCGGCTCTGGCATCAGATTTCAGTGGAGGAGGAATTGGGCCATATTCTAAGTGGGCATTTCAATTGCCCTTGGTTTAATTAATGGAACTCACCTGTGCTAAAACGAGCTGGTCAGAGAGCACCCTGGGAAGCAACACCTGCCTGCCCTTTGCAGGACTGAAACCACCAGCGATGGGGCTTCAGCCTCCCCTTTGCTTCATATAGCACATTTATCCTGAGAGGCAAAGCTCTTCTCCTCATCCTGAGGAAACGCTCATGCTTGTGGAAAAGCTTTTTTCAGGACAGAGCCCAAACCACCAGAACTCATCTTCCCAAAAGATGTGGAGTTGCTGCAGTGCTATGTAAGTTATGAAAGCTATTTTCTAGCGCTGTTTCTTAGTCTTCTCATGAAACAGATCACTTTTAATATGTAAAGCAATGCGCAAACTCTCATTTTTAAAGGAATTTATTATTTTAAGTGTGTGAAGGAAAGCTTGTCTCCCCTTTTTCCACTGCAGCCCAATTGCATCTGAAAGCAGAGATAGTCCCTATTGGCTTCCTGTGTCTTAAAAATGTTTTGAACTTTGCTGGGTTTTTGGTAGGAAAGGAATTGTCTGGCTTCTCTTTTCAGTCATGTTTTCTTTATTTATTTACTTGTACTCTGGGAGTCTTGACATTCACTTGAGGCTGCAGGAGTCTGAGAATATTCCGCATTTTTTTCAAATGAAGATCACATTAAATGCTTTAATATTTCATATTGGAAAAACCTAATTTTCATTCATCCTGAAACCTAATATTTCTTTTTGTGATTTTGTGATTATTTTATTTCAAATGAAATTGATAAAATTTTGAACAAGTTAAAATCAGAAATTTAGTAGGCTTCATTTTGAAAATATCTATTTTTGTTCACTGCTTTTGTTAATGATGTTGAATATATTTTGTTCACCAAGGAAATGTTCATAAGAACTGTTTTATTAGGCCTTGTTTTTAAAGCTTTTAAAAGTTTGTTTAATGTTTCATAGTATGCAGAGCCATAGATCATTAAATCCTTTGGACAGAGACTGATTTCATTTTGTTATCTGGATCAAGTTGGTTCTGATTAAAATGGGGAGCAGACTGGAAAAATGCTTTTATGAGCTTTCTTTATGTGGTCACAACCATCTGAAAGGAAGAGCCTCATCAAAAAGATCTTCTTTAGCAATGCTTTAACCTCTTCTTGAAACATTTCTTTACCAATTAAGAGTCATGAAATCAATAGTTCTGTCTATGTATAAAAGAAAAGTTGTAAAAGTTGGTTTAGGGTGAAAAAAAAGAGAAAAAAAAAATGATAGAATTATACAGGCATCCAGGTCTGAATTCGTCTGTCAGTTATACACACGGAGATGCTGGTGTTTTACACAAAACCTTTAAAAAACAGTTGTACATTTTGACTATCAAAACGTATTGAGGTGAATATTCTGTTTTTCAAAATTTGTGGCTTTACATTAGGAAAAAACCTCAGAGGGAGTACCTGTTGTAATGCTTTTATTTCAGAAGCATTACTTTTGTGATGTAGCTGCTCTGTAATAGTGAGCCCATGTGTTAAAAGTGTGGAAGATTTAATGACACATAAAAGCTGAGGTGGAATGATAAGGACAGAAAGATTGATTGAGCCATGGTTGTTGCTTCTTTGAATTTTTGGGTTTACTAGACTTTTTGTTTTGAACAATGGATGGCAAGCAAATAATGAAAGAGTGACACAATATCTAAAGTGTTTCCCTGGGCTGGCCAGATAAACTGGAAATGCGATCTGTGGGATTTTTAACTGACTTTTCATGAACAGAAAAAGCAATTAGAAAAGGGAGCAGAGAATTTTTTAATAGTGACTGTTAGGACTTCAAAGAGCTACCACAGTCTTCAACTTGAAGGAAAGTAACGTAAAAATAAAAGCAGAAAAGTTGGGAATTTAATGTTCTGGTTTAACGGTGTTTTGTAGTTTCTAGACTCTTTTAATTGTTCTATCATGCTTAGCATTTTGTGTTGGGCTGAGCTACGGATGTTAATATTGGTTTAACCCCCCTGGAATGTCAGCTACTGGCTCGTGTCGTGTGACCTCGGGACTCCCACTCAGTGTGTAAACAGGAAAACATCTCTTTCTTGGAAGCACAGCCTGGGAAGATCTGTGTGAATCAAGTTCTGCTTTAGAACACTCCAGTGAACACAACCTGTTCAACATGCTCTGTTTTCTAACCTAGCTGGGCAATTAGGTATATGAAAGAAAATAGGATGAATGCATTTGTTCTTCAACTTCAGAATGTGAATCAAGAATGTCATGAATTGTTTCTCCTCATATTCAAAATGTAACAGGAAGATATTTTTAAGCTCTTTTGGTGTTGTTACCTTTGAAGTAGCATAGGTATTTTTTGCATACACACGAGAGAGCTGTTTTTCCTCTTTTTTAATTCCAAAACTTGTCAAAAATCACCTTATTTCTCTTTTTCCCCTCCACTTCTAAATTAATTTAGTGTCCATGAAAACTGTCAGATAAATAGTGTCGCACATCAGAGCACAATTTGGGCAACATGTAAGCTTTATGCATCTTGCTTGAGGGTTTGGGGGCTTTTTGCCACTCTATTTCTGGCAGCAGTAGGGGAATTATTCACAATTAATCATTAGTCTGACAAATTTTGCCTTTTTCCTGTTAGTCCAGAAATTGCCCAAGTAATTTGAAGCTCTTGGAAGCTAATGCAAGTTCTTTTTTAAGCTATCCACTGAATGAGATATGGGAATAGCACTTTGAAGATTGTACTTGATAGTCAAGATCTGAGACTTACAGTTTAAATGCTGTAGATCTAATAGTTTAGACTTGAAATTATCTAAAAGTTACACACTGACTTGGATATATTAAAGTTCATGGTTTGGGTACTAAAAATGCATAAATGTCTGAAGCACAGCTTGAGAAACAAAGTCACAATGTTCTTCTTTACTATCTCGCTCTGAATTACTTCAAAAATAAAATCTGGTTTAGTCCTAAATGTGAACTGTAATGTTTTAAAGGAGTTTTCATTTGGCTTTTTCACATTTTGCTTTGTTCAGTTAAGTTTGCTCAGAAAAGGGCCATTCTGTTTGTTTCCCATGAGCGCCCTTGGTGACAACCACAAATCCCTGAGCCGCCCAAGACCCTGCATGTTGAAAGCAGCAACAGGAATTTTTGTCGAGGGGGATTCAGGGAGCTCTTCAGGCCTCTCCTGCACAGCTCAGTTTGTGGTCCAAGACACAGAACACAGGGCCACAATTCCCTCTGCACCTGTTGCACCGTCCCTTGGGTGAGCCAATCCCAAATGGAATGATTGCCATGAAGATGTGCATTGGCATGACTTTAGGCCAGCCTTTATTTTGATGGGACAGCACGGGTGCCTCTAGCACCTGTTTTTGACAGAAGTATTTGACAAGTGCTCAACTGAATGCAACTGGTTTCACCTTTACATTGAACTTAATCATTTCAAACCTCCTGAAGTTCTTACATCTTTGTCTTTAAAGTGCTGTGTGAATAGCTAATTCAATTAATAATCTACTTAGTATAAAAACCAGGTTTTCCTTAAAACCTTTTGCTAGTCCTTCTTTCATTACAGGAGAGGACAATAATAAATTTAGAGATGTATAATTAGAAGGAGCTTAACTTGCTTGGCTGAAGGCAAGCCTTAGTGTTAAAGATATTTCAGGGTCTATAAAGACATTTCCTCAGGATTGCCTTGCCAAGTGGATCTGCAAGGCAGCCAAACCTAAAATGCTTGGTGGGGGGCATGGCTGCTGGACCCCTTCCAACAGCCAGAGCAGAGAACTGGAAACCGCAAATTTAGCAAATTAACCTGATGCTTACAAGTCATGGCTAAAGCAGGACACATCCAGTATAAAATTTTTCCACTATTCATCTCTAAATCTACATCTAAATTCTGTGCCTACTCAACAATATTTCTTTACTTTTATTTGTGTGTATTGTACATTTGCAAGGGCACACACATTAAAAAAAATGCTCTTCTTTTTTTTTCTCTCTCTCTGTGGTGTCATGATATCAGAGGGAGTGGTCTTGGACTAATCAAAACATATAAATAATCCAAAGAGGGGAAAGAAATTTTAAAATAATACAGAAATTAAGTGTTCAGCAATGGGTGTTATGTTAATGGAAGAGAATTTCAGATACCTTGACAATGTCTAGCTAAATCCTTAAGCTGTCTGGAGATGCTAGAGAGTATGTAAGGATCCTTTTCTGAGCTATATGCTTCAATTAAAGTACAGAGGGAAGGTGTGTATTAATACTGAAAATGGCTTTAAAATCCATTTTACACATTTAACAAGTAGAGAGCTGTCAAACTATTGTCAGATTATACTGAGGCAGCACTGGATGATAGCAACAGGTGGACTGAGATCAGCAAGGAATCTTTCTGCTCTCCTCTCCCCTCCCCATTCCTGCCACAGGAGACACTCAGGTTGCAGCCTGAGAGGCTCTGCAGGTTGTGGAACAGGGACCCAGTCAGCCGTGGCCAGCCTGGACACTGGGGAGAGGCAGCAGAGGAGCTCAGGGATTGCTAAAGTTTTAACAGCCAGCTTAGGAATGATGTGGTTTTGACAGCCATTTCTACTGAATCAACTAAGCTAACACAGACCTGAATTAATGGTTTTATTTTTAAATTATATAATTGTTTTCTTTTTAAATCCATTAACATGAATGCAACTATGCCTTGAGCAAGAACAAGAAATTGGTGCACTAGAAAGAGACCAGTACAGTGTAATAATGTGTGTAATCTGAGACAACAAAACACCATGTTGAAGGAAGTCAATGAACAGGTAAATAAACATTTGTTCGATGCCTTGGAAGTCTGACTCCTGAACATCTTTGCACTGCCCAAATTGAGGTGATGCTCTCTAAATGACTGATGGCTCCTGTTAAAACATAGCTTGGTTAAATGGCTAATGTTGGAAGGCATGAGTGTCCCCTTGCTGCACACAGAAATGAATTGCTACAAAGTGCTGCCTGATCCAGCTAAGCACTAAGGCTTGGGGACAGATGACATGTTTGAAGTGAAGTGTTGGTCCAGAAGACTGAGTCAGCTTGCTTGAGATATGTCTGCAGAGACACACTCCTATGGTCTTTTGAATTCAAAACCCCCAGAAAGTTATACTTCACTTCCTCTGATTTCCTTTTCCCTGGCATTTCACTGTTGTTTCTTTTCACTTTTGCTATTATTCTGACCTGCCAACTGCAGATTTTCTGAACCTTGAACAATAGCTGTGACTTTGCTGTGAGAACTCAGAAACTCATTAACAGAAGGACTTGGCTTCGAGCAAATGTCACATCACATTAGTGTAATTCTCAGGCACTGGCTAGCTCTTAGCTTGGCCCATTCATTCAGGGAGAGTTCAGAATGCCTCCTTGCTGTATCATAGAGATATTCTGATGATGCTGATTACTTTTGTCTCCATCTCTTTTGATTGATAACTCAGGCAATTATTAGCATTCTGAACACAGCAGGAGCTTTTCTCAGCTCTTGTCAGTGTAAGAGGACAGCGGCAAGGAGGAAGGGAATTTGTAAGCAGTATCCCATGGAAAATAACCTCCAGGGTCAGAAAGGACTAATGAGAGAAGTGCTGCTGTAATTAATGCTGTGCATGTGTACAGTGCACACGTCTTGCATTCTGCTCTTCTTGGGGTGCAGCCCTGGCATCTCACAATAATGAAGACGTCTGAGGATTACTAGCAGCCTTCCACAGTGTTGCTTGCATCTGCCTTTACAGGTGAAGGGAAGGGCAACACTGGGCTTAGGAATCAGCAGCTGTGTATGAGATAGCCCAGGAAGAGCCATTGCAATGGCAAACTGAGAATTCATCATTTATTACAAGGACTGCAGAAACAGCACAGAATATTAGTTTGTACTGCTCTGTAGCATTACCCTCAGAGCTCATCAGAAGGATTTATCTTTAAATGCTACAACAGCAGAAGGGGGATGAGGCTGATTTTAGGCCTCCCCAGTGCACTAGCAGGTAAATTGGTCCAACAGTGCTTGACATATTTCGAAGCCTGCATCTGCCTACAAAGCCTCTTCCTCCTCCCTGCAATTTACATGGGAAGCTGTATCCATCTCCAGTGCCAGCACTGTGGCAGATATCTGTTCCATCAGAGTGTCAAAAGAGTATTAAAATCATTGTGGCAGAAAACTGAAAAGCAAAGAAACTTTATTGTCGTTGATGTATGACTCCAAGAGTCTGAATTTCAAAGCATGCTAATGTTTTCCAGAATCTAGATGCTTCCTTTGGGCTGGGAGCACAACCAAAAGTGTCCCCGAGTTCCTAGTGCAGGGGAATAACTGAGAAAAATTTAAAAACTGCTTGACTACATAAAGAGGTAGATGGAAAATGTAGCTCTTGTTCCTAGACCACAAGTAGTAGGTTAAGTAGTGAGTGTGTGTTCTTGGCTGTAGCTGGCATGCACAGTGAGCAAATATGAAATGAAAGCAGTGGGTGAGCTTTTCTGGGGATTTGAGCAATTACAGAATATTGAGATTATTCCTAAAAGAGAGCTTAGTTTTTTTCCCCTGACTGGACTAAGGTCTGCTGCTTTTTTATGAAGATGATGGCCCTGGTTGTGTCATTGGGTGGGCATGGTCATCTGGGAATGAAAGCAGCTCATTTGACCTGCTTACTGACTGGCAGGGTCAGAGAGACAAGGTCTGTGTCCTCAGGGAGCACAAACTGATCTCTGGTGTGTGGCAAACTGTGGAGAAGGGGGAAGAACAATCACCAGGGAAGAGGAGGTGTGCCCTGTGGAGATGTGGCCACAGAGCTTGCTCCCAGCACAGCTCAGCAGCTCCAGAGTGAGCTGAACAGAGCTCAGTGTGTGTAATCACACAGCTCCTGGGCCTCACACTCTGCTTCTGCTTCCACCTTTCTCAGTGTCTTCCTGGCAGAACTGGCCTTGAGGGATGCACAAGGGCTCAGCCTGCAGCACAGGCTCTGCCTCTCATTTGCCATGAGATGTAAATCTCTGAGGCTGGAATTTGTGTTCATTGCTAATTCAAATTCTGGCAGCTCTGGGAAACCCAGATCTCATTTGAACCTCCAAAGCTCACTGACAAGGATACTGCTAAAATCCATAGCTGATTTCATGGAGTGCAAAAGGATTTAAATCTGCAAGTAGTCTGGGCTGCACAGGGGCTGATTTGAGATCTCTTGGCCAAATTCAGTGTACTATTTTTTTTCAACAACATTTTTGCCTTTTTTTTTCACATATAACTTTGCTCATATCTGGCTGGTGTTAGTGATAGTGATGAAAAAACATAACAATGTAATTTCCTTTTAAAATAGAGGACTTTCACTAGAAGGGCAAGCCCAAATAAGAGTGATGCCTGAGGTATTGATGGATCTCTACTGTTACTAACTGGATTATGTCTGCTGGGCTGTCAGCCTGAAGTTAATGGAAGGGTAATGAGGACCTAACCATAAACAAGCTTACTCTTGAGGAGAGGGGGTGAGAATGTTTGACACTGGACTGATTTTAGGGGTCTCAGGTGACAATTTGAATGAGTCATTGATGTGCTGTTCCACTAGGGAAATTCATACAGTCCACGATCAATTTCCCCTGACACTCACAACCCTCACAGGGTTTCTGGTGTTGGTTATTTGTTACCAGGCAAAAAGAATTTGATTTTCATACTCCTTAAGTGAAACAAAGTTGGAGAAATGAGTAAGACAAACAAGGTCATCTCCAGTGCAAGGTTTTATAAGTTAGATCCCATTTCATGCACACACAAAAAGGGTAATAGCTGGTTTTCTGATTTCTTTGCAGCTTTACTTTCCCTCAAAGTAATGTGTAGGTTTGTTTGGTTTTTTTTTTTTTTAAGCCAATATAAAAGACAGACAATAGACAAAGCAAGAAAAACGTATGGTTCTTTTCAGAGGGGGCATTGATCTCATGGTACAGGACTGGTGACTTCTGTTGGACTCCCAGCTCCACAGTTCAGTACTGATGTGTATTTTGGGGGCCATTAACACCCTTGCTAAAGAGCTGCTACTGAGGCTTTTCCAAACTGAACTTCTTATGTGCCAGAGCAGCATTCTTTATCATTTCACTGTGTGATGGCTAATGGCAAATCTGCATGAAAAGCAGTTTTTGGGATGGCTTCCCCCATTTAGCTCTGCTAAAGTGAGCCCAGCTCTGCTAAAATGTACCCATCTCAAGAGAAAACCATCATGTGGCAGCTCTCTTGAGGGACCTGGTACTTTGCAGTGAAGTATGAAGCACCCAAGTATTAGTTTCAAATGATTCTGAGTTTCATTTTCCTGAAACAGGAACCTAGAAAAAAGTAGGTTCTCAGCTGAGTGGCGCTGTGCTCAGAGGTGGGGAGGCTGCCTCCAAACCTTGTGCAGTATTGTGTAAGACTTTCCAGGCACCTTTCGCATAAGAAAATGACTTTCTCAAAAAGTACTGAAAGGAATAAATGTGTCCCAAAGAAACCTTAACAAAAAAAAAAAATCAGGTTCATTTTTGTGAGATATTGAGGTGAACCACTTCTTCAGGTGAACTGAGGGATGTTCAAGCTGTGCATCTATTCCGGAGAGACTGAGAAATGTATCTATATTTAGAAAATGCTTGTAAACCCACCAAAAGTGCTCCTGAAATATCCTTGAAGTGCAGCATGGTAAAAATTTAGAAGGAAACAGCTGCCTTCTGTAATGTTTTTGGATGAGGAGTAAAACAGGATAATGTTTCCTCCCAGAATGTTGGGAAATTTTTTAAGCAAAAGTTTCTTTTAAGGTTGACTATGACACTTGATGCATTTTTTATGACGACCTCAGGCTTGTGAACCACTATATAAGATCAGTGTAGATGAAGATGTACAGATGAAACTTCTATGAGAGTTTGTGTTCATTTTAATTTCTAACTTTTCTTCTATCTGCTCTGTTTGTCAAACAGGGTTTAAATAAAAATTCAGGACATCAAATAACAGATGACAAACACTAAGATATTAAAAGTAAAAAGCCCAGTTCCATTTCAGTTCATACTTCCTTGGAGAATCTTTAATTTTCATGGTGAGTAAAACATTGCCTGACCTATCCCTTGTACAGATCCATGAAATGTAATCAAAGCAAGGCTTCTCTTGGCATCTCGGGCTGTTCTCTGACTGTGCAGGGATACCTGTTTGTATTGGATCAATCTCCGCCAAAAAACAATCTTTGCTACACGTATGTTGGCAGAAGACCAATAATATCCAGGAACAATGGCTCATAAAGTAGAAGGATTTATTTCTGTGTATCCTGTTATGTTTTTTCCATACCTTGCAAAACATGAATGGTATCTGGGATAGTGAAGAGTGGCATTTAAGTGACAGTGCTCTCAAGAGAAATGCAAAGTGATGCATTGGGTACCTCAGTTCCTCAGGCTCTCTTTTCACTTGCCACTAAAGGAAACTGTCTTCAGTCTTCCAAATAAATAAATTACTTTAATCTGAAAAGTGCCAAATAGTATTAGGCTTTTCTTAGGAATTAATCTAGGCAAAAGGAAGGCTGGCCCTCTGGGCAAGGGAGTTTTGTATCTGTAAACTCCTGCTGCTCATTCTGTGTGGAGCACTACAAAATTAGTATATTGCTGATAGCTTTATATTTTCATCTGCCTACTCAGCAGTTACATTCCAGTAGCTTCCCCAAATTGGATATTAATGATTCACACTCTGCAATTTGTGTACCCACGAAGTGGAATTGCATAATCTAAAAAAACTAAAGACCATACCTAGGCACTAACAAGATCTTCCTCTTGATTTACTGGCTGATCTTCCATTCAGCCTGATTTAATAGCAGTCAGTGGATTAGCAAGTTCCATTTTACTATCAGCCTAAAGGAGGGACCCACTTATAGCCCTGTGTGCAGCAATGGCAGAGGAGAAAGCTGAACTTTCTGTCCTGGGGTTCCAGAAATCATTAACCCTTTTTTTGGAGCACCCCATGGTGATGAGCAGGAGCTGTGGTGTGCTGGAGAGAGAGCTGGAAGCTGTGACACAAGCGTGAGGGCAGAGAGGGTGTTGACAAACCTCTGCTGGTTACTTC
The DNA here is from genome assembly GCF_015832195.1 of Motacilla alba alba. Taxonomy (NCBI): domain Eukaryota; kingdom Metazoa; phylum Chordata; class Aves; order Passeriformes; family Motacillidae; genus Motacilla; species Motacilla alba. The sequence continues at coordinate 10,064,052 of NC_052021.1, read as the reverse complement.
TGCATGGGGCACTGCAGGAGCAACAGTATCCACTCTCCTAGTTCCTCTGGGAAAGGCGTAAATGTTTTCCTGTGTCATTCTCCAAGTGGAAACCTGGTGTTAAGTAATGTGCAAAGGCATTCTTTTACTCTTTTTTTTCCCAAGGTTCTAAGTGCAGCAGCTCGTTTTCCCTCTTGGTTCAAATGAGCTCAGTTTTGTGCTTCTGGGTGTCTTCACTTCCAGGGTATCCACTGCTAACGAAAAAGCCAACCTCCCAGCACTGAGATTCAGCCCTTGCCCAGGAGGGCAGTGCTAGAACTGAGAAGGATAATTATGCACTCCTATATTCCCTTGCCTTATTCCACATGCCATGAGAAATTGTGCAAGGAGATGAAGCAGCAGCCATGAACTGCTGTTATTACCATTACTTATACAGACAGGAATACAAAGAGCCCTTGAAGAGAGCTCTGCCATTGATTTGTGAGCCTTGGTCACCCCGAGGCCTGGGATTGTGCCTTTGCTCCTTACCTGCAGTCCCCCGTTCCTCTTCCTTAGCTCAGCACTATGACAAATTAGACAAAAATTATCTCTGTGCTTGCACGGCTCATGCTGAATCCTTAGTGTGCAGGAGGATCTAGATCATTGCTGGAACAAGATACAAGCTGATAATAACCCCTGCTATTAGTCCATTTAAAATGGGTCCAAAAGATGGCCTAATTGTGATAATTGCCTTTTGGCATTGCTCGTGCAACAAACCTTCGGCTGCATGTGTAAGCCTCTGCCCAGCAGCAGGCAGTCCTGTCTCTAATACCTGAGCTCAAAGATTAAACTTCCATTCCACAGAGCTGCCATCTGCTGCAGCTTGTGTCCAGCCGCTGAAGAGCCTTGATCACTGATCTTACACACCGCACTGGTGCTGTCTCTCTGCTTTTTCAGGCCTCCTTACTGGGATGTATTCCTCTGACTAGAACAGGTTGAGTAAACCAAAATACGTAAAACAACCTGGGAGGTGAACAGAGGTGTTAACAAGCTCATTTAGCCTCTGCCTTGAGGCAGGATAAAGTAAAAACTGAAACAGTTTTCAAGAGATATGTTTGCCCACCGAATGGCTAAGTATAAGTTGTGCATAATGGCGCTGATGGAGTGTTTCAGGCTTGGTGCTGTCACTGCAGCCACTGTGTGTGTGACACTGCTCTGTTTATGCTGCCAGTGAACGGAGTGAGGCCATCCTTGCTCCTGTGGTCCCAGCGTTTGTGATAAGAAGGTAGGATGGCACTATTTGAACTGAGCCAAAAAGAGCCCAGGCTACATGTGCAGTCCCTTGTGCATGTTTTTGTTTGCTCTACTTTGGTGGGAGAGAGACATGCTGGTATGTAACTTGTTACAGGAATTCTGAACTGCTCCCATCCAGCAGAGCTGAAATGCAGCTTTTTAGCACACTGTCATAAATTACATATTGGCATTTTAATTAATTTCATTTACTGCTTGGAGACGTTTAAACTTGAAGCGCTTGTGGGCATGAAGACAGCCTTCCACCAGCCCTGCAGGCCAGCAGCAGGAGCTCTCTGGCTGCCCTCTGGGGCTAGCTCAGGACTTGCAGAAGTGATGTACAGAGACCAGGTCTGGGAGGAGGTGACTCTGGACTAGGATGTTTGAAATGGGTTAGTGATGAGGACCACCTAGTGCTCTGGACTGAGTGTTTTGAGTGGCAAGTATGTGGTATAGTAATCTCTGAGAGCCAGATGGAGTGGATTTAATGTCAGGAGACATTTTCCAGGGATCAAAGCAGATTATAGAAATAATTTATTTTTACCTTTAAATTAAGAGAAATATGCTAAATGTTAAAATGGCCCTTAATTCATGAGCTTCATATCCCTGGGGTATGATTAGCACCAGATAACTGGGTCTCCCTGCTGTGCCTTGTTGCTTAGTTACGCTACACAAGTACACTGTGCTTTCATTTTCTGTCTTATGTGAGCAGAAGCAGCATGATATAAAAGTTCAAAAAACCTGAAAGACTCTGAGAGTACTCTCAGCTGTATTCCAAATCACTTGGGCTTCAGCAGCACCACATGCACCATGCTTGCTGTGAATGGAAAGAAGCTTATCCTGATGGTGGGTGTAAATCAGTAGAGACCCCATTAGCTGCAGCTGCTGGAATAAAGCAGTGCAAACAGAATCAGAATCATGCCCAAAAGACTCATCCTTTGTGGAAGTAATTTGTTTTCATTAAGAGAGATTAGCATCGCAGCAGTATGATAAACTTAAAAGACCTTGGAAGTGCTATTGTTGTTCTTAAGTAAATACTGATTACTAAAAAAAAAAAATATTAGCAGATTGCATATTAATCTCCTAAAACAAAATTGCCTTGAAGAGCTAGATACTTGAAGAGTGCACAGTGTCTTCCTTTTTACTGGCTTTATTAATGAGGATTTGGTTGTATTGTAAAAAATCTGAGCTGGATGATGCTGGGTCTCATGAGAGCCATTGGTCTGGTGCAGCTGGGAAATCTGGGAAAAGCTAAATGCAGAAAAATGTGAGGACCTGCAATGGAGAGAGGGGCATCAGTGGGTTGCAGAATAAGGCTTCTGTTCACTTTGAGGTTTTCTGCTGACTGTATGGAGAACATGTCTTTCACTACTCTTTCTTACTGTCAAAATACTTATTTGCCTATTTTGTTTGTACTGTTAATGGATTCTTAAATACAGGTACATACAGGTCTCATAGGAATTAAGAGAAAACACAGTTTTGCTTAAAAAATTATCCATCAATCCAAATGGTTTGCAGAAATTCGGAAACACCTCACTCTAAATACATGGCTGAGTGATAGCAGCAGTTTCCTTGGGGGACTGCTAATATTTCTTTGCCCACAGTGGCTACAAAGTCTGTTAACACCAGCTGCTATTGATCCTTCTGTTGCATAGCTGGGTCTTCAACTACACAAAGATTAGAGAACAGGGAGGTTAATAAATATGGTAGTTAATTCCCTCAGACTGGAATGGGTCAAAGATCCTTAGATTCTTCTGCATTATCTTGGTTAGCTGTTAAATTGGACTTTTTGGGGGGTTTTTTGGTTGTTGGTTTTTGGTTGGTTGGTTGTTTTCGGGTTTTTTTTTTAAGAGGACTATGAAAAATATGCCTCAATTAGTAGTTCAGCCATAGTTTTTAATGGTGATTTAATAAGTGTAGGTTAAAAATTAATTTTCCACTTCCAGTGGGGGAGGTGAGGGACATGCTGATGCAGTAAGGCAAAGAACTGGCAAAAGAGGGTAGTCTCATGAACTGGCAGTTCTGTTCTAGGTTTTGGAGGGTGAACAAAAGATGCTGTTTTCTGGCAAAGAGCAGCTCTCCTGATTGCCTCAGTGACTCTTAAGGGTTATGTCAATCAGCCATTGTTTTTTCCAGGGTTGGGAATACCCAATAACTGTTGTTACATGGACTTGGTGGTAATGTTCTCTTAGCAAGGCCAGAGTGAGCACATTCAGGGAATCTTGAGGTGACCAATTACTATCAATTTCCTTCAACTGGCTTTTGACAGATGATGGCTCTATAGTGGTAAAACCAAAGCAGTAGCTTTGCCAACTTCATCGCTTTTATTTTCAGTATTTTTATGTGATTGATAGATATACTCCACCCTCAGATATGTTCTGCTTATTCTAATACACATTTTATCCTGTGATCCCTGCTTTTAATATCCTTGTATTTAGACAAGCAGCCAGCCTTTCTGTAGCAACAGATAGCTGTATAATTTACTGAGAAAATAGTTCCTTTCCTGGATACTTACTAATATGGAAGAAGTTTTTATCCTGGGGAGCCAGTGGTTCTTCCCCTGCTGCCTGTGGTCTGTGGTAGATAAGATATTGCATATTTAACTAGAAATGAATAAAGACAAGAGGCCTCATTTTCACTTGTAATATCTCCAAGGCACTCATCAGCAGGCTCTGTGGTTGAGAGCTTTTGCCTGGTTTTCAGCTCACAAGCCAATAAAGTTGCAGATATGTGGGAATGCAGTGGGCTGACTTGGTCCACATGGATTTTACATATTCATCCCATTAGTATGAGACAAAGGAATCTTCCCTTTTAGATTTGGGTGGAGGGTTTTTCCCTGTTTGATGTGAAAACATGCAGTGGGTAAGATAGTAACCAACCATGTGAAATCCTTAAATGAAAGAAGAGAAGGAAAATGCATGGCAGAACAGATTTTTAATTTTTTGCCCTGAAATCTATATATTTCTTTCTCACTACTTTAATATGTTTCAACACAGTGACTTCCTGCTTAATGTGGTAGAAAGTATGGATGCTGGAGCATTTGGTGTATCATTAAAAAACATAACAAATAGGTTTGAATAACAAAAGCTCAGCTAGGTGTTAAAGACAACTCTTTTTGAACTAGGCGCACTGGAGAGTGGTCTCTGTGCCCCGCTGCCTGCAGAGAGCTTGGGGGTGTACTCAGACCATACCCAGTGACTGCAGCCTGTGCAGGCAGGAGCTGACAGGGCAGAGGCACCTCCCTGCTGCTCCTGGCTCTCTGCTCTGAGTCAGGTGAGCTCCAGGGGTGAAGGGCTCTTGCTTGCTTCAGCTCACAGGAGCTCACTGCTGTGAGCTCAGTAACTTTATTACCCTGCATTACCATAACTGTAACTTTTACCCAAGAGAGATGGCAAGGCATCATTTTGAAGCTAAATATCCCCTAGGATAATGCATATGCTATCCAGCAAATATTTGGCTTGCCTTCCTGAGGAAAAGTCTTTCCACGGGAAAACCTGCCCAGTCAGAAATGCTTGCACGGTGAGAAGAATGCTTACTGCAGAAGGGATAACTTCTGCCTCATATTTTTTTCTGAGTGCAACATCACTGCAGTTTGAGATAGGTTTAAATCAATGGGGATGATAGTTAAGTATTCTGGTTTTAAAATGAAAAATTGATTTTCACCAGAAGGATATTTCAATAAGGTCAATAGGGGCATGGCGACTGAGTAAATCAGCTTTTGTTCGCAGTTTACCAAATCTCTGTCACAATAACTTAAGCATGTAAACATTTGTAAAACTAGTTTCCCTTGAGGGAAAAGTGGTTATCAGGGTCCTCTCCTAGAGAGAGGAGAGCTTGGCTCTACTGCTTATATCAATAAGCATTGATTGAGTTCAAAGGAGCTCTGTGGATATACATATCCAGAAGTCCTGCTCAGGAGATCAGACACCTCTAACCTGTTTTGCTTGCTACCTCTGATACAATGTGGTTCAGATGGTGCAATTTGGTGTCCTCTCTGCCCTGGACAGGTGTTTTAAGTGCTTATTTTACTTCTCATTATCCTCCTCTGATTCTGTTAGTAATAAATTCACTTTACAACCTTAGGTTGAGCCTGTTTTGCCCTTGCAGTGTATTCTCCCCATCCTTAACTCAGGAAACCTTTGGTTTTGGGTTTTTCTTCTCCTCTGCCCAGCTATGGCAGGGGAAGGTGAGCAAACAGCTTTTGTGGGCACCTGGCACTGGGCCAGTTACAAACCCCAACAGATGCCTAATCCTGAAATTCAGCCTTGAATAATGTGCATGGTTTTACTGCCTGGAAGCTTGTGATTGTAGTTTCTCAGCTTTCTGACCCACCTGAAAGTGCCGCAAGCCTGATCTGATTTGATGAGCTGGGGAACTGTGAAGAGCTGTGTAAGACTCCCAGGGCCCAACACAATTTGAAGGATTACCATAAAGAGCTGCCTCTTACTGGGTCTGGACAGCGAGGTCATGCATCTGGAAGAACCTGATTGGGAAAATGGCTGATGGCTGTCTTTACAGCCCTGTTTTCTTCTGAGGGGTGGGATCTGTTGGGATGTGTCCATTTCCCATACCAAACCCTCAGCACAGTCCAAGGGTCAGTGAGAGATTCCCTGAGCTCATCCTGCTGTTGGTCACAGGATGCTGAGAGCTATGTCTTATCCTTGTTGCTGTCCTGCTGCTTGAGACCAGTGGAGTGTATGAATTTTGTACACTTGCAAAACTGTATCTAAGTTCTGGTACTCCTGCAGCAAGGAACAGGTAGTTCTGTTTCCCCTGGGCACTCGCACAGATCTAAGAGTCGTGGGATAAGCGAGGTGTATATTCATCCAAACAATCAGTGGGAATAAGGGGAAACATCCCAGATTTTCATGAAGCAAACTAAACCCTACCTTTTCTGGCTTACTTGTTTCTAGTTATCACAAAAGTCTCTAAGTTTGCTCTGTTTTCCTAGAAACTGTTCTTCTGTTGTCACAGTCAAAGTGAATTTCAAGTTTCATGAATTTCCTTTCACCTGATTAGACATAAGCAGTTCTAGAAAGCTATTCTTCCTTTTATCCTGGAAGGTTTAAAACTGCAAGGCTCAGTAATACAAAGTTGTAGGCATCATCTTCAGAGAATATTGTGTTTCTGAGTGGAGGTGATTGAAATGGAAATGCTGTACAGTGCAACATTCACGCTATCTCTGTACACATTTTACAAGCGGAGAACACAATGATTTTTATTTTCTCTACCAGTTTTGACAAGAGAAAACTCTAAATGCAACTTCTCTAAAACTTCAGTGATTGTAGCATGGGCAATGCAGATGATGGGGGAAAGGTTGTACCTGTTAGCTTCCTTTATCTGGCTGGGGTCTGCCGACAGTAGGAGTATAAATAAACCTGTTGTAACAGGAAAGCAGAGTGGGAATTTACTCTGAAGGAAGAGCTTAGCAGAAATCCCAGCCAGACACTATTTGAACTGATTGACTGTGCATCTGAAACCAGAATTGACACTACTAGATGAGAAAGCTCTTCTTGGGGACAGCTCTGACTAACCTGCATTTTAAAGCTACAGCGTAGTTCTGCAAAGCTCTGTCTTTGTTGGTCTCCTGATAATTTCTTCCTTGCTTAACATACCGTGAAAAGGTTTAACCTTCCCTACCCAAACAGACACAAACTTGAAAATTGAAAGAGCCTCCTGAAGTTCCCTCTCCCAGACTAGATGTGTTCAGGTTTTTGGTGGCCACTTGAGACTTTAAGCACCTGCTTGGGGAAGTGGACTGTCAGCGCTGGCAGCCCTCGGTGCACTGGGGCTGTGGGATGGAGCTGTTTGCACCTCCTCATCACTGACACATCCTCCCCACCTCCAGGAACAGTCATACAAGGCAACCTCTTTGTGACACAGGTGCTCATTTAATTTCAGCAGTTGCTCACATGCAGTGAAGCCAAGTGTGGCTCCTGGGGAATTCTGTTGACTCCACGAGATTTACCGTGGTGTAAATCAGAGGCCAAGTGACAGAGGAAGCCCATATGTTCTCCTGGAGTGCTGATTACGGGGGAAAGGAGCTGGATCAGAAGAAAATGATTGCACCCAGATTGTTTTCAATGTTTTAATGACTAGCTTAAGGCAGCAAATAAAAACAGAATCAGAGGTGATTTATATTTTTGCTGAAATATAAACAGGTCTGGCCCTAGGCATTTGCATTTGTTCCTGTCTAACACTGTGGCTGACTTCAAACCTCTTGAACTGCAAGAACTGCTGAAAGAGTGAAGTGAAATCTGCTTGTATAAGTCAGTGTCAAGACTCTCAGAGACAACAGAAAGGTCAGGAGAGGGTATAGGTATGGGGAGAATTGGGCTGCAGAAATGGGTTGCAGAGGAGGAATATCATATTTGTAGGGAAAGCACTGCTATCCATGGGAAATACCCTCCACTCCCCTCCCTGATTAGCGATAGCTACTCTGACAAACCCATCTCATTGAGATCAAGAATTGTTACAGAACCACAGAATATGCTGAGTTGGAAGGGACCTACAAGAATTATCACGTCCAACTCCTGGCCCTGCACAGCACCATGCCCAAGAGTCACACCACGTCCCTAAGAGTGTTGTCCAAACACTTCTTGGACTGTGTCAGGCTTGGTCCTGTGACCACTGCCCTGGGGAGTCTTTTCTAGTGCCCAGCCACTCTCTGGCTGAAGATAATTTTTCTAATGTCTACCCTGATGCCCCCCAGGTTTGCCCTTCTGGCTGAATCATGTTTGACTTTCCATCAGCCAGGTCCCTTTCTGCAGTGCTGCTTTCCAGCATCTCATTCCCCAGTCTGTCCATACATCCAGGGTTACCCCACCCCAGGTGCAGCATCCAGCACTATCCATTGTTGGAATTCATATGATTGGTGATTGCCCAGTGCTCTAACTTGTCAAGGTCTCTCTGCAGGGCCTCCCTGCCTTGGAGGAGTCAGAGGCTCCTCCCAGTCTTGTATTCTCTGCAAACTTGCTCAGTATCCCTCCCAGTTCTGCATCCATGTCATTTATGAAGATGTTGAAGAACACAGGACCTAAAACAGAGCCCTGTAGATCTCCACTAGTGACAGGCCTCAAATTTGATGTCACCCCATTGTCAGCCCATAATGTGTTTATCCATCTCTGGACATTTTGTCAAGGAGGATCCTGTGAGGGACAATATTGAAAGCTTTACTGAAATCCAAGAAGATGACATCAACTGGTTTCCCTTGGTCAACAGGATGGGTTACCCTGTCATTAAGGAAATCAGGTTTGATCAGCAGGGCTTTCCTCTCATGAAGCCATGCTGGCTGTGACCTCTAGCTGCTTTGTCTTTCAGGTGTTTTTCAATACCTCCCAGAATCATCTTCTCCATAACTTTACCAAGCACTGAAGTGAGACTGACAGGCCTGCAGTTTTGGAGTTTCCTTCTTGCCTTTCTTGTCGAGTGGGATCATTCCTCAAGGACCCGGGTGTCTTGTGTTGTATCCACTCCACAGCTTTAGCTGAGCAGGAGAGGAAAAGGAGCTAAGACTTCAAATATGATTGAAAAGTTTTGCAGCCTGTCCTGAGTTTTCTTTTTTTATTCCTTACTCAAAGTCCCAAACAGAAGGCTGCTTCCAGAAAAAGCAGCACCAGGGTGATTGGCCCTATGCATAGCCAAAACCAACTGCCATCTAGGGCAGCACCTTATTAGTTAGAAGGAGAAAAAGGTGACCTGGAGCCCCATAAAGTAAGATTTTTGCTGCTATTAAGGGATGAGCAGAGATGTGGGAGAGCAGCCACTGGTGTATATTAATAGCAGAGAAGTACTCCCTGCCTTTCCACAGGCAAGGAGTTGCCATTACACCTCATTTTTCTCTGGTCCCAAGAGTAACCTCCCAGACTTTCCAGGACTGTTTCTGGCTCTCTATCCAAGTTTTGTCACTCCAGAGTTTACTTTTGCTTAGTTTGCTGAAAAGCTTTTGTCTGTGTCTGGCAATAATCCTGAGGACCAGAGTCATTAGATCAGCAGGCTGGGTCCCAGTTCACCCTGTTTGGGTTCAGTGTCCTCCAGGATCAGGAAGCTCAGAAATGCCGTAGCCAAAAGCCCTGAGTGAGGAAAGAGGGTTGAAGCCCTTTCTATATAGGCAGTGAGGCTATAGCAAAATCTGCACATTAAATGGATGTTTGCTTTATACATGGAATAGCCCCTCTTGCAGCCAAATTCACACAAAAGAGATGGGGAAGTCTGTTCCTCCTCACTCACTCAGTGATGTGCTGTGGGTGTTTCAGTGACACACTGAGCTCACAGCACCATTTCTCAGCTTCTTGTTAATGCTTGCCACAGTAGAAATCTCATTCATGGATGACACTGATCTTATCACAGCTATTGATTCATCAGCCCAAGCTGAGTATTAGCCATGAATTTTTCCTACACAGTTCTTTGATGGCTCTGATGTCTGATACCAGTGTAGCAAGCTGGTGCTGGCTGATGTAGAGTGGGTGGTCTCAATGGAGGGTTTTTTTTTTCAACTGAGGGTTCTCTGTGATTCTGTGAGGGCTTCATGTGTGGGTTTGGATTAAGTATTCTGCATCAAAGGGACTACTAATTTCTTTTTCCACCAGTTTCCACTGAACTCCAAGTGTCTATTACACAACAGCAGATCAAAATGGGGAAGAAGGGGGAGGTGAACTGCTGATATTTGCTAGTATTAATTGGAATTACTCTTCCAAATGAAATCTCCCACTAATAAATGCCATTTAAAAAATTTAGTCCTGGAAACTGGAGTTTGGGGTGTATTGGAAAAAAACAATACCAGGGAAGGGAAAGTTTAGCTGTTGGAATAATTTGTGGTTTTGTTTTCATTTCTCTGTTCTCATTGTGTTTGGGAAATATAGGGGAAAGCAAGAGAAATTCATAGAAACCATAAGGCATTTTAAATGCTTTAGGTGCTTTTGTGATCTTCAGATTTCCAAGGTTCAGTTAGAAAACTCCAGGCCATGTCAGGGAAGGGTGACTTGTACAAGTCAAACCTGCCTGAGTAGGGACCATGGGTACTCTGGAGTCTTCACAAATCGTGTTTCCCGGGGGAAATTTTCCTGTGCCAACAAACTATTTAATCATCCTTAGATTTCCAGGATTGAGTTTTGATGCATTTCTGTTCATTCATGTACTTGCAACTATCTCTGTGACCAGATAAGCAATGTCCTGTGGCATTGTCTGTTCTCCTCAATACTCTTAAATCTACATAAAGCCATGCAGCAGCTCCTGTCAGAAAACTGCAGGACACAGGCAGAGAGAGAGATGTGAGAGAGAAGGTGTTGTAAGGGACAGCACCATCTGCTTTGTTGACAGCCACTTGTGCAGAGAGGACGAGGCACTGATTAATTTGTCAAGGACTCATGTGAAGATCTGTGAAAGGAGGCAGATATGTGTGTGCACAAGGCACCAGGAGGTGTGGGGGGCAATGAAGTGGCTGTCAAGATGAGAGGGAAGGGTGATAGTGGCTTTCAAAATGGGTATTTGGACATCCCACTCGGAGAATGGGACAAAGGCATTGCCACAGCTGGCTGCAAGGCCACAATGAGTTGCAAGTTGTTGCTGAGCAGCAGAATGTAAGTATAGGTAGTTATTTATGGTGCACAATAACATGTGAAAAAGAAAGTGCAGGCTGGCTGCTAACCCTTGGTTGATTTACATATATATAATATAATTTATTTTTTTCTTTCACTGAAACTTATGGGTTAGAAGGTCTGCTAATCTCCACTAATTGGCAGTGCTGCTGCCAGGCTCACGTACAAGGGATAAAAGGAGCCAGAAGGATGAGGGACTGCCAGGGAGATATAGTGGAGGGATAAGACACACCAGTGGTCAATGAGAGTTTTCACAGCTGCAGTCCACTCTGGGTTTTTCCCCAGGCTCTGTGTTCTCCTAAAGCCATGCTATAAAATCCAGACAAGTTATGTAATTAAGCAAATTAAAACCAGTCTAGAGGCACTTCTGTCAGCCTGGCTAACAAAGACAAAAATTGCTTCTTTCACAGAAAAGCTGAAAAAAAGAATTATCTTCTAACAATTGGTGCCAGTACTTTAGATCAAAAGAGAAGCATGATCAAATATGGATGGCAAAGACTGAAAAATGTAGGGAGAATTTTTTGAGGGAAGGGAGTTTCAAGCAGACTTGTAACAATCTCATCACTTTTACCAATTATCTGGAAATCATCTGTAAACTAGACCTGAAAGATAAGGAGGGACTTTAATCTTTTGGACAATTCAACGTTGCCTATTTGGGGTAGTAGTTATCTATGGATCAACAAAAATAACACGTGAAGACCCCTAACTCACAATAGCTCAGTTCTGGGCTTTTCAGGTCTTACACTGACAGAGTTTATGGCAAGGGTCCATTGCTGAAATAAATCCATCTGGCATGGCATATTGGAGTCCTCTAGAGAAGCTTCCATTTGGAGTCAAAGAAGCAAAGAGGAATCAGAGGAGCAAAGCTCTCCCATCCTCAGCACTGCATTTTTGAAAATGGAGATTAATACCACAAGTACCATTCCATCTTCTTACAGAGATATGCATGTAACAAAAAAAGAGAGTAAATTTGTAAGAAAAACTCAATTTTTAAGGACTCCATACCACAAGTGTACAGACCTCTCAAGACAGGATGCTTTGAATGTGTACCCTTCTCAAATCTAATCCAGCTCAATAGAAGTAAGGGTGAGGAAGATGAAAGGGTGGAAGTATTTGAGGTTCTGCTGCTCTGGAATGCTCACACATTCATTGCCAATTAAAGTTTTGTGGATTGTGTGCAGAGACATTAATCACAGAATAGGTATAAATTAAAGGAAACTTCCAATTTTCTGCCAATTTTAAGGGCACCAGATGATTAATGAAAGAAATTCCATTTTGAACTCATTGAAAGCAGCCCAACAGAGCACTGCAGTCTGCTCTTCCACAGGCAAAGAGGGACTGGGGCACAGATCCCTTTCACTTCCACACCAAGTCTTTACTAATCCCTTGGTTACAATAAAGATTTGTCTCAGTTACAAACTCCTAGTCAGACTTCTAAAATACTACCCAGCAGCAGGATTGACATTGGAGCTGTGGAGACAGACCCCTGCCAAAGTATAATTGCAGGATTGGGGACTTATGTTAATCAGAAGTTTGTTCCCAAATCTGTTAAAACCATGAAAAAAAATCGGTGGCTTTGGATTAGACCTTCATTTATGCTGTTTAGCTACCATGTACCAGATTGATTTCTAACTGGCCGGCTTAATGGGTTTTAAGATGTGAGTGTCCACCTCCTTCAGGTTTTAGCCTGGAAGATTTGAGTCACTTGGGAAAAGTGTTTCATAATTACTGTGAATCCTGGTTATAAAAATTCATCTCATGATAAACGTGTTTTTTCTTGCTGATTTTTCCAGAGGAAGGAGGAGGAAAATTGAAGTTACTGGAAAAAATTTTGGAGATATTTTAAAATAATCTGTGGAGAGTGGATTTTATTCTAGGTTTCAGGGTGGCAGGGATTGGGGGGTTTTTTGTGGGTGGTTTTCTTGTTCTTGTTTTAGTTTGGCTTTTTTGTTTGGTTTGGGTTGTTTGTGGTTGATTTTCTTATTATTTTTCTTTCCGATGCCTAATGAAATTTTGGCTGGTTAAATGCCTGGTGAGACATCCCAGGCAATTCACCCTGTGTTTTACGTGCTATCAAAATACATGGCTGCAGCCTGTGCAGCTGCTTGCTGTCAGGTTCATTACATCCTGAGCATCCGTGGCCCCAAGTGGTTCCTGCTGAAGCCTCTGTCATTCATTGATTGAGGAGATGACAGACTGAGGAGAGAGCTGATCCTCGTGGAGGTGGGACTGGGGCTGCCTGATTGATTGTCCACAGAGGACAGCAGGCACTGAGTCAGTCTGGAGGGAAGGAGGATACAACAGGCAGTTGGTTTTGTCTTTCTCTGGAGCATTTCATTCATATTCCTGCACAACATGTGCTTTGTTTTGCCTTTGTTCCACATAATAAACTGACAATGGCTAAGGATTTTAAATCTTTTTTCCTTTTGTTTCTCATGTGTTCCTAGAAATTGGAGAGGAAAGTGATGCTGTATGTTTCAGACAAACAAGTTTGTCCTCCACAGAAAAGCTTGGTGCAGTTTAAATGCATGCAGTGTTAAATCACCTAGAAGTGCCATCACAAACAATTACACCTCGGTGCTTTACATTCTCAAGCAGAGAAGTGAGAGGGTAGACTTTTGGAGCACACTTCTCCTGAATGCATTGGTTTAACTGCACAGCTTCAGGGAATCACTGCTGCCTGGCAGAGAGTCACTTGATTGCAGTGGAGGAGCGTGTGGCACAGGCATGTGAGCTGTGCTGTTTGCTGCTCAGCGCCCTGTCCCAGGGCACACGTGGCACCCCTGCCATCCAGGGGACACCAGCAAGGCAGTGGCACTGGGAGGTTGCCAGCTTGGCACCGGAAAAGGCTGGCAAGAGCTGCCACAAAGCTTCCCCAGCAGGGAAGGAAGTTGGCATGGCTGCAACAGCTACCGCCTTGCTCTGAATAGGTGGTACCTCTCACCTTGGAGTAAGAGCCAGGCTGTGAGGTGCACAGGCCAGCAGGATCAGCAGTGACCTGGGCTAGTGACCCATGCTGAGGAAAACCATGAGGGAGGAAGGGCACCTGGATCTGGGCCAGCACTGCAAGGGCTTCACCTTCCCATCTCTGTGCCAGGCTGATGATTCAAGTTTGCCTGGAGCAGCACGTGGTGTAACTTGACTTTTAGTGCTTGTTTTAAAGTCCAGCTCTCTCCAGGAGGCAGGATTTTTAAATGACAGGTGTATGTGCTTCTATGAAAACATTGCCTTATTTCCCTAAACCCTTAGCTAAGTGATCTTGTCAGGTGACCAGTCAAAAAGATAGGCAGGAGAGGAGCTGTTGTCACAAAACCACCATTCACAAAGGATGTCTGTATCGTGCACAGCTCATGCAGGCAGCTGATTATTTAAGATCATTGTTCGGTTTAAAATGACACGAGAATTTGAACAAAGATTGATATGATTTTGCAGCTGCAGATAGACAAACGTGGGATGGGCAAATGTGAATGTTGATTCTGACATTAAGGAAAAAAAATGCAGTGTTTACATCGAAGCATTAAGGTCAAGGATTTCCCTGTCTCCCACTTCATTACAGCATTTAGTGCCTTGTCACAGAAGGTTCTCTGAGGGCTGCCTTTGTGATCATGGGCTGAACCCAGAGAAATCAACTTTGTCTTGCATCCCCAGCAGAGATTTGAGCTGGTAACAGTTGTGTTTGTAAACTTAATGTCCTTTTATGTTACCCTGCACATTAAAAAATGAGCAAATAACACTCAGAACAAATCCTTCCTTCCCATAGGAAAGATGTCATGGACTGAGCAGAGCAACTCTGATCTTCACTCTGCTACTGGCAGAGGGGCCCTGCCATATTAAAATGTTTCAGACATGGTGTGCATTTGCTGTCACCTGAGCTGGAACGGCTGTTTAGCACAACACAGAGTCTGGTGCAATTTAAAGCCTGTAAACCAGAACCACAGAAATTCCCTTTCCTAATTTGCTGCTGGCTCAGGTCCCCATATGGCTTGAGCATGGCAGCACATTCAGCCAGATCCAGTCCTGCCTCTGCACCTCCTCTGCAGCAAATCCATGAGTCCAGGTTATTGTTCTGGTAGTTGTTGGAGGATTTTTTTGTGTTTGTGTTTGGGAGGTTTATTTGGTTGGGTTTTATTGTTGCTGGGGTTTGGGGGATTTTTGTGGGAGAGGGAGGAATGGGGGATTGGATATTTTTCTTTCCCCCCTTAGGTCATCTGACATCCTTCATTTTTTTTGTGTAGTTCTTCCTCGCGTCTAAATGTGTTTTAGTAAATCTGTTATTCCCCCATCTGTTTTGGCAGCTGCAAGTGGTCTGTCTTCCTCACTCCTCAAAATATTAATAATTGATTTTGAAGAGATCATATTGTTTACTTTCCTTTATAGCTATCCATTGCCTCTTCCTTGTAATTCAATAATATGCCTTCTGCTTAAATTTAGGTTAGTAGCAGCTCTTAGCTTGAATACTTTGGCCATCCCTAATGTGATAACAAATTGCTGATTATCAAGGGAGTGGTAGCACTTACTTAGACTCCCACACACACTAAATCTAGATTAAGGAATGTGAGAAATGAAATGTAGGCAAGAGAATGGTTGGTTCCTTAATCAGAATGCTATTAAACAGCAGAACACAGCCCATTACTGAAAGAAATCAAGAGAGACATAATTGAATATTTAATATGACAAATATGATGAAATGGACATCTGAAAAAAAAAAGCTGATGTTATAGCTATCATGTTCTAAAATAATCAAAGAAGAGGAGAAGTGAAGAGTGTATTTCTCCTAATAGTTCTAGGAAGGGATAAAAACCTGCCCTTGGCTGTTTGCCTTCATGGAGAGCTTTGTCTGTCTGTTGACTGTTCCACTGTCCCTCTGCAAAGTGGCTGTAGTAACACCTGGCTCCTGGACTGCACCAGCTCAAACGACCCAGCCTGTGGAGTACCTGGGAGTTTTTTCCTCAGTTTTTCCTTCCAAATTAATAATAACCTGGTCTTTTTAGTTCTGTATCCCTTTTATTTTTCCCTTGAGGACATCTTAAATTGAAGTTCATATTTAAGAAGGGATTCTGTTTTCATGTCTTCAAGTTCATTTATAGGAATGACCATTTTAGGACAGCAATTCCTGTTACTTTAATTCTATTCCATGCCTTAGAATTTTTCTTAAACTTTAATTTTGGAGTCAAGAAGTCTCTGGATGTAAGAATCTCTTCTTATAGAGACACACGTTTTTATTTGCATACAGAAAGATCAGAATATCTGAAAAGCAGAGCAGCAGTGTATATAGAGGCTAGGAAAACAAAAAGAAACTTGAAACTTGCAAAATAAACCATGTGATCTGGCAGTTGATGTGAGGATAAGAAAAAAGAGTAATTTCTTATGAAATATGTTAAGAATGAGTTTTAGGGTTTTGTTTGGAATTAGTTTTGGAGGCACTCCTTTTTGCTTCTAACTTGCCACAGAGCAGTACTAACTCTTCCTTCTGTATTTTTTTTTTCCTGTCTGAAAGAGCAGAAAGAGGCACTTCTATTTATTTATAATCTCTTAAACTGAGATACATAGCCTGGTGTTCTTGGCAGATTGCATAAAAGGCCCATCTATGAACCAATGAAGAAATGCTCCAGATTGATTAGACTCTGGATAAGGCTCAGGCTGAGGAGAGCTGGCCCAAATCCATTTTAAGTTAGGTCTGAGTTATGCTTCATCCCTGCCTGCCTTTTCCTGCCTTCAGCTGCAGTTCATTGAAGCTGTTGTCTAGGATACACGCAGGCTTAGCTTATTCAGCCCATGGTTTAAATGCAGAAAGAAGGATAGTTTGGGGGCTGGTGCGAACATCCATGTGGCATTTGACAAGTCACTTACCAGAGCTGGTTTCATCTTTCATGTGGGAAGGTGCATGTTCTTAGGAGGAACCTTGGAAGTTCAGTGATAGGGACCACAAAAGGTAAAAGAGAAACAGACAACATCCTGATGTCTGCATCCTACAGCTACATCCTTCTGGGTTTTGTATTGGTGCTGCACAACTGACAGTGGGGGTGAAATCTTCCACTTTATTCACTTACTTCACTCAAGTTTAAACTTCCTTCCTACCATCCTGGATAGTCCTAGGGACCTGAGAAGCTCCAGACAGCCTCCAGGGACCATCCCAAGCTGCAGGACACGAGCATCTATGTCTGTGGCCATCCATCATGACTGGGTGAGAATATGAAAGCCACATTCTGTGTGCTGTGTCACCACTGAGCAGCTTTCCTTGGCTGTAATGGCACAGCCAGCATGTGAGGAAGAGGAAGGGTAATGTTGTTCTGCTCATGGGCTTTCCTTGCTAGGTAATTATGCTGAGGAAGCAGAAGCCCACCATTTTCTGCTTTCTTCTGTCAAGGAGGATCATGGAGCTTCTGCTATGACCACTTCCATTAGGGAGAACCTTCATTTAGGGAAATGAAATCTGTGTCACAAAATGTCACAAAATTAATAAATGTTATTATTTAAAATTTAATAACATTTTAAATAATTTTATTTGGAAAATTATTTTAATTTTTTTTATTAAATTATGCAGGCAATTGATTTGGAGACACGGGATTTTCCAAAAAGTTGGTGGGTTCAGGCTAATATGTAGGGGTTTGTGCAAGTCAGCCTTTCCCTTCCTCCGATGCAGGAGTTTTCAATGGCATGCAAAACAAACTTCCAAGCAAAGCAATTAGCCAGTGTCTCTGGAAAGCAGTGCTCTGCCTCTCAAGAATGAGCACACAGGAAGGCTCTGGTAAGACCTTCTGAGTGACAGAGCTTTAATCAACATCCTGCACAGAGGAAACTGCAGGGGAAAGTATATTATTTTGCTCCATTTCTCTAAAGATAAGCAGGGAGGAAAAAAAAAAGAACAAACAACAAATCCCCAATAATCACAGCTCATAAATTCTTCATCGTGTGAACAGTCCTTAGGTAGAGGCATCCACCATGGGAGGTGTGTGACAGCTTCCAGGCACAAGCTGCTGCCCTCTGTGTGGCCTACAAATTGCTGTGTACACTAGCTAACACTTTGCTGATGGGCTGGGCTGTTAAAGAGGAAAGAGCTCTTGACTGAAAACAGGCCATTTTTCTCCTTCAAAGCAGATGTATTTTCTCATCACCACCTTTCATAGTAATTCAGTGATACTGTTTGCTGTGCCAGTGTCATTTTCCCTGGCTGTTTAATAACCAGGCTCTGAACCAGAGCTGCAGAGTATCTCATTATTCTGCTCCAAAGGTAGGAGAGGAAGGGTAGATGTGAAGAAAAACATCTGTTTCTGAGCATGTCATAAGTAAGGTTATGCTGCCAACTGCAGTATGGTATCTGAGATACTGCAGTATCCCTGCAGCAGCTGTAGGAGAGGAATGAAATGAGAGGAAAGAAAAATCAACATAGAAAAGCATTATCGATTTCTTTTCTGCAGCACTGAGTTTAACCTGAGTTTAATATTACTTGAATTTAAAATATTTGGGAGCTGCTGCTTGCTAATCCATCTGCAGAGTCGGATGAAAGCTCCTATTCATTATCTCTGGAGGATTTGCAAAATCAGAAAGAGTTAATGCTGGAGAAGGCTCTCCTGATGTTCCCTGGTGCCTCAGGAAGGAGACACGTGTACTCACATGTCCATGAGGGAAGTCAGAGCATTTTGAAATGTTATGAAAGCAGTATCCAAGGCGAGCTTCACTGCTGAGAGAAATGTCCTTCACAGCAGCACAGGTGCCTAAAGCACAAGGAAGAGAACTGTGGAGTGTAACACCCTGCAAGGACACGTGAGCTGTGGGTCAGCGTTCCCAGTACAAAATCTGCAGTCTGGGCTTTGTTCTTCGTGGTGCTGCTGGCTCTGTCTGTCACAGTCTGGCCACCCAGGGCCAGAGGTACAGAAGCAGCAGCTCAGAGAGGCTGTGGGGTAAAGGCTGGAGGGGGGGCACTGCCATCAGCTGGTACTGCTGATGTGCCCTAGCAGGGGCCAGCCAGTCCTAAGGCAGAGAAAATCAACAGGTGCTGGTGCAATGTTTGGCTTTTGCCTTCTTGCCTCTTGTTTCTCACAGTTTTCTTCAGGGCACAGGTCTGGCCTTAATCTGCTCACTGTGAAAGTCCAGGGAAGTGCTTGGACATGACACCAGGTCTTTCCAGCTTCTCTACATCAATCACCCTAATGTAAAATAAATTTCTAATGGGAATGTTTGACATAAAATTTTTCGGCTGGCAGAGCATTGCCCACCACATGCTATGTCTTTCTTTCTGGAAACTAGTACCACAGGAGAGCCTGAAAATTACTTTATTTTAAAGGGACTGCCTTCTTTTCACTAGGTTTGCATTGATTTTTCTATCATTTTCAGCCATGAGTCAGAGGACATTTCAATCCTGCTGCTCCAGCATCTGAAAAGGTAAAGTACTCTGCCTGTGGTATTGCAGCGACTATTTCAGCATGGCTAGAGTTAGTTGACAAAAATTATTTCAAAGGTGTTTTTAGGATGACTTTGGTTTTTAACTGCCTCTTTAAAAACAAAAAAAAAAAAATTAAAAGTTATAAAAAGTAATATAAAAGGATGACTAGGGAAAATGTGGACACTCTCTGGAAGGAAATGGGAGATCTGGTTACCCAGGACATAAAGAAGTCTGAGCTACTCAAGGGCATTTTTTCCCTCAGTCTTCACTGGCCATGAAGTTCAACAAGGCCAGGACAAGGTCCTGTACCTTGGTCAGGGCAATCCCAAGCACAAATACAGGCTGGGAGGAGAAGGGATTGAGAGCAGCCCTGAGGAGAAGCTCTTGGGGGTGTTGGTGGATGAGACGCACCTGGCAGTGTTTGCAGTCCATAAAGCCAGCTGTGTCTGGGGCTGCATCCAAAGCACTGAGGCAGCAGCTTGAAGGAGGTCATTCTTCCCCCCACTCTGCTCTGGTGAGATCCCACCTGGAGTACCACACTGAGATCTGGGGTCCCCAGCATAAGAAGGATGTGGACCTGTTGAAAAGAGGCCAGAGGAGACCACAGAGATGACCAGAGGGATAGGGCACCTCTCCCATGGTAAAGAGCTGAAAAAGTAGGTGTTACTCAGCCTGGAGAAGAGAAGGCTCCAGGGAGACTTTGGAGAAGCCTTACAGCACCTAAAGGCAACCAACAAGAAAGATGGGAGAGGCTTTTTACAAGGACATGTAGTGATAGGACAAGAGTTAACAGCTTTAAACTGAAGGAGGGCAGTTTTAAGTCACAAATGGGGAGAAATTCTTCGCTGTGAGGGTGCAGAGGCACTGGAGCAGGTTGCCCAGGGATGCTTTGGATGCTCCATCCCTGAGAGTGTTCAGGGCCTGGCTGGATGGAGCTTTGAGAAGCCTGGTCTAGTGGGAAGTGTCCCTGCCTTTAGCAGAGGGGTTGGAACTAGGTTGGTCCCTTCCAAATCAAACTACTCTGTGATTCTGTGATAGACACACCAGTGCCCTTTAGCCATGGAGCTGTGCAGCACAGCAGCAGCACAGTGAGCACAGAACAAACCTAGCCAAAAAAACACAAGGTCGAGGAAAACTTGATATTGTTCAGCCTATGGATTTTTGACTTGTGGGAATTTTGTCATGAGATACATCATATTTTGGCTGCTAACATTTTTATCTTTTTTTTTAAGACCACAAAATATCTGAGGTGAGCATGAGCAGAAGAGAAGCTAATGGGCATTTTAACGAGGTGTTTAATGAGTAGTAAATTAAGTAATTACAGAATCGAGAAGGAACCTTGCATTTTGGGATCCCTGGTTCAGTCTCTACCAAGACCAGCAACAGCCCTGAGGTTTTTACTTGCTCTTTGCTTATTTCTCTGCATCTCACAGAGAAGGTGGAAGAGATTTTTTTTTTTTTCCAGGTGCATTTTTTCCTCTCTCCTGCTAGCAGAATCTGTTGGGAGCCCAGGGACCTGGCTAGGGTTGGCCATCAATTCCCATTGCTAAGCTAGGATATGGATAGGATATGTTGCTCCTACACTAAAGCCTTCGTGCCTGAGTCCCTTCACAGCTAATTTTCCTCCCTTCATTTACGTATTTTTTTCAACAGCAAAAAAATAGTTACTTTCTATTGCTAAGACGGTAAGGTGGGTATGCAGTTGCTTAGTATAGCTGAGGAGCATTCAGGAGCATCATTCAGCAGGTCCAAAACATTGGTACTTTCATAACATCTGTTGGAGTATTTAAGATAGAAAATCTTGCAGCACATGAGATGAGTCTCTTTCAAAAGGTCTCTTTGTTTTCTAAAGCTTTTGGAAGACTCCTGAGACATGAGCCCAGAAGGCTGCCCATTTAATAAATGAGAGACTAAATTTTGTTTAATATTGTCTGTTTCAGAGAAGATGCTCCTGGCAGATGCTGTTTATTGAAACAAAGGCTTGATGGCTTTTGCTAATGATGGTGTATCCTACAAAATATTTATGTTCTGGGAATACTCTGAGTTGTGATCTTTTGGTAGGAGTTTTTATTGATGGAGTCTAGTACCCCATTATGGCAAATTTATCCTTTCCTCTGAGTTATATATATAAAACCTTTTCTCTGCCATTAGTTTTCCTGTCTGCAAAATGAGAATTAGCATTGCAGGAGATTATGGTATGGGTGAAAAGATGAATCGTTACTCTTTGGAAAGGTAATTAACCTCCAAAGGCATCTGCCAGAGAGCTGCCATTATACCATCAGCTGCACTCTGTTTCAGTTTCAGCCTTTCCCTGTCCTCCTCCAGCTCTCAGAGGTGCGTTGTTTATCAGCTCAGCTCAGTGCAAGCAGGAAGATGGATACCTTCAGCACAACACCTGCGAGGAGCAGGGTGACAAATGTGGGGCTTTCACCAGACTAACACCCTGTGCTTTGCTCTCTTGCCATCAGGATGCAGAGCAGAGCTGTGACCTTGGCGGTGCACCTGAGCAGGTGTTGGCAACATCCAGGGATGCCGTTTAATTGTGCTGGCTCAGTGCAGGGAAGGCTGCTCGTTAATCCAAGCCTGTGTCAAGGAAAGAGGAGACCCTTAGGAGAGGGCCCTTAGGTGAGCCCTGCTGCTCTGTGTCAGGGAAAGACAGCTGTACAAAAGGCACATTGACTTTGTGCGAGAGGGAAGGGGGAAGAGCATCTCTCTTGCTGGCAGTTCAGGTATGAATCCTGGTATGAGTGTGCTGTAGCACTGGGAGAGAAATACGTAGCCTGTCTACAGGCACTTGTTTGCTAGTAAACAAGAAACACTGTTCCAAACAGAGATGATTAATGGTGACAGAAAAATTTAGGAACTGGGTGGAGAGCTTTATTCTGCCTTGATCACAACTACCCATTATGTCAGAAAGTTCTGATTTTTTCAGACTAATGGTAGGTGTACACTCGTACAAACATGCAACTGTGCACTGATCTCACCCTCAAGGGACTGTGGATTTATCTCTAATGCTGTCAGATTTATTTATAAAAGAGACTACACTCACAAATGCTCCATTGTGCTCTGTTATTTGGAACAGAGCAAAACCTGGTCCCAATGGATAAGGCAAAATGGAATAGGGTTTTTAAGTCTTTGCCCTCCCAAATGAAGTGATTTTTAATTGAAACCTTTGAGTTTTTACCAGCATACATGAAAAAGGAAAAGACCATGAGGGTTTCATACAGATTGCCTGGCAAAGAATTTTCTCACAATGCTGGAAGAGTGCTCAACCTTTTGTGATAATGACAGCAATAACCAGTCTTTTGCTGCTGCTGCTGCTTCTGTTGCAATGCATGTTTTCCTATTAAGACAATTTGGGTCTCTGTCTCCCTTCAGTGACCAAATTTTAGTTTAGCTTTTCCATAACAAAGAGCTAGAAGGATGGTGGAGATGATCAAGACATCTCAAACAGGAAAGACTCATGCTTCCTGGGTTTCTTGTCTTCCTGGATGCCCCTGATTTTTCCTAGACACTTCTTTGTGCTATTGCCTACCTAGATTTGTACATGCAGTCTCCAGTGCCAGAGAGAATGCTCTTACTATCTCAGGAAAGATTTCCAGAAACTTTAAGGGGTTTTCTCCCTCCTCTTATACGTCTGTTGCAGCATGTGTATCCAGATGTTGTGCCACAGCTGTACATGCCTTTGCCTTCCCCATCCATAATGTGGTTGGATTTTTATGCAGATAGGCATGTGAGTAGCTGTTTGCAGAAAAAGCATGGCTTCTTGTACAAAAATCTCTGCTTTCATAAGAAGCACATTGTTCTCAGCAGATAGTGAGCTCTCTTTAAACCTTGGCTCCTCAGTAAGAACCAAATGCCACAGGGACAGAATTAAACTCACTTTAGCATAAAGGCACCAGGAATGCATCTAAGCTGTGCTTGAAGCTTTCAGGTATGGGCAAGTGCTGCCGCATAAAAACCAGCAATTGTTTCCAAACGCTCGTAGTGATTTTTATTTCACTGTTTATATTGCATTCAAAGCATGAAATGATGCACCTCCTGAAGTGCAATGCTCATTTGAATCCATGGGTTCCCGCCTCTCCCAGTCAGTGGGAGTCTCTGCATTGATCTTGGCAGGCTCTGGACAAGTGTAGGCAGAGAAGACTGATTTTGTCACTGGAATGATGAGCAAGCTGCACCCCCTCTTCTGTTATTGAGAGCTCAGCTCACGCAGGCATTCTCCTCAGGTTCTTGTTCAGTTCCAGGCAGTAATTAGATTTCACATGTACATCCTTACATCCCTATGCAATCCTTGCCTGGTAGGTAATGCTTTGTAAACAACCATCCTTTGCCAGAGCAGTGCTTTCCCAGATCTTTGAGCCTGAGAGCTCCTGCAAGGGGAGCATTTCCTCCCAGCAAACTCTTTTGTATCTCCTGACAAATGGCTCTACTAAAAGAATTGTGAATTTGTTTTTTCTTTGCTGCCTCTGCTGCTTGAAGTATTCTCAGGAAGGTCAACTGACCTTTGTCAAGCCCTGGCCACTGGCAAGATGATATCCATAATGAATGTACTTCAAGCAGCCAGTGCTCCAGCATGAGTGGTTTAACATCTGACCCTTTCAGTGCAAACAGTGCAAGACACAGAAGATACTTGACTCCTTTTCCTAAAGGAGAGCAAACTCCAACTGTGTACCAGATAGGGTGTAAAATATCACATACTTGTGGTGGTGTTTGTGGGATCCCAGGACAAGGGAAGAGATGAGAATCTTGACTCCATGTTTCAGAAGGCTGATTTATTATATTATGATATTATATTATATTATATTAAAAATACTATACTAAAACTGTACTATAGAGAGAAAGGATACATCAGAAAGCTAGAAAGGAATGAAGAATGAATAACAAAAACTCGTGACTGCTCAGAGCCCTGGCACAGCTGGCTGTGATTGGTCTTTAGGAAAAAACAATTCACATGAGACCAATCAAAGATGCACCTGCCACATTCCACAGCAGCAGATAGCTGTTGTTTACATTTCTTCTCTGAGGGATTTTTCAGAAAATCTCATGGTGACACATACTTATGACCTAGCTAGAAGAATAATGCATGCAGTCCTTCACTTGGTTAAACATAAGAGTTCCTGCAGCTTGTTTAGGTTTTTGACTATATGTGTGACCTGTACTGATGTCTGGAAAGATACAAAGGTTACTAATTTCCAGGTACTGTTTAGGTTTCTTTTTATGTCACTTGCCCTACTCTCTAAAGGAGAAATACCTTAGTTAAATCATTAATATATAGAAAAGCAAAAAAGGCAAATAGCAGCCTTGAGGCTGTAACACATACTTTTCACTTTCTGTGATACAGGACATAACGTCATGTGTTCCACACTGACCAGGGTTTTTACTAACATCACGTTGTGTTCCTCCATATCATGATGGAAATGTTTTCCCAGGCAAGCAGAGGTGAAACACCAAAGGCAGGGTGTGCACCGTGGGGTGAGAGCTGACTGAAAGGTGCCAACAAGGCAGTCCAGACCTTGAGTGACTCCAGTGACATCAATGAAGTGCTTCCTTGCTGCTCTCACCTATTTTAATTCATGGTTCTTTTCTTAAAATTAAGAAAATGGCCCATATTAAGCCAAGTATAATACAAAAATGTTTACTGAAGTAACCCTTTGTCTACCTCAGGGTTTTTTCCACATGAGCTGTCAGGCCAGCCAAACACAGAGTGTACCACAGGGCAATGTTGTTGGGAAATCACTGTTCTTCCCTGTGCTTGAGGGAACAGAAATAGGAAGATCCTTTCAAAAAGGGAAAGGCTCATGCATTGGCCTTATAATTTTTCAATTTGTATGTGTTATGGCATTTCCCTCTCTTAGCAATAGCATGGCTTTCTGCTCATTGTGAGGGGTATTTATTGCACTGTCCCTGAGGTTTTCATGTCTGATTGTCTCCCTGGGGAGAAACAGTTGAAGTTTTGAGGGGGACTCTGATCTCCTTTTGAATGACAGTCATCTTTGCCCTATCAGAGAAATCTCTATCTCTGTTAAAGCACAAGCTGCTGTCTGCTCTGCATTCTGGAAACAGCCGTTTGGGGTCCATGGAACTTAAACCTCTAATGGATATTCTTATTTCAGCAGCATTTGCTGGGATTCTGATGTGTTGGGACTTTGGTGGGGGTGAATTTGTTCTGGAGGCTTCTTAGGTTTTCTTTTTGCTTAGGAGTCAAGTGGTTCCTCATGTGAAGGCACAATAACCCTTTTTGTAGGGATTTTACCCTGGCATTTGATAATTATGTGCAGGTAGATTTATTGTTGGGTATAATTTTAAGGACAACTAGGCTTTGAAATACTCCCCTCCATGACCAGAGGATACACACGAAAAGTAATGGTAATATTTCAAAGCAATCATTTGAAATACCTTCTTATACTCAGAAAATTACGATCATTTATTCCCTGTTCCTAATTCAGTGCTCATCTTGATTTAGAGATTTTAATTTTACTTGTAATGTTATTACCAGTTGTTAAATTATAGAAGTCTATTTTTCTTCTGTACCTCTGATCTAGATAAATGCAAAATCAGAAGTTACTTGAACTCATTTGAGATTAAATAAAAGAAAAATGAGAGAGAAGCTTGAGGAGGTGGAAGTATTTCAGGATGTTATCACATATTGCCTGAGCACTTAGATTTCAAGATGATACATACCTAAAAATGCCAAAGACAGATGTATCTGGCATTATCTCACCCTCTAAATGCTTGGTAAAATTACAGAAAAACTGAAACAATAGAGAAAAGGGGGTTTTTCTTCTTTTTATACCTCCACCTGTGACAGTTACCCTTAAGAAAGCCTGTCACATCTTTTGATAAAAGGTCCATCCTCAGTTTTAAATGGGAACTATCTATGCTGAAGCAGAGATTCAAAAGCACTTTCTATAAACAGTCCCTCGGGAGCCTTTAGCTCCCTGCTAACACAACAACAAGAAGAAAAGTCAGCTCCTGAGTCAGGCTGTCCTTGTCAGAGGAGGCAGGGGGAGCCTGAGCCCCTGGCAAGGCACTGCCGCTTAGCCCAGGTGGGCACCGAGGCACGTTGGCTCGTTGGCACTCACGGGGCAGTTCCCAGCCCTTCTGCACACACAGAAATCATTCCAGCCTGTGAGGAGCCAGGCACAGATTCCTCTTCTCCCCTTGAAAGTCTGAGGCAACACCCTGGAAGTAAATGAAGCTGCACTCAGCTCTCACAAGCAATTTTAGGAATATGTCAGATAAATAGATGTGGCTCCGAACAAAAAAGAAGCAAGAATTAAGGCCAGCTCCTCCCCAGGTGTGCAATGCCTTGCACTCTCAGGGAACTGTGACCATTTAGTCCATGTGAGGATCTGTTCCCAAGCCTGCTGTGAGCAGACAGGCATGTGTCCCTGACCTCTGCAGCAGCAGCTGCAGGAGTCTGGATGAGAGGGAAGCCTGTCATGAGCCCAGACTGTCCTTCTCTGGCCCCTCCTTTTAGCATAGACTCTTAGCCAGGACACTTGCTTGCAGAAAATGCTTTTTGTTTAGTGGTGAAAACTCCTGGAATGCTGCTGAAGGACACTGTTTTTCTCTACCACACCTGCACTGTGTCCAGTAGAAATTGATTTAAAATCAAACAAACAGAAAAAACCTCTCCCAAGAGCCATCCAGGGTGAATTCACTAAATCACTCATGTGGGAGGGAATGGAAAGGTCTGCATCCTGCTGGTTACTCTTCTGCAGCACAGGAGAAAGGCAAGGATGGACAGAGGCATGTGTGTGAGCAGGGGGGAACAAGGATGCCTGTGTGCCTGCAGGATATGAGGAGAAACAGTGAGTAGCAAGAACCTCTCCTTTGAGACAGAGACACTTTAAAAGGTTTTTCTGAAAGGGGATGCCTAGTATAGACTTGGTGAGGGAGGGTGTGGGAAACACAAAAAAGCCCTTTTAACAATAGAGCTACTGCAGTGGTGAGCTCGATGGTGCCACCCAGAGTACCTTTTTGCATAATATATGATGCTCTGTGTGGGTCTGGAAACTGGGAAGATTAAAGCAGATGATCTTTCTGCATGCAAAGCAGCCAGAGACAGCATGATGGATTATTACTGAATACGTTTCTGGCCATGCATAATTGTGTTCTGATCTTCCTTGCTGAAGTTCTACCACCATCTCTCTGCCAGACTGTGTCACTTAACTCGTAAGAGCCAAAAATACTCTTTACTTCTCCGTGTTCTGACCATAGGTCTCTCTGGGGTCACTTGCATTTGAAGTAGGTTACTGCCAGCTCCAGTAAAATATTAAAATGGCACCAAAACATCCAGAGCAGACCAGCAAGGGCAATCAGGTAACTGGCTGCATGTAAGGTCTGGAAAAAGAGTGTCTGTTCAGATTTTGATAGGCATGAGCTTTGTTTAACACTTTGTGGTATTTCTGCACTGTCTGATGTCTGATTTGCACTGAGAATATTAATGCAAAACAACAGAGGGGGACTGGTCTGTCATTTACTTTCCTGTCATTTGTGACCTTTATCAGAAAAATACTGTGCCGTGTATTCACTGAATAAGGGTTAAATTATCCTTAACACATGGTGGTGAACAGTACAGAAGAAAAAGTCTCTCTTGCTTACGAATGAAAAACAAAGTCAAAATGAAGGTGGCCATGTGCCCTGGGAGTTTCAGGAGCCCTGAGATCCAACTGCTGAGGGACAGGCAGGTGGTCTTGGTCTGCACAGCTGAGCTGCAGCCCTCCTGGGGACAAGATTGTGGTGACATGGTTTGTACTGCTGTCCTCTGCATTGGCTAGAAGAGCTTTATTGCAGGCTTGTCACTGTGGATCATTACATGCCTTTACATCTGCAGGGTGTCACCTCCTTCAAATAATCTATAATTATTTATCCCCTGCATTAAACAACTTTTAATTGTACATGGTACCAACATTTAGGTGCCTTTCACTTTTAATAAATACAAGTGAGAAATGCAGAAAGTGCCAGAAAATGTCCTCCTCCTTTCTATTCCCTAACTCAGTAAGAAAAACTGAAAATTTAAGGAAATACTTAAATCAAAGTTATGTTTAGATTTTTTTTTTCTCAGAAAAAAATAGCAAAAGTTATTTTGAAGCAAGGTTTAAAAAGGAGATATTACTCCTTCACTCAAATCCCAGAAGCATTTCAACAGTCTTTATTTCAACACTTATCATATTGGCAATTACTCAAGACATATATATACAGATATATATATATATATGTAAGTATAGATATACCCACAAGCAGTCTTCAATTTGCATTCAGTGTTACTGCTGGTCCTTAATATCAGGCTGTGCTAATTAAGTTGTAATGAATAAATGTGCATCATTTTTTTTCCAAGCTTTTTCATCTAAAAATGTGAGATTTTTATGTTCATTATGACATTAGTTCTCCACTTACATACTGTTACTGAGCCTTTTGGATATACCCTTCAAGAATATCGATGCTTTCTATTTCCAACATTTTAATTTCTAGCCTTAAAAAGAGGTGTCAACAGGTGAAAAGTGTACTTTAATGCCTTATTATGCTGCTCAGCTCCAAATCTAATACTATGAATATTTTTCATTTATTCAAAATTAAAGAATTTGTGCCATAAATATACCCCACGGTATTTTTATGTGATAAATAAATGATACAAATAATACATTTTTTTTGCTCTCAAAGACATAAATATGGTTTCATTTGGATATCAGCACATAGCTAGTAGGGGTGTATAATTTTTTTTTTTTTGATGCTTCCATTTTTCCTTTTAAGATATCTGGAATTGTCTCATTCCAATTCACACAGGAATCAATACAAAATGACACATTTATAGAAGGCAACTGGTTGCCTCTAGACACCAAAAGCTTGGTTTCTCCTTACCTCAACATGTTTGCTTGTCATGAGCTGCAGAGAGAGGAACCATTTGGCTCGGCTCTGATTTTGGCTCCCGTTTCTCCAAGCTGTTCAGCGAGGCACAGAGTTCCTCCCTGTCCCTCCACTGCACTGCAATATGTTGGAAATTTCATGGCATGAGTTGTTGCCATGCTGAGCAGAGCCTGGCTGCGTGGCTCTGGTGCTGCTGAGCCCACCAGCAGGGCCCTGAGCAATAACTGCAGGCAGATTCCACGGGACAGCTCCTCCACGGGAGCTCTTCAGTTTTGGCCAGTGCCAGGCCATGGGTGTGCCAGGGGAGGCCAAGCCCTGGTGCTCCCCTGCAGCTGCACCTTGCTAACAAACACTCAGTTGGTTCTCCTTGCTCAGGAGAGTCAGCCCAGTAAGTGCAGCTTGTGAAAAAAGAAAATCTGCCTGCAGGTTAGTTGTGTCTTGTGAAATCAAGCACTTGTGATGGTTGTTCCTTTTAAAGCCAATTCTCATCCCTAAAAGGATTCTGAGATGCAGTTTCTTGCCAGGCAGTCCTGTTCTTCCACTTGCAGACCAAACCTCCAGGGCTGGCACCAGAAATAACTCCATGGTCCATGGCCTAAAGCAAACCTGTACTGAATCCTGTTAAAAATACAGGATGCTGGATAACTCCAGCTGGGTAACTCCAGCTTCTCTGGAGTTGCAGTTGTTTTCCTGCCTCTGGGTGACTCGTGGTGAAGAGCAGCTTCTCTTTCAGGAGTTGTGCAGCCTGTTCCTGCAGCTGAGGGAGGCTGGGGAGGGGTGGCAGCAGAACACACCTGAGTACACATCAGGGTCCCCAAAGCCAAGGGGAGGCCCTGATGTGCTCCAGGAGATCAGAAAGCCCAGAGAGAGATCAAGAGCCATGACAGCCATGCCAGTGTTGAGAGGGCAAGACAAGCACAAAGCGAGCATGTGTGTTTCCATTTGAGAGGCTTCAGGACTTTGTGGTTCTCTTCCCATACCTCTTTCCATCCCCTGCTAGGTGCATGTTTCCCCAACATGGCACTAGAAAGTTGCAAGCAGGAACTTCAGGGGTGGGGGAAAAAATGGAAACAGAAACCTGCAACCACACAGTCTTTTTCTCCTTTTTTCTGATGGCAGCATCCTACTGCTGCCTCGCTGGGCTGTTTTCCCTTTGGGACTTGTGGGGTTTTCACTGTTTTTACTCTTGTCTGTCATCTATGTCTTAGGCATAGTCCATTTTTCCCCTAGAGAATTGTTTAAGACAATGCACTGAGGAATTAGTTCATGCAAGTCATTCCTGAGAACAACCAAAAAGCCTTGAAAGTGATGAAATGTGCTTGTGTCATCTGTGAATGCATTGATATTTATCCCTATTATCCTTCACATTTTCAATTCAAGCAGCACATAATTTATCAGCTCTGTTGTCAAATGCTGCATGTAATTGTGTTAAGTAGAAAGCTTGGTGGGAGAGGAGAGAGCAGATGGGGGAGGTAACCATTCACTTTTTCCCAGGAGAATTGCAGAGCAGACCTTGCTTTGAATTTGGTGGCCATCTACTCTTTTCAAGTACTCCCATGGCACACGTTGTGAAAGTGGAGCAGTATATCAAATGTAAGAGTGCAGTTCAGCAGGGCAACACAGGTAAATGCCTCACTGGAACCATGCAGTGCATGAGACTGGAAATGCATCCAGGGTTTGCCAAGCTCAACAGTTGCATAGCAGCCCCTTGCTCATTGACATCACTCTGAAAATGAAGTCCCTTGGATACAAGATGCCAGTGCACTGCAGTGGTCTTCTTTCAGAATCAATATTATGCTGTTTTGAGTAGAATTTAGTTTAGTTCTTTGAGTCTCCTTCATGAAAACATGTATACCACACAGTTAACAGATGGCACCACTTAGACTGGGGATGTCAGGTGCAAAAGAGGCTGGAAAAAAAGCTACTGACATGCTTTAATTTCTGTAGGAAAAGGTGGCTCTGTCTCTGTTCCCTGGTTGTTCTGCATTCAACAGCTGTGGAGTCACAGCAGAAGACCTGACAGTCAGATCCCTTAATGTACTTTGCAGAGTTGCTAATTAAGACACACAGTTAGGGAGCACACCAATGAAGTATGCCTATGACAGTAGCAAAGGGGACAACTTGTGGACACAGGCCTCCACTTTATTCCCCACACTAAGGCTACTGCAGCCTGTGTGACAGCTGGTTCTTCTGTGGCTTCTCCTTTTCTCCATTTCTCATCATGACCTCTGGTGTGTTGACAGAACAGCCTTTTGGAAAGTGCTCTTGCTTATGTCTTTGTCAAAGATGCATGGACAGATTCTCATCAAGATTTTTTGCCTCTTGTAAGCCTGAAAAATGACATTGAAAACATGTAGATCTTCCTGCTGGCTGTTCTCTTTCACTCTGGAGGAGCTGCAGTGCAGAGAGCATGTTGGGAATTGACAGACATCTTGATGGGTTTCCCTGGACCTGGTAAACCTGGTTAGGAGAGAGCCCTTCTGCAATTCTCTTTTCCAGCACACTTAGAAAAGCACTGAGGAAGTACACTGCTGATGGAAGGAACAGACTCAGTGCCTGCAGTATGGGGCAGTCTATGGTAGTAGGGAAAGAAATCCTTTTTCTTTCTCTTTTTTATTCTTTTGATTGTGAATGGAGATATGGAAATTGCAATAAAACTGTGTTCTCCCAAGGTGCTTTGCTCATAGGAAGAGGGAACATTATGACCTGGAACCTCAGCACCTTAAGAACTTTACCATTAAGCCCAGTCTTTCAGTGGGATGTGTTTAAAAAGAGATTTGTTCAGTTTGGTTTGGTGTTGCCATGGAAAGAATACTGTTCTGGTGCAGAGCAGTGCTGTGCTATTACTCCATCGGTAGAAACTTGTAGGGCTTTTGCTTTTCCCCTGCTGAATGCTGAATCTGTGAACCTTAGCTGGCATTGCCTGCTTGAAAAGGACAAAACAAGGCAGCTACTGAGCTGTCACAGGGATGGGAGGCACCAACTCCTACCAACCACAGAACCCTTCAGCCAGCCTGGCGGGGAAAAGCTTTCCCTGCTGCGATGAAACCGTGCCCCATGCCCCGACTGCACTGACTGCGAGTGAGAAGGTTTGTGCTGTGGCTTGAAAAGAAAAAAGGGGAAAAGGATGTGGCCTGCTCTGGTGTGTCAGCCATTTGGGAGCACTAACAGTGACAAGTGCCTGTCTTAGGCAGGACAGGGGGTGTGAGGGATTTGAGCAATAAGGGTTGTCAGACTGGTGGTTTGATGTCGGCCCTCACTGTGCCAGAAGAGCAGCTTGTCCCCTGTTAAGAGATTAGCAGAAATTTCTGTGCCTCTCTAGCATATTAACAGCAGTTTGCCTCTGTTTTGCTACATAAATAGATTAAGCTTTAGCTGTGCTCCTATCAGACAAATTTTCTTTGCCTTTTTTTTTTTTTTGAATAATCATCAGATATTCTCATCAGTTTTGTCCTACAAGCAAAGCTTTGAAAAAACCCTGAAGAGCTGACTGAACAGTTGCTTTTCTTTCAGCATCTGTAGCTGTTTAATATTTTGCTTGTCTGTCTCTTCAGGTGCACAGGGGAGAGAGAGCTGCTCTCTCCAGTCTGTATCAAGACAAGCAGAACTTGATCAGCTGGGGAGAGAGGACCAACTGCCACAGCAGTGCCAAAATTTCTGGCTCATGTTCTTGAGCTCTGCTGTTTGTGTGTCAAAAATTGAAAGTGTAACTGGGTGAATAATCCTCAAGCCATGAAATTTGTGTTTGGGTTTCAGCCAGGTCTTTAGTGGGGATTTTGTGAATCCAGTTTAAGTCTTCCTTCCATTTGACATGGGAGTCATGTAATTTAAGCAATTCTGGAAGTGTGGAACCAGGCAGTGCTTTCCATCATTGTTATTTTATTTATTTATTTATTTAAGTGCTATGGTGACCTGTTACCTTTCTTATAAAATCAGAATTGTGTAACTATTTAAAGAAAACTGACATGTGAAGGAGCTTTGTGTATAGTTCTGGATACTCACTACCACAAGCTAAATGGACTTACATTTGCTGAAACAAAAAAAAAACATCCTGATACTGCTGTTGTAATATAAACACCTGCTTTGGTGAGGTCAGGCATCAATGACCTCAGTGACAGAGCTTTCTTTAAGCAATTTTGAAAAGAGCGACTGTTTCTTCCATGCACAAATTGCTTTTTGTGTTAAATTTCTGCTTAAGAGCCTCATCTAAAGTCAAATCACTGCAATGCCACTACAGTACTTGTCTCACAAGCTGAATCCTTTGTTGGATTTAGTATTTCCTATAACTTTTAGCCTAATACTTACCTCTCGGCAGACTCTTCAGGCATAGCCAGTAATGAATTCAAGAGATATTTCATGCCTGAGCCAGGAATTTATTTATCTCACTTCTGTGGATCCACAGAGTGGAAAGACAAGGTACTGACAGTGTGTCTTGCTGGAATTTACTGAGAATTCTACTGAAAACATATTCCTAACTATTCTTATACATCTGAATCCTGTGCAACAACTTACTCTAATTGTGTCTCAAAATGTATCAGACCTTCTGTGGTGAAACTGTATCAGCATGAAATGAATCTTCCTTGGACAGTGGCGAAAGGAGTTAACTGTGCTTTGATCTTTTTCTTCTTTTTTTTTTTTTTTTTTTTGACAGACTTGCATCCATGGATTGAGGTTCTGGTGACGCTGTAGGCTTTTTGTGTGATGTTGCAGAAATATATTCATGACCTAACCTAGAATGTTATTAATGCTCTCCTGCACTCTGCTTACAGTGTGAACATGTAGACAACTGTCAGTAATTCTCCAGAGCCAGTAACCCAGATTTAGTCTTGCAGAATTTGCTCTTACACATGGTCATAAAGCATGGGAATGATACTTGGCTTTGGTCATCTTAAGTATGAAAGCATTAACAGCTCTTGAAGTCTGAGCTACAAGTTCTTTCCATGAAGTGGAAAAGGCTGCCTACTTTTATTTCTCCTTGTATAGAAAGGAGGAATAATAAGAACAAAAGCTTTTGAAAGTAGCAGGTGAAGTTTCTTGGAATTTTTTTTCACCTAAATCAGTGATTTCTCTGTAGTAATCAGATATTGCTCATTTGCTTTTTTTATTATTATAAAAGTGTTGGTTTGTTTGTTTGTTTTAAATCACATCTGTGTCAGCCCTTCTTCCACCCCCTCATTCTCTCGGCAGTGGATGAGAATTTGCTGCAGTGCATTCTGATAGCCTTAGTGCTCGTCCTTCAAGTCAGTTCTGTGGTTAAACAGATACTTTGAAAAAGATGACAGAATCCAAAGAGGATAAAAAATCATCCCAGCTTTCCCTAGGGAAATAATATCCTTGATGTAGAGTCTGTGTTACTTAGTTTTACTCCTGTCTCATTTTTGTGCCGTCTTATTTTTCCCCTTCTCAAAAAGACAGGGATCTTGCCAGGCACACAAACTACAAATGGCCCTAAAATGCATCTCCTTATGTGCCAGGAGAGCAGAGTAAAATACTGCAGCTTTCTGTGAGAGTACCTTTTGTACCACTGGATTACAAGAGAGTGTCACATAAAATTAATTTCTATTTTCTGACCTAGAAAGGCAGATGAATGATTTAAGATTGTCATAAAAAAGAAAACTAGCTCGAGATTTATTCTTTAAAAGAAACAAATACTATTAATTTCTTCCTCTCTGGTTCCTTCTTCTTGACTAGCTGCCTAGCAATCACTTCTAAATTTCAAATTTGCATTTCTGCCAACTTGGCATGCTACATAGAAACAAAGCTTTTCAATAATATATGTGCTGTGCCTGCTCTGAAAGCATATTTTGGCAAGGGCTTTTCTAACTCAAACTGGTATCCACTGTTAGAGATTACTTTTCTATTACTATTTAATTTCAATACAGCCTGAGAGAGGCTGCTCTCCAAGGTCCTGCAGAGCAGTGTTGCACAGGCAACTCCTCCTGCAGGAATTTAGGGGCTGTCAAGGAGCTGAAGAAGCAGCCCCGGAAATTCAAACCCTGCATGCAAAGAGCAGAGCTCCTCACTTGACTGTACTCCCCGTGAGGTTCAGAGCTGCTGCTCCTCGGGGACTTTTGGGGATTTATGAACTTCAGACATCCCAGAGAAGCTCGGTGCTGAAGGTCTCTGCTGCTGCTGATCACCCCTAAGGGCAGGGCTGGACACAGAGGCCTGTTAGGACCTACATCAAGAACCATTCAATTTCCAGCACTCCACGGGGAGGGTTTTTAAAGAAACACAGGTTCTTACTGATTTCTACCATGCCAAAACCAGACTGTGGGCTAAAACTCTCGATAGTGAGAAATCAGTAACTGGGGCACCCTCACTTCACTCCTACAGGGAGCATATCCACAGATGTAAGTCCCAGGGGGAGGTTCTTAATATTTTCTCTGATCCACTGAATCACAGAGGATGACCATGACATGGTCTTCTTGGGCTTAAGTAATCCGAAATTATGATGCACTTACTAGTTCTTACCAGAATGAATACAAACTGTCCCTGGATTTAGTCCACCCTTAAAAGATTACCATTCACAACATGTTTTAGGATATTCAATTACTGAATCACTTACACTAAGAAATAGAACCATAGAATGGCCTGGATATTGGTCATGGGTATGAAGCTGTAAGAAACCTATTCTAGAAAGTTATTTTAGAAAGTGTTTGTGCCACAATATAAAATTAAGCTCTCCACTATATTGATATTTGTGCCTATGTAATTCTATGAATAATTTTGTAGAAAGCCATGTGATAGGGTGAGTGCTTTTTAGGAATTTGATACTAAGAGATACAATAGACTGCATTTTGGTAAAAGTAAAACAATAATTAAAGCCTGTTCTTATAGTTCTCATGGCTTTGTTTTTGAAAGCCAACCAAATTTAAGAATTGCTGAGGCATGAAATGCTGGCAGTTAAAATGTATATTTTTCTTCTATTATAGAGAAATACATGTGAAAGAGAAACTTCAGGAGGAGGAGGGGGTTTTTAGTAAATCTTACTTCAGAATGAACATTCTTCCTTATTTTGAGGTTTGGAAATGTTTTTTTTCCCAGTTAGATGACACAGTGACACTGACTGTGTACTAACACAAACTGATGATATGCCAAATGGCACATTTTTATTTACAAAGCATTGGTAAAATAGATCTTAAAATGGGAAGTTTTTTTCCCTTTGTTCAGTAGCAAAACAGCTTTATTTTTCATAAGATAGAATTGCAAAAATGTTTCATGAAGTGATACAAGCTGCATCACAAAAAAACTTTTCATTGAAAATATAGAAAAAGTGTTGAAAAGCAGTGCAATGTTTCAACTTCAGATTAAAACCCAGCATTTTTATCATTAGGAAAATAACAGTAAAAATGTATGACCACCATCAATTCCCAGGATCAGCAATCACTGTAGGTAGTTTTTTGATTTTCTGCTCCCTTACTCTATATCAAATTGTTGCATTTGAATATTTAGCTCAGCTCCTTTGATCTCCTTCCTCTATTCAGCTCACGTTTCTGTCTGTACTTGCTCACGTTGACACATAATGAGGAATTATTTATAGATAATCGAATCTCTCTCAGTTTTGTAGCCACTGTGAGCCTGCTCTATTGCATACATTTGTCGATAAACCACAATGTGATTTATTTCAATGCACCTAAAGCCATCTTCACAAATGCAATTCACTTACAAAAAGATGTTCACCTGCTTTGCAGAATTGTTCCTCTCATGTTCTCATTTTTGACAAGCTTGAACAACAAAACCAAAGCTAAAAAGTAGCTGTAGCAGCATCTCCATTGTGACTACCCCCAGGAAATACCAGTGGTTCATGTTTTTAGAGTTGTGTTTTAGCTCCTCCACAGATGTGCTCTTGTTGCATGCCTTCCTCAAAGCTCCTTCGTTTCTCCATTTTGTCACGATATTTTGGGATGGTATTTACAATACACTTGGTGCATTCGCAGTTGCAAGACTGTGTCTATGATCTGTAGGCAATAAAAGGGGACAAACTTATGCACATTTGTGGAGCAACTTGGTATGGCTGGAACATGTACAATGCACACATGAAAGAAGGAAACGAGTGTATGGGAAACCAAATGCAGCAAAAATTAATTTTGATATCTTGCTTATTTTCCTAAGCCCACTGGCATCTATCTTTACAATAATGTTGGCCCCACTGACAGAGGATTCTCCTGTTAACTATACTGCTGTACAGTGAGTTTCCTGCTTATCCCAGCTGTCACATTGCTGAAGTGTCCTGGGATATGAAGCTGTCAACTTGCTGTGTGGAGCCAGACCCATGTCAAGCAGCTGCCACCCCATATTCATAACCTATCTTGAATCAGTCTGAAGGCTGCTCGCCTAAAGGAACACTCAGAAAGTCCTTAAATACCCAGCTTTTCTTATGTAAAAAGAAGTTCTTGTAACTTATAGGTATCACCTCAGTAGGTGTGTATTTAAGGGCCTTTTTTTTTTTTCCCTTCCTCTAACATATCTCAAGTTTGCAGCAAGATCTATATTTCACCAGGCATGCATATACCCAGTGCACATCCAATCTTTGACCGTCTGGGTGGATGCTGTTAACATTATTTATACATTACCAGACATGGGCTGGAAGCAGCAAGATAAAAGCTGTGTTTTATGAGTGCTCCCAGAAGCACAACCCTCAGTTGCATAATTACCTGTGGCATCTGCTGGGAGACGTGTGTTACGAAGCGCTGGGAGCTATTAATTTGCACACAACTACTACTCTGGTTTTCCCCCATTTGTCAGCTGACCACAGCATGCTCAAGAGCCTCTTCCTCATCCAGAGGAGCACATTATCCCTGCTTTCTTCTGCAGCCAGGCACAGGATAAGCAGCACCTGATGGAAGGCAGAGGAGGGAGGTGCAGGTGTCCCACACCTCGTGTCTGTGTGTGCAGGAGGATAACAGGGGTAAGAGAGGCTGCACAGCAACCCCTGGTGTGTGCCCGTGTGTGCAAGAGAGAGGCAGAAACAGGTTGAAGGTATGCTGCAGGCTTCCTGTTGGCCTCCTGCAGTACTAGGAAGAATTGTACCTCTTTAATCAAGCACATAACTCTAATTAATAATGAGGAAGGCCATCCTGCCTAATTAGGGTTTCCCTGCTGACCCTGCAGGATGTTACTTATGAACCTCATCAAATCTGCATTCATTCTCTCAACAAAACACCGATCACGAATAACTTTTATTTTTGCCTGATGCTTCAGCTGCCTACCTTTCTCTTCCCAATACCATCTTTTCTTGCCCTTCTCCATAAACGTAATGCCAGACAACACATTTCTTCCACTCTTTTAAAGAAAGCATTAGTCCAAACTAATGCACTTAGTACATGCATTTGCATTTTTGCAATGGACAGGACAACAGGATTTGCATTTGAGAGGAAGAAGTGCTTTCTGACAGTGAGAATGATGAAATAGACTTTAGGTAGGTGGTCTCACCAGCACTAAAAGGCTTTAAGAAGAGTTTAGATTATTTTTCACCAAAAGTGCTGTAAGGTGTAGTTGAGTCTATGTAGGGGCAGGAACTTAAACCCAGTGATCATTCAAGATCCTTTGCATCATCATTATTCTTCAATTATTCTAGCACAATAAATTCTGCAAGTTCAACTCTCACTGCCTGCCACTGTTTCCAGTTAAGAGTTTTTGGGGTTGGGGGACATAAATAATTAATAAAGCTGGTGAAATTTTTACTGACACTTTTAGGTACCTCCAGGCATGAGATGAGGTACTAAGCTGTACCTCAGCTTGAGAACATAGTTCTGCATCTCTGAGAGCCCTTCAGCCATCAGGGTATTCCACGTCTGAGCTTTCATGGCTCCTGTCAAGGAGCTGTTTCACCGGGGCTTTGCAATGGCAGTGCCAAGGAGCAGACAGGGCACACAGCTCTCATACCATCTCACTGCCCTGCAGGGAAGGATTGAGGCCCCTACTGTTCCTCTCACGCCCCTTAGATAATTAAGGATTTCAAGCATGCTAAGTTGTGTTAATTACCAAGCAGTCTTCCTGCTGCAGGAATCTCTTCAGGAGAGGCAGTGATTTCAGACTGCAGCACTTCAGACTGCTTGCTGTATGTGCTGTATGCAGAGCAGCACTTAGAGCAGATGAATGTTATATCACCAGAAAGTGTGATGTACTCCTCCTGTCAAATTTCAACTCTGGCAATTAAATTCTTTCCACCTACATTCCCCTTCCCATTTCAATGGAGAGAGGTATACTTCAATTCTTTTTCCAAATATTTATGTAGGGTTAAGGGGGAAAAACTAAATGTTTCTTGCTGTGCAGTCCTCATCTGGTTACAGCTGAGCAGTGAGAGTGTGAGCCATCTGTAGCACTACATTTGAATGGTAAAGTGCTTTGAGAACTTTGGGAGGTAAAAAGCATTTCATACAAAATCTCATCCCCAAAAGTGTTTCTGTAACTTCTTAAAACATAATGCCTGCTCTTAATCTTAGTGGAATAACATGGAGATCTCTAACATA
This sequence comes from Motacilla alba alba, assembly GCF_015832195.1. Taxonomy (NCBI): domain Eukaryota; kingdom Metazoa; phylum Chordata; class Aves; order Passeriformes; family Motacillidae; genus Motacilla; species Motacilla alba. The sequence goes on along the minus strand of NC_052021.1, from coordinate 10,024,477 downwards.
CACTGTAGGTCTGAAACAAGACAAGATGCAGGTAATAAAAGGTGAGCCTGGGCCATCAAGCCCAGCAACTGATCAAAACTTGCATAATGCCAGTGCCTTTCCAGGTCCACAGTTTTGGTTTTTAGTTTTTCTGGATAATTTTTTACTGAATTGAAGGCTTTTCCTGAATTTCTTCTAAGCTATTTCTAAAGCCACTGATGTTGTGAAAGAACAGACCGTGCTTTCAGTACTTACTTTTCTATATATTTTATCAGATTTTCTTTTTTAATGAGCCCAAGTATCTACAAAAGGAGAAACAGTCAAAACCCCACATCCAAAGGAACTACAAGAGAAGAAATCCATAGTATTCTTGTATAGAATAAGGCCTAGTATTGTTGGGTTCTCACTGTAAAAGTGTTCTTATCTTATTGCAAGAGTCCCATACCTTCTTGGTGATTTCTCATGGGTAGTTCTTCTCAGCACTGCTCCTTCTTCATCAAAGCCTAGACAGCAGCTGGCTCTAGGTCCCAGTTCTCCCTGTCTTATAGGACTGTTCTTCCTTATTGGTTCCAGCTGTGAGTCAAGCCTGTTTCTGATCTTGGATAACTGGCCTGGCTGCAACTTTTGGGGGTAAAGCTGCTTTTTACACATTTCTTATACTCTATTCCCACCACACAGTATAAGCCTATTCTAGTACTGAATGGTGGCATCTCATTTTCAAAGCTCTGTTTTTTATAAAGAACTAAAGCATGCAGTTAAGGAAAGTACATAAGCAGATTTGATTTGCTGGAGAGCAGTCAGCTGGGATGCCAGCAGCTTTGCCCTGCAGGCTGCATCAGCTGGCACAGCAAGGGACATTGTGGTGACTGCAGGGACATGATGTTGACCTGCCCATGCCTGCAGCCCCTCTGTGCCACTGGCTGTGGCTCTGTGCTTTGGTGTCTGCTTAAAACTCTGCTTAATGCCTCAATGTTTCCCCAGCTGGTAGGACTCGGTGTAAGTGCTGGAGAGTTTCTAGAGTTGAATCAATAGTTGCTATTGCTGCTTTCTGCCAAGACTTTAACCTTTTTTTGAAGCAGTTGTGCACAACGTTAATGAGCCTCTGCAAATAGAAGCCTGTATTAAATTGGCACTGGAGTTTGTGCCCTGGAGTTTGTTCAGACACTAAACGCAGCTGAAGGGAAAGTCTGAGCATTATTCTAAAATGTTAAGTACCCAGAATTTCCTCTCTTCTTCAGCTGATGCACAGCAAGTCATCCCTTCTAAATGACCCTGTTAGCTTGAGTTAGAGGCATTTAGTGTTATGACTCAGCCATTACAAGCTGTATCTTTCTAATTCATTTCTCATCTTCCCTTGCACTCTGAGGCCAGCTGATGGATGCAGAGATGGGCTTGGGTGAAATGCTGAAAGCAGCTCTCAGCTTGCCCTGAGCCCTGCAGGAACTAGCCTTCCTCCACCAGGATTGTGGGCTAAACTGATAGGCCACGTGCATGTCCTCTGCAGTGTGCACACACCTCACACACAAACCCCTGCTCAGTGTGTCAGTCTTTATGGTGTTTCTGAGAATTGCTCAGGTTATTTAGCAAGATGCCTGAAGTGATGCTTTGAGCAATCTTCATGCAAAAGGTTTGTTTAATAATCATTACATCTGAAGTCTTGAAGGGCATTTCAAGCCTTTCTTGCCATATCATCTGATTTTAGCTCTGTTTGCTTCACAGACAGAATATGCAAATCCCCACAACATGTCTCTACAATGAAATGAGAAATTACCAGAATTTTACTGCTGGTTTTCTTCTCTGCTACCTCCTGGACAAAAGCCACCCTCAAATTGTTTCTCTCATCTGGTTGATATCAGCTAGGCTGACAAGTAAAACCATCAAGATCAGAAAAAATTACAAAAGCTTAAGGGAAATCTGAAATGTGCACATTCTCTGGAAAATAGACAAAGCACATTTTCCAGATCACTGAAACAAGTGAACATATTCCATATAGGTTTTGTTAAATTATATATTTAAGAAAAAGATCCCCTCACCTTGTAAATTGGATGGAAGGAATCAAAGGGTTTTAAGTCTGAAAGTGGGGCATGGTATGTGGATTATTAAATGCAGAAAAATTTAAAAGACTTTGTCGGATGGAAAACCAAAATGCGACAGGCCTGATCCTCTGTGGCACTCAGGCTTCTGAAGGCACTCTTGGTTGATTGGGAAGTGCCACAACAGGGTAGTGGGAGGACCAGGCTCTGCTGGGCAAAGTGGACTGGGGTAAATGTTTCCAGGGGTAAAGCAGAGGGAGGAATGGATCTTGCAGCATCGAGGTGGATGTGGAAGGATCTACTTCTGCTTCCATGGACCTATAAAATTTGTTCAGTACCACCTCCATGAACACTGGGGACTTCCTGGTGGGATGCTGCCAGCTTTTGGCTTCTCCCATCTTCCCTAGCAAGATGAAGAAAGGGAGGGAACCTGATAATCCTGAGAGCAGAGGTGCTGGGAGAACAGAGCTTCCATGGTTCTGCATTGTGTGTGTCAGAGCTGTTGAAGATGGAGCCAGCAGGTTTGCCATCAACCTTGGGACTTCTGGGCTCCTGGGCTGTTTGGGGCCCATCTAGCAGGTGGCTTTCCTCAGCAATTGCAACATTAGGCACACTTTGTAGGAAAGGTACCAGGCTGGGAAAGAGGACTGGAGAGCCAGAGTGGCCTTCGTACGCCTGGCTCCTGACTGCTGAGGGGACTGAGCCAGAGGTGTGGGGGCAGCTCTGCCTTCTCCTGTTGGCCAGGCTGGGCTGAGCTGAGCAGCAGCTCTGTCCTGAGGGGCTGCTGAGTGTCTGCACTGTACCTGCATGGAGCGGGCAGCAGCCTGGCAGGGCCACACTGACAGGTGTGAGTGCTTGCTGAGTGTGTCCACATCACTGGCTGAGTGAAGAGCAAGTGTTATCTCTTCTAAGGGCACAGGAGAGTTTTGAGTTCATGGAAACACAGGATTATAAAGCCATCAGTGTAAAATAGCACAGTTTAATTTTCTGAAATGCAACCAGGTAGGTGAGGAGATTAAATTTTGGTCCATTTATTCTCTAACTACCTAAATCCCAGTATTTTAAAAATAATCAGTTAAGTGACATTAAAATAGGTGTAGACTTCCAATAAAATATTGATACAGTTTTTCACTTCATGTTTCAAGATTCTCTCATCGGGGTGGGTTGTTTTTTCATGGCGTATGCAGCCTGAAGTAGAGGTTGGATTTGTTACCTAAGACTTATTCCAAGTGAAGAGGATTTGGCAGTGGTATGTGTTTGAACTTACTTGTTTTTCAGAGATTTCTTTACTTTGCACTTCCTCTGAGGTTAAGCTGCCAAATAGCACAGCTTGGGCTCTTTTACTGGTTTAGGAAAGACAGGAAAAAGTTTCCCCTGAAGACCATTAGAGGTTAGATCTCTTCCTCTAGATTTAATTTGCTGAATTCCACTCGTACAGAAGGAAGGAGCTTTAGTACCCTTGGCAGACAACTGTGTTGTCATTAACAGCTCCAAATAAGCAGTTATCTGATAACACTGATAAATGACTGCCTTGGAGGGAGTGTGTATTTAAGAGGCATTACCTCAACTGAATTACAAGGTTGGTAAGAATGCCCCTCCTTCCGTGCCAGTGGAACAGAAGGGCACACTGCATCTCAGCTTTGCTGTGTGGGATTTATGCTGCTTCACCATAACACGTTAGAACAATCATACAGATATTTCCATGCTGCTTGCAAACTGTTGGAAGGGATACACTTGGGAAGGGGAAAAGGATGCACATCAGTAATGTTTTTATCACGTGTTTATTATTTTGTATATATATAAGTATGAGGTTTTAGAAGCTTAAAAAAGCTAGCTGTTGCCAAAGAAATTGCAAGCAGACCTCCACGGTGATAATTTTTCAAAGATGTCGACATATAAATCCCACTTCAAGTTTTACTTTGGTGTGATGTTGGCATAGGGTCACATCTGAATCCAGATACAGGTTTGGAGCTTCCCAAAACTTCAGGGAAAATTAGATGTGAAATTTGCTTTTCATCATTCCTCACTATTTCTGTTGGAGTGATACCAGCAAGAGAAGGAAGGACTGTGTGTCTGACTCCATGTGGCATTTGCTAGATCTGAGCATAAAGAGCATTAACATTTAAAATCAACTCTTGAAATTTGTATTCTCCTGCTGATAGGAGATGTTGACCAAAACCAAAATTCTAGACCGATTAAGTTCTCCACATCTCAATTGTGTGATGAGACAGGCTATGCAGTCAGGTTTAGGTTGCTCTCACATTTGTGGCATGTTTTAGACACATATTTTTGATACAATTATGACTTGGCAACCAGTGCTGACAGGCTATATGAGAATGAGATTAAAAGCTTTTTCATTTTGTATATGTTTACAAGAGCAATTGCTCTTCTTTAATAAAACAAAATGTTTTCTTTTGCTTCTGTACTCACCTGTACAGACATTGAAACCCAGAAATTTAATAAAACAGTCTGGAAGAAGGTGGGGTTATTGAATTTTATTGTGGCATGTTACATAGTTTTCTGCCTCTGAGGTCATCAAGTATGATGTATAAAATTGGGGTCTCTCAGGACATCAAGCACTCTTTCTTCCATTCTTATATCTCATTTGTATAATAGGGTTTTTTCCTGGCTTTCCTAAAGCATTAGTAATCCAGCTGAGTTCACTTAAAAGCTCAGACTTTCCCAGAAGAATATAATCTCCTCAGATGCAGAAAATCCTGCATATTTTGTGTCATTAAATATCTTGGAGTACTTTCAGACAGAGTCGGACCTTTTGGTTTGGACACAACATGGGTCTGACATCCAAATTTTTTTCAAAGCATTCAAGGAGTTAACAGGGTTTCTTTTTGCATTTCCCCCTACAGAGTCTTGTTATCAGCAGAGACAAACATAATTCTTGTTCACTGCTAGTCCCTGATTCTGAGAGGGCTTACACATATGATTAGATTTCAGCAGAGCAGCTTGTGTATAGATTTAAACAAGAATTTGTTGCAGGGCTGGAACTATTGTGAATAAGATGCATATTACCCCTGGGATCATTTGATGAAAGGTGTTGTTATCTGTATCACTCAGATCAGATATGTTGCTTTTACATGAGTGCTGTGGTAGTAGTCAATTCATTTCCTAACATTTAGAGTAAAAGATACAAACCCTGGATGATCTGAAAAGAAAATCAACATATCACAGGTACTGCATGTAAATTCCTCCCTGGCACAGCTGGCTGACAGATATTTCATGGAGTTAAAGGTCGTACATTTTTTTGTGTGTCAGGCTACAGTTTGCACACAGATCAGGTGTCTTTGACATTTATATTCACATACACTGCTTAAAAGTTCTTCCTGCTGACTGTTACAGAGTTCAGAATTATCTGGCTGGCCAAATACACACAACCTGATTTTTCTTTTGTGCTGCCCACCACCACTGGCTATTACTGGATGTGGCAGAATTGTCAAAATGCTCATAAGCAGCCACTGATTTGTGGCCAGAGCAGGAACACCATGGATAGGCTTGAAAAATGTCATCTGAATAAAAAAGCATCTGCTGCTTTCCTTGGGAGGTAGTGCAAAAATAATGATTTATTTTCTCTCCACGCATTACAGAGATGGAAGGGAGAGCTGCTTTTCTTACTGGAGGATTGAAATTCATCAGCCCAGGACTGAGGCTCTCATTTGCCTCAGTCTGTGATCCCTGTTAAAGTCTGTGGGATGAACATCACAATCAGTGAGCTACTGAGATGGGCTTAAGGTTCTTGACATTCCTTGGAAGAGCACCCCAGAGTTTCCTTTGTGGTAGTTTTATTACCATTGTGCCATCTCTTCAGAAAAAGGCTGACGTCCTGAGCTTATTCAGGATTGCATATTTTGCATTTGGTTTCATTTGAATCAGGATTTCACCCTAACTGGTCTATCTGTTAACCGGTCTATCATGGTCTATTTGTAAAGTTCCCACCACCTGAGTGATGTGTGTGTTCTTCCAGGAGCATGTACCACGTTTTGTACAGGTTTGCCTGGTTTCCTCCTCATTCCTACTGAGATACTGCTATTTGCCTTCACACCCAGCCATTCCATACAGAGCTCAAGAGAAGCTGTATTTAACAGGCCCTACAAAGGGCACCACCAGTGGGTTCCACATCTTTTCAAAGCGATGCAGAACTCAGCCACAGGCTGAGGCGGGATGTGTCTCAGGACCAGTGTGTGCACACTCCCATAGTCAAGGGATAAAAGTAGCTGTTGCTGCAGCCTAACCCATCTGTGCTGGTTCAATTTCTGCCTTAGAAGAGAAATCTGGAAATGGCTATTTCTCCCCATGGCTGAAATGACAAAGTAGTTCACATACTCTACGTGTTTTATAGACCGGCAATTTCCATACACGAATCCCTGCTCATGTGTGCTGAGCAGGAATAAAGCCCTAGTGGCAAATGGGATAAGCAGGGCAAAGTCTTGTAACCCTACAGACCTAAACAATTTTGTGGTCAGCAGAACACCTATCTGTGAGGCACAGGAGCACATAACTATATTAAAAAGTCACCACTACACATGTTAATGACCTAGTTTTTCTTCATTTACCCTCTAGTATAACTGTGTATATAAAACTGAAACAGTAAACTCTAGGAACTTTATCTGTGGGTTTAATATGGCATATATCAGTTTTGTGCTATGAACTTGGAGCACTTGCCATACATCTCAATGAAGACCAATAAAGTATCTTTTGTATCTAAGGTAGGAAAAAAGTATCTATCTCTGTAGTGTAGTGAGCTCTGCTAGCTAAAGAATGTTGGGATAGTTTTGACTGAAACAACGAGATTATAAAAAAGATTCTAAAGTAAAAACCTCTTACTGCCACACACTGCATGTTAAGGGCCAGGAGTGAACTCTGAGAGCTGCAGAATTCTGTCTTTGTACTGCTCTGCCATTGAGATGTATTCTCATTAGAGGGAAAGTGATTCACCCAAAGTAGGATGTCAACAACTTTGCTCTTTCCCACACACTTTCTTTGAACTAAGGGCTTTTTTATTGTCAAGGTCCCTCAGGATCATAGTTTATGAGAAATTTCATGCAAGTTCAAAACCTACTTGAGTCTTTTCTTAGTGCTGGTACTGAAGCAAGGCAGGTTTCTTCAATTATTTAATTTCTACTTTCTAGCAATGACTGCCTTCATTTTTTCTTCAGCTCTTTGGTTTTGTTGCACCACTGAAACCCTGGTATTGCAGGGTTTTGGTTTGGGGTTTGTTGTTTGGGGATTTTTTTCTGAGGGTCACATCAAGGATAGCTCAGCATATTGAAAAGCAACATACTTAGCAGCTTACCTTCCCCCTCAGACACTGAATGAATAAAAACAAATCTAGAAAGATATTTAATTCTGACACCTAATGGCATGAAGGACCAGACACATACTACATACCTGATAAAGCAACAGCCACAATCAGGGGAAGGGGATGGGTTTTGAAACAAAGGTTATTTAATGTTCTTGTTGTGGCAGAACATCACAAAATATTAACAGGGACCAGTAAAGAACCAATATCACTTCCATCAGGAAAATGAAAACCAAGTTCATTGCACAGTCACATGACTCCCATTAAGGGCTTAATAGAGATTCCCTTTACTGCTGGATCATGCTATAAATAAGCAGATGGTGGTGATTTTGGGTCCAAATTGTTGGATTTACATACAAAATGTCTTTGGATAGCAGAAATAAGGTTGAATAGTTTTAAATTAAACAATAAAAGCATACTCTTTTTAAAAAAAGAAAAAAAAAAGATTGAAGAAAGAGTAACAATACTATCAGTGTGAAAAGCTCAAAGCCTGCAAGCCTGCAGTTCTGGCAATGTTTTAAAGCTGAGTGAGATAATACATAGTTAAGATTACTCAAATATAGTAAATTGAAAAATCAGTGGAGTCTTGCTGATTTATAGCAATAGAGTTTTGCTCTTATGGTCTTATGATTTTATTTTCAAGTTAAGACTTCAAATACATTAATTCAAAAATATTTAACAAGCTCTAGTCATAAGCCTATTTTGGATGGTTCGGGTTACACAGCTTGCATCTGAAATTTTCTATAAGTAATATTTGTTTTTAACCTACTTTTCAGTCAAGCTGATGGAAACCTGCCTTGATTTACACCCTCTGAAGGATTTGTGCCATTAGATCACTCCTGCCTGCTGTTGTAACATGATCCTGCAATAGCACATGGAACATTTGCCCTGGAGCTCATGGGCCCATTCAGTTGCCCTTGAATGACAAACTGATCTTCCAAGAGGGACAAATGGGAAGGCAGCCACACAACTGAGACAGGATAACCTGCCCAGCATCCCTCTGCAGCTCATGGCTAAATACCACACGTTGTTGTAGAGGAAGGTTACTTGCAGCAGCTTATGTTCTCATGCAGAGGATAAAACTACTGCCTGCTGAAAATGTCCTCCCAAGCATGAGCCTTGTGACCTCATGAGAAGGGACAGTGTTCCCTACAGCTGCTGTTTTCATTTGGGTGGTTAAATTCCAAATGAATGTAAACTACTGGAGGGGAGCAGAGAAGCTGGAGTTTGTCCAGGTAAATATTGGCATGTAATAATTGCAAGTGAGCTTGTGTTTGCTTCTCTGGGAACGGCTCACGAAATTCATGTACAGGCTTTGCCTTAGCCACAGCTTAAATGCAGCTGTCTCAGGGGAAATATGGAGGTTATTTAATAGTGCCCAGCAATGACACAAAACAACTTAGGGCAGGAGGAGAAGGCACCATATTAAATTAAAACTGCACAAAGCAAAATTTAGGGAGACAGAATGTAATTATCCAACCTGGACCCTGGCCAAGGCACTGATGCTAACACCTTTATTATTAAAAAAAAAAAGGAAAAAGTGTCATGAGAGCCAGGAAAATCAAAACCAGACAAGACCTTGCTTTCAGTCTCTTTTCTGAAAGATGGCACCTCAAGTAGCACAGTGCCCATTAGCACTATGCCAGGGTATTGATTCAGTACCTACTAAGAAAGAAGAAGGCCACCCACTGAAGAACATGCATAATTAAAGCTGAAAAATGAGCTGATTCTTTGTGAAATACAGAGTTCTCATAGCAGTGTTTCCCCAGGAATACACCATCAGAGAAAAAAAATAGTTTGCACTTCACTTCCAAGGAATTTTGCAAAGGTCAAGCACTAAAGCCAGCTGGATGCATTATTTAGTGACTTGACCATTTTATTACTGAATATTTAATTGGGTTTGTTTTTACAATCAACTATTTCTGCTCATGTTAAAAGGAGTTATCACTAAATCCCATTTCTACTGTGGTAGACAGTGAGACAGAAGCAGCCAAAGGAAACAAATATAACCAGTTGTCCTTGATGTTCAGCAGCTTCCAGCTCCTTTGGGTTCCTTTAGCAACTCCAACCTTCCAGTGATTTTCTCAGTGTTATTCTAGGAGATTGCAACAGAAGTCAGTATCCTTATTGCTGCCCAGCAGTGTTAGGCAGAAGCACTCCAAATCACACTGTGGGGTCCCGAAGATACATCATCAAATACTTGCAAAGTTCCATGGGCCTATGGGAATAGGGAAAGGGAGAGAATGAGTGTAAGGCAGATGTGGTGGGAGCAGTGTTTTGTATTCTCTGTGCAAACTAAAGACACACAGACTGGAAGTGACCCATACATTTACCACAGTTATGATTTCAGCCACGGACTCAGATTCAATCTGGATGTAGCCATTTACCCTTTACAGACTGGGTGTCTTCCTAAAGGAAATCCAGATATTTCCTCTTGATCAGAAGTTCCACAGTTGATAGTGAAATTATTTGAGATTTTAGGGTCTGTGTTGTACAGAAGTCCTTTTCAGGCTGAAATTCAGTAAACCTGTGTAAGATGGCTACTCAAATACATTTTTGACCTTCATCAGTCCATTATGCTGTTTTGCTGAATGGGTAGATCTGGAGTTTTACAAAAACAGACACAGAAGGTATAGACAGCCTACCTAAAAGTTGCACATTGGCATTTATTTCCTGTTCAAAAATATGGACATTATTGATCTCAATTCCTTGCATGTTTGTTTGGTTTGGTTTGGTTTAGGTTTTTCTTGCTACTAGAATATTTCAACTTTTCTGAGTGCATGCTAAATTATTTGTAAGATTGAAACTGCGGAACAGAGCCCGCCTTTTATGAATAAATACTATTAAGCACATTATCTAGTTATGCTAAGTCTTCATGGGCAGCAGCTTCTACTGTATAGCTTTTCTATATAATATGCCCTTCAGAGCCTGTGCATTTACCAATATGATTTTATGGGTATCTGTAGTAAGCTGGAACATTTTAGATTAATAAATTACATAGCACCATTATTATATGCAGGTTGTGTTTGCTCCACAGTCACAGCTGAGAATGACTTTCCTCTGTAAACCCCAAAAACACAGCTGCCTTTATATAATCAGAAAAGCTCTATCCACTTCAAGTAAGTAAAAAGTCATAGCACACAGGACAGGAGAATAAGAGGCTCTGTCCTTGGGCCTCATCTTAAATGCAGAGGTCTACACTGAGTTGAAAAAAAATTCTGAATATAACAAATACAGCCAGAAAATACCACAATATCTGAGGAGAAAATTCTGAAATTAAAAGTATTTTTTGCAAACATACATTTGCATGGGTCCTGCCTGAGTGGGTCCTTAATACCATTAAGAACTCTTGTCTGAAAAACCACTGCATGTGTTCAATATTTATGATTTATGATGGATGAAAGGTGTTTCTCTCCACAGGAGGATTTCTCAACTTTTGGCACCTCTTATTTTGATCAGTGCTGAGCACTTTTCATATTCCTTACCTGTGGTGTCTGCATGAAAAGAAACATAAACTTTTAATCAATCTTCTTTACATACAGAGTCTTCCTTTGTTAATGAGTAGAAAAGGCTAGAATGCTTTTCTCTTAGTCATATAGTAATTTCACTAATTCCAGCCTTCTTAGTGAGCGTACTACAAACCACAAAAAATGTAATTTAAATTTCTTATGAGACAAAGAGAATACTGATCTTCATTAAGATGCCAGGCGCTACCCATTCTGAGGAAGGATCATTAAAAATAAGTGAATATGTTTGTAACCTTCTTGGCCAGTAGCACACAATTACTGCATGTGTATAAAAAGAAAAATAATGATCTGATGCTGTAGCATCACCATCAGTACCAGAGATATGGATGCACACAGTGAGTGAAGATGCATTTTACAAGTTATCATTGCTCTGTTTGGAGCTTGGATGTGCAGGAGTTTCTGACAGCCAGAGGCAAAAAGCAAGCATTGGTTCATAGCTGTGAATTGGGATAACTTAGCTGGAGTTTCATCCACAGTGGAGACTCACTCCAGTCCTCCACAGTGCCTCTGCTGCGGAGCTATTCTGCCACACCCAAAGACAGAGCGCAGGAAGCTCCCCAGCTATCAGTGCTTTTCATTCCATGTTAGCACATGAAGGGTTGATAGTCCCAAAACTGTACCTTTCCTCATCTTAGCACCAAGCTATGCTCCAGCAAGTTCTAGCAAAGCCACCCACAGGGGACTGAGCTTTGAACCACAGCCAGCCACTCCTGCTGCCACATGGGATGGCCACTACATGGCCCCTGAACGACAGGAGCAATGCTTTTAAAAAGCTCCTATATAAGAAGACAGTGATAAAAATGATACCAAACATTCATATATTGGGATTGCTGTAGAGTGTTCTTCAAGATGTTTTTTTTAATTAGGTTCTTTTGCAGAAGCACTCAATACAAAAAGGTGACATTTTGTTGAAGAGGTACCATCTTGGAAAAGAAGATAGATGAGGGTACAGCCACATTCACACTTCTGAATGATGGGCTTGGCATCATGCTCAGTATTTAAAGTAGAGGGAAGAAGGAGGAATGGAGGGATATTTGGAATGATGGTGTTTGTCTTCCCAAGTAATTGCTGGGTGTGATGGAGCCTCCCCAGGGATAGCTGATTACCTGCTTGACCATGGGAAGTGTTACACAAATTCCACATTCTTTCTCTCCTTGCTTGTGTGGCTTTTACTTTCCCTATTAAATTCCCTGTATCTCAATCCATGAGTTTTCCAGCTTTTACCCATCTGATTGTTTCCTGAATCCTGCTATTCCCAAAGTGAGCAAGTGGCTGTGTGGGGCTTGGCTGCTGGCTGGGGTTAAGCCAGGACAAGGTTACTCCCTACCCAAAGAATAGCCCTGATTCAGCTAAAATGGTCACTCCCATAAAGAGGAAAATACTAGCTTTCCTCTGAGTCTTGGGATTTTGTTATTACTATTGATTTAATAATCACCTTTTCAGATACTGTGGTGACAAGAAAAAAATAACAAAGAGGTAGATAATAGGTGGTATCCAGCCCAGGATTTTATCTGATTTCTTTCAGTCTGTTGTAGAGTGATGCAGCAAGATAACAGTACTGACTTCAGTGCAACCCACTGTAATAGGGTGGAGAGTCAGAGCCAGTAACCTTCTCATGGAAGCCCTAGTAAGTACTCCAGTATTCACTAAAACAGGAAATCCCTCCTCCCCTTCTTTCTGCTATTTTGTATCCTTTAGTTATGAGCAAAATGTAAAGGGCTTTGGTTGTCTTATTTTCCCAAAAGGAATGATTCTATAGAAAACATCCATTACTGCTTACTCTTTAACTAGATGTTATTCCCAAGTGCTGTGTAATCATTAAGTGAGCTTTAATTTAACAAGTGTGCTGCTCTTAGCACATTTTCACTTATGTAGTAGTAAATTAACTATAACAAATTGTAACTGTTCTCCATCATTTAGCAATAAGTAAATCTTCCCATAAATATCTTCAAAACTAAACCAAGGTATTTTATGGCACTCGCTCACCACTCCTTCTTATTTCTCATCACAGCTTAAACAATATCCATTTCAAGAAAAGATTATTTTTCATGCTGAGGTTCAAAATTTCAGTTCATTTGCTTTCTGGTTACTGGGAAGGAAACTGCAGCACCTGAGGTATGTCTCACTTGGCCACCTCCGGGAGATGAGCAATGCTTTGATAACAGGGATGGGAACACTTCAGTGGCCTAAGTGAATTCGCTGGATCAATGAGGCATTGCTGCATTTCCACAGTGATTTCTTTCAGTGTCTCACAGTTTCACACTTTTAGATCACAGACTTTGCTTTGGTAGTAATCACCAGCAAGTCTCTGAATGACGACAATGCTAAGGGCCAAATCCCAAAAACACAGCAACCAAACAAGAGCCTGATATGTAGAGGAGCTCTCACCTTTTTATCTGCAGCCTTCTGAGTCAAGTTCTATGCTTGTGTTTAAAGGGGGAAAACTCCATCTGAAAGACTGTCCTTATGTGACACTTCTCTCTGTCCCTATACAGATAGGGAATGACCATGATTAATTAGAATGGCTACTAAAGTAATTTCTGGAGAACAATGATGATATTTAACTTCAATATTGTTTTCTCCAGGGCTTTGCCCTGATCCTTTAGGATTGTGCACTTCAAAGGGAAAAAAATGGATCTGGCACTTACATTTATAGGCTAGGCTGACATTGTTGGTTTGCTGCCAAAGAGGCATATCACACAGGCACCAGCTGAGGGATCTCAGCCACTGAACCTTGGTGCTAGCCTTACAAGAAATCACTTCAATGGTGACATGGACTATCTCTGTCCTCTTTGTCCTTAAAGTTACAGAAATGCCATCCCAAGTTAAGTTAAATCACAGCTTTCTCATATAGGTACATCACCCTTCAAAATCAAACTTATACCATCAGCTTGTTTCACATTTCACAGCCTCAAGCAAAGTCTTAGAGAATGAAAATTTTGCTTATAAAAATCCTTCTCTATCCTTACTCTCTTATTGCCCCCTGCATATCACAGACCTCTTCATAAGATATTATCCTTTCTCTGGAGTTTTCCATATTGTGGCTTTGGGTTTTTTGGTGGTTTGTTGTTTTTTTTTTTAAGGGCAAAAACAAACGTGACACTAAAAATAACTGCTATTCTTTCGACCTCAGGAAAAAAATGGGTCTGCATTTTAAAAGAATTGAATTTTCATCTGAAATCTGTTTAACCATAATGGCCTCTTGTCAGTATTCTCACTCAGAAATGTTCTTCCTGTTATTCTTTGGCACCTCTTTCTCTCTCAGTTCATGGGAATTTCAGTCTCTAGCAGAAACTAGCAGAGAACAAAATAGTTAAAAGAGGCTAGTGGAATTTGAGTTGCACAGGGGTGTTACATTAATTATTTTTCCAGTGAGTCCGTATGTTCTTCTAAATATACAGAGTGATGGCATTAGATGGGTAATAATCAGTGATTTCTCTCAGTAGTTTTAGCTGAATTGTGAAATAGAATTGTTCCCTGGAAGCTTATTTTCACTTGGCAAAAGCAAATACATTCATTAGTCATGCAACTGCAAAAGCAAAACAGAACAGGAATTCGTCCAGCATTTTCAACACTACCATTTTTTAACATGCAGAAACTTATCTTTTCCTTTTCATGCATCATCAAAACAAAGTCTTTCTTTTGGAATTTGGGAATTTTTTAAGGGAGGGTGTTTTGGAAGTGGCTCACTGTCACAAGAAAACTGAATAAATATTGCTGTATTTAGAATCTGGATTTCTGTCTTCTTAAGGATTTTATTTTGTCAATCCATGTTATTTAGACATTTATTATTTCAGTTCTTATGCTATTCTGAAAATGGAGAGAAATATTTGTAGAGCATATTTTTTTCAAATGTACACATTTTTTCATTTGTAAACAGTATTCCTTAGAGTCTGTAGAGAAAGGCATGTGTGAGCAAGTATAACACAATTTATTTTACTCCTGCATCTCCATAACATAACCTTGTTCTCAGTTCATGAGGCCTCTGTTTGTCTTGTCCCAAAGACAAGAGAGAGCAGAGATCAGCAGAGCTTTGATCTGTATTATGTTTATGTGGCTCTGCTTAAAGTTACAAAAGGGCAAGTTCCTTAGGACAAGCTTCTCTCAGTAGTGGTACTTGTTTTACAATATTTTGAGAGCATGTGTTTCCCTCCGTCTTCTCATTGACAGCCATATGTCAGGGAGTGCTGCAAGCAGATAGCCCAGAGTCACTACAGGTGTCCTGGTGATAAGACTCCGTTATGACTCTGATTGTAAAAATATCTGAAATTTTCATCAGATATGTAATATTAAAAGCGTCCTAGATAAATCATGAAAAGAAAAATGGAAAGTAGCTGAGTTGTTTAACACCTTAAATAAAAGGACAAAAAATAGGTAGATCAAAGAAGCATAAAAAGCAAGTCTGTTTGCTCTTTTTTCATCAGATGTTGCTTGGATCCCAGGGGGTTTCATTATCCAGATGGAAAGTACAGGGCTTGTTTATCAGAGTGCCGAGGCTTACACTGAAATGACAGCCTGGTCTGCAGTCCTCTGGGATGGTGTAGGCAGAGCCATGGGCACAGCTGAGCTCACTGATGCCTCACCTTTGGCTGGGATCCTTGGAAACCCTGGTAACACAAGTTGAAAACTTCACACTGAGTTTCCTCGGCCCTTCACTGAGAACAGGGCCTCTGACTGCAAACCTCTTTTGCCAGCCTTTGATTTCCTGTCTGCACCACGTGGCTGCTATCAGTTTACAAATAGAGAAAAATTAAAATTGGTTTATGAACTGTTATTATTATAACTGAGTTCTGCTATTAGCTAGGTCTAAATGCTTTTATATATTCCACACCTCTGTTGCCCTTTGAGATTTTTAACTGTTGTTTTCTTGTACATTAATAATTTCCTTGTATAATTGTTCCCAAGAGAATGAGCTGAAAGAATTATGAATTAATTTGCATCTTTTAATGTACTAATAAACTTTGCGAGTAGAAAATTTCACTCCATCCAGGTGGAAACCAATCACTTTAAATCAAAGCTTACTGAATTTCAAATAGGTTTTTTTTCAAGAAGTTGGAGAAGAACAGTGCTCTGCATGTTAAAAGTAATTAGGAAGCACAAACAGCAATTTCAGACAAAGCCCTGGGTCATTTTTTTGCTGCAGCATAGAGTTCACAGGCACTTAGGAAAATGAGTATTTGTTGTATTTAAACAAAATGAATAGCAATTTCTTGGAGGTTGAGAGGTCTCAGGCTGTAAATGTAGATTTCACCCTTTCATTGAAAAATATTTCTAAACTGTTTTAGTGTTTTTTATTGTCTGATGTAAATAAATAATTCATGGTATAGCCTCTAAAACAGGGTTCAATAAAAAGAAATGTCCTTTCATGTACAATTTATTCAAATAGAATTTTGAGTGAACAAAATGTTCCATCTCATGTATTCATTTATAGTCAAACAATGTCAGGTCCTTGTTCACCAAAGCACTCATCTTCATTTATCTCTGAGCACTTGAGAAACCAAAGCTCTTCTCCTGAGTAACTAAAGAAACAAGTTCTGAGCATCTACTCTGAGTTTAATACATGGGAGTGTTACTCACATAGTTACTGACAAGATTAAGCTATTCACTGAATTGGTGTTTTGACATCCAAATTTATTTACCTCCAGGTATTGTAGCCTCGGTAAATCTGGGAATAGATATGCATTCTCTAGCCCCCATTCTCCAAATGAGACACAAAATACATAATCAATGGAGAAGACAGGTCTTGATATCAAGCTTCTGATTTTGGAAGTTCATTTTAGTAGTTGATAAAGTTAAGCATTAACATTTGACCGGGCAAAAACCATTGGTTTAAATGGCTACAATGTGCAGAGGCCAGAATGAATCCCAGCTGGTTTGGGACACAAGGGACAGTGCAGAAGGGGGGACTGAGGAAGGACAGAGCGAAAGCAAGGACAAAACATGGCAGGTTTGGCAGCAGGCAGAAGAGTGTTGGAACTGTGACTAAGGGGAGGCCAAGGGAACATCACAAGAGTTGAGAAAAGGCCAGGTGGGCACATGCTGGGAAAGACCCAGAATAAGAGGAAATGGGGGTGCCAGGCCAAACAAGGGGTACTGCTAATAAGGCAAAGGGATCTGTGTCTCTTCCCTGAGGGAGCAGATGCAGATTAGAGGCACAACTTCATCAGGATTATTGATATGGCCACAGAGAATTAAACCTACCAAAAAATGTTCAATACAGCTGGGTGATGTTTCCTCTCAGAAAACAGAAAAACAACATAATTTCTATGTTTTGTATAATTTTCTATCATTTCTTTTTATCCGCCTTAGGGCTTAGAAGAACATAAGCTTCTTTGTCAACAGAGCCTGATATGATGCTCCTTTCTTTAGCATGCCCAGGAAGGAAAACATTGCATTGACTGAAGAAACCCCCAACAGAACCTTTTTCTCCCACAAAGCTCCCAGGCACGCAGGTTTCCACACATTCTACCTGAAAGAGTTTTTCGGTTGTAAGTTTGAAGTTTGCAGAGTGCTTGCAAAGCAAATTTGTGTGTGCTCAGAGCACTGTTTGTCATGAAAAGTACTGACAACAGCAGAACACTCTAGCAGTATGAAAATACACATTTTAAACAGTTGCTATTTTTATTATTTGACATGTATTGTTTGATTTCTCAGTCTGATGCAGAGACTGCAAACATTCTTACATGATTTTTATACAAATGTATATATAAATTATTCTTTTAAATGTCTGTGGTAATTAAAGGATATTTTTCCTGTGCTCAAAACAGTATTTTTACACACAAAAACATCCAGCTATTCCTTAAATAGCCCAGAAGACACTATTTGACAACAAAAGTTTCTGCCATGATGGATTCCTTTTATTTTAGCAACAGATAAAGCATGTAAAATTCTTTATAGGAGACAACCTTTATCCAATTCCAGACTGGAATTACTTTTGCTTAATGTAAGTATATAAGAAAGTCCTCAAAATATACAAGCTGCAGTACAAATTTCACTGCAATGCTTTTTAAAATTAGCAAGGTGAAAACTTAACAACAGAAAGGAGGGAAGACACCTCAGAGCCAGCAAAGTTCAGTACCACAGAACAAGGCTGCTGTCTATTTGAGACATTTTGAGATCTGGCCAAATAACCCAAGACCCTGAAAATTATCACACCTGTAAAAAACATGGACCCTGCTTCGTTCCTGGCACTGCTCTTGGTGCACAAATTCCTGCATGGAAGGATTTATTCTTCCATGGTAAAGTAATACTCTATTTAATGGCAATTTTTTCTTGCCAGGACTTAAGAAAGTCATCAGTACTGTCTCCTCAAATTCCTTCCCCATTGCAGTGTTTAGTGATATCTCATCTAAAGTAAGGACATGGTGCCTAATGAATATTCATCTGTCACATGAATACCAGGAACAGATTAAGACCAAAAGTCCCCGGTAATCTGCTGGGAGAGATATGTGGAGAGCTGGAGTCAGCACAGCCAGAAAACCTTCAAAACGTTTTTCTTTAGAGCTAATTTGAAAACTTTAATGGCAAAGTTTACCCTAAGGAGAAATGGTGCTAAGCACAGATTTATTTCTTTCCTGCTGATGAACACAGCCATGTGAATGACTGAGATGTTTTTTCTTGCAGGAGGGTGCCAGAGCTGCCAAGTTAAAAGCGTAAGCTTCAAAACTGACATTGACCCTATTTATTAGCATAATAATGGGCTTGCTGTGGTTCCCGTGGCTTTCCAGGATTGCAGAGAGCTGAATGTAAGTTGCTTTTGCTGTCCCAGTGCAGGGGGCTGGCAAGGCAGGGTGCTTGGTTGAACATAAACCCTGTGGTGTCTCCTGGAAGATGCCAGCGTTACTTGGGACCCTCACTTTCAGGGCAAGGCAACACAATCCCTTCAGAAACTATTTCTCTCTGAAACTTTATTTGTTGAAAACACATGATGTTTGTCCTACAGGACTTGGGGGGCAGAGACTGAACAAGTCTCTTTTGGAGTCAGGCAGTCAGACCAGCATTCCCCTTGGGCATTGCAGTTGGAGACCACCATCCCTTAAGCCATGGCATCAGCCATTCATGGGAATGTCACTGCTGGGAGCTAGCAGGGCTGGGAAGCAGATGAGGAAGGGCTGTTCCTCACCTGGTTCCTGCCTGGAAGAGAGGAAGGGTTTGGAGCCTGACTTCACACTTCCCTCAGGATACTCAAGTCCCCTCATAATGGCATATTCTGATCTTGCAGAATTTCTAATTAGAAGTTAACCCTCTAATATCAAACTATATTTATCTATGTAATTTCCAACACATGCAAAATTATAAAATTCTAAATTCAAACGCTGTTGAAAATGTGGCCTATTGAAAAAAAAATTTAAGAAATTTTTACATACAAGTAAAAATTTTCAGTACAAGTTTTCCTGTTTATACTTTTGATTACTGAGGAATTGTTTACCTATTTTCAAAAACCAGTATCTTCAGGAGATTTCTTTTTTATTACTGTTATTTTTGTTGCTTTGAAAATAACTTTTTTACAACTGTTACTGTTTTCCAAACACCTCTTATTAGTGCATATCAGTTCTAAAAAAGCCAGAAGTGCTTCAGATCCTTCAGGAATCATCAATACTTTGTAGAGACTCACAGAATAGCTGAGGTTGGCAGGGACCTCTGGAGATGATCCAGGCCAAACCTCCTGCATAAGCAGGTTGCTCAGGACTATGTCCAGTCAGCTTTTGAAAATCTCCATAGAAGGATTCCACAGTGCTCTGAGTAACCCGTCCCACTGTTCAACCACTCTTACAGTAAAAAAGAAAAAAAAATCACTAAAAAATTCTTACTTTAAAAGGAAGTCTCATATTTCAGTTTATGTCCCTTGCCTATTGTCACCAGAAATCACTGAGAAGAGTCTGGCTCCTTTGCTCCCTGCCATCAGCTATTTACACACACTGATAAAGTGCCCTAAGCCCTCTCTTCTGTCCTTGGCAGCCACTCGCCCCTGGGGACTCTGTCCAGTGTGCCTGCATCTTTCTGCTAGAGCAGAAAGATGCACAGCCCCAGCCTGCGCTGGTGGATGTGCTCCTCCTGCCCAGGCGCAGGGCTTTGCACTCCCTTTTGCTGAGGTGCGTGACATTCCTGTTTGCCCAATTCTCTGGCCGGTCTTCCCCCTGGATGGCAGCACAACCACCCGGGGCAGCACCCACCCCTTCGAGTTCTGCGCCGCTGCAAACCTGAGGGCACCTCTGTGCCAGCAGCCAGGCCGTGAACAGAGGCGCTGAACAGCGCCAGGGCAGGGGGTGGATGCACGGAGCATTCGAGCCCCAGGGAGGAGCGGTGCTCTGGAGCTCAAAAGCCAGCTTGGATGGGAGCATTTGTCTCCCCGCCAGGCCTGTCGCTCCTGCTGTTACCCCTGCTCTTGTCGGCAGGAGCTCCATTGCTCAGAGCACAGCTCGGCAGCTCTGCCGCGTTACCGGGGACACAGGGACCAAAGTCCTGCCCCAGAGAGAGGTGCAGGGACACCCCCAGGCAGGATCCAAGCTGCTGCTTCCAACCAAGAAAGCCCTGGGGATTCAGAGGCCGCTGCTGCCCCGCTCACACAAGGATTTGGCCAGCCGGAGCATTTACAGGTGTTCACCATCGAGGAGCAAAGGAGTATCCATCTCTCTTAGCAGGCAAATTTCTGTGAGAAGGCTTCTACAGCTGAGTTTGCTGCAGGGTGGGCCATGGGTAGACTTGGGTTGCTTCTGACAAAATTATTTATTTAAGAAACAGTTTGGGGTAAAGCTGGGATGAGTATCTTATTTGAAAGTCTCAGGAGAGTTCTTTACATGATTATACACTGTAGTAAAAGAGATAAATTTGATTCCTTGCATAAATTATTACTATTAATAACTTAATTATAAATTTAAATATTAATTATTATAATGAATCCTTTAGTACCTAACAATTATAGAGTGTTACAAACTCTGAAATAAGCACTACAAGTTTCTAAATAAACAACATATTCATGGCCTGAAACAGTTTTTTTTTTCCTTGTGTTGTAGGAGACCTCAATACAATAGACACCAAAGTTCTGGATTTTCACTTCCTCCAACAGAAAGCAAACAAGTGTCAGAGCAAGCAAGAATCAGATCTCAAACCCCAGTAGGTCTGGCCTCCTCTGATGGAATTTCCACCCTTCTGTCATGTATTCTTCTATGTGTTGAATAAATTCAAATTCTTTCTCATGATCTTACATGCTGGTACACTTTCAGACCTCTTCCATATCTGATCTCCTTTATCTCGACTTTCATTCTGTGAGCTAGCAGGTCACTGTATTTCCTTTCTTATAGTTTAAACAAGGAGGCTGTGAGATACAGAAGGGCTAATCTCACAATTCTCAAAAGCATATCTGTACCTCTCATTCTGTTTCTGGACTTAATTCTATATTCAACACATCTTTTTAAATTATATTTGTCTTTGATCCTGCTGAATACCCTTCAGTACATTTTACTTGGCAGTGAAGAACCATGGCCATATGTAGTGTTAAGGTTGAGAGAAACTACACAGCTGTGGCTGGAGAATGGAGCTGGAAAGGGGCTCCCAAAGCAAAATTTGATATCAATCTGAGGATTTACTAGTCCAGGGAAGTGCTGCTCTGTCCTTCCTAAGGCTCAGTTTGGGATTCAACTTGGAAAAAATCTCAGAGGTCCATTTGGAGCGAGGCTGGAAGGAAGCTGCCAGTGGAGAGCTAGCTCAGCCCAAAATGGAACGTTTGGCCCAGGAAGGGCTGTGGGGCACCCCTGCGAGGCCGGGATTAGAGCCGGCAGCAGCCCCTTTTGTAATTTACATACACAACGCTGCTTTTTGTGCTCATCCGGCACGGGAGCACCAGCCTTAAAGCATGCACCATATCCACAAAGGAGATGTAACTGGGAAGGGGTTACAGAGGGTAAGTGCCGTACTGTGAGGAGAGGAAACGCAAAGCTGAGCTGTCTGGCATGCCGGGAAGGACGAGACTGAACTGCACAGGCAGCAGAGGCCGTGAGCTGGGTGCAAGCTCGGTCGGGGGCCGGCAGTGAAACGCTGCATCCCCAGAACACTCATGGCAGCCACGGTACCGCTCCATTGCGGCACTGCCCTTCATGAACCCCGGCCATTCCCAATGCCCTGGCAGTGTAACGCTGCATCCCCAGAACACTCATGGCAGCCATGGTACCGCTCCATTGCGGCATTCCCCCCTCATGAACCCCCGGCCATTCCCGCCATTCCCGCCGCCCTGGGCACGCCCCGGGCCCGGCCCGCCCCGCGCGCGCCCCCTGCCGGCGCGCAGCCCGCGCGCTTCCAGAACCATCGCTGGCCCGCCCAAAGATGGCGGCCGCGCGCGCGTCACCGCCCCGCCGGCCAATGGTGCCGCGGGCCCGGGGTCACGCGGCGGGAGCGAGCCAGTCGCGGGGCGCGCGGGGCGGCTGGGCGTCACTTCCGCTGCCGGGGCGGAGCCGGGCCTGGTGCGGCGGCGGAGCGGGGCCGGGCGCGAAGGAGGCGGCGGGGACCGCGCCGGGGCAGGTGCGGGGCCGGGGCCGGGCGGGGGCAGAAAAAAAGCCGGAGAGGGCCCGGGCTGAGTCGGGCGCCGGGCGCCGCCCTGCCGGGACTGGGAGGGGTTCGTGCGCGCCGTGGTGCGGCTGTGGCTGCCCAGCGCTACGTTACGCCACTGCCGGTTAGTATGTGGGAGTGTTGTTCTGGTCTTAGCTCTCGGCTCTCCGCCCTCCTTGCTCGTGATAAAACACTTGGAGTTACCGTGCTGTAAATTGCCGTTTCCAAAAAGGAAAGTTAGAATCTCCGAGTTGGCCCTGTGCGTTCCCGCAGGCTGTGTCGTCCCCGTGGGAGAGCTGCGTTTGGTGGCACAGCCAGGATGCGAATGCTCCCCGTGACAGAAGCAGCATTTCATAACTGCTGCAGAGCAAAGGGACTGTGTAGCAGCAGGGTTATTATATGTTCAGTCACTGCTCTGTGATTAGTGCGTGCTGTCCAGTGCTGGGCGTGCTTGTTCCTCTCCCGTGTTTAAACCTGCCTTTCTTTAGAATACTTTTAGCTTATGCTGATGGCTGCACACATAAAGTATGACCGGTCATTTGAAAAAAGGCACTGGTAATTGGGGTGTGCCGTGATATCGGGTTGTGTGTAATTGTGATTAAAGCACATTAAAGTGACTCCGAGGCCTTGGGGTTTTTTGTATGATGTGCACCGTTTGTGGCAGTGAGCTCGCAGTTTTCGTGCTACCGGTGGGTCACAGAGGCTGGTGCTGTGGATTTACCTGTGAGTGGTGTCACTGTTTTCTGGTCAGAATTGCCTAGGATGATCTGAAGCTGTGTTCTGGGCTGTGACCTTGACTGAATGCTGTGCCCATAAAACTAACTGATTCTTTAAAGGACGGCTTAAAATCTCTTTCTGACTATTTTCTACCCTATATCTTGTCCTGTTTGCTCATTTGGGTTTATACTTCTATGGAGTTTTAAGTAAATTTGGAGGGCAGAGTAGTCATGCAGTATTGTGTCTCAAAACTAAGGTTTGTTGTCTTAGTAACTGAAACATAAATACATAAAGGGTCTTTATTTAATTTGTGCATATGAAAAGTGGAATTTGCTCCTGGTTCTGAGTTAATTGTAGAGAGAAGTCTCTGATGGAAGACCTAAACAGTTATAAATGCAGGTAAAGCAAAGTTAAACTGTGTATTTAAGAAGGTTTTACCTCTTATTACAGTACTTCAGTGATAATACTGCTTTTACTACACATTTTCTCTGGTTGGTTGGTTTTTATTATTTCTGTTGTAGTTGAGAGTAAGTAGTTAGTGTACCTTGTCTGAAAACCACGTAACCAAACAGCAAAATACATTTTCTTGTGCATTTGCAGGAACACAGTGTGTTAAGTTATCTCAGCAACCATGCTGGCTGCCAGGCTGGTGTGCCTGAGGGCACTGCCATGCCAGACCATCCGCCCCACCATCACTCAGGCTTCCCCAGCCTTGAGGAGCTCCAGCATAAAAGCATACAGGCTGTGGCAGCCTAGCCAGGTAAGCTAATGCTCTTTCTGATGGCCCTGACTGCACATATTTTACAGGGTTCAGTGTATTGCTGAAAGAATCACTTTGCGTGGAGTACCTGATGTGAATGAGCATGCTTGTTTGAGGCACCTGCTCTAATTTACTGGAGGAAGAATGTTCTTCAGTCAAAACACAGGGGTTTTGGAGCAGAATAAGTGAAATCTTCTGTTTCAATGGCTGACTTGTGTCTTGAAATTAATGGGCAAAAGAGGTTAGAGTCTTAAATATAACATTAGAATTAACACTTTCTTTTCAGTTACTTTAGTCCCAGTATGTGTTTAGAGCTGTAGTGTAGGCTAGAGCAATTTCTGAGCTGTGGCAGGACAGTCCCAGATCTAAGCAGCATTTTTAAAAACCACACTGTCATTATCCTGAGGCGCTGTTTATCCTTCACTGAGAGAGGGTGCCTCAGACCTGCAGCTCACAGCTCTTAGGGGCTATTGTTGCTCTTTTGCCATCTTGATGAAAATGCTAGTGGCAAATTCTTCACCTCTTTTGTATTTTCCTCTTAAGCATTCTAAGTTTGTAGGTACACGGTGGGCTTTTTTTGTTTGTGAGTTTTCCAGCATTGGGCTGGATTTCATTAGCTGCCAAGCACAACCAAACTGAAGGGCTCTGGTGAAGCCCTTGAATCGTGGTGCTCTAATGGCTCGTGAGAGTCATGCTTGTAGGTTTTGTATTTTAGTGTTGGAACAAACTCACAGCTTGATGCGAGTCCTTGACTGCTCAGATACAATTTTAATTTAAAAATTCCTGTAAAAAATGGTAAGAAAACATAAAGTTGTTTTTGAACTTAAACATGAAGGTATTCTCTGTTGCTCTTGCAACTTACTAAGACTTTGAGCAGCGTGTTATAATTGGAGCTTGTTGACCTTAACAATATTGAGCTTCTAGGCCTTCATTCAAGGTTTGTTCTATAAATCAAGGTTAGACTTGAAAGGAAGAAATTTGTGCTGCTTTTCCAGCTTAAGTGTCTGTAAAATAGCACAAAAGTGTTGTGCAGAAATTTTTTTTACATTGAAGTGTTTTCTAAACACAAGGAGTGTTTTAGCGTAGAAAGCAAAAGGCTTTTTTACAAAACAAAAAAGTAACGATTATGTTTTTATATTTAACAGAGAGGCATATGGCAGTGTTTAGTACAGTGGGACTGAAGTAGAAGAAATGCAGTCTGCATATTCCAGCGTCTGGAATTTACTGCATTGGTTCTGTACTTCTAGAATATGTGAATGTTTTTCACAAAGGTTCCTAAACTTTAATGTTCATTTGTTTTCTTTGGGCACAGTTGCTTCGTATGTATGAATATAAACACAGATTAATAAGAGATTAATTAACTATTTTAAGTGTAGCAAGTAAGTTGGTAAGACTATCTTCTGTTTTGTTTCATTAAATATTTCCTATGTTATTTCTGAATTTAACAGAGTTATTCCACCAGAGCAAGAATGGGTGCAAGGCGTGGAAAACTTAGCCAGGAAGTGAAAGAAGCAGCATTTGAGCCATCTGCAGAAGCTGCACTTAAAGGTGAGGAACTCTGCTTTAAATACTGAGAATCTTTCAACCTGAGCTTAAAACTTCCTCGAAGGAATGTTTTTCACTGCTGAAACTGGTGGTGAACTGACTTGAAATAAGAAATTATGTGAAACTTTTAGAAGGAGGGGTAAAGTGGAGCTGCTATTGCAGATATATCAAAATTCACGTGAGGATGTTGTTAACTATCCAAGAAAAAGCATTAATGAGAGTGTGTGTTTTTTATCTTTACACAGCTGATCGCCTGGGGAAATTCATTCTTGCTGGAGGGGCTGCTGTTGGCCTGGGAGCCCTCTGCTACTATGGAATGGGCATGTCCAGTGAGATTGGGGCTATCGAAAGGGCTGCGTAAGTAAGATGGTTTACCTCTTCAGTGAAGCAAATCTCCTCTTGGCTGTCTCTTCTTTAGCTGCTATCACCCAGTGTACACTCAGCTTAGGTTTTCTAAGCTCTGAAGAGTAAACCCCCACCTGTGTCTCTGCAGGTTTTTAAAGCAGAACTAGAATTATTCAGCTTTAAATGCATAGTAGTAACCTGAGTGAGTTTGTTTTGCCAAGTCTAATGTGAAGAGTATATAAACTTGTTTTATGAGGTGTGCTCCAGATAACTTAGGAAGTGTGGTCTTCTGAAAAGCATTGCTAAAACCAGTTTCCCTGGTGTTCTTATGAGACCGTTTGTTCAACTTAATTACAGCTGTTAGACATTTCCATTAAACGAAGTATCTTGGCATAAGCTTTGATACAATAAACGTGTTCTTAAAACTTCTGTGAGTTGCTTCTTGGTCAAAAAAAACCCTGGCTAATGGCAAAACTGTATAGTTAGACTTGAAAGATGGGTAGTAATAAGCATGGGCTTGGGAGAAGTGTGTTGGGGACATGTTGCATTTCTATTTGGAAGTGGCAGTCTGCATTTATAATGAACGTGTGCCATTTGTGTCTATGAGAAGCTTGTCATACATAGAGCTATGTCTTTTTTTCTGCACAAGTATTGAATAACAAGTCAAAAGAGTGAAGTGAGAAAAAATATATGCACAGTGTTCAAATGTAGTGTTAGCAGGGAAAGTTTTCTTTCTCTAGTGTGAGCCTGCAGATACGCAGAAATGATACTGCAGAAACTCACTTATGCCTGGCTCTGTTGCTATTGTTAGAGCTCTCAAAATGACGTTTGTGTCCTGTGGTGTCAGATAACCATGTGCACTATGACTCAGCAATTTGTGAGCTGCTCAGCAGGCTGCTTAGTGCCAGTACACATTCTGTAGACCTTTTACCTGAAACCAGTTTGTTATATATGCACACCATTCTTTTATTTTTTTCTGTAGTTAAAAGCATTCATTACTGTTTTCCATGCGTGCTTCCTGCTTAGAATTGAATTACAGTTAGCATTCTTTGTAATTTTCAGTGTTTCTACTGAGTTAATATTAGATTAAATCAGCAAGGCTGACAAGTTCAGTCCCCATTGTAAAGTAAACTCATGTCAGAAGTTGCTAGACCTCATCATTACAATGAAACCTCCCTTATATCCATGGCTATGAATGCACTTAACAGCTTGATTGTGTTTTTAGCTGCTCTCTGTTCTGAACCTGGTAACTGCACAGCTCTGTTTGACTGCTTATTTTCCAGTATTTGGCCGCAGTATGTGAAGGACAGAATTCAGTCTACGTACATGTACTTTGCGGGCAGCATTGGCATGACAGCTCTGTCTGCTGCAGCAGTGAGCAGAACTCCTGCACTCATGAACCTCATGACAAAGGGCTCCTGGCTGGTAAGCTTTGTTGTAAAAATAAAAGTATTTGCTGAGGAATGCCACCAAATGATGATTGATACTAAAAAATCCGAGAAATGTTACTACTTGGTGGAAAGTAAGGCGAAACTTAACCTACATTAGTGTCCTTATCCGTAAAGACTATTCAGGTACCCTGATGATACTTTATATGATGTAAGATTTCTACTCACATTCTGACATGTGTTTTCTGTACCGTTTTGATGGCTTGTCAAAAATAAACTACATGAGCAAAAACTGCCATGCTACCCTTACCAGCTGTATATGTGCAAGTAAGAACCTCTTAGAAATAGCTACCTAAAGCAAATGGCACTATTTCTGTTGCTGTCTGTAAATAGAAATTGAGGTACCTGTGCATTCTTACTCTGCCCTGTGCTCTGCCATGCAGCACTTTTAAAGCTGTCTGTGTTTGCCAAGGCTGAAACAATACTGGTAGGCTTAGTATGTATTCAGTGTGTTAAGTGGAGTGAAACAGTAACAGTTAAATGTTAACACCTACATAACTTAGGGAGATGAATTTGATAAAGCATCATTGGTTATAAAAGTTGTACACTTTTGACCAGTTTGGTAGATGTCGAATGATTCTGCTTGGAATCATTAGTAAGAAGAGGCACTGAGGTTAAAAAATCACTGGTAGTAAAAGCCAGTAAACTAGTGTTGTTTTTGGGTGGAGAAATGTACAAGAAAAGAAGGAAGGCTAACACATTTCAGGTACCTTCATGAGAGTGAGGGTCAGAACCATGAGTTCTCCCTTTCTTACTTTACACAGCCAAGAAAGTTGCCAACTTCATTGTTAAATTTGGACTTCTAGAAAACTGAGTAAAAATAAATGAAAATTACTGCAAGCTAAGATCTGCAAAGATTTGACTGTAACCTTGCTGGAGTAGAATCAATGAATACTCCCTCCACTTGTGAATTAGGTTGCTGTTCTAAGAATCAGTGTTGACTTTAGACTAGGAGATTAGAACAGAGACCATATGTCCATATGCTAACTTGAGCTCTGTAATGCTGTTTCTTCAGGCAATTGGTGCAACTTTTGCAGCCATGATTGGTGCTGGAATGTTGGTCAGGACCATATCCTATGAGCATAATCCCGTAGCTAAACATGCAGCGTGGATGATGCATTCAGGTAAGTGGTTTTAGTGTTTGTTGTAGAGATGTCTGTGCTTCAGTGTGACCAAATGCTTACTTTAATAAAACTCCGGCTTTAAAGTAATTTTTTATATACTGCTGTAGGGGAGTTGAGGTTTTTCAGAGATCACAGATAAATTCTGAATGTCAGGGGAAGATGTCTTAAGTGTCCTTAACAGAAGTTTAGTCTTTTTCATAATCTTCTGAAAGTCCTGCTCAAGTTGAACTTGAGGTGTATATACTCCACATTGAAAATGGAGCTAGATGGTTTCATGGCTGCTTTGGTTTTGTGGCTGCTTTCTAACACTACCACTTCTGTAAGTGCTCTTGCCTACAGTAACCATTCTTCAGCTGTGCAGGATAGAGGAGGTATTTGAAACCTGACTAGGAAAAAAAAGAGATTTTAGTATTAGTTTACTTTTGATCTGTACTCATAGCTAAAATACCTGATGGACACACATCTCAATTTCTCTCTAATGATACCTACTTCAAATTACAATGGCTCTCATTTTTCAAAACAGTTTTGATAGAAATATTTTGTAGTTCAGAAAAGACATGTGGATGTTGGGCACTGGAATCATATTTGCCTCTCCAGAGCTAACATGTCTGCCAAGAATAAATTATGTTTATTGTAGTGATTATTATTAAGTGAAACAACCTAATGGGCTAGATACACATTTCCTACAAGCTTCTAGCAAAAAAATCTGACTTACTTGCCTAACTAATTTTATCTGTCGTATCAGAAATCTGTCCTGCTTTTCAGTGTTGTATGCTCCTAATGCTGTTATGTCGTTGATATGTCCATACTAAATATCTCTTCTTACCAGCTCGGTTATGAACCAATCAGTATGTTGACTTGTTTGTTTGTTTTTTTCCCAAGATGAGCTCCCTGAAGTGATCTAGTGCTAAATAAAAGTACATAATGAAATTTAAGGTTGCTGAGTTATTGTGCTCCCTTCTAGATAAGTGCACAATCGAGTGCATTGGTGTTTTGTCGTGCATGGATTAGTTTGAGCCATGCCATCTGGCTGGAGATAAAAATCAAGTGGGTTTGGCATGTGGTGTTCCAAGTCTTACATGTTGTGTTTTGCTTTGCCTAGGTGTCATGGGTGCAGTGGTGGCTCCTCTGGCCTTCCTTGGTGGTCCTCTGCTGATCAGAGCTGCCTGGTACACTGCTGGAATTGTCGGGGGGCTCTCGACTGTGGCCATGTGCGCTCCCAGTGAAAAATTCCTGAACATGGGAGCACCACTTGGCATAGGCTTAGGCTTTGTTATTGCTTCTTCAATCGGTAAGATACTATTTCAATTCTGTCATATAAAGTAGGTTATGAACTTAAGCTACTATGGTGCAGCTCACAGTTGCAGGCTGATCTGCTCAGTGAAGATTTGCCTTAAATATAGCCCTTGCAACTCCAGTACCGCAGAAGATGTTCTGTCATATTTGTTCTTGAAAAGGAATGTGAAGTTATGGTTCTGGCAGATGTTAGTCTGGCAAATGGCTGATAGGGGTGCCTTATATTTTAGATACTGCAGTGAGTAGAGAAGGCAGTAAATGCGATCTTAGTTCTCAATCCATTTGTTTTTCTTCATGTGTTTTAGTCGTTGTTGTAGTCATAGGTACTTTCACCTGAAGAAAAATGCACAGTTCCCTGAGGTGTTCAAAATGAACAGGTCAGGTTGTATATGTGACATCTTCAGTGTGCATGCTAAAGCTCTTGGTATCAAACACACACCACAGACTGAGAGTTGATCGCTTATTGGAAAATGTGTGCTCCAGACTGGAGTTTGACCTAACTCAGAGTAGCAGATAATTATCTTTAACACCTTTGTACATTCCCCTCCAGGATCCATGTTCTTGCCTCCCACCTCTGCTTTTGGCGCCGGCCTGTATTCGGTAGCGGTCTATGGTGGCCTGGTGCTCTTTGGCATGTTCCTGCTCTATGACACACAGCTGGTGGTCAAACGGGCTGAAACTCTGCCCCTCTATGGAGTGGTTAAATACGACCCCATCAATGCGTAAGTGTTACACATTACTGAGACCTCTCTGTTACACAGCTGGTCTCAGTGCCTGGGTAAGAGTTTGCCTCAAGTTGGATTGAAGTATGCTTTGAAAATAGCTTTTTAAAAGTGTATTGCTGTTAAATATGAAGAATCACAGCCTTTGAAAACAACAGTGACAAAATAGCTACTAAAGTTAAAACTGAAATCATTGTGAGAAGCAGAATTAAGTGTGTGATGTCACATGCCTCCAGCAATACATTGTAAAATGTATTTTTGTTTCTAAAGCATTGCTGGCAGAATTTATACCTGCTTTCTGAAAATAACTGTCAGTATCAGTTGAGACAAAAAAAGTTAATCTTCCCATAGTCATTTATTATTTATTAGTCTTTTGTCACTAAATAAAAAAGCTGCAATGGTGTGGTGGGGAAGGAAGGATTGACTCTTCAGTAAAGACCAAGTCTGACTAACAAGTAACTTTCTTGTAAATGTCTGTCTGATGCTAGGTGAATTCTTACCTCCTTTGGTTCTGTTTTACTCTAATTAAAGTATAGTACTGATATTCTTGAAAATTCCTGGAGATAAACAGATCAAAGTTCAGTATAAAAGCAGAGGCTCCTGTATGAGAGCAGGATACTGTCTGTTAGGATTTCTGTAAATAGTTCTTGCTGGCAGAGGTGGTAGACCAAAACACGGGTGTTCTTTGACATACAAAGCACTGAGGGCAGTCATATCTGGGTTTTATAAAGATAGTTCATGCAGGCTCTTAAAATGAAGTATAATGGTGTGAAACACCAAATAATTCTGTATCTGTTCAACAGCAGTAACTGTAATTTCTTGTTTCCTAGATGCCTGGGTATCTACACTGATACACTGAACATCTTCATTCGGGTGGCCACCATGCTTGCAGGTGGTGGAGGTGGCAGGAAAAAGTGAACAGAGACTCAACTTTGCAACTGTCTGACAGCCTACCTAGTACACATATTAAATAAATATTCATGATTAAAGCAGTAATGCTCCAAGTGAGGATTTTAAAGCATTTCAGCATATTGGTTCAGTGCAGTGTGATTCAGTCTTAGTTTTCCTTCAAACACTTTCCAGCTCTGTGTTTAAAAATAGTCTGAACTGCTTCTTCTAATTGTACATTATTTTGGGAAAGTAAATTATTTTTAATATATGAATAAAATACTCCTACCTGCTTTTTAAGGGGTTTGATGGCAGTTCAACTCTTACTTTCTCTTTTTTTTTTTTTTTAAGTGTTGTTGCACAATAAAGGAAGTAATTTTTGAACTGGTATCCCAAAAGCAGATAGGGGTACAAGCTACTTCATGAAATGCTGCTTAGATGCATCAATTTTCTGTTAAGGTTCATAAATTTTATTTTAGTGGCATCTCCAGAAGAACAGAATAAATTGCATATGGCCCTAAATGCAATCATGACTTTGACCTGGGCAGAAATTTCAGAAAAGATTAAGCAGGTTTTGACAGGTTAGATGACCAAAAAGTGTAAAGGAGACAAGATATGGGAACTATGCAGCATTTGTCCCATATGAACTTCAGTCTCCTTCTATAGTACTCATGAGAATTCCTTGCTTTAATGTTAACTGGCTATAATAGCTAGCTTATTTTGATACTAGATTTATAAAACTGGTGAATGGCAATATGGCTGTGTCTTCCTTCTGGTGGCTAAATTCCTGTACTGCAGATGAAGGTCTGTCCAGAAGAGCTCCTAGTGGTCATCTGCTTGTAAAATTGGCACAGAAACTGGGAATCCAGGATGGCATGCTGTAAACCCCAGGATCATAAATTTGTCCTAGTGTTGAGTGCATTAGTCTGTTTTACTCTTCTCCAAATTGATTTATTAAATGTGGTCTAAAAGAAATGTTCCCTAACAATGAAATGGATTTAACAGTAAGAAGTTTATATTTTCCAGACTCTATTGCTGTATGTTGGAATAAAAGGGGAGTTCTTGGGCCATGAAAATGTTGACCTAATGTCAGCAGGTCATATTTTCAGTTTCTGGCAAATATGTTTATGTATTGACCTATGAACAATAAAATTCTAGCCTCACAAGTTGACTACTCTCACTTTTCCCCATGTTAATAGAAATATTTTAGTACCCCTGCACTAACAGCTCGGTGAAGAGTACTATAAATATTTTTTTGTTATGGTTACAATTTCCTTTGTAAGAGAGTACATACTCCTCTGTAAAAAAAATCTGGAATGATTCTCAGTTTCACTGGCTAGCACCTTTTTGGGGGTGTTTCCCAGTTGGAAGATACTGGCTACACTTGAAGGGGTTCTGTTGGTGTAACCTGCTGGCCACTTACTGAAGCCAGTGCTGCTTTTAGTCTGTCACACACTGTAGTGTTTTTTGACTCTTCAAACAGAGGGAAGAAAGAGTGGCTCGTGAAGAACCTTGTTGCAGTTCCTTTGTGCCCAAAGATTATAAGGCACAATCTAGTTCCTGGCACTATTACAGCTGGAGGGACATCTGTAGTTCTTAGAAGGAAGAAATCTTTGGATCATGTCAGTTGTAAGTAGCCTGTTCAGAGAGTTTTAGCTTGTTAAGCAATTTGATACCCTTAATTTCTTCTACTGTAGCTGAAAACAGCACTGTGCTTGTTCTCAAAATCTGAAATGTACGGGGAGCTGTCTTAAAATTCTGACGTTCGTGCTTATTACAGAAAACTCAGGCAAAAGACCTTTTGTCTAGATTCTGAGGCTGAAGTTTTGAAGCTTGACTGTAACCCAAGGGAGAGATTCTGGTCTGTTTGGAACAGTGAGGTGTAGAAACCAACACACTGCTTATGGTGTTTGCATGGAAAGTGAGACCGAAAGGAAATCTAATAACCTTTTGAGAAATAGTGCCTGAAGAAACATGAGCATCACTTGTGCTCAGTCTTGTGGAAAGATGTGACTTGACTTCTGTGGATGACATTACAGCACTAGCAGTATTTTCCTCGTGTTTGCCTCCAAAAGAAGAAAAAAAATTTGAGTTGTTCCTTTACATTTGAAGTCTTAAGTCAAAAAGTAAGATATATCTTGATTAAGACAGCTCTGATTTGATGGGAGATGGAAATCTAAAGCCAGCACTACTGTCAGTGACTCCTGGCAGACCTACTTAAGATCATGAAATTCTCTGGGATTTTTTGCAAGTCCAGGCGTGACTGATGGATACGTAAATTGAATTGGCCTAAAAATTCCCCACCTTCTATGGTAATTCCATATTATGTGTGCCAGAGGACGTTAAAGACGTAAATACTGTGTTTAGTCCACTATTTAATTAAATTCTGATCTTTTCTACTGATTATAACTGGTTTCTACAGATTTTCATGATGTTTCAAGTAATCCTCCATTTAAATTATGCCCTAAATAAGCAGCTACATAATATTTAATAATTTACTTCAATTTTATCAAGACTATAAAGCAATTATTTTCCTGAGAAAGTGTTCTTCACTGTCACCTACTATAATTAGGAGGCCAGGTCCAACTGAAATTTAGATCTCACTTACTGAAATTATTGAATGTAATTAGCTTTACAGTTTTCATCCAGATGGCCCCACCTCTAGTGCTGCTAAAAGCTGTCAGGTAATACACACTTACCTCCATAAAACCTTTATGATAGTTTGCCTGTAACAAAGTAACAGGGTGTACCTGATGTCTTTATGTAACTTGAATTGGTCCCAAGACAAAGATTATTCCTTCCTATTCCTACTGTCATTAAAGAATAGAAATTTTTTTTAACTCTTCAATATTTGAAAATAATTTAGGAATACAGCGTAATTTTGCTTGAACTTCAGTTTGTAGCAAACTTGGAATTAAGAAATTGTTGGCACAAGTTCACCTCAAATTTTGAAATAGACCATCTGGAGATAAAAAAGAAATGCTTTTAAATAACCCCTCAACAGAGTATTTAAGTAAGAACTAGATTTTTATTTCAATATTCAGCCATCTCAGTGACCCTTAGTCATCATAAGAAAGAGGGATGGGGAAAGTAAGACAGGCAGAGAGATGGGGAAAGTAAGACAGGCTCTTGCAACACAGGAAACGATCCATCAGTCCGTGGCAGCCGTGGGGGGGTGGCTGCTCAGACCTGTCCCCTGGCACTGCGGGGGCAGCTGCTGCAAAGGCACGGGAACTTGTGGCACAAGGTGTGATATCAGGCACTAGCCCAGCATTCACCCACCCCATTTTCCCAAATACCACCCAGAACTGGCAAACACAAACCCGACAGGTCTGAGAGTGATGGCTTTTAGATCTAACCATCTCTCCTTTCCCAGTGATGAATAGGAGTAGGTTCAGAAAATACCATCTTTGCTAATTCCTTCACTCAGTTTTGACACCATTTGGTGTGTGCCTGCAGACATCATGAAGCTTCTGAACAAATCTTTAGTACTGCTGTAAGGCATTTCTTTTATGAGCTTGTGCACAGGAGCTAAACCTTTACTGCAATATAGTGGTATTTGTTTTTCCTTCTATGAATGAGCAACCTTGTAATACATTATGTAGTACATAATGACATTTTGTATTCTTGCTAGTGAAGAACACCAAAAAGAACTACTGAAACTGGTTTTTTAACAGTTTCCTTGAAAGAAAAAGCATAACATCACATTCTTGTAATGTTGGTCAGCAAAAATTAAAGTGGGATAGGGAAGAAAACGAAAAGCTTCTAACCACTATCAGAGAAAAAAATTAATATAAATTTTAACTGGAAAGGCCGAGATTAAATATAAACTCCGATGAAAAGGACTAACTTTACATTTTTATAAATTGCATAGTGGTCTGCATATCTATAGAAGTACCATACTTCTTCCTGGACACTAACTCAGCACCACTGCAATGGTGAGATAGCAGAAGCATGGTAATGTACTGTACTGAGGTCATGGCCTTGGAGTTACAGGTCTTCCTTTACTGCCTGCAAATGAAAAATCACTGCATCATCCCACCTAGATTGGACATGAGATGAAGATTTCTTTTTTTCTTCCTAAGCAGTGCAACACAGCCTCATCCATCGCCATATTTTCTAAGAAAAATGATGCTACAAGTTAAAAAACCCCAACAAATTGCAAAACCAAACACAAATTGCATGCCTTGTAGCACTACATTCCTTAAGGTCTTCTGAAGAACTTATAGGAGCAAGAGCCACTGATCAGATTTCCTCCTCCTGCCCAAGATAATGTAAGAAAACAAAATTCCACATGTGTTTTACAAATTATATTTGAGTTCCAAGGGGATGAGAAGAACTACTAGGTAAGCTGAAATGCAAAAATTTCGCTCTTCTTATGCCTCATACACAGGTGGATTCATACAGAACTTGGGCTCTTAAAAGCTTCAGCAGAGTTCTCCAGTCCCATCAAAGTTTCACCTGAAAATAAAGCCATTGCTGCTGAAGTCTTTTTTCTTTTACTGCTTCCTAGTCACATTAAGTACAACTGAGGTGACCATAAATGCTGTGGTGGACAGACTGTATTCAATGCATTGAAATGGTGCCCAGTAAACTGGATTACGGGATTTTAGCAAGCTGACAGTAAATCAACAATGGAACATTCTCCTCAAATGTCTCTGTGTTGGAGGTGGCAGGAAAAAAAGTTGAAATTCTTACCATTTTAGGAATGAAAAGATCTTTAACCTCTTTCTTAGTTCAAGTTCTGGACTTTATTACCAAATAATTTTGCTTGTATGAAATGATCAGCATATCTACAATGTATAGAATAACCAGAAAGAGGTGACTGTGGCCAAGAAGCAGCATCAGGACAAAACACTCTGTTATCTCTGCTACCACCTATCAGATAGCAGAGACAGGGCTTATTCATGTCTTCAAGAAAGAGGTTAATGTGCAGAACAATCTCAAAATCTTTCCAAAAGCCCAGGGGCTGACATCTGCACGGTATTTTCTATTTCGGAGGCTTGCCAGCTGAAGTAAACACCTTATCTCTTCAGGACAAAGAACAGTGAGATGCCTGCCCAGACATCTGTCATTGTACTGCTTCACTTCCTCTTACCAAGTTTTCTGGAATTAAGCATTGGGTGGCCAGACTAGTTACTTTGTACAGGAGACCAGATAGACTTCATATTCTACTGTTGTCTTTCTGAAAAACAAAGAAAGTGCTGAGTGAAACAAGGACAAATCCTTCAGAGCCATGATAATTGGCAAGAGGGATAATCTTCCTTGCTTAGGTGCGTGTTTTTTCCCTAGTTTGGGGGAAGTAACATGCAGTGGGAACAGATCTGCCTCCATAGTGAGAAGGTTACACTCCATAATGAGAAGGTTACACAGCTCCTCTCATCACCCCATCATGGAAGTGTGAGCTCTGGCAGATTACCTGTCAAAAACAGTCTCTTAAATCATGTCCTGCCTGAACTAGAAGACTGGGCTACCACAAAGAAATGTTTCCATCACACATAGCACACTGAACACTGCACCTAATGTAAACTTTTCTGGCCTGAACCCTTGCCTCATTTCATTATGCTGTTTAGAAGCCTACAGCAACCAGATAAACTGCATCTAAGGCTTGAAAAACTAGAGAGAGAACACATTAACCAAGCAGGGGGAAAGGGAAGACATCTGTTTTTTCAGGATTGCCACATTCCCAGCAGGAGGAAAGTTAAAACCAAGCAAAATAAAAACAGCTGCAAGTTCCATTTTAATAGAACTATCTAGAACAGTGACCTGTGAAGAGAATGGAGTGAACAACAGAGCCTGGACACCCTGAACAGCACACAGATTCACAGACACATCAGCTGGCAACTCTGCAGAGGCTTTACTTGCAGGCACAATGTGAGGAGTGGCAGGACACTCATTGGAAAAGCTGTGTCAAAGATGCTTTAAACCCTGTTCTAGGACAGTCTTCAAAGTGTTTATCAGCTCACCATAAACTGCTAGGAGAAATTATAACCTCAGTCTTGCTCTTCATTCTGATCTTTGTTAATATATCCCACATGTTGTCATTACTGCTTCTCATACAGTGACTGCTACTGCAGCCTTCAGTTTCTACGCTGTGTGCCCTCCTTCAAAAACAGATCAGCACGTGCTCCTGCATAACTGTGTTGGTTCGCCATAAATGGTATACATTTAATTAAATTAACTTTGTATCCCTAAAGTCTGTAATGTTTCCTGCCATCTCACAGCTCAAAAGTTTGTTTCATTTAGCTCTAAATTTAACAGGACCATTTGCTCCAACTGTGTTATTCTCCTTATGTCACAAACAGCTGTTTCAACCTGATTAGAAGAAATTTTCATATACAAAATGCAGATTCTTCTTAGAATGGCATGACCTTTAAAAAATATTAGTGAATCTTATATTAACATACCACTTCCAGAAATAATGACTCTATGAAGATTGCATATTTAAGAGTTTTGGCAAGCACAAAAGGAGATTCTGGATCATGCCTTAATTTAACATTAAGAAATCAAACTACTTTCTGTAAGATTTTGAGAAACATCCTATGTGGCTTTTGAACATCAGGTATTAATGTGAACCTAATGCAAATCTCAGGATGCATCCCTTATTTCCCTGAATGATTCAGAAATACCTCTGCACTCCATTTCAATGGTTTTTTCAACTGGAAAGATGTACAGCAGCTGCTGCTCATTTCATGAAATTTATGTCCTACAGAAGACTATCGTACAGGTGCTTCAGACTTCCAGCTGACGGACCCTAAGGACACAGGTTAGCAGAGATTATTTAGTAATCTCTGTTTTTATTCCATCGCCTGTCTCCAGCCACTCCCTGGACACAGTTCTGTCTCATTATTTTGTACATTTCGCAACCTTACTTGGTAAAGACTTATCTCAGGGCAAGTCTAAAGATTATGCTAGATCATTGCTTCTAGTCTTCCATTTTCAGTTTGATTAATATTTCCTGTAATATTAGCATTTATAGAGGCATATGAAACAGGGCATTAAGAATTACAGGGTTTAGCCACAGCAGTGATGGGCTTTTGCAGCCTGAAATTTAAGATATAAAGCACAGGAATTTCTTCTGAAAGTATTCAGTTTAGGAGGAAAAAAAGATCTTCCTCAGTTATGTTTCTTGTCAAAACTGCTATGGTGCTATATACTGCATGGACCCCAATTCCTATTCAAAACAATCTCTCAAGGATGGCAACTGGACCTCTCAATTGGTGAAAATAAACAAATAAATTACAATATCCTCACCCCAATAAGTTATATTGATAAACTCATGCAGTATTTTAGTTTTAGAAAATTTTCAGGTTTTCTTTTTGCATTCCTAGAGCAGCCTGACAGTAAGACAGTACATACTCCTCAAACAGATGCTGTCCTTGAAAAAATGGGCACTTGTTCTTGTTCCTATCAAACCCCTCTCTGGGGCTTTTCGGTGTGCAGTGATGACTGTACAGGTTTGCCTCATTTCCCCTCATAATAGCTGGAAGGCTTGGATTGCTGTAACAGGGGAGACCAAGTAGCAGCCTGCCTCTTCCACACAGAAAACAAGTGGGGCATTCAGGGAGCACATGCTGTTTTCTTGCTTGGGGTGATTGGTAAAGTCACAGTGCAGTGATATGTACTTAGAAAAACAAGTCTTTGTAAATAACTTCCGTTGCCAATATTATGTTGTAAATATTTCAGAAGAAAGATGAGGGGTTTTGAGGTAGGTGTTGGCAGCACTTTTTGTTTAAATGAGCATAGTTGGAAATCTCAGTAGCCATCACATGATGGGGTTCTGTTTTGCAAGTCATCTCCCATCTTACCTGGTTACTTTTCTGTATTCGTTTTTTATTTCTTATCATGTACACAAAAAGAGAAGATGGTGGTTCTAGTAAAGGCTAAAAATACATGAAAAATTATTTGGGTATTATTGTGGTTTAACCCCAGCTGGCAACTGAGCCCCACACAGCCATTCACTCACTTTCCCCAGTACATGAGCTTGTCTGGAACTTTCTCAGAAAGTGTAATGTAGATAAAATACTGTAGTCACCAAGGGAAATCCTTGCTTCAGTGCTACCACTACTCAGACAGCCTGATTGAATGTTGCAGAGAAATTACTCTCCTACCAACCCTTTCTTATGCCTTACTGACAATTCAGATTTTCTGCAAACCTTTGCAAGTAGGCTGACTGGCTCCATTTTACATGCTCAGTTTATGTTGGGATTTATGTTATTTGATTCAGTCTTAACCAGCAAGTGTTGACTTTAAAAGTAGAAAATGAGGACTCACACCCATATGTTTTAATATTCAAAAGAAGCCTGAGATGATAACAACAGCATTGTTGTCATTCATCTTTCTCTGCATCAACTGAGCTGTGGAAGTCCCTCCTGACATGCTCAGCAGGGAGGTGAACTAACAGCCTTGCTACGGGCTGAACAGGGTGTGCCAGTGTGAGGCAGGGATTTCATAAAACACTTTGAAGGTAATACTATCTTGTAGCAAGTTTTGTTAGTGATTTGATTCTTGAACCTCGGTAATGCCAGCCGTGGCAAACAAAAAAGGCTGTCATCTTCACCATATATGGATATTGCTAGATAGGACTGCAGAAATAAGCTTTTGGGGCTAAATTTGGTAGATAAAGGGGTGGCCCAATTTGGAAAGCTGCTGATGAATGCAAAAAACAAGCCAAATCCCAAAACTGAAATAGAAAACCTTTAAAATAGGGGCTGGGAGCAATATTTGTGCACCAGAGTGGAGCCTTCTATCCTGCTGTAATTCCAAGTCTGGGTGGCTTGTAGATACTGCTCCCACCTTTTAAGGCTACCTACGTTTTAACATATTCTGTTGTTAGAGACCCGAATCTTACCAGATTAATCTGGGAGAATTGAAGGCTCTCAAACCTAAATTTTTTGCCTTTTTAAGAGACACGGCTCTATAGCTGATCCCTCCTTGAAGGACTTTTTTTTTTTTTTCAACTCTGTGAACCTTGATACTATGTTGAATTTGATGACTTCTTAATCTTAAGTGTTATCTGGAATCTTCACAACTTAGTTATTCAGATACAATAGAAACTGAGAAGTTAATAATAAACTCAGAAATCTGCTGCTTAATCAGCTGTCTTGTTAATTATGGTAACAACACACTGACAATTGCTATGATTAAAACACCATGGATTTGTTTTGCCTTTTCAAGCCCTGATCACTGTCCGTACAGATTCAGTTCTTCTGTGCTCTCTCCCTTTCCAAGCGTGCAGAGGAGCACACCAGGTCCTCTG
The DNA here is from genome assembly GCF_015832195.1 of Motacilla alba alba. Lineage (NCBI taxonomy): Eukaryota > Metazoa > Chordata > Aves > Passeriformes > Motacillidae > Motacilla > Motacilla alba. The sequence continues at coordinate 9,983,982 of NC_052021.1, read as the reverse complement.
GAGAGGCTGCTCTGAAGCACAGGACAAGGATTCTGCCTCAGAACTTGTGTACTTCAACGCTTCAAGCTCCTGTGTAACTGGTAAGGAACTCTCTATGCTGCCTCATTTTGAGTAAATTGCATCTTGTAATAGGAAGTGCTGTTTCTTTTTATCTGTTGAGGTGCAACACAAAGGCCAACTCTCCACCCATTCTGAACACAACATTCCTTTGGCTCTATCTTATAAAAAGCTGAGGTTGTGCTGGAGGAGACCAAGACACTCCTTCAGCCTCCTGAGAAACATCTCGTGACTAGCTGGAAGGATGAAGCTCCTGGCACTTTGTGGCTTTTTGTTTGTCTTTCTTTTGTGCCTCAATGTCTTTGCTGCAGAAGGTACAGTATTATAGTCTTCTAACACAGCTTTCTCTTTTCCTGTTCTTTCCTTTTTTGATACAAAATGCTTATTTACTGTGTTGATTTTAATTAAAGAAAACAAACAGAGCTTGACAATGAAAAGGAGAATTGAACTTAGAAAAGGACTTAGACTGCAGAATGTGGTAGCATATCAGTGCTTTGGTTTGTACAGTAGTGTTTCTTCTGCTATAGCCTGTTGCACAGCATGATTAACTTTAATCTGTGTTCTAAAATCTGCTCTTCTGAAAATACTTCCTGATATATTTTCCCAGTAGATAACCAACCACCCACCAATGTAAAAATAGTATAATTTTCTCAATATTGGGAAATGTGTTAATGGAAAAAGCTTCTACCTTTATGAAATAAGGGAACATGAATCAGTCAGGTTGAGTATACGATAAGTTCTTTGTAGAACAGCGAAACAAATCAGAGTAACTCTTCTGACCTTCAATCAGTCTAAACTTTGTTTTCCTTTGTTGGTTGGTTGGTCGGTTGGTTGGTTGGGTTTTTTACCACTGATAACCCACACTTCATCTGCAGTACCTTGAGGCACTTAGTTATCATTTTGCAGTATTCCAAATTCACAGAGCAGTTAAAATCCTGAAAACAGAGGATTTTCCATCTGTCTATGGCTACATCTCTGCAGATGTCATTGTGCATTTGCAGAAGGACAGTTCAGTAGCATTTTTAAATTGAGAGGTGCAATCTAGAGCTACCTGTGCAGACTTGAGGTTTGATATTGTGAATCTCTGAGACTCACCATGATTTTTCACAATGTGTATTTTATACAAGATGTAGAGAGTAAATGTGAGATAAACAAAGCTAAGTGTCTAAAGCTAAGGTAAGTGTCTAAAGGTCAGGAACAGCAGACTTGCCATGCTTGGTATTTTCAAGAAACCTTCTAAGAATTGCTTTATGTGTAAATATGAGCATGGAGAAACATGTGGAAGCTGTTTTTTTAATTGGTTAAGTCAGCTGCCCAGTTTTGTCATTTACTGGTGTCTGTGCTGGTGGAGCTATTTGCCGGAGCAGTGGTACCCGAAGCCCTTCTGCTCTCTTTGCCTTTTCTACTTCTTTTTATTCAGGTTTTCCCATAACCCTTGAGGAAAACTTTAGGAACAGTGCAAGGGGAGTGGGAGAATTTCTAGAAGTGTCTTCAGGAGCATAAAGGAAGTCTGTCCAGGAAGGACAGGAGATGGCCATATCAATAAAACACAAATGAATACCTGCTAGTTCATGTAATAGCATTTCCTTCTTGTTGATGTGCGTGGTACTTCCACGAGTCAGAAGGTGGGGAGGAAATGTGCAAAGGACACTGTTCTTTATCTGTAAGCACCGATGCCAAAGTAAAAGTGTCTGGGTGTGCAAGATAAATGTACTTTGCATGTCAAACCTGTTACATCAGAACTAAATTATGATGATGAGATAACTCAGCTTCCATCGCCAGCCTTGGCTGTAAACTGTGCCTCGGTAATTTTCAGAAACATTGACCATATGTTAGATTTTGCTGGTGAGAAATCATGTGTCACTGTCGTTTCTGCTCCCCCCAACTCCAGAGTAAACAGTTTTTTTCCCCTTTATTGTGACCAGCACTGTGGTCAACTGCAGTCAACAGCTCACTTATTTAGGTGTGGTGGGAGGGAATATTTCAGTGGCTTTGCCCATCCCAAGCAATTTATTCTACACTCCTGTGCATCTGGACACAGAGATGCTCTTTTTTCCTGTTGGTATTTTTTATATTTTCTTAAAGTGGTGTAACTGTAATTGTATTGCCTGCCAGCGTGACATTTTGAAGGATAAAGAAATCTTTACAATGTGTATCTGATGCATCTATGAGTAATGATGGAAAAGAGTAAATAAGTTCCTGGTCCATACTAGGGACAAAGCTATGCAGAGATCTGAAAATCATGATAATCCTTTGTTTTACAGATCTCTCCACACTAGGCTGTCCATGGTAAATACAGTAAGCAAAATGTCTGTGGACTCTGACATATTTACTGTATATTACAGTTATTTGCATTACCTGTCTCCACTGATAATGTATTATTTTTCACCCTTAGGTCAGAAGGTTAGAAGACGCTGCTGCTCAAAAGCACACACAGTCAAGAAAAATCATAAAGGTAAAAAGGTTTACAGTTTCATTAGATGAATTAGGTAATCATAAGAGAGAAATCACAGCACTCTGGGCTTTTTCCATCAACAGACTTCTCAGAATTTTCCATGCAGGTAAATATTAGCTACATTGAATCAAGAGAACTTGTTCTCTTTTTCGTAGGAAATTTACTGAGTGTTTAGATTGGGAATGAAGAAGATTAGAAGAGATTAGAACCCATTTATTGCCCATAGTATAAAATAATCAAGAGAAATATGATCAAGTCTGATTAAAGGAGTATCAATGTTCCTCATTGATAAGAACAGTTGCAAAAGTGAAATATTATCCTGGCTTTGCCCTGCTGTATTCCATCACCATTCATCTGTGGCTGCATTCATCTTTATGTTTTGAGAGATCAGCCAAAGTGTGGTTCTGTAAATTCCCAAAAATCCAGTTTTTGAACCCACAGCTCTACCAGGAACAATAATTAGCTGAGATTGAATTTGTTCTAAATATGTGCATCTAAAGACTGTGCAAGTAAAAGTACATAATATCTCTGGTTTCAGTGAGACCCCAGTGGAAAAAAAGCTAAACCATGAACAAGTCTAAGATAAAAGGATTGGTATGCTCCTTAGAATCTTAGCGTCTTAAATCTTAATGTTTCTAATTTCAATAAAATGTCTAGCTGATAACTTCTGTTAAACTCTAAAGATAAAGAATTTGATCTGAAATAGTTTATTTCCTATTTCTAATCTTTTAATCATTAAATTACTAATTTGAAGTTCTGAACAAATTCCTTCTAGGTGATAAAATATCTTAAATGCCTTATTACTTTTTATATTTAGATAACTTAGGTTATCTAAAAATCATTGAGTTACTCTACAGTTTTCCTTTAACTGGAGCCTTTCCTTCCTGTCCAGGCTCCCAGTGCTGAATCATGGGCTCTGTTTATAGACAGAGTCCCATTGGTACCAGGAGCTGTGAACAAATTGCAGAATTATTATGGGTCAGGGGTTTATAGCTGTCTGGGGCTCCTCATTTAATCAGCAGGTGTAGTAGCAACTGGGAATTTGAGCAATAGCAGGTTCCCAGCCGGCCCACAAGGCCTTGGTGGTGCAATGCCAGAGGCACAGAGGTGGCTTCTGTCACTCCTAGCCTGAGCTGGATTGCGTGTGCTGCTGCCTGCCTGATCCTGTACTTTTTCCACATTACTGAGGCTTCATGTGATCAGCACAGCTGTTACTATTCAATCTGAGCACTTTCTGCTATCTGACAAAATAGGGGGTGTTTCAGCCTTTTTTACATGCAACAGGCATGAAAACTCTCTGCTAAAAGTGCTTGCAAAGAGAGTGTTCCTTTGAAAGCAGATTGCTCTTTCCTGGGGATGAAGTCCAGTGATGCTGGTCTCACAGAGCAATGGAAGGTATTGTGCTGAGGGGGAGAAAGGAGTACAAAGGAAACACTCCAGTAAAACCTATAAATTCACCACAAAGATCTCCTACAGAGGGAATCTGAAATGCTTTCCTCTGCTGCAAACACAGTAATACTTTATGATCTTTGCTTGTCCCATTACACTCTGCTCTGGTTCTCAGAGCATTCCACTGCTTACTGTAATCATCTCCTGTCTTTACCTGCAGCCAAACCCTTTTTAGGTCAGGGATTGTTGTTTATTTGCTTCCGTATAAGGTTCATCTTTCTGCTGCAAATGACTTCCTCAAATCTGCTTGTATCAAAATGCTTGATCTGAATTGGCTTCTACTCTTATTGAGAGGCAGTTGTAAAAGCTTGGGCCTAATACAGCAACTGCCCAAAGCTGAATTCCTCTGTTTTAATGCATGGTTCTTGACTGAAATTGTACAGTGTTGGCTTTGCTTTGTGTTGTTGCTATGAGATTTCAGGGTGACTTGTGCTGTCTTTTTTAGGGAATTATTACTTGCTTTATAGTCTGCAGGCAAAGCACAGGGACTGTTTTCCAGCATTGCTCTGCTGGAAAAGAGCAGCGTTCTTTGTGCTGGGCAATTGCCACGGGCAAGCTGCAAAGCCACTTGGAGACCAGCTCAGTGTGGCTTGAGGAGAGGGTTATGTATAACCATACATGACCACACTGGCTACTTCTTTTGAAGCAAAACCACTGATTTCCTAGAATGTTGCCATTCCATCAGAAACAGTTGCTGTCCCAGAAAGCAAATGCTTCAAGCCAAGGTCAATCTTTGGCTTCTGACCAAGGAACAGGGAGAATGTGATGATAGTAAGGGGAAGATACTGTTTAATGTGTCAATTGCAGAATTCAAGCTCTGGAGAGACGGTAGCACCATCCTGTGTCTATGAAGACTTTCACCTGACTATGGAAACTTCCAGCAGCAGCAAACTTGCAGTGATTGAGCACCCTCACTAAAGGGAAAACAGACTGCTGGGAGTCAGTGATCTCCAGCAACCTAATGGAAAGAAAAAAAATTGCCATCACGACCCTGTTTTTTTTCAGATCACTGCTAATCTAAGCCTGCCCGCACAAACATGGCTGAATTTCAGAATTAAAGTTTTCTGCCATTCTCCACACTCCCAATTAAACAAATCTCTCAATTTTGTCTCTTTTTTATGTTTGTTTTATAGGTGCAAGTTTTAAAGTTCCTCCAGTGGAAACAAGGAGATACTGCAAGCCTTGTCCTCCGCGAGTCCCTGGAGTGTTTTCTGGACCACTTCCACAGCTAAAATAAGCAGACTGAGAGGAGGGTGAAAAGCATCTGCCTACATGCACATCCAACAGTGCTTCACTATCTTGAGGACCCTCCTTTCACAGACAGGACATGAATGTACATTGCTTTCTGTTTGGGGAAAGGCTTCATTACTGTTTATTCATTCCTTCATTCAGGCACCTTTGATAGTATTAACCTGGCAGAAAGAGTCAGGCAAAGTTGTCTGGCTGCCACCAGACTTTGTGTCAGTGGAATATTCCTCTGCACCAAGCAGGGATTTAGCTCCTCAAGTAAGAGAATGAGGAAAGGTGGTTGAAGAGGTAGCTGAATTGCACTGGTTTGCATTTCTAAATGCCTTTTAGGCACTCCATTGCCTAAAAGGTGGTGAAGGGCTGATGCTTTTGTTTCTAGTTATCAGTATACATGCATATTTAATCTTTTCTTGAATCATTTATTTTATATTAACAAAGGTGTTTGTGTGATCATCAATCATTGATGATTTTTCCTGCAGCCTTTGTGCTCGGTGCTTGCAATCCACTTGGAAGTAAATTTCTACAAATGATAAAAATCTCATCACTTACAAAGGGCTGAGAAAGTAGATAAGCAGATTATTAAAATAGTGGTGATGGGCCAGATTCAAGTAAGCTTTTCAATATGTCTTCTGAGGGGGCTAAATCTGACTTTAAAATCAAAGTGGCCTGGTTTTCACTTCCTTAAGAGTGTCATCAGGTGGTTATTGAAGAGCATACTGAAAAGATATTAAACCTAATCAGATTTCATCTGTTCCTCTGAAGCCAGAAGGCAGCTGTTCTTTCAAGACAGCGGAGTTGTGTGATCACCTCAATAAACAAAGCTTACTGGAGCATGAAATAAATGCTAAGAATAATAACAAAGGGCTGAATAACAGAGAAACTGAAGCACCCACTGATACTTTAGCCATGTATCTTCTGTCCTTTCCTAACCGTCCTCTGCATTGCTGCTATTTCTCTGCCTGGGGGAGAGTCCTTAAAACTGAATTACTTGCTTGTTCATAAATTCAGTTCTCCTTCTAGTGAATATGAGGAGGAGTAGAAACCTTTTCTGCTGCTGGGTAAATTGCAGATTGCAAATAGTAATTTTTCTGTCAGTACTCGTAGTACTACTCTTTCTCTTAACATATTTGTCAGTATGATAGAAATGGTTTCGGTGCCCTTCCCAATTTGGGGGAGTTGAATGGGAACAGTCAGAGGTCTGTTGTAACTCACACAGGCAAATGCAATTCCAAATGGTCAGGTTTATGGGCACTTGCTCAGGGTCCTGCTCTTATTGAAAATATTTCTATTGTACTGAGCAATTGAACCTATTTCTGGCTCTTCTGTGTGCTTGCTATTACTTTATTTTCATATTGGTTTTGAGAGTAGGTAGATCTGACACTCAGCTTCCTATTTTTGAATGCCTGACCATGCATAGCATTTTTTATATCAAGGATAAAGGAACTGCTAGTCCTCCTTGCAAGATCTGTGAATCAGGAGGTTGGTGGAGGAACTGTGTTTCATTGTTTGGTTGCTGGTCAGGGGGCCAACATATTTTATTTCTGTTGTTTTTTGGAGCTCGCAGAAAGAATCTGTAGAATATAAATGACAAGTAAATGTAAAAGGCATTTTTGGTATTTTTTTGCAGCAGGGTTTTTCTCTGTAAAATATGGCTATGTGTTTACAGCTCTGTATAAAGCTTCACAGGTTTGAAGAGTCTGTTCTCTAATGTGAGTTTAAACCCTTTTTTTTTTATATCTGAAAAATGCTCTAAGATTTTCCTCTTTGCTTTACACCCTCCAAACTCTCCAATCCTCCTTCAGGCAAAATGTTCCCTCTGATAAGAAAAGCATAAGCCCCAGAGACGATTAACACAATTCTTACAGAAATACTCTGTGTAGGCACACAGTTTGTGGTAATTGGGGTGGGGCTGTGGGAGCCTCATCCCCAGTGGGCACAGCTGTGAGAAGCAGGGGAGCAGCATTGACAGCAATGAGCCATGGAGTGCCCAGGGCACTGACCAACCACCAAAGGGAACAGAGGGCACACAGGGGCAATGCATCAACATGAGGGGGATAAAAGGCTGGGCTAAAGAGCCAGAAGGGTAATGCTTGCAGCCATTGAAGTGGAATGATGTTACTCTGTATGGGCAGACACCTGAAGCCCTGTGATGTGGTAAGATGTTGCTGTGTATGGGTGAGTGCCTAAGCCTTCTGAAATTGTATGGTGGTACTCTGTGTATGGTGGCCATCTCGACTGAGGCGTGTGCTGAGACAGCTCTGGATATCTGGAGAGATCTCAGCACATAGTTTAATGTACTTTAGTATTTTTACTCACTAAGTTTCCCAGGCTGGCTTCAGTCCCTGGCTGGGGGCTATTCCAGCTAAAGATGCTACTTGTCTAAAGTCCTAGCCTTGGTTGAGCAGACTGCAGCAGAAGCCTCCAAATAATATCAGCATGGATTGTGACTGCTGCCCAAATGCCTTGTTGGTTCATATAGAGGTATCAGAATGTTGTTTATCCTCTTGAAAGTAATTCGTCAGCAGAGTTTGACTCTTATGTACCAGGCCATTTCCCCATGTGGTACAACAGAGCTACCATCTGATCATGGTTTCACTTACAGGCATCTGTTCTTCCTCCTTATTTTCCTTTCACTTCTACATGTATTTGTCTGGCATTACCGGAAGAGAAACATGTTTGCTCAGTGGCTTTTCAAATTGCAAAAGCTGTATGCTCATATAAAGTAAATTTATCTTGTCCAAGCTGACAAATGCATTTTTTGTGTCTTGTGTTTTTGTGTGCAGTCGGCTGTCAAGCAAGAAAATTGCACAGCCCTTAAGTTGCAATAAAGATGTTTCTGAAGTGTCTCTATGCCTGACAGAACAGATGTTGAATCCTGGTCTGACCTTGTCAATTAAGTGAACCAGGTCTCTCTTCACTTTGTTTACAGCTTAATACCACCAGCTAACACCAAATCAGTCTGTTTTATTTGGCACTGTGACTGTGAATTGTCAGGAGCACAGGAGAAATGATCCCTCCTGACAGGGACTGTTGGTTTAGAGGCAAGTTTTGGGATCTCTTTTTCTACGTGGGTAGTAGGAGAAATAAAAACATGTATTTTTTTAATACAAAACATTGTCCCAAAAGGTGCAATGGGGGCTCTTGATGTTGGCTTTTCATCTCTCTAGACTGGCTCACAACTGATGCAGGGGCCCAGGTATCCTCAAGGAATTCAGGATTTTGGCTATAGAGAAGTTCTGTTTATCCAAAGTGTGGACTGCAGGGGCAACTTCTTGTGATCCTGTTTGCCAAGGAAAACTACACTCCCCCATGAACAATGTCATCTCATACAGTAAACTCAGCTGAATATAAAAGCAGAAGGATATTTCCTGTGTAGATACATGGCTAACTCTTGCCGAAACTGAATAGAATACTCATGGTGGCTTCAGTATTCATTGGATCAAGTCTGAGGACCTGTTGTCTGACTCTGTTTTGTCCAAAGTTATTGCTCACTAGTTTTAGGAAAGTGTTGTCAGATTGTGGAGACAGATCAGATGCATGTGCCCTTTTTACCGAAGTTTTTTCCGAGGAGAATTTATCCAAAGCTTGTCTCTTTGTCCCTCTTGTAGATTTGAGGGGAAAACCCACGTATACAGTCTTTTTTACTTCAGTCGTCATTAGATATAAGCAGTTATCTTTACCATAACTGATTGCTCTGCAGGACACTTTTTTTTTTTTTTTTTTTTTTTTTAATTGCTGTTGGGGAGCAAGGAGAGCTCCCTAATGGCCAGAGCAAGGGTGTTGGTTCCAATCCGTGTATGCCCGTGGTTCCCAGTAGCCCTCAGTATTCTAAGACAGCGGCCATTGGATAATCTACCTTGCTTTTGAACACATAACTGTTCCATCATGCTTTGTCTTCCGATCTTAGAGCTGGGCTCTTGGTACAGAAGGAATTCCCAGGAATTACTCCTGTTTTCAGTGTCTCAGTAGTGGATCTCTGCTAGAAAAGTTCAGGATATGGATTTGTTCACATTGTCATTCAACCTTTGTGCCAACATCTGTTTGTGTGTTTCAGAAGTACTGACTGTGAATATCTTCAAGTGTGAGGGACTTAAGCCCACGTTTCCAGGCTGATGCTCCACAAGGGAGCTAAGGACAGATTTCCTATAGGATAAGCACCTTACACTCACAGTGCCATCTGCTCAGGCTCTGAACACGTTATCAGAGAAATCAGGTCACTATGTGCCTGTGAGCGATCCTCAGGTGAACGTGACTGGTCTGGCTTCTGCAGCCTCATGGCCACAACAACCTCAGCTGGTTTGTGGAATAAGGACTTTACAATTAAAAATTGTAAAGCAAGTATGTTTTATTCCAGCAGGAATAACATTGCAGGTATGTTTTAGTCCAGCTGGGATGCATGGGGGATATTTCCACCAAAGACAACATATACCTGGTGAGACAGATCTCAGGTTTAAATACACATTGATCCCCCAAGCTCACACCTCCCTGCCCAACCATTCCCCACCCAGAGTCTTTGGTGGTTGTGGGTGGATTTCTTTGATGAAGCAACATCGTCTTCCTTGATGTTTGCTGCTTGGCCCTTTCCTCTGGGCAGGCATGGTGGAGGTTTGGCTTTCTCTCATGTCAGTTTGTTCTGGCTAAAACCAGGAGCCTGGTTCTTGTTGGCTCCTTAAGCAAGAGGTTATGCTTTATGGGTTTCAACAATACCCGAGTCTTGCTTTACTGTTTTCTTATCTTTATGGCCTTTACCTAGCAACTGAATTCTTACGTGTTCTGTTACAAGTTGTCTGTACTTAGCAGGTTACATCCCTGTGTTTACAAACTGTGTTCTGCACGTTTGCAAATTTGTTGAATATATATATATATTTCTGTTTTCCTACACCTGCCTAAGTACATTATATGCTTCTAAAATTCTGGATTTCCATATACATACATGTTTCCCATATCACAGTTCTTCCAAGAAGCTCTTGCACCAGGCCCAGTTTCTGCTAGACACTCAGGCTTCATCTGGGATGTTCCTCTAAGAGCTGATTGCTCCCAGCTGCTCATACAGCACAGGCACTCAGGGCTGATGGTCCACACCTGGTCTAGGAGGCATTGGAGTCCCAGCATTCAAAGGTTCCACCACACAAAAATGCCTGTTCGTAAACTGCCCACCAGGCACCTGTACATGGAAGTGCACAGTTTGTGGGGATTGGGAGTGGGGCTGTGGCTGAGCCTCATCCCCAGTGGGTGCAGCTGTGAGAAGCAGGAGAGCAGCATTGACAGCAATGAGACATGGAGTGCCCAGGGACACTGACCAACCACCAGAGGAACAGAGGGCACACAGGGACAATGCATCAACATGAGGGGGATAAAAGGTTGGGCTAAAGAACAAGAAGGGCAATGCTTGCAGCCTTCTGAAGTGGTGTGGTATTACTCTGTATGGGTTGAAGCTTCCTGAAATTGTGTGGTGATAGTCTGTGTGTTGTGGTCATCTCAACTGCAGCATGTCCAATTGTTTAACTGCATTGCTGTGCACTCCACTTGTGATGTGGTGCACTCACAGCAATGGTTGCATCCTGGCTAAAGGAACTCTGAGTGCAAAAGCCAAACTGCAGCAGGGTTTCCCCTCAAGCACCTGACAAGCAAGGTAATGCTTAGGTCAGTGAAGAAGAGTACTTTTCTGCTGGGTCATGTTGTTTGGTCTCCAGCACCTCAGGAGGCCAAAAGACATATTCTTGAGTCATCCTTTGGTGCTTGCCTGGTCTCTGAAAAGCAAATCTCTGTAGCATGTGCTTCAAATTGTCTCCCAAAACTGAAGTGCACTTGAAAATGACGTCTTTGCTAGGTGGGTCCTCCAGACAAAGCTTCCTGTTTGCATTGTACCAGAACCCTGTGTCCCAGTCAGTGCCAGATTGCTGTTCACTGAGCAATACTAAAACCTATTTGCATCATGGATTTTTCCCCAAGGGCTTAATATGCCTGTATAGGAAGATGTTTTCATCAGAAAAAAAAAAAAAAAAAAGTGTGACATAGTCCATCTGTTTATGAATGCTATCAGAGAAACAGTGAGGTGGTTAAAAACAAGATTCTAAATGAGCTGAGATAATGCAGCAGAGTCTTCAAGTCCCTCTTTAAAGCATTATTTTTGACTCAGTGGCTTTCCAGTTGTTAACTTCCATTATTTGGGAAACCATAAATGATGTCAATTGTCATTGAGCTCTTATCTTGATGTTGTTTGAGTGTAGCAAGGTTAAACAATTCGGCATTTTCCTTTTACTTAGTTAAATCTATACCAATACTGCTGCTTTATTCTGCACACATCTTCAGGAGTGTGGTTGATGAAAAGAGAGAAAGCACTCTGTGTGTCTTGACCTTAACCTCATAAGCTCCACCTTTGATAGTCTTTGCAAGGAGCTCCTCTTAAATTTCCATTTAAGTCAGGACTCAGCAGTTTTTAAAACAGATCCTTGAGTCTGAGCAGAAAAGTCAATCTACTCTTCATAATTTTATTATAAAATGTGCTTTGCACTTTTTCCTGTCTTTTGAACAGAACTTTCTATTTCCTTCCTCAACATTCTTTCCGTGCTTTCTTTTGTTCCTAAACATGTCAAGTCTTCCTCCTTGTCAGTTCTCATTGAATAGAAAATTAATATTTTGCCTCTTGGCATGATGGTCCCTCACCCCTTCTTTGTCTATGTGGGATCTCAAAGAAATTCTGCTGTCTGAATTTCCTCAAGTGCTGAGCTGCATTGATTTGTCTCCATGAAATTCTGTCCATAAGACTGACTGGAGTGTATGTTTTCAAAAAAATATGTCGTAAAATGGGACTGCGTTGCCTTTTTTGCTTTCAGACACTAATTTTGTACCAAGGACACTTACAGGATTTAACATCTCTGTTTCAAGGCCCCATATAATCATCTTAAAGCCATAGTATGAGAAGAGATTTTTCTGTCATTTGTATTTCAGCATTCAGTTCAGTCAGTAACTTTGGACTGTGTAATCTTAGTTAGCAGATGTGAAAGTCTTTTCTCAGATATTTTATTCATTCCTCAACTTAACATCTATTGTTGAGATTCTTGCTATGTAGTTCTCTTGATTTATCTTATTGATAGGTTGTTTAAAAAAAAAAGCCAACAGCATTTTGAGATAAAGTACTAGAAATTGTGGGAGGAGATGGTGAGAGGACAGTGCTCATAGGTGGAGCTAGTAGGAATGAAGAGACAATCTCTGGGCTCTAACCAGGCTAAACTATTTGATTTGAGAACTACATACACACACTGATTGTAGAAATTTCTCCAGGCAAAGAGTAGATAGTTGATGGAAAATGTGAGAATAGAGCAGTAGTCCCACATGTTTTGGAGGTAAATTACTTTAAAGCTGAGTATTTAATAAAAAATTTGTGGACATGTATCTTGTTTTCTAGGTTAAGGACAAGCACTGCTTTGGTATACGGCTGCCTGGATACTCAGGTTTCCTCTGGACACAGCAATCCAAGGCAAAGGCTGGTGTATGCCCTGGCCAGTGGGATCTCCATAACCTCACAAGGTAAGTACCTTGTCACTTACCCAGTGTGAGACTTGCTGACTTGTGGGAGTCCCTTTTGAGAATGGTTTAAGGCACGCCCCTGCATTCCCAAGAGAGATCACAGGAAGAGCCACCTGCACTCACAGTGCCATACATTTATTTACCTGAGTAAAGCCCAGGGGCTGCATCACCCCTGTGGCCAAAGTGCTGGTGTGGTTCATAACTAATCTCTGGCAAGGGCCTTGGTTCACCTGCAATCTTTGCATTCATGCCATTCCTGTACCGAACAGCTGAGTCTGGTCAGACATGGCAGTGAAAGGAGCAGGTTTCATTTTCATACATCCTCTGCTTCAACAAGTCATGTTACAGTCTTGTAAGCAGGACATCCACACCGGGATGCCCACGGCATGCACACCAGCCAGAAGACTTATGGGGAGAACACGAGTGCTTCTTTGCTCTGCCTAAACAAGTCTCGTTATTTTTCTCAGCCACACTGAGTAAACTATAAAATCTTGATTTATTCATTATTCACACGCCAACTCTGAGTTATATGTATAATTTTTAGAGGCAAAACAATGAACAATACTAGTTCTTTCATAAATAACTTGGACTGCCTATCTGCTGCTAAATGGCATCCTTCACACAGATCTGTGTCATGCTCCACAGCACCACATCCATCACAGATCATGCTGCTGGAGTGAATGTAGGCTATCTAAATATACCTGGATATTCCAGGGACTATTTGTTCATTTTCCATCCCTGTCAAAAGAAAATGAGGAGAGTGATTCGTAGCTCCAAAGAAGCAAAGTTACTGAATTGTAAATGGATTCTGCAGTGGTCTTTAAAAGCCTCTAAGCTAGCAAAATGGATAGCAGAAACTTTAATTACTTAGCAGCTGCAGAAAATGTTCCCCTTTTCTCAGTTACCTGCAGCACCTTTTTTGCAAATGCTATAAAACACTTTTTGGCAGACTAAAGCCAGGAGAAGCTGTATCTGAGATGAAGTTATTCTTTCTCCCAGGATTTCCCCAAACCTCTGCTGCCACCCACAGTGAATGACAATAACTCATGATAAATCTTGCAGGCAAATGCTCTGAGATTTTTGGTGTGTAGGCTAGCATTTTTTTCTGATGGGATGAAAGAGCCATCTCTTTACCTGTGTGGAAAAAATGCCCACCACATTCTGTTGGCAAAGCACTTTGTCTGTTTTAAAGCCACTGTGGAAATGCTAAAACTGGTAGATATTTGGTGTTTGCTCTCCTTCTGTTTTCCTAACATAGTAATATCTTAATTTCTTTGAGATTAGAACATCATAGCTGAGTGTTCCTGTTCTTGTTACCCAAAATGCATGGAGTTCAAACCTGAGGGGCTCAAGTTGATACAATGCTTGTAGTCACCTCTCTAAATCTTGGCTTTTCTTTCCATAAATTGGGAATGTTTTCTTTCTTCTGCTCTGTGGGTGTATCTTCCTCAATCAGTGGAGTTACAAAGTCTTCTTCATGCTATGTGTTTTATCAGACTAAATTTTTTCTGATGAGGGTGGTGAAATACTGGCACAGGCTGCCCTGAGAAGCTGTAGATGCCCTGTCCCTGGAAGCATTCAGGAGCAACCTGATCTAGTTGAAGATGTCCTTGCTCATTGCAGGGCTCTGGACTAATGAGCTTTAAAATTCCTTTCCAACACAAACCGTTCTATGGTACTAGCCAGGTTTCACCATTCTCCTGCATACTGCTGACGTTCAGCATAGCTGCCTAGTGGAGCTGCAATGTAAAAAAGGATGTGTAGACAGCTGAGTTACAATTCATGTTGTCCATTAAACTCCTTAAACCAAACAGTACAGTGTCACTTTCAGCCTGGAGTTACTGAACTAAGAAAGTTTATAAATTTAACCAAGGTCACTCATGATTACATCAGTATCTTTTGATTACTTTTATGTGAATTTAGTGATCTTGGGCTGATTATTTATAGACTGTCTGTGCTAGATATGAAAACCCCCATGTGTCAGAACTGTAACAATGACCTCATTTCCCTTTTAGAATGTTAAATTTGTTCAATTAATAGCAAGAAAATAAAAGTGAGAGGAAGAAAGAGATGTTTGTTTGCATTTTAATGTGTCACAATGACTAAAATTTCCACATCATTTTAATAAATTTGCCTATCCTAAGTGATGAGAGTGGGCTGTAGAGAGATGCATAAACTCTCATTTAGGAGGTGGCATATTTGTTCTGGCAACTAGGAGAGTTTAGTGAGAATGGCCAAGGACTCAAGCACATGTCTCTGATTAGATTTAACCACCAGGACATAGGACTGATTCTCTTTTGTAGTTCCTACTGAGCAATGTTTGACCTATTGCAAGTCTGTTTCTCTCTCACAGCTGGTAATTCAAAATGTAGAGATGGACCTTGAAGGCTTCTGAGGGGACTTTAGTCTTTTCTCTTCTGCCAACAAACTGGCCCAGGTTCTTGCAGATTCCCCAGTTCCCAAAGTTTCTCCCAGCAATCAGACAGAAGGTATGGTGCTGTGCTGCAAAAATGTAAAATCTGGGTTGTGTAAAATGCTTCTCCACCAAAACCAGTCATCTGAAATGTAATCAATAGCTGCCCCTGGATTTCCAGCATCATCTGTGTTCTGTATTAATGGGAATTGGTGGAGAGTGATGATATGCTCCAGTACAAGTCATCTCTCAGTCCTTTGCAGGAAGATTTTTAGGAGGAGGAATGATGTTGTTTGGGCAGGCAAGAGTGCTCTGTTTGGTTTGTGGTGGGAGCTGTGTGTTTAACTGTGTCTCAGCTCTGGTGAAACAAGACTGCTCTGAGCCCTCCCAGGTGCCAGCCAGGCAGCAAACACCCAGGCAACAAGTGTGATCTCTACATTTACCTTACCTCAGCATGTGCTGCTGCTCCTAAGGTGTTTGGAGATCAGCTGAGACAACTCTTGCTCACACCATGCTGTGGGACTTGCTACTGAACTTGCTTCCTTCCGTGTGCAAGGAACAGCCCAGCTGGGGCCAGGGTTGTTAGGGTGTCTGTCGTACCTATGGTTTATGTCATAGCCCCTTCCTTTGTTTTCAAGCTAAAAAAAGAACTTCCCAATCACTGTCAAAGATGTGAGAATAGAGAGAGTTTTGAGAAAAGCTGACTGAGGCTCCACTTCTCTCCTTTGTAGAATTGCATGAGAAATTCTGAATGAACTGTGCTGCTCATAATGCCTCTAGGTATTAATGGTAAGTCCCACAGCCCCTTTTAGCATGTGATTTACAAAGAGAAGGCCACTGTGTGATTTGGTGTCTTTCTGCACATGCTGAGGTTTATATAGAGGGTGAAGCACTTTCTGTGTTGAATGTACATGCCCAAATGTGCACACAAAAAATGCTGAGTACTCCTCTCCAGGGTAATGCCTAATGTCATATACACCCTGAATTCAAGGACAAGCATATAAAAAAAGTAGCTTGAACTGTTGTTATATGAGTGTGAGCTTTATTACTTATCAATACTTGTCCAGAGCATAGAACAGAGGAAAATGGAAACACAAAATCTGAAGACAGTACATAGTAGTTAAAAAGCAGGACAGTGGAAAATAATATATTATTTATTTTATTTTTCTCACTATTTTTAAATTGCAAATGCATGTAAGCATCCAAAAGCTGATCAAAATGCAGCTCATGAAAGCCTCCCATTTATATGCCAAGCAGGCATTCCCCAGGTGGGCAGCTCTAATGTGATTGCCCTGAGGTGCAAGGGCCACCCACGATGTGGAAAGAGTAATTTCCCTCCTGCCAGCTCAGTCAGAGCCCTCTGCTCAGCCTGCCAGCACAGGTGGCAGCAGGTGCCAGCTGGGATTCCAGTGGCACGACAGGGAATCCCTCCCTCAGATGTGAACAGGCCTCCCACTGCCCCCATCCCGAGCTCCTGGTGGCATTGCTGTGCAGTGTGAGGGGCTGTGCTCTTGGAAGTTTAGGTGCCATTTTATGTTGGCATCTGTTGCCAGTTCTAGTCTGGCCAACATTTTAGGCTGTGCTTTGGACTGGGCTCAAGAGCAGCTGTCTTTGTGGGACCCACAATTCCCCCATTCAGGGTTGTGTAAACAGAAAAAGTGCAGCTCTTAATAGTGGTGAAAGCCCCTTTCTTGTCAGCCTTATTTGATCAAGGAGGATTTCTAGTCTTAGGCTTAAGTTTTAGGGCTAAAAATGTGAACATGGTGGGGCCCAGGATTTTCCAAGATTCTCAAAGGCTCCAAGAGATGAGAGTAACAGGGTAGGAGCTGGCCTTGTGTGTGGCTGGTTTGGTGTCTGGTTTCATGTTGGGAAGTAGCTTTGTCTCGGGGGAAGAAAAGCATCCATGGCTCAGGGCATCCCAGGGGCTTCTCAGTGCACAATCCAGCAGTTCTCCAACACCCCAGCTGCACTCAGAGGCGGGGAAGTCTGAAAGATATTCACTGCATTATTGTAGCATCATTCAACATTTAAACTTGTATAAAAATTGTCTAACAAGCTCCAGTAGATATTGCTAATCAGTCACCCAAACTTCTGTTCTGAAGATGTTGGAATTTTTTCTGGATGTTTTTTGTACTGAATAGTAAACAAAACCCTGGGAAACCAGTTGGTCCACATCAGGTGGGTATATTTGAGATCAGATGGGTATACTTCATTTTTCTTTTACGTTTTTTGCTACTTGATATCCTAAAGACGTACAAAATAGCAAGTTTCTTCTACATAGGGAAGAGAGATCCTACCATTCCCAAAAATGTTGGGACAGAAGGTACTGCTTTCCTGAAACCCCCTCCTGCCCCTTTTCTTCCAAAGGAGAAAATTCATCAAAATAAGCCTGGATCCATGAGCTGTGTTGGTTTTGATCAAAGCATATTTTCTGACAGGAAAAAAACAGCTCTATTGAATGTTGCTGTGTTAGGTATGAATCTGATTGTGCACAGACACATATTAGCTAGGTTTTCAAACTGTAAGGGGATTAAGAGCTCAAACTCATTGAAATTCAGGAGGGAGGCATTTTGCTTCCTTGGAGATGCAGGCCCTAGAGATTCAGATCCCCAGGGGATGAAACCAGGGGAACAGACAGCTATTAACTTTGACAAGAGCTCTCCATCACTTGTTCTAGGAAAATTCTCTGTAGAAAAAAAGCATGTTGTTAGTTCTGGGTTGAGGAGGCAGATGAGAAGACATTTAGGTGCTATTTATATCTTCTTTTGGGCACCATGCTGATCTATTTCTGTGATTTTTTTCAGTGGTTTAATACTATTTTTGACAGAGGTGGGATGATTAAATCTACAACAGGGACTAAATTTATATCCATCTTCTATATGTGTATCTGCTCCCACACAGTTTTCAGCTTTGGATCCCCATATCCTGAATTTAAATGCACTAAAAATACATTTGTTTTTCATAGTTGACTCTGCTGCAGGTTTCCCTGAGCTTTACAGGCCACTGCTGCAGTCACAGATTGGTTCAACACGGAGCTTTTTTAAATTGTGCTCTACAAATATAATCATAGAGAGCCAGAACAAAGGTCTCATCCCATAGGAGATGGTCAGAAAGAGATAAAGATGTCAAAGAGCCTTCCCCTGGTTTACCTTCCAAGCTTCTGGCAGGTGATAATGTAGTGCTGAACTGAACCAGGGTTTGCATCTGTGTCATCACATTTGTTAGTCATCAGTGAACCCAGTCTTCATTAATTTGTCTCATCCATTTGCAGCCTTCTTTTGCCCTCTGTACCATTTTCTGGTAAATTCCATTATGGGTGATGAGTTTTGTTAATATTGGCCCAAGAGTTTTGCTTTTCTCCTTTGGAGAGCCTTGGAGTTGATCTGTTCTGCAGGCAGCACTGTGATCCCACAAGGCCTGTCCACAGCATGGGAGCAGCACAGCACTGTGTCTGCAGGAAAGGCCTCTCCCATGGCCCCCTCCAGCATTTGTCAGGGTAAGGTACACTATAAATGTGTGACAGGATCCAGCTGTCAGCTCCTTCTGTAGGAAAATGTATTGGAGCTGCCCAGTGATGATGCCCAGCTATCCCTGGAGCCCTGCCCATCTTCAGCTCTGCACCCCACAGGCCAGGGCTGGGAGGGGAGATTCTGTCTGTGGGATCATGTCTGGGGAACAATCACCCGCTCCCTTCTGCAGCTTTAGCAAACAATGATAAAACATGTGGGTGACTGAGGGAGCCAAAGCTTCCCCTGCTGCCCTGTGTGAAGCTGCTTCCTGGCTCTGCACCTGCTTTCAGTGTTTCCAGTGCATGTGCTCACCTCACCTGTGCCACTGCAGGCCCCAGCATGTGCAGCTTCTGCCATTTTTAAGCACTATCATGGGGAACTCTTTGACTGATCAATTCCTTGAACATATCCTTCACTCTGGCTCTTAATTAACCCAGAAAACTCCATTAACACATCCTTAAAGAGCAAGTGCTTTGCTGCAGGTCAGGTTTAAACAGCTCAGCTGCAATGTAAACATCTCTGTGCTTGGCAGCCAGGTGCTGCAGGATCACAGTCACAGAATCATCTGAGCTGGAGGGGGCCACAAGGGTCATTGAGTCACATACTGTCACTGATGGAGCTCCTTGCAAGCAGGTTTATCTGTGAGCATCCTCAGTGGGGCTGATTTTTAACCATGTAGTGCATCGGAATATATATATTTTTAGTTAGTGAAAACACCTTCTGTAAAAAAAGCATTAAAACCAAGCAATTTTAAGAAGCTATTCTGTTAAATTTTTTGATGTGTTGATGGTTAAACACACTTCTTAGTATGTTGAAAATTTCCTGCTGAAACTAAAAGATGCTTTCAGCAATTCATGCTGTTTAAGAATTAAATGATCAGGCCAACTCATGAAAAAAAGATTTTTTGACTTCTGCATTTTTAATATGCAATGTTGTGTATTTTTTTTGTTATCATAAGTGCTTTCTTTGAAATTGTAGCACTCATTTCTACTGTTTTTGCTAACACTAGATTTTCTTCTTTTGTAGTTTCTCAGGATTACTAGAGCTAATATGAAAATAAACTTCATTTAGCTCTTAAAAACAGATAACTGCCTTAGAGAATTAAAGATAGAGTTCCAAAAGAAAACAAGTTTCTACTTTACCTTCTCCCTGACTTGTGTGTTTGGACAGCACAAATACAGTACTGAAGGCAAAACATGAGAGTTACACTGATTCCTCCAAATCTTGTCTCAGAGATGAGTCCCACAGCTCCCTGCAAAGTAATTGGTCTAATTAGGTGGTAGGAAGGAGCTTCTTTAAATTCCTCAGAAATTAAGACGTGTCATCCGCTTAACATCTTAGCATCTGTTACTGCCTCTTCCACATTTCTCTGCTACATCAGTCTGAAGGGCACTTTCCTGGATGTTTCAGAGAGATTAAAAAAATAAAAATAAATAGAACCAACAAAAACCAAGCCCTTATAACACAGAAGAAGTTGGCTCTTTCTTCAGTGGGATGAAGAATGTAAGGCATTTCACCCCCTCCTTATTTCTCAGTTTGGTGCATGTTTGCCTGGGTGAGTACAATAATCACTTTGTTAAGTAAAAATATAGGAGAATACGAGCATAACCTTAAATCCTGTAGTTATCCTTACTGACGTGGTAATGTTGTTCTGAAATATTTTCCTTGGCAACTGGTCCTTGTGCGAATGTTACCCTCTGTGTTTATATACTTGCAGTTTTGTTTCAAATGGGCTGTTTTGAATCTCTTGACAGTCAGTCAGTAGAATGACAACTAATTTGTTTTTTGTTTTGTTTTTTTTTAAACTTTGCTGTTGTCTGGCAGCAAGTAAGTATTTAATTATGGCTAATTGCTCATGTAGTAGGCATAATTTTAAGGCAGGATGTGCTTAGAACACTGGGTAAGGTACTGAGGCATGGGAAAGTTTCAGGCTTGTAAGTGTAGAGTAGGGGAGAGGTGTTCCATCATTGCAAGCTGAAAAAGTTCATATTTCATTGAAGCTGTCTGGAACTGGTTGAGTTTTTTTAAGGTAGATCCTGCTATTTGTTTTGTTTCTGTTGGCTGGGAGGTTTTTTCATATACTCTCTCCATTTCTTGCTGTGTAAATACTGGCACAGTGGCACATAGAAGTAATTTTATTAAAAATATCTATGCAGGTACAGTTCTGAAAGTCCATTGCAGCAACTGGGTGTGTTATGCACTCCCAGTATTCCCTAAACAGCTCCTGTTTACTGAGAGTCAGGTAACTGAGACAGCCAAATAACAGTCACCTACAAAATGCTTTTGTTTGGCTTCTGTTTTGTTTTAATTGCAGTTCAGGCAAATTATGCCCCCTATTTCTTTGATAATGGAGCCAGAAGCACAAATGGGAACATGGCACTTCTCAGCCTTTCGGAGGACACGCCTGTTGGTCAGTATTAAAATTTATATGTTTAAACTGTGAAACTGGAACTGCTTGCTCTTATGATTAACATATACATTTTCTTGTAGCTTGTTGTTATATGCTGTGATCTTACATGTTTTTCTCTCAAGATTTTAATTTTTGGCCTCAATTTAAAATGACATGTTTGAATTGTAGCTGCAATTTAAAACATGAATTCTAGCTCCCTCTTTTTTTGTCTGCCAATCTATTCACAGTTTCAGAGCACAGACCTTGGGGTCAGAATAAATTCATGGTGGGAGGCTTCTTACCAATTCTGTAAATGCTTATGAGAAGAAAGCCTAATTTCTAGTAATTTTATCAGCCTTGATAAAAGCAAGCTGTACATTGAAAAACTAAGGGGCATGATTTTTTCTAAACACACTTTTAATATTTATGTACAAATGGTAGAAAATGCTTCCACTTGCAGTGAAAATTGTTTGGTCTAAATAACTCATGTTTTTTAAAAATGTTTTGTTTATTGAAAATTCAAAAATTCATACAGTTTTCAGATTTCAGCACTCTGAGGCTGGTCTATTTATGCTTCTTTTAACTATAGTTGCATTAAGAAAAGTTAAATAAGAACAAAGGTGATTTATAATCCATATTTTCTGTGGGGGAAAAATAATCTCCTAAGACCTAAACAATTACATAAAAATATATTAAGTGATGAACATCACCTTTACTTCAACCTTTGCACTGAGATTTTATTTAGGATTTTCTTCTGTTCATCTGCACCTTTCACAGGCTGAATCAGAAAAATATTTAGTTAATGCAAACTGGGTACTTTTACTCGTGCCTCATGCAGAGAGGAGAGATATGGCTGCACAGGGGGTGCAGCCAAACACCTCCTCCCAGGGCTTAGGCAGCTGGGGAAGGCCAGGATGAGGGAGGGATCAGAGGCCACAGCCTGCTCTGCAAGCCTGACATCGCCACCCACGCCTTCTTAAAGCAGACCAAGGTCACTCTGCACTGGGAAGCAGCTGCCTGGGTTTGCTCAAAGTCTCCATTTCTGACCCAGTGGTGTTGATGTCATCCAAGACCCATGCTGGGCCTGCTAGAGGGTAGGGAGGGGGGTATTTGGAAGCAGCAAATTCTCCTTTACCTGCTCAGCTTGAGAAGAGGAGGGGGAGAAGGCAGCACATAGTGTAGAAGCGACACATCTTGACAATGAACTTAAAAGGAGCTGGCTTATGATGCAGCAGGAATTTCCTATAAGCTTGGTCAAGCTTAAGTGGAAACCCCATCTTGAAGGCCAACAGTAATGTAGTTATGTAGTGGCACTTGCAAAAGTCAGAGGCAGACCAAGGAGCTGCAATTTTTGCTGTACTTCTGCCTGGATTCTCATGGAAACCACACTTAGTTCAGCCTTGGCAATCCCTATGGCTCTGCTGATAGCTGGAGTCAGATTAGCCAGTGGAGTCACTTGTCCAAGTGTAGATAAGGCTGTAATGCCAGACAGCCACAAAATGGGACCCCAGCTCTGTTTGTTTGGGGTGGTGCTTGCCAACTCCACCACTGAAACTGCAGGCAGTGCAGCTCGCTTGTCATCAAAGTCCCACTCCCTGGTGTGGTGCCAGCCTCTGCCTGCCACCACTGGGAGCCTCCAGGCACCTGCGTGGGGATGAGGACATCAGGATGGCACAGAGCCACAACATGAGCAAAAATGTCCCTCCTGTCAGGACTGCAGCACCACATGGTCTCTCAGATGACAGCACTCCCTGCAGCAGTGAAGTACAGCAGTAATTTCCACTGCATCTGATCTGGTGCTCCAGCAGCCAAAAAAAGGACAGTATGCCTCAACAGCAAAACAGCAGTGTGAGGGATCAGAGCCTGTGTTAGTGCTCTCCTAATTAGCCCAAATAAGAATAATGAGATATATGTGATAGGCTTCTGTATGTACTTTTGTAACGTTAGCAACCAGACTAGCAACATAGAGGTCTCTGGAGAGTTTGTGCTTCGCTTTCAGCAGTGATAAAGCTCAGGCTGCTCTTTCTTGAGAGCTGCTGTGCTTCCTGCCTACTGGCTACATCCAGAATGGGCTTACATGTGTTTAAATTGGCTGGCTTGTACTTCTAATTGGATGTGTAAATGTGCTTTAAAAGACAAGAGAGAAACAGCTTCTCTCTGAAAGCTCCAAAAGACCTGTAGAAACTGTTGGGAAAGAGAGATAAGACCTTACTTTTGAGCAAACCAAATGTGATTGCTTTGTTACACAGCTTCCAGTGCTTCTTTGGGCTAATTCCCAGAACACCTTGACAACCAGCTCTAAGTACTGCAAGGTCCTCTTTTCTGAAAGCACTTTCAGAAGTTCCATTGGAACATGGTTGCTTTGGATTTGCTTACTGCATTCTGCTGCTGCCCATGTCAGTGTAGCCACTCCTCAGGGAGGCTTTGGCAGAGACAGTCACAGAGAAGGGCACAAACGGTACTGACACTTCAGTGCTGCAGTGCTGGGTGTGCTTTCAGCTTTGTACAGGGCAAGAGGACCAGAGTTCAATCAGACCACAGATCTTTGTGCCAGAGCTCAGTGCTAAATAGCTACCAGGCTGGCCCTTTTCTGTGGCACTGCAGAGAATAATTTTGTTCTTCATCACTTGCTCTGATCTCCTCCAGAAGCAGGAGAAGGCATCTGGTCTCCCATGTCCATGTGCAGTCCCAAGCATCCCTACTCCTGCAGTTGTCTCTCAGGTTGACCAGGATGATCAGTGACAAAACAGGGGAACTAAAACTTCTATGTGTTTGATTCTGGATGGCTTCACTCAGGTTTATGTGCTGCAAAAATGGACAGGTTGCTATTAGATATTCCCTGTCCTTACATAAAGTTTGGAGTCATGGGCAGGATGCTTTTCTTGGCAGCAGCTGGTGTCTGATCTGTGCAATGCCACAGAAAGCAGCTTTAATAAACCTCCAGAAATTTTACAGTCTTTGACCCTGCTGAGATTGCAAGTGGTTGGCAAAGTAGTATGTGCTAGTTTTATTCCCAGACATCTGTATACAAGGGACATGCAACATTTGGGAACGCTGAAAGGACATGATGGATTCTCTGTGTGGCTTGTAGAAAGAGAAATTGCAGCTCTGCAGCTGTGTGTGAACACATCAAATTCCTTATCATTCTTGTATCATCCTTAACTTGACCTTCTTTTCCTTTGTCCAGTTTTGATTATTTACACATGCTTGTAACTTGTGTACCAAGTTATCATAAAACCATGAAATACTATTTCTGCATGAATGCTTGAAAGTACCTGCAGGTTCCCAGATCCTATTGATTGCTGCAGGGCTTGAGACCCATCAGGGCAGAGGGGCCAGAAGAGCAGCAGCCCCTTTCAGTGCCAGATTTAAGAAGAATGGGAGAAGTTATGAACTGAAATAGCAGTTGGTGTTTGTGGTTTGGTGGGGCAGGTGGGTAATTAGCTCTTTGCATGTGTACATACAAAATGTGCATGTGTTCCTAATCAAGGTCTTAAGGCAGGAGTGGGGTGCTATTTCAGGTTGTTTGTTTCATCTTACCTCATAATCCCTGTAAGCCTCATGGTGGGGACAGAGTGGGGCTGGGAACAGCTGCAGAGCAGGGGATTGGAGCATACTCAGAAGGCCTAAGTTCATTACTCTCTCAAAGCCCAAACATCATCAGTGCTCTGTAGATCTCTGCATGATCTCCTTGCATTTCCCTTGCTGTTTTTTCCCTTGCCCCCAAGAAGGCACTTCTCCCATTAAAAGCCAGTTTGCAGTGGCAGTTCTTTGATCAAAGCTACAGCTGCCACCTACTCACCACTGGGTGACTGATGCCTTCAGATCCCTCCATCCTTCAAGCTTGCCCTGTTCCTACATGCTCCTAGTCTCCTTTCTTCCCATCATTCACAGCTGACTGAGGAGAGCCTTCTTGTCCCCTGTGGTACCTATCATTCTTTCCTTGTTTCTGTCACCCTGGTCCACCTCTAGGAAAGCTGGGAGCTGCCAGAACAGCAGTGTTAAGCACAGCCTGCCTTCTGCACCCCAGAGGCAGTGCCAGCGTGCACAGAGCAAAGCCCCCTGCAAAGCCGAGCACTGCCCAGAGATGCTCTGAGGACTCACAGGTGTCACAATTTTATTTAGATTCTTCTGACAGAAACTGCAGATACATCAGAAAATTGCACTCAGATGGCTTCTCTTTGGAGTTGGTTGCCATGGGTGCTGCAGGGACATATTGCTGCTGTCTGTGGGGTGATGGTACAGGCCCCATGCTGAGCCCTTGCTGCCATATCCCATCTCTCCAGGACAGGCACTGGCAGCTCCAGGGCATGTTTTGGCTGCTGCTGATGCTGCCATGTCTCTGCTTTGCCAGTTGGCTGGTGTACCTGGCTGCAGGGGGGAGCAGGAGTCACCTGGGCATGGTCTGGAAGGAGTGGGAGCAGGCAGTGGATAGGGAAGGGGCTTTGGGGTAGTCATGGTGTGTGTCCATGGCCTCCAGGAGCCTGTGCTTGGGGTGAGCTTGGTGTGAAAACAGCTGTCTGTAGCTTCAACTGCCCATCTCCTCTTCTGCTGGGGAAGTGGGCCCTTGGCTGAGACAGGTGGAGAGCAGACATGTGACCCCGGGCAAGGTGGTGTTTGCTGTGACATTAGGAACAGAGGTGTCCTGTCCTGGCAGCATGGCCATGCATGTCCCTCTCAGCCTCTTGTTAACAGTTGTCAGCTGTGGTGGCAAAGGACAGTGGCAGGACTGAGCATGAATCCAAAATGTTCTTGGCTTGTTTAACTGACAGGGAAGGGATCTGATTGCGGAGTGTCGCATAGCAGAGAGGGAGAGTGTGTCTTCAATGAGAAAGCAAAACCAGTTCCAGAGCCCAGGGCAGAAGCTGTGATTAAATTTGAGTCAAAAATGAATTAAAATGGAGCAATGACATCATGAGACAGCCATTCAGCCCAAGTGGCAGAGCAGAGAGCAAATGACTTATAAGATGGAATAGGAAAAAACAAAGTGAAAAAGCCTAGCACGGCTCGTGGGAGGAAGCCACAGCAGGGAGCAGCAAGTAGCGCCCCAGGACTCCCCTGTCCCAGCCTGCTGCATCATCCCCTGGGTACTCACAGTATCCAGTTCTTCTAACTGTGGCATTTGCCATATCCTCAAGTAAAGAATCTTCTATTCCCATATTTTTATGACAGGGAGAGGGTATTTACTTGGTATCCTCTGGTAAGATTTTATCTGTCTTTTTCATTTATTTCCTTTTCAGCAAGTAGAGGCAGCACACTGAGAACAGATTTTTAATTGGCATTAACACTGTGGTGAGAAGTGTTCCTGGGGGTGTTAATGATATGGAGGGTACTGTGCAGTGAAATTACAGTTTGGGAAAAATAAGGAATTATAATGAGTTAGAAAATAAATTTTGATCCACAATCTAATTTAAAAGGCATGCGAGTATTTTGTATTATGAAAAATGAAGTATCAGCTTTAGCTAAAAAGCAAAGAGTCCAGTGTAAAGATCAATCAAGTCTATCATTATTTGCTCAGAAAGCTCAGTAATCTCAGTCTGTACCAATATCAATGTTTCTACTCACATCTAGCAGCAAGAAAGTTCCTATCTTCCTTACAAGAAAATTGTAAGAAATGTAGGAAAGGAAACTATGAGATTTAAAGAACCAGCCCAAGTTCAAATGGGTTCACACAAACTTTCAGTCTGTTGTTCTCCAGCCCTGTGCCCCCCGAGGAGTGGTTTGCATTTGTGTACTGCTGGTATTGGTATTTCAGGGCAGCCACTGCAGAGACCTTGTGCCTGGTGGTTGCTCTCAGGATCTGAGAGAGCCCAGACCTGGTGTCCATCCTGTTTCTCCACAGCACAGAGAGCACTGCTCAGCAGCTGCTGCAGACATCCACACAAGCTAGAAACAGGCAGGACAGCCAGCATTGTGTCAAGTGCAAGGGACAGGAAAAGGTAGTAAGAAGGGCAGAAAACAACTGAGAAGTAGAGACAACTCATGACCAAAAAAAGGCTGCAGAAAAGCACTATATTTATAAGGATATCAGTGAGATGATGGCAATTGACACCTTACATCTCCAATTGGACCCAGCTGTGGTATTAAGACTTTGAAAAGCTTTTGAAAAACAAGAATAAATGAGTCAGTGCTGGTGCTGCAGAACCCTCCACAGTTTTGAAATTTCTGTCTCATATATAGATAGTTGTATCAGGAAGCAGGTGTCCTTTAGGATACTATTTTATATCAGTCCCAGTTAATTCCTCTCCTTTCATTTCCTTGTGTTTAGAGAGTTGTTACAGTCAGAAGTGTCTCATCATTCTGCTCATTGTCTTACCCTAATAATTTTCAGTGATCACAGTTACAGATGTGTTGTTACTTTCCATTCTATTTTGTAGGAAAAGTACAAGAAAAACGTGGAAAAATGTTTTGTAGTTTTGCGAACTGTTTTCAAGTCTTGATTATTTGTTGCTGGCTGAACCAGCTCATAACAGGATCTCTTGTTAGTGCTCTTGTGGGTGCATTGGTTTTGCAATGTAACATTTTTCTGTACGAAGGTGCCCAAATATTGCCCTGATAATTATCACAGGAGAGTTTACTCCTAAGTGAGCACAGATTCCACATGGTTTAGTATAATCTCTTGCTATGACAAGAAGACAGCCATGCTTTGCAAATATCACCACTGATGGCTGGATGTCCCATGGCCACTAAGGCCCCTGAGCAGCTTCACAGTTTGAATGCCAAGAAAGAAGCAAATGAGGTCTAAAAGGTTGCCTTGCAAAACTGAGGAAACCTTTGAGAAGCTGACCTGTCAATGGTGTGGGCAAAGCTCTAGAACTAAGCACAAACTTACAGATCTGGTCAGTGATCTATGAAGAGAGCAGATGAGAAAAAATTATCCCTTTTACTGAATTAAACATCTGTCAAACTCAGGGCCAGAGTAGTTCAAAACTGAGCCTTAACTTTATGCTAACTTTCTTAGCAGGGATCCTTCCATCCTGTATTTGGCTTGCATGCATGAGCAAAACTCACTAATACCCAGTGAGTCCTCGGCTAGAGTATTTCCAGTGCAGAGGGCTTTGTTAGATGTAAAGCAGTTTCTATAATTAACCTCTCCAACCTGAATGTCTCAGGTAACTTACCCAAGGCACAGCAGATAGGAAGGAAACAACAACAGTGGTTTATATTTCAGGCTCATTTTATATTTCAGGCTCAGTTAACTGGTGTTTGTAAACTGCTTGAAGTTATTTAGATGAAGGTGTTAAAGCACAGTAGAATGACAGACATGTAAGTTTAAAAAATAATACTAATAAACACTCTCACCATGATTTGAAAATATGAGTGTTATAACTCCCCCAGGAATTATCATTTATAATACACAAAGTCAGTTTGGTGGAAAAACTGGCACCAACTTCTCAATGTATAAAAACAGAAATAACACTCTTTCTCCAGCTTCTGAAGGAAATATATTGATGAGTTTGAAGAATGTAGTAATTGGTATGAGCATGAGTGGGTGTGTCAAGTAAAGAATTTAATGAGAGTGAACTAATGAGTGGGAGTGAAATAGGAAAGAAGACTTCTGCATAAAATAATTCTGGAAGTGGGAAAGTATGAAATGTCCTTGCACCTCCCAAGTTCCAGAGCTCAGATCTAATCCTGAGGGAGCTCTCCATGAAGGGAAATTGCCAGATTCTCTGCATGCTAGTTTGCAGTTCTGTTGTTCCTACAAAGAAGAGGTCTGTGAGGGCCTTTTGGTGCTGCTGAGATTGTCATCCACTAGTACAACAGCATCACTTCTGCCTCACCTGGGCTAAGAGCTGGCAAAGAGCTTGGTGCCTGTATAAACCCTTGGGTATGAACAATATTGGCCTGGGTGCAGCTCCACAGGAAAGGGCCTAGAGTGACAAAAACCAGCACTGATGGACTCAATTTAACCAGCTGGCTAAAAAGTTGCCATCAGGGCTATTGGACTATCTGCTTATCCATATTTCCCAGTAAGTGGGCCTGATTGACAAAGCCTTTTCCTGCTGCAGGGTAGCCAGGTTCCTAAGGAACAGGCCAGTGAAACACTCACTGATTGAAATAACCACAGGGAAATGCTGTTGAATATCATTTTTGCAGGTACCCATGTGTACACTCTGAATGGAACTGACCCAGAAGGAGATCCTGTGACATATGGCCTGACCTATGAAGCTGGATCAAGGCGTTACTTTTCTGTTGACAAGAATCTTGGAAATGTTACTTTGATCGAGGAGCTTGACAGAGAGGTACAATCAAATGGCACCACTCCAGGTGTTTGTGGAATTTCTTTCAGTTTAATTTGATCTGAGGCTTTGAGGGACAAGGCCAGTTTATTACCCCCTGAAGCATGTAATATACTTTGCAATTCTAAGACATTATACTTCACCCATCACATTGGATTCCAGTTGACTTGTGCCACTAACGTTGCTATCAAATTTTTCAGCAGCTGTCTGTCCAGCTTTTTTCCAAAGAGAAGTATATTCTTTATTTCTTATTTTCCCCCACCCACATCCCATCAAGAGCTCAGGGGCAGCTACAGTCACCAAATCCTCAGACAGGGGACTCTCCTGTCATTAGGAAGAAGTAGAGATTTGTGTAAGCAGTGGTTCAGGACACTCCTCTGGTACATCATAGCCCTTCAGCTGATGTAACTATGCTGGTTAAAGATGCCTAAAGCCAGCCTTATTCTGGGAATAAGGTATTGAACCCTTCATATCTCCTTACTGAGAAGCTTACACAATATTTGGTAAACCCTTTAAAAATCTGTACACTAATACAGAACAATTTTGAACCATAGTGCCATTTTAGGGGACGTATCTTGAGAAAGAAAGGTGACTGATTTTTATGAGCACTTTAGGAAGCAACAGGGATTACCAGAGCAACCATCTCCTGTAGCCACAGAAGGTTCAAGGAGCTGGAGCTTCCAAGGGATCTTCCTGGCTTCTGCTGGGATTGCTCTGTGATATTACTTTCCTCTGCCTGCCTAGACAGGTTTAAATCTGCAGTCCCTTTTCCAATCAGGACAAACACCATCTCTCTTACAAAAGAATTTTCTTCATTTACAGAAGGAAGATGAGATTGAAGTTATTGTCAGTATTTCAGATGGCCTGAGTACAGTAAGTATTTAATTATGCCGTAGCTTGTCAAACTGTCTGTCCTCATATACGTACTCCTATTAAATTACCTTAAAGGGACCATCTCATTTGATCAGAAAACATAATCTCATTAGAGTCCTACCTCCTATTCCAAAAGCCACTGAACTCACAGTTACCCAAGTCTCATTTCATTTCCTGGCTCAGCTATTTGAGGATAATTACAATGAAGTGTGAGCTGAAATACTGACTTAGCAGCCTGCAGAATTACAGCAGCTTCCTATGAAGTTTCACTGCCAGCACAGTCGGATTTGTGCCTAAGATCTGGAGGCTTTTTGGAGAAATGTGTGACATTATAGGAACTAGTGTTGGGTGCCTAAGAGCTGCCTGTCCCCACCCCCACAGTATTTCTCTAGCATGATGTTAAGAAGATTTGCTTAGGCTAAGGTGGTGGGGGGTTTCTTGTCTGCTGCTAGATAAAGCTTTGTTCGTGCCCAATCATTAAGGACTTATCTGAGGCACTGAGCCTCCAGTCCTGTTTCCACAGATTTTCTTGGCATTTTTAATTTATGGACTGATGCTGTCAGGGCCAGGATGGCAGTCTGCCAGTAGGAGGATATGGGCTTCATCACTGGAGGTACCACAAAAGTGGAACCCTCTTCTTATGTACAAGTCTGGATAAATCTAGAGCTCTTCCTCATCTCAAATAAATTAATTGAGATTATTACAAGAAATGTTTGGGATGTTCCAGCCTCCTACAGGCACAACTGCCCTGCAACCCTCTGTAAAAAGGAAATAATGGGATTCATAAATAATGAGAGTAATAATATGCTCTTCATATTCTACTCCAGGTTTCTGAAAAAGTCAGGATCCTTGTAATGGATGCCAATGATGAGAGCCCAGAGTTCATCAATACACCTTACATAGTCCAAGTCCCAGAGGTTGGTGAAATTCCTTTGCATACTGGAAATATACTTCTCTAGGATGTAAACAGGGGCTAATATGTTTTCAGTAAAATAACAAGTTGTGCAGGACAGACTTGCATTCTTTTGGTTCAGGGTTTGGGTAGATATTTAATATTCACTGCAAACTTGGGGAATAAGTCTGTAGGTTCTTAAGGTGGGCTACTTTGGGGGTAAGTTCCAAGATGTGAGTCAATGTGAGTTTTTAGAATTGAATACAGTGGGAATAGGATACACCCAGTCTCAGCTAAAATGTCCTGCTATTTTTATTTCACAAGGTGTTTCTTCTTGTTTTCCAGTTTTAATCTCTTCCCTCTTTCCCTCCTGCTCTTTGGTTCCCTCAGTGTTTTTATGTTCTTTCTACCATCACTCTCTTTTTCTGCCTCCCTGCATGCTCACTTTTCATTTCTTTTACCTCACCTGGTTTTCTGTTTCTGTGTGACTCTGCTAACTCTTTCTGGTCACAGAACACTCCCTCCAGCAGCAGTATCTTTAAGATTGAGGCAATAGACAAAGACACGGGTTCTGGAGGAAGTATCACCTATTTCTTGCAGGTAAAGTATTGTCTGTACCTTCAAAAATTGTCTCTCATTTACTGAGATTTCAGGAAGCAGATTTTAAAAAGATTTTGGGGGTTGAGTGTGCTGCTAGTGCCTATAGGACCAATTCTGTACCATGCACAAGAAAATAAGCATTGGTAGACGGGATGTTGTTCAATTGCAAGCAGCCAAGGGTGATCCAGCAGGCAGTAAGGAGAGCTGGAGTTGCCACTGACACTCCTGTGTTTGCCAGCAGGACCCCTCATGGCAGGGCTCTTACTGGCCCTTCTTTTGGAGTGACAGGGAGAGCAAGATTAGCTGGTAATCTTGTATGCTTATGGGATTCCTAAAGCATGAAATAGCTTTCTTTAGGGAGCAAAACACACTGGAAACATAAATGTGCCCTTTAGTGTAGCAGGCTGCTGCATAATTGATACCTGGATCACAGTGTGAAATGAGAGGACTAAATCTTCTCCCTGACAAAACAGTGAGTGCCTGAAACCAGCAACTTTCAGTTGCTGCCCACCGGTGAAGAACTGAAAGGGCTCCAGATTTAAAGCTGAACTTCTGTATTACAGATCTTCTGTATACCACAAGGGCAATTTTTTGCATTATGTCCTTCAAATTCCTTCTTTTTACAGACAGTTTCATCCAGGTTATCTGCTGTTGCCTTTATTCAAGAGGAAACATGAAAAAAGCAAACAAAAACCACAGCAAATTTGTTGAAATATTTAATTTTGGATAAGAATATGAAGACAAGTTGAAAGATATTTACATAGCACTAAAGCTAATCCTGTTAAGAGCTTGGGCATACTGTGAAAGAACACCTTGAGTGCCTTGTTGAAATTTAGCTTTGATTTCACAAATTATGATCCATGTGCAGGATTCAATTTTGCACAGGGCTTTTTCCAGAGAGCTGATAGTCTATGAACCAAGGGACAACAGTTTCAAAGTTCTGTAACTAGTTTATAATATATTCGTGTGGCAAAACGGATAATAAATAATATGTCTATGTTGAAAAAATCTTGCCATGTCTTTGGGCACAGTCTCTGAGAATTCTCAAGTTGCACAGAAAAAAAACCTCTTCATAAGTATGATAAAGGCAAGTGGTGATGTCTGCTGAAATGGCCAAGATTATCTGAGGTGGCAATTGTGTCTGGATATAGGAACAGTGGTGTTTGAACAGGTATCTCCAGTTCAGAAGAATGGAGGGAGGCATTTTTTAGGCCTCTTTTAAAATCAGATGTCCTTTAGATTTTGTTTGTACATCACAAAAATCACCAGGCCACCACTGTGTTTGACAATAATCTATACATGCAACCTTCCTGCTGTTTTTTGAAACCAGTAGAACTTTGAAACACTAAGGGGTAACACTATTTCTTTTTTTCTTCCTTTTCCCTTCATCTTTTTTTTTTCTGTTAAGTCTACCTACCTCTTTCCATGCAATTAACTGAGTTAACCACAAGTTTTCACAATGAAATACTAAAAGATTTTTAAAATCTACATTACAAGTAACTGATTTATTCTGAATAATGACAGACTTGTGGTAGGTTCATGAATTGTTCATAAACACAGAGGTGAAATTCATCAAATACATTATTCACCCAAACCGTATCATTATTCTAGTCTTCTCCCTTAGCAGATGAAATAAAAGATGAATGCCTATGGCTGTCCTATCTCCATATGTGTAATCTCTGGCTGTTTCTTCTTTTCTTTGCTGCTAGAACATCCATGCTAACAAGTTTACGATAGACCGTCACAGCGGTGTCCTGCGCATCAAACCAGGGGTCACCCTGGACTATGAGAAATCAAGAACACATTTTGTTGTTGTCGTAGCCAAGGTAAAAGGCTTTTATGTGAGACTAGAGGAGGTGTGGTCTTGTGTTTGAGTGGGATCTGTTTGAATACAAGTGCTGCTGAAACATGAAGGCAGCAGAGTTACTCCTGCTGTAACATCTGGAGGTGTCAGGGGTTACATGGAAAGGTGAGGGAGGAAAGGTAGCAGGTGTCTTCTGCTCAACATCTGGAAGGTTTGGGAGGGGGTTTCCCACATTTCATTCATGTTACCTGTGCCATGAGATTCCCCTAGAAGTGAAGGGTTGGTGTATCCAGCCCTGGCTTTAAGAAGCATCAGCCTGTGAGCTCAGGGCTCCTCATGCTGCCCAGGGCACGGCCCTACCACCACAAGGACAGACCCCTGGCAGGCATTCAGGCCACAGCCACTACTCACAGTGAGACACAGAGCACAGCTAGACCCAGCACAGCACAAGTGATGGATTTCTTTTCTGGAAATATCTGTGAATGTTTCTTTTTTTCACTTCCCTGCTGCCTCGTGGCAGGAGCTTATTTAAATCCTGCAAATATTGCTGCACATCCCTTCTTGCCACTGTCTTTCCCAGCAGTACTGTGCCTGTGGCTGCACAAGCTAACAGGCGTTAAAAGTTTATAGATTCTGAAGTCTCTCACAATCCTGTGGGGACCTGTCACACAGACTCACATGGGTGGAAAGAGGGCAGTTTTGCTGTAACTTATGGGGACTTGGAGTTGCTCGTATTTTTAAAAAATGTATGGACCTTTTCATGTGTTTTTTGCCAAGGTTCATTTGAGGAGGAGTAACAAAATTTGGCTTAAATTCTGTCTTTGGGGCAGTAAGGAAGAAAAAAAATCAGTGTATCCTTTAAAAAAAGTTGGAATTTTTAGAATTTGTACTGCAGACATGTTGAACAATTCACACTCTTACACACCAGCATGACTACTGACCTACAGCCGGTGCTCTGAGACTGAGGGTGTTAAAAGCCTCTGAAATAGCAAGTTGTCTTCCTAATTGGCTGTGTTGTATCAGTTGTGCAGAGCTGGTTGTGCCAAGTCCCCAGAGACTGCTTACACAGTGTGGCTTTCTCACAGGTTTTGGCTGCACAGCTACTCTGTGCTTGCACTTTATCACATTGGAGTTCCTAGGAGACTTTGAGCATGTACACTGTTTATTTCCCTCTAGAGATGCACTACCTTACTACTGTGCACTGTCTTGTGTTCTTGAAGAGACTATAGGTGGGATGAAAAGTTGTAGACCTTGGTCACTAACTTTTGCATCAGTTTCCAGCATTCTTTTTTTCCTGAAAAAGCCCTTGAATTCCCTGTCCCTTCTCTAAAGATCATTTATGACTGCATATATTGGCTCAATCACTTTTAATATAAGAAATTACTTATGAGACACTGCAAACTGTCTTCCTAATCAGAGAGAGAGCAGGACAAATGGAAAAGAGAAAGGAATAGGGCAGCACAGAATAAATCTATATGTTCAGAGAGGGAAGGGATTCCTGGATCTGTGCTTCTGAAGGCTCATAAGGTCCATGCAATGCCTCAGCTGATTTGCAGGCATGCTTCAGCAGAGGCATCTGACAATGACTTCTTTTCTAGGATGGTGGTGGGAAGCTCAGGGGAGACAACAAAGTCTTTTCAGCCACAACAACAGTTACTATCAACGTGGAGGATGTTCAGGACACCCCTCCTATGTTCATCGGGACCCCCTACTATGGATATGTCTATGAGGACACGCTTGCAGTAAGTTCTGGTTTCATCTATGGGAGAACAAGTACATCCTTTCCCATCTTACTCAAGATAGTCCTAAGGTTTTTGGCATAGGCTTTACTGGAAATAGGACCTAAACTCTGATTTGACTCCTAGGTGAACTGAGCTGACCTAATTTCACGCTTGTTCTTCCTTATGTCTACTGCAAATTTGCCAGGCAAGGCTTCCTGTTTTTTTCATTGAAGTCAAAAAGTATTCTGCCCATTTACACTGGTCTAAACCCAGACAGTGACTAATAGCACTTCTGTAGCTCAGACCTCCAGAGGCACTTGGCTGAAGGCTTAAGCAGGCTGCCAGTCACCTCACCTGAACACATCACACTTAAAAGCCTTTGTGTGTCTGTTTTCTCTGTGGTCTCACAGTACTTTTATCTTCTAGCTCAGATCAGTCTGCTACCAACAGTTGGTTGTACAAGATGCAGACAGAATTTATGCCCAAATACTCCAGACTCTCTGTGTTATCCCATGGACATCACCTGGGGAGAAGCAACCTTGACATGCCCAAAATGCAGGATGCTTTCTGCTCAGTGATGGCTGGTTAGGCAGGATGGGCCAGGAAGGCCTCCCAGGCCTAAACTCAACCAGATTATCAACTCAACCAGTCATTTTCAGCCATATATTCTTGAAGCTGCAAACTAATGAATTTTCTCTGTATCTAAGCAGTGACATGATTTGTGTATGGATCACCTTTCACCCTGATCCATAAGATTTAATTAAAATTTTCTTCATATATAGGACAAGAAATAGTATCTACCCATGAAATTACCCAACATTAGGCTATTGATCAGTTTAGCAGTGTGATTGCACTCTGTTCATTTGACCTTCCTTTGAGTTGCAGGAAAGATTGTCTTACCTTTCTGTCCAGAAATGTGCACTGCAGCCCATGCATGACTATATACTGCAGTTCACTGCAGAGGCTCTTACATTTCAGCAGGGCACAGAAGTAATGCTCCTGTACTTTGCAGGTGTTTAAAATGAATGATATTATGTATATTGATTTATTCTGCAGAGTTACATATAGATCTTGAAGTAACTATCAGGTGCACACAGGAGTTAGTGTTTACTATGGAAATGAGAATCAATAAATGTTAATTACATCCAGCTTGAGCTCATAACTTACACCATTATGATATAATGATGGAAGCACGAATCAGTCCTTCCCAGTGTGAGTTTTGCCATTAGAATGAACTCCACAGAGAAAGAGGCAATAGCTGATTTTAGTGGTGTTTGTGCATTTGTTGTTAATTTTGTAAACTTGCTTCTTTTCTCCTTTGGTGGAGTTGTCAGGATTTACAAGTACTCTGTCACCTTCAAAGGGACTGCACTGCATTTTGCCCAGTAGGCAGATTTTATTGCTGCTTCCAGCATAAATGGTAATAAACACAGTTCTGTATTTCTAGTTGCTTTAACAGAGTCTTGCTCTTGTTTGAAAAATTCACTCAAGGGTTGTCATGAAAATGTTCCTTGTTGCCATTTGTGATTCACTGACAGTTACTTCAATGTTCCCCAGTTCTGCAGCCTCAAACAGTAAGACTTTAGTTCAAAGGCCTGAATTGTACAGCTCATTGCCACTTGGGCGAGCATTTTAATGTGACACTCATCATCCCTCTGAGCTGATAGGAGCAGTCACATGAGCAAATGGTCCTCAGTACACAAATTCTGTACGTATGGCCCATGGCCACGTTACTTGTGCAGAAAGACAGACAGTGAAGGTTTAAGGGCAGTTAAATCACCATCATTTTCATCACAATTTTATGTCCTAGATGTTCTGTGGGCCAAGTTGCTCTGTGATCTCTGCTTCTACTGTCTGTCTGAACTTAATTAGGAAGGACCAAAGTGACTCAATGACTTCTTGGCAGCTGCCTGTGTCTCAGCACACTGTGTGGCCATGGGACACAGAAGCAGCCAGAGGGAATCTTGGTAGCGTCCCAAACTAAACTTTGGGTTTCAGATTGGCTGCTCCAAGTCCTCTCTCCACATCTGTGGCTCCAGGCAGGTGTCCTTGGCCCCAACTTCCAACCATTCCTGTGACCAGCCAGCCCCCAGGGCTGAGGCACCCATGGCCACGTAGGGTCTGCAGCCATTTCACACCCAGGGCAGTGGGCACTGGCCCTTTTTGTGCTCCCCATATGGCACAAGCACAAGTGCCCACTCTGCCCCCAGCACTTCACTGCAGAAATACTTACAGGAGTTCAGTTTATTAATGTGCAGTTGCAATTTCACTGCTCTGATCTCAGCACACAGACTGTGATTTCCCATTTCTCCCCAGGGCTCTGAGGTCCTTACTGTTGTTGCTCTTGATGGAGACAGAGGAAAGCCTAACAGTATTCATTACTGCATCGTGAATGGTGAGTAGGCTTGTCTTAGATGAAATTTGAAGGGCACTCAAAACTCCATCTGGCATTAAATTAGAACAGAATATGCTAGAATTTAATAAACCTGAGACAAAATCTCAGAAAATAATGTCAGGTACCTTAAACAACTTCAGGGCCCTGTCTAGCAGAGAATAGCCAAGATTCAGTTCAGTGAGTTTTAGTATCTTCTTCACAGAACTGTGCTTGGAGCTGTTAATGTTGCTGATTTGTTAGGCATCAGTAGCCTGCTTGTCATTTCAGAAAGTGTAAAGGGAGATGCATTCACTCTTCTGAGCATCTCTATCACTTAATCTGGGAGGTGAGATAATTTACTGGGAGACCCAGACATGGCATTTGGAGGGATATTTTTATTAATACGGTGATGAAAGTGGCTAAACAGTCAAACCTCTGATTTCTTGGAAGAAATTATATTTACCAGTGAAGAGACATTGGCTGTACACTGAAGTGGAAGAAAACAGATGCTATCAGAAGATTAATGCTTTCCATGAGCTATTCTGAGAGTGTCTGTCACACATCTTTTAATAGCATGAATGTGAAACTTAGTGGAATTGGTGATTCATTAGATGGTGAAAACAACAGCTTAGAGCAACAAAACTCCAGGCTGCAGCTTTGGGGACTTGGAATTTTATGCACTCTCCCTTCCAAAACAAGGCTTCTGTAGAACTGGGTACCCAACTCATGGGTGTGAAAGATCCCAAAACTTCCTAAGAGAAATCTGAGATGTAGTTGAAGATCTATGGTGTAAGTGCTTCATTGTGTTAAGTGATCTAAACAGCCAGAACAGAGAGATACAGCTGAGTTTTTGTGTTGGTGTGGGATGAGACCCATGCTGAGGTTCCTTCTTAAGGTGAGGAAATGAACAGGTAAAAGAAAGGTAGAAATATCAAGGAAAAGAGAGTTGCAGGAGACAATGGATAGAAAATGAGAAAAGGTAAAAAGAAAGGTGCAAAATGAGGAGCAAGAACAAGTAAGTAGGATGAAAATATGCTAAACAAGGGAGAAATAAGTAAGGAGAACAAGTGAAGGCAGAAGAACCAGGGAAAAATGTCAAAGAGAAGTAAGATAAATGAGAAAAGATACTGGATTGCTAAAGAAAATAGAGAAGGACCAAAAGGGTTCACTGGGATAAAAATAAATGGGAATTGTTTAGGAAAGAGTGGAAAAGGAAGATGGAAGGGGATAACAGGTAAGTAGAACAAAATATGACTTAATGGGGAGCAGGCTTTTCTCATGCCCATTAACAAAGGGCTTTGTTTTTGTGAAATGGAAAAGAGGGGAAGGGAATATGCTTTTAGTGCATAGAAAGTTAAAAAACAGAGAACAGAAGATTGCAACAGGTTCCTACTCCTGCAACTCAGACACTGGCATTATTTTTGACAAGCCATTATTGCAATAACTGCAGGCTGGGATGTTAAAGGACATGAAAACACTAACAGCAAAAAGGAAATTGTTTGTTCTTAATAAGCCTGTGTTATCCCAGAAGTGTGGGATAATGATAGGAAATGCTGCAATCTTCTGAACATGCTGTCTGGAGGAACACACATACTGCTACATATACTCCAGGTTACCAGTTTCCCTGGGATAACTAGACAATAACATGAAGTATGGTGGTTTGAAACCACTATTGACTTTAGCTTCTTCTCAATCAGAATGTATTTTGCAGGCCAATGTATCTTAATAATTGGGTATTGTGAGTCAATATCTGTTCAATGTTGTGTCTAGAGTGCTTTAATGAAGTTGCAGTTATTGTAGGTATTAGCAGAAGAGGATACTATCGGATGGTTTAAAAATCAGCATTGGAAATGAGTTTGAGGAAAAGAAAAATGACTGGGCTTTGGGATCATCATCCTTTATTTCTGAAGGCTTGATCTCCTACATTTAAAGGGATTTCCTCTCTTTTCCTTTCAATGGCAGACTGCCACAAAGCACAGGATGTGGCCAATACTGTACATGAGGCAGCATCAGGGCTGCCCTTCCTGGGCACCAGCCTGCCCTTGGCTGTGATGTGAGATGGTTCCTAACATCCTGGTCAGACACTGCTGCCCCTCTGCAAGCTGGCATTTGCTTCAGCACAAATCACCAACCTCAATAAACTGCTGCCTGGAACTGCTATTCTCTCTAGATCAATGGAAGTTGGTAGCAGTAGCAAAGTCAGCCTGCAGCCCTGTCCTGCCTCTGTCAGACTCTTCCTCAGTTCAGAAACCTTGGGGTTTACCCCAGATACTCCAAAAAAACTTTATTGTTCAGGGCAGCCTTGCACAGGCTGAAAGCTTTTTTTTTGACAACTCAGTGTTTAAGACCAGAACACACTTCTCCCAAGATGCTGTCTGAGGGAAGTGACTGTGGTTTTTTTTAGCAGATTGTCAGGCTTCTCATCTTAGTTGATATTAGTGAGAGAAATGTTCTTGTTTCCCAGAGACTTAATTAAGCATTTGCTACTTACAATGACAAATGTCTATTTTTGTTTAAACCAGCATATAAAGAAGACAGTGTAATCAAAACTAATACCAAATTTGCATGCCTGGATGCTGAGGCTTGAGGAGCCCAAGCAGGATGGGAAGAGGAAAATGCTGATGGTTGCCCATAAGGGAAGAACTCCACTGAGCTGTTCCTAGGGGAGGAAGCCCTTTTAGGCCCTCATCTGTGTTCTCATCTCACTGTGACCAGTCATAGAAATCCTTCATTTTTGAAGAGTGGCTTCAGATCTACTGATACATATGGACACACATATGGACAAAGATGTGCTTAGTGAAGAGTATAGTTGATTTGCCCATGCTTGTTCAAAGAAAGAAAGTGTGGCATGTAACCAGAGCATCTTGGTTTCATTGCAGGAAGTGAAGGTTCATTTGAAATCAGCAACACAACTGGAGCCATTTCTGTGATAAAAAGCCCAAATCAGCTCAAGAAAGAAGTGTATGAACTAAAAGTTAAGGTAGGTACTGTAGCCACTTTAAAACTATTGGTCTAAAATGCCAGGAGTAGGCATGATTGTCCAAAATTGTTCAATTTATAGCTGGCTTTACCTGTTTTAGAAACTCCCTCCCCTATTTGAGCAGAGTGCCAGATAGTGTAAAGCTGCACTAATTGCTGATGTTGGGATATTTAGTGTCTAAAATTATTTCTTTCAAATGAAAATATCTTGTCCTAATTTCTTCTCTGAGGCCAGAGAATCAATGTCCTTTACAGTCCACAGATACCTGTTCTCTGTGTTTCCAGATTTTATTGGTAAACTGGGAATTAATGTCTTGAAATCTCCATGTTATGAGATAGGTAACAGTCAAATCTATGATTGGTAATAGGACTGGGACAGAGCACGCAGTGTCATGTCAGCATCCACTCCTGAGGCATTCATCAGCCCCACACAAATACATGCTCACACCTTGATGAGCTAACACCTCGATGAGCCAGTACTCATGTGACAGGCTGTGTTATTTTAAGCAGTTTCTAAAGAAAAACTGTTTAAAATGTAGAATTAAATTGTGAAGACTGTATCAGTTTTCTCCAGCACATTGGAACGGCACATTATTGTTGTGATAAGGACAATGCTGGCTTAAAGGCAGCTTTGAGGAATTGCACACTGCCAGAGCCAGTGTGTAGCACCCCCAAGGGCACTTGCTTGCTCCTGGGCTCAAACAGTGCAGGTACAAGTACAGCTACCTGGGAGAACATGGATTCTCATGGGCTCAGTTAAACTCAGGCACCATTTTTTCCTCTACCAGCTCTGCTTCACTGCATTCTGCTGCCACTCTCCAGATGCAGAATGGGTTAAAGCCCTGCAAGCTTTTCTGATCTTCTGATTGTGTGTGGTGACCCAGAGCTCATGCAGGCTGCAAAAGCTGCTAGAGGAACCAGAAGGGTGTTATATTACCCAGCATATAGAGTGACAGGCACCTCAGTTGCCAGACTAGTGTCTTTGGAGAAAGTGCCTTTGGTTTTGAGCCCTTTGAGCAAAAAGGCATGTTAGATGTGGCTGTTGGGACAAAAATACCAGCCAGTTTCTGTCCTGGAAGAAGAAATGTCTCAGGTTCAATCCAGTGAATCAGGCCACATGTTGCAGTTGTTGAAACCCAGACAGATTTGATCTCATGGTTCAGAAAAATACCAGCTAGGTATGCCTGTCTGTTTAATCTATATCCACTTTAAATTAAGCTCATCTAAACGTCACAGCAGAATTTTGAATCAGACTCAATCTCAAAAAAACCCCATGCAGTTCTTCAAATATTTACCTAAATGCCACAAGTATGTTTTTTTCTCACAGTATTAAAGGCTACAGTCCTTGCAGCAATGAGACAATGAACTGCCTGTGGTACCACAGCAAATTTAAACGTTGTCTTCCTTTTCTATTCTATCAACACTTTAGGCAAGCAATTACCTTACCTCTATTGGATTGTTTTTAGAGAACTGTTTTCACCTAGAGTCATGTTTTCACCTAAGATGACAAAATTAGAGGGAGAATCGACTGGAGCTCTACTGGGAGTGGTTTATTACCATAATCTTCTAATCATCATAAACTTCAGTGTGAAATGGACTGAGGTTTTAGAGAAATATAAGTCTAGGAATCTTCCTACAAGTTAGAGTGCTTTGTACATGTGGAATAATATCTGAACATGAATCTGAAGAAGGAGAAAACTGCTTCATCATTCTTTTCTTCCTCTTGCCTGCTGCAGGCATCAGAAGTCAGTCAGGAAGGTGACATCTCCGAGCACGCATTTGCCATGGTGACCATACGGGTGGTGGACCTCAACAACCATCCACCAACGTTCTATGGAGAAAATGGTCCCCAGAACAGGTTTGAGCTGACCATGTACGAGCATCCCCCAGAGGGTGAAATCTTACGGGGATTGAAGATTACAGTCAATGATTCAGATCAGGTAAATGGAAACTATGCAGTTTTCCTGTCCTATTTTCCTAAAGACTAGAAAGAGCTCTCAGATGGAGAAATGTCATTTTAGAAACTCAGCTGTTTCACCTGCATTCCCTAAAAGCCTAGGACAGACAAAGTAGTGGTAGGGTCCAGTACCACAGAGAGACTGGACCCGGGAGTTCAGTTAGTCTGCCATGTACTGTTATGCTAATGGGAAGGGTGGTCCTAAACCTGCAGCCCAGGTCTTGTGGTGACTGAAGTTGAACAATCCTTATGAACTTCCCTAACTGCTGGTTGTGTTCATTTCTTGCCAGTGTATTTTCTGAGAAAATACTCCCTTTGAAGATTTTCTTGGAGGTTCCAAACCCTTTAGTAACTTCAGGTGCAATTACTTCTGCATTTTCTTCTGGCCCTTATGTTACTGTCAGGGTCTGCAGTGCATGCTTTGATTAATCGTTCCCACTGGAATGATATTTTAGGTACTCCTAAAAATTATGCCCAAGCCAAACTAACTCTTACCAGATCAAGGAAAAGGGAAGAAGATTCCATCCATCTCAGCCTGCTGTCTTACTGACCTGTGATACCTGTAGGTACTATGGCAGTGGTTGCTATAGGGACCCCTAAGCAAAATACGGTACGAATGACATCCATCTGAGTTAGCCTCGGGTTAGGTAGTGACAAGAAAAAAGCTTAATGCATCTGACAATTGTATTACTATTGGAAAGAACTCTCTTCTGTAACTGTGCTCAGTATTGTGCTGGTTTGATGGCATTGTACT
The DNA here is from genome assembly GCF_015832195.1 of Motacilla alba alba. NCBI lineage: Eukaryota > Metazoa > Chordata > Aves > Passeriformes > Motacillidae > Motacilla > Motacilla alba. The sequence continues at coordinate 9,940,735 of NC_052021.1, read as the reverse complement.
TTATCAAACCCACTGGCTTCTTCCCCCTCCCTCCTGCTGCTCTGCAGCGAGCAGATAAATGACTGCTTTCAAAGCACTGCTATGTCTATCCTGCTATTGTCATGGGGGATGGTGCTGCAGAAGGGGAGAAACAAAACCCATCTCTTCTCTTTAGAGACAAAATATATATCTAGGCTGACAAAATATTCAGGCTGCAAGTTAGGCTATAAAATAAGCACAAAACACTGATAAATACACTGTATAGATTTCTCAAGAAGCTTCCTAGTACAGCGCCAGGCATCAGTCTAGGGGGGATGGGTTGCTTTTCTTCTAAGGCAGAGAATGCAATGTTTTCTCTTCCATCCAAGATGATTCCATAGAGAAGAAAATTAAGCATTTGTCTGTCTCTGTCACAGCTGCTAGAGAGTCTTTGTTTTGGGGGAGTGGATGATACAAGTGAGGAGGAGGAGGAAGCTGTGGTTAAGGTCTGGTTTAGGACTATAGATTGATGGAAATACCATGCTTACTTGCTAGAAAATTATACAGAAATTTCTCTCCCAGACCTCTTTGACATGGCTTAGGGCTCAGTGCTGCTGTTCCTTCAGTCATTGCTGTGTCCCATGGTTGTCTGCTTGAAGACCTGCAGCAGCATGGCTGGCTCTGAGCAGATCTGGGTTCAGTGGATATCAGTGGCAGAAATCACTCAGCTGGTGGAGGGAGGCAGTTCTCTCCCTGTCCCATGCCACCCTTCTAGTCATGCACAGTCCCATGTGCCACACACTTTGTATGACTTTGTCTGACTTTGTATTGTCAGACTGTCCACTCTCCCATCAGCACTATTTTCCATAGCCCAGCAGCTCTGGCTTTGTGTGTTTGGCTTTACCACCCAGCAAAAGAGAGCCCGTTATCATCTCTGTAGTTGGGGAACGGATTTGTGTGACCAAACAACACAGACCACTGAGTTTGGATACAAGGTCATTCTGTTTCCCTTAAGGGACTACTGCTGAATACTTTTTCTCTTGACATGAGCTGGAGCTGCTCAAGAACTGCTCATAACAAGCTCTCCAGGGATACAGCTGAAAGTAAAGTTGTCCTGTTTGAAAGTTATTATTAGAAATTCATCATCTCAGGATTCATGCTATAGGCAGAGCGTGGCACCAGGCAGGCAGTGAAACTGGCTGTTTGTCACAGTGTAAACATGACGCTGAGAAATTGGTGAACCCAGAGAGTTTGGTGGGGTAGGCTCAGCTCATTTTTACATCTTCCCTGTAAGACAGAAATATGAGGGTCTCCCTTTCATCTTTTCTCTTACATGCTCCAGTTTGGTTTAAAAGAATTAGCCTGGCTCACTCTTCCCGACTTGCATACAAGTGATGAGAACCTTCACCTTTTTAGATAACCTAATACTGCTGCTTCCCATGTTCTCTCTGGCTAGAAGGTTTATCTATGTAAGGGGATTTGCTTTCTCATTTCACCTGGAGCTGTCAAGTGCGTGTCAGATTTTGTCCTGCACAAGTGGAGCTCCTCTCTCCCCACAAGTGCATCAACTTCAAAAAGATTTGGTGTTTGCACCCCTGGGCTAGCTTAATCCAATCAGTGCAAAATGTGATACTCCACATCTGTTTGGAAATTGCCTGTCTTTGTGATTCTGCATCTTCATCATGCAGATTGCATGAAGAACAACTCCCACAGCATGTGAGTTATTAGGACACAGGCTGGACGTGGGAAGTGTTCAAGGCCAGGCTGGATGGGGCTCTGAGCAACCTGGTCTAGTGGGAGGTGTCCCTGCCTGTGGCAAGGGGTTTGAAATGTGGGGATCTCAAATGTCCCTTCCAACCCAAACCATTCCGTGAGACTGGGTTTGTGAAGGTTGTGTGCCCTTACTGGAGCAGTTCAGTTGTCTTTCCTCCGTAGGAAGCAGGAAGAGGCAGGACTTCCCTGCCACTATGCATGAGGTGTCATCTCTGTCTAGCTCCTGGTGTGTGGCATGAAACCCAAGGCTGCTTGCCACAAGACTCCTCTCTTAGCCAGGCCTGCTGCAGGGTTTTTCCATTAAGACTGAAAGAATAACCAAGCTTGTCAATCTATTTTAAGAAAAGCTGTGTCTGTCTTGTGACTAGGGCTGGAGGGATTATACAACTAAGCTTCTTAGTGATCTCTTGCCCAAGGGATGGAGAGCAGAGCGCTCTCAGCAGTAAGGCTTGTTCTCTTTTTATATGGTTTGAAGAAACAGAGCAATCTAGGCTGTAAGAAACGTGACATTACTGAAAAAAATCAGTGTCATATCTGCTTTTATTAACAGGGAGCCAATGCTAAATTCAACCTCCGTCTTGTTGGACCTGGTGGCATCTTCCGAGTGGTTCCTCAAACTGTCCTGAATGAGGCTCAGGTTACAATAATAGTGGAAAATTCTGCTGCCATTGACTATGAAAGCTTCAAGGTGTTAACCTTCAAGGTACTTCTGCTTTCCAGGTCTTCTTTTTCAGTGTATACAGTGTGAGTACGATGGCTTTTGTATCTGATGTGATTTAGCTTCTTAATCCACCCAGAGCTGTCTGATGCATTATCAGAGACATGGTAGTCAATGTAATGGAAACTCCTTTCTGCCTCTGGTTCACCACCTTCACAAGGTTTAATGGATGCATCTGCAGACTGATTTAGTCCAGTCAATGCAAAATGTTGATTTTTGTGTCTCTCTGGAAACTGTACATGTTGGTGGCTCTGAATCATTCTAGACTGAACCCTCAGGGTGTTATTTCTGCACTCGTAATGATACATTCACAGGATGAAATCCTAATTTCTCTGCAGCAAGAGCTTTACCTACTTAGTGCTAAGTAATTTGATTCATGATCATGCTTTTGGATGTTGGCAGCCTGAAGACCCCAGCTGACTGGAAGATAATTCCCCGAAATTGCTCACTGCCTTTGTCAGAGTCTGCCTATCTATACGGCCATTTGCAGGCTGACCTGAGGCTCACCCATGCTCTAAACCAGCCCTGCAAGAACCAGTTTCATCCAAAAGCTGGAACCTTGCATTATCACCTTCCCTGATGGATTCTTCGGCTCATCAACAAGATAATTAAGTAGTCTGGTTTTCTGTCAGCTGCTTCTGAACATGAGTGTAGATGTTTCAGTTCTGACTGCAAAGAACTGCATAGACAATTCCTGTAATAATTTTTAAAAACTGCCAAAAAATCTAGCTGAGTGTTAACATATGCTAGTTTTGTAACATGCAGAGAGAGGCATTTTTTGCACCGTCCAAAAGCCAAAATTCCACAATTTTGTTCTCCCCCTCGCTGTATGGTTTGCTTTGTGTCCTTAGCAAGTTTCACTTCAGTATGTTTCAGGCCTCTTCTTGTAGTGTTCCTAAGCCATTTTGAGCTTTATAGGTTATAGATGCTACAAAATATGAGGCATCATTACTGCATTAACGTGGAAGATTCTGAAAGGCCATAAAGTGCTGCTGAAACTAATTATAACAAGCACACATTTATTCAGGTTAAACTATCAAAAGACCAGTAAAGGAGTTAAACATGGCCTCCTCATGAATGCCAATAGAAATCAAAGTAGGTAATGTGATTGCCATGAACACCAAAAGAATTAATTACCAGGAAAAAGGATATATATTTTTATAGCTTAAGCAGTTATTCTTTTGTTTTAATTATTTCTACTGGAGAAAGACTTGCCAAAATTATTTCCAATGGAGACTATAAGACTTGGCTTAAAAAGTGCAGCCTTTTCCTGGATTCCAAATGGAGAAGGTGCAGATGGATGATATGGTAGCAATATATGGCAGCAAATACTTTATAGAGACCTCATTGCTGGCTTCACTTTCCTGCAAAGTTCAAATCACTTCCTACCCAGTTTTAGTTGTCAGTGTAGTCATTCTGGTTAAAATTTTGGATGAGATACACATTAAATAGAAATAACCTCTCAAAACTGTTGTGAGATATATCTTCAGGGTTTTGGATTTTTTTCTGTAAGCAAAGATCCCTCTCCTCTAGTTCATTTTTGAAGAGTAAAATGCCAGATAGTAATTAAAGCTAATTTGCCTGGGAGATGCACTGAAAAACTTTCTGAAGCAAAGGCTGCTAGGGAAACCTATCTTCTGTTTAGTGCTGGCTCTTAAATGTAGGTGGTAGTCAGGAGTTTCTTCATTTTCAGCTAAGAGCTCAAATGGGTTTCCCAGAGTATCGCAGCTATGGTAATTCACACACCTCTGCAGTCCCTCTGCCACAGGGGCCAGATATTGCTGTCCCACCTTGTTATGGGCTGCCATGCTTTGGGGCAAACCTCTTGCCTCCATCTCCTTCAGCTTAGAGCACATCCTGCCTTGGCAGGAGCCTGGACATGCTGCAGACACTCACATCTACAGACTGGGACCAGGTGAGGCTGAAATTATTGTCAGCTGCCAAAATCAAACTCTATTTTAAAAATTTACCTACCGCTTTTGAGATTACATGCCAGTTTGCTCTCCTGGCACCTAAGTATGAATTGTTGACATGTAGTCCTGTGAAGTAATAGTTTTACACTATTTTTTTCTCTCTGCATGAAACAAACAATACAGGTCTGCATAAGGCACTGCAGGCAAGTAAGCTGATGAAATTTTCTCCCTGAAGGAAGATGTTGTCAGCATGTTGACATGGCAGGACTGTGGCTGCTTAAAGGAGAGGGAATAAAAAAATGAGTGTAGAAAACAAAGTAAAAATACTGAGCTTTCATAAGGTGTACTAAGATGGGCTGATTGCAGCAGCAAAGATGTTATAATTTAGTAAAAGCTCCATGTGCACAATCAGCACTAAGATTTTACCTCTGTACTGCTTTAGGATCTGAGATTTCTCATGAGGAGGTTTTTGCTGATGTCTGCATGGCTGTCCCTTCAAAAATTTCTTTCACTGTAACACCACCTGAGACTCCCAAACACAAAAGTAAGCACAGCAACGGAGTGACCAGGCTCCTCTTTTAGAGCAGCAGTGCCCTGCAGTAATTGCAAGCAATCCTTTGAGATTAATTTCTTCTCTTTATTTCCAAGCATTATTAATGTCCACACAGCAGGCACAGCTCTAGGAGATGACACTGAGATAGCCTTTTCCCTGTCAACTTGAACAGCTCCCCACCCTCTGCTTTCACCTGGAGGTGATACATATTGTCCAAATCCGGCAGACCAGGGCCTTGAGTCCGGAGTGTGTCCCCCCTGGCAGTCAGGGTGCCACTGCTGGGGAGCATCAGCCGCGGGCCCTGCGCAGGGAAGGATGAGCTCCCACGGCACCAGCACAGCTCCCAGGGGAGCAGGGGGTGCTGTGGCAGCCCTGCTGCTCCTGCCAAAGCTCCCTTAGGCACTCCCTCTTTGTGGGAGCTCCTGGGACACGTCTCCTAGCAATTAAAACCCCTGCAGCCAGATTTCTCAGCTGAGCCTCTTAGATCTCAGTTCACGTCCTGCTCAGTAGTCGATTAGTGGTGTGCTGTCTTCTTAGAGCCCTCCTGCGTTGTGTTAACTATGTCTCTGCCCAAGCATGAAAACTGAACATTAGACCATTGTTTTCAGTGTTAGCCATTTGGGCTCAGCCCCCACAGAGCCCAAGACTGATGGCCTGGTGCTGATCCTATGTGATACAGACACCTGGGACAGATGCTGTGAAGGTCCCAGTGTCTCTCAGTACCCGTTGTTGAAACTGCTCTTTCTTGCTTACAGAACCAACACAGACCACCGGAGCTTGCTGCTCTACCAGCTGAGGCATCCTACTGATGCTCCCCAAATCCAGCAGATTTTGCTCAGTAAGGAGCAGATAGACACAGTGAATACTCAGTTTACTCTATGTGATTGCCTGTCCTTTCAGATGAGCAGTTATAACAATGTGTGATGTCAGAGAGTTCCATTCTCCTCAGAGACAGGCAATTCAAAAGCCCTCATTTTATCTGATAAAGTCCTATTCAGCATGAGGCAATGAAGGTAGAAGTGCCATGAAGTCAGTAGTAGAAATCCTCACAATCTTTGGGAAATGGGATTCTGCTGTATTTGCCCGACAATCCAGCATTTGGGTTGGGTATCATACTGCTTCAAAACAACTGGTTCCCTCATCTTTTTACCCTGTTTGGTGCAGTTTATTGTTCCTGACTTCTTTCCTGATGAAGAACTTCCTTTACAAAAGATCACAATTTATACGGTTACTGAAAATAATTCAGTGCTTATGTTTCCCAAAGTTCTACGAGCTGCCCAGTGATGATTGACAAATTCTGCTACGGTTTTTGGATTTGTGTTGGTTAGTTATGACTAGTCACATCCATCACATGAATTCTAATATGAATACACAGGTTTGAAGGCCTCTCCCCACAGCTTGACTGCCTATCTCAAGCAAGCACATACAAACAAGCTGAGGCTGCACGCTGACCTGGCTCATCATCTCCCTGGTTCTGAGCTGTCTGGTCCAGCCAGGCTAAAGTGCACTGATGTGCCACGGGTGGTGGAAGGAGCTTCTTTAAGAGAACTAATAGCTGCTTTGTAGTGATTTCTGGTTTTTCTCTTCTTAGCTTCTTGCAATAGAGGTGAACACTCCGGAGAAATTCAGCTCAACGGCTGACGTGGTGATTCGCTTGCTGGACACCAATGACAATGTCCCCAAGTTCTCCTCTGACTACTACATTGCCAGGATCCCTGAGAACTCCCCAGGGGGCTCCAATGTAGTTGCTGTTACAGTAAGTTTCATTCGCTTCTTAAGAAATGTTCTCTTTTCTGAGTGTCTGTGGAAACAGTTCAAGTACCTTAAAAATAGTGGACAGGGCAAATAGCAAATCTTACTCAACATTTGACTTCTGGACCAAACTCCAATTCCTTTCCAGAGTCAACTGAAAAAAAAACCCACTTTGGGAAAAAATTAAGTTTCAGACAAATATTATTTAGAACACAAAGGCCATCTGTTTTTAAGACAAATCACATGGCCTTTGAGTATTAAGAAAGCCTCAGCCAAATCAGTGTCCAGGGGGAAGATTCAGTTATGGCTAAGTGGAATTGGATTTACTGGATTTGCTTGCTTAAGTATGAGTAAAAAGAAAACATGATGGCTGCTTAGTAGGTATTAGTCTCCTCCTCTTGGGAGGAACCTGGTTGCTGAAGGAATAATTAAACTGCTAATGAGGGCAGGAATATAAAATTATAGTGCTTAGGACTGGGAAATAAAGATCCCTATGTATGTATCTTCTCACAGGGGGAAAAATATGCCTATAGATTTTCCCATATCTTGCATTTTCATACAAAGAAAGTCAGGGCTGTTACACGGGCCCTGAGTGCTGGAGGAGCATTTCCAGCTGCCTCTCTCTAATGCAACTGCTGAGACTGGAAACAGCCCTCATGTCACAAAGCCAAGAAAGCTCCTGGCCACCTGGACCTTGGTGGGGGATGCAAGTCACCTTGCAGAGGCCACACAAGTCAGGATGGTGGAGGCAGGCTGCCAAAGATCTCCAGCAGAAGCTGGCAACGCATAAGAAAGACAACTAAATAATCAGAATAATAAAGTGCTGAAGGCAAATTTCAGTAATGGAAGAATCAAAGAACTGAAACATAAACAATAGAGAAAAAGTTATTGCATGAAACTAATAGGAAATCTATGAAAGACTCTTAAACATAACTATCTTTGAGGTAAGAGGAATAAAAATATTCTAGGATGTGGACAGCAAAAAAAGAAGAGATTTTAAAAATGTTTGCAGAAGCAATAAAACTTTTGAGCCAAAGTGCACAGGAATGTGTAGCTGAAGGAGCCCATGTAAAATTTAGACATGTGCTGCCAACTCAGTACTTGACCCAGATTCACAACTATATGTGAAAAACTAAGATGTTTCAAGTACTCAGAATGGCAATTCTGGAAGAAGTCCCAGGTATGCAGATGTTTTAAGTGAAGTTAGACAGTACTAAACTAGGCTGTGGTCAAAATCATGGGGTGAGAGAATCTGACAAGCTCATGCCAAAGAACAAAACTACATCTACCAGCAGGGCTGCAGGTGTGTTATGTTAACCATGCAGGAATCAAAGACATTGTTCAAATTCTCAAATATTTAAACAGGAAGATGAATGAATCAACCAGCACCACCATGAATTTTGATGGCCAGGTACAATGGCATAACACCTTCTCAGAGCTATCAGAGAAACAGGAGCTTATGGAAATAGCTGCTACCAAATCAATAGCTTTCCTAAGCCTGAGCTAAGGAAGGAAGCCAACAAGAGTATGAAACAGAGATATCATCTCGTAGTAGTATTTGCATTATTAAAAGTCACACAGGCACAAGAGTGATTAAAAAATAAACAAAGCTGAAATACAATGTATAGATTGAAACCTTTGTTATTCATTACTATAAATTGACTCAATTAAACAAGCAGAAGCTTAAAAATACAATATATAAAGTAAATAATTTTGTCTAGGGAATATTCGTTAATGTTTAACTGATAATTAGGAAGGTCTGAGAGCTGGCAGTGTGTTCATGTCATTGAGATTATCTCCATCTCTATCAAAGGAGGATGAGGTAACTGTGGATAGATGGGGCCATCTAGTGTCACTCTCTGTGCCAGAGCCCCCGGGAACCAGGGACAGCATTCCTGGGGCTGGAAGGGGACCTTTCCTGGTTGTGCACTTTCTAGGTGCATATTAGTTTATGTGGTTTCCCACCAAAAATGTGATGGCAAAGAGAGTGAAAAGTATTTGGGCCTGTTAAAAGAAAAATGAAACATTTCATTTTCCATTTTAGTAAAGTAAAACTCTCTTTTTTCCTTTTCCTAAGGCTACAGATCCGGATTCAGGGCTCTGGGGAGAAATCAAGTACTCTATCTATGGAACAGGCGCAGATCTGTAAGTAACAAGTAAATAAATAAAACTACATAACCTCTAAGCAGAGTTCTGAAATAATTTTAAAAGAAAGCTAGCAGACTCATTCTTGGTCTGCTCATTTCCAAGGACATTTATGCCATGCTCTTTGTGAGTTCTGTGAACAAAACAACAGTAAAGCTACTGTGATCATTAAACATTTACTTCATGAACCCAAGGAATTCTACCCACAAACCCCCAAAAAGATACAGGGCAGATAAAGTATCAATACACAGGATTTGTTCAATCACCATTTCAAAGATACTTGTAAGAGAAAGAGAGGTTTTGGTCTAGTTGTGAAAAGTCAGTTCTACAGAAAAAATAATTTCTTGGGTTTTTTTCCCCTTCCCTTTCCATATGGCTTTACAAATACCTCTTGTCAAGATAAATCAAGGAAGACAAGATATTCAAGAATATACACTTGGAAGTCAGCTGCACTGGGTGTTAAAAGCCTTTCATCTATTTAAACATAGTAGTCCTGCATCAGGAAAAAGGGAACCTGATGTTACTTGATTTGGTGATAATGCCTCCCTCCCTCTCCCTCTCTTTGGGGACAGTGCTGGGGGTAGAACATCTTGAAACACTGGCTCCTTCTCACCATGTCCATCCCAGCTCCCAGACATGGCTGGGATCAGTGACATGGCTGTCACAGATATTCTGTTGCAGGGCAGAATGCTGGAAATGAATGAGCTTTTCAGGCACTCATCTCAAGAATCTTTTTTCCTCTGTATGTTATCCACCTGGAGCTAAAGCTGAACTCTTCTTGTTAAGGTGAAAGCTATTTAGGAGGCACAATCAAAGTCCAAAATCCAGGATGTTAAGGGTGAACCTCTTCTGTAGCCAGAAGGATACACATTTGGGAGCATTTCCACGATGGATTATTTTGAGCTCTTCACTAAGTCTTTAAGCTAGCTGCTAACTGCACAGAGAGAAGCAAGAAAAGGTCATGTCATGCAGGCAGACCTCTTAGGTTTAGAATGTAGCAGCTGGTGGAAAGAAGCTTGAGAAGGTTGTTGACAAAGGATTTAGGGGGAAAAAATGTAAGCACAACTTGATTCTGATTGGCATTATGGGGCTGCTCAGATTCACTGTTCTTATGTTGTTGAATGAAGAAATTATGATGTGAACTTTTCTTTTCCTTCTTAAGTATTTTTGTTTGTTTTCCTCCTGCCAGAATGGCATTGCTCTGCAAGGCTGGATTGATTTTCTAGCCCTGGCACCTCTAGATGTGCTGAACACACAGTTTGATGCAGATAGGAGAATTTCAACTAGAAGCACGATGTTTCTGTCTTGGATATGACATCAGTGGGTGTGCAGTTGCGTGGGCAGAAAGATGAGTTGTACTGGAGTAAGAGAAATAGTGTTAACTGTTGAAGATTAAACCAATCTGATGGTAATCTTACTTTGGTGATCCAAGCTGCCAGTGGGAGCCTTTCTATTCTTCCACTAAAATGGGAATGATGAGAGTGCTGTCTGCATGGTTAGGTTGGGCTGGGAGATGAGGAGGCAGCACAGGCACTGTCTCCTACACAGCTATTCCCACCTCCAGATCTTGCATGTCATTAAAATTTGCATTTGTATTTAACAGGGTTATGCAAGCAATTGAAGATTCTGGGTTGCTAAATGCCCCTTTTATAATCACTCTCAATTGCATTTGGAGTTGGAATACAGAAAATATTTTGCTATCTTGTACATTGATCAAAGGAAATATAAAAACTTTCATCTGTTAAAAGCACTGCTGCTTGGAGCCTACAGTGGCAGTCCATGTTAAAAAGACACTGTGTTGGTATCTTCTCTATAAATCCAAACTTTGGGCTGACACTTTTGACAGTGTCTCTGCAATTACAAATGTGTAAAACTGAACTTGCAACAGATAAATCTGAACACCCACTCCATTCCAGTGTCAGTCTATGGAAAAATGGTTATTTTTGGAAAAGATAATTTGCCCTGTAGTTTGGGAGATTTGAGAGCAGATTTTTTTCCTACCTATTCTGAGAAGTGAAGATATGCATCACACTTCTTTTAGATATTTAGGTGACATAAATCAATCTTAATTTATGCAGGACATAATCTATTACACTGTACTGTTAAACTGAAAAAAAATAAAAGTAAAACTAGGTTTAATATTTTTTTCCTCTTAATGCAAGAAAATCACTCTGGGAGAAGGCCATCACACTGAGCATTTACTGAGGACAAAGACTTTTAATGGAAAATGCAGCTAAAATAGCACAAGAGAGAGAAAAACTATGAGACACTGATAGTTCTCTGGTTTTCAAGCCTAAAGGATCTAGGCAAAAACTAGTTTGAGTGAAAGATTTGGGAACATCTCCCAGAGAGGAATTAAGTGAAGACTCTCAGTGTCTGGGCACAGCATTTCAGTCTTTACAGCCTGGAGCAAAGGTGGGATCTAAACACACAATAAGTGACCAAAATCTTTTCTTACTTCTTTTCCAGGTTCCTAATCCACCCATCAACAGGTATAATTTACACCCAGCCCTGGGCTGTGCTAGATGCTGAAGTGAACTCAAAGTATAATTTCTATGTGAAAGCAGAGGACACAGATGGGAAATACAGCTTGGCTGAAGTGTTTATCACCGTGCTAGATGTCAATGACCACTCTCCAGAGTTCAATGAAAACATCCAGGAAAAGACGATGATCATTGGGTCACCGGTGAAGATAGAGGTGAGCGATGGCACCGTGTGTCACAAAGCAGAGTGCTTTGGAAAAGCCCTGGCTCTGCTGTTTACTCTCAGGGGTCACGATGAATGTCTGAAAGTTGCCTTTTCTTGCAGCTTTATTTTGCACATCCATTTGGATGTAACAAATGGATTAAAGTGTAGAATTATAGTATTTACTGACTGCTGAGAAGGAGAAATAAATTCTATAGGCAGAATATAAAGTCCTGTTATAGTATTTGAACAATCAGCTGAGGGACAGTCCTGGATTATACAGTGATCACAAGAAGCCCAAACAAGATAAGTGAATGAAAGTACAGTATTTTGAACATGTAACCTTCCTGACACCCCTTTGTGTTCAACCACACAACTTAGTTCCCTTTCTTTTGAAGAACCATATCCAATAATCCAGTGCGGAACAGAAGGTGGAAAAAATGCAATAACAATTCCCAGGCAGAACATCCTATGTTACACACATTTAAATGCATATCATGAAGCCTGATCACACAACACCTAATGTTAGCAGAATAAATACCCCAGCACAAAAATTAAGGCAGCTATAATTTATGGCATGGAGCTAATCCCATTGTTCTTTATCACTTCACATTTGTCCCCCACACTGTGTGAGAAGCTCCCAGCTGAGGACCATTTGCATTCTACAGATAAGTTACAGTTCAGTTTTTCCTCTGATTTTATTTCATCTCAAATAGAAGTAATTTATAAAGAAAGGAGCCTAGTCCTGCTGTTTTTCACTAGAAAATGTAGCCTAACTTCCAAGATGAAATGAAAGCAGCCCAGTCATGGCACAGATACTATCAGAAGTGAATGCTCAGAAGGTGTTTGTCCTCAGGCAAAGTTACAAACAATAACACCTTTGTTTTTCACACTTCCCCTACCAGGCTATAGACCAAGATGCAGAAGAACCCAACAACATAGTGGATTATTCCATCATGCAAGCAGATCCAGCCAATGTGTTTGACATAGACCAAAGTACTGGAGAAATCAAGCTGAAATCCTATATCCGATCTCTGGACATCATCCACAACATCACAAACAATAAAGACTGCATATGGTCATTGGTGGTCCAGGCCAAAGACCGAGGCTCCCCGTCCTTCAGTACCACAGCAGTTCTGAAGATTGATATCACAGAAGAGGTAAGCAAGTGTTTTAGAAAAATCCTTATGGGAGACAATCCCTGGAAGGCACCAAAGGGTAGACATTGCTTGTTTCATTTCTGAGGTTTTCTTGCCAGCTCTGTTTTGCAGAGTATTTCTATAGCCTTGTGGTGAAGTTGGATTCTACAGCCACAAATGTGAAAGATATTTTGATCAGAGATATTGCAAAGGTGCAGAGGTAGGAGCATAATGTAATTGGGAGATGAGCTTTTTGTTAGAGATTGTTAGATATGAATTAAGATCTATAGACTTCTGAGAGTAAAGGTAAATCCCGACTGCTAAATTTTTGCTGTTTTATTTTCATCCAGAAGAAAAAAAAAACCTTTTTTCCCTTGCAAAAAGTGAGTGGAAAACAGCTGGGGTCAGAGTGAAGTAAATCAGAGAAATCAACCAAAGTGACATAGGAAAAGTGAGAAATTTTACAGAAATGCTTTAAAATACATAGAACTTTGGATGGGAGTTTAATAATTGCAGTATATCAGATGAAACAAGAAGACTCTAAAAGACTCTTGCACATGTAGGTTGAGATTTTCCTTAGACCAGCTTTTAAGTCAGCTGAAGAACAAGCAGCGATTTATGGTGTGCAGCACGCGCTTGCACGATTCTTATTTATTGTAACTGTCTTGCCATGCCTTTAACTGGGTATCAGCAGGGAGGAAATGGGCTTTAAAGCAGATGAGAAACACATCATTAGCCTGACAGTCTCTGGACCACACACATAAACTGGGCAAAGAGGCAAATCTCCTCCTACAGACAGCATAGTGATATGATAGTTCATTCATATGATAGTTTCTGTACACAGTTCAGAGCCTGCTGGCCTGCCAGGGGACTTGCATCTGCCCTAGCAGGGCAGTGCCTGGCATGGGGCTGCCTTCTGGGGCCAGCCAGCCCTGTGAGCATGGGCTGGGCTTGCTGCTGCAAGGCTCTGCCACGTGGAGCTGGGGGACTCTGCATGCAGGGTGTCTGTGGTAAGTCTAGAGATTTAGCTGTTCTTACAGATACAAAGGAAATGCACTGGTTAGCACTTGGATTCCTCATGGAAATGAAGTTTTGGTGGGTTTTATACAACAAAAAAGAATTGCTGCCTACAGCCAAGAGTAGGAGTACTTGCCCTCCCAGCCTTGCTTCCAGGCTCCTCACAGGCTGCTCGTTTCAGGAGTGTGTGGCAGCAGGTGGACCCAGGCACAGTCCTCATCTATGTCCCTGCTGGTGGGCACCAGCCTCCCCTTCCCTTCTGGGTGAGCTGGAAACCTCTCTGTCAGCATGTGGGGCTGATGGGTGTCAGTGGAGGGAGGGTGTCCCACACCTCCCTGCTGGGGGACATCATGTCCCTGAACCAGCTGAAGAAGGACAACTGGAAGGAAAACAAAAGTAGCTGATGCTTTGGGATAAGGAATTTTCTGAATTTCCTTCTAGTGCTTGAAGCAATAGCAGTACCTGATGAAAGATGGTGTCTTGTATGAAGTCCCCTGTCTGCTCTGTTTTCTCCCCCTCCAGGGGTACATATTTGGCACAAAGTGAGGGAGAGCCCTCCTCATGAAGTCTAAAGGGGAAGCAGAGAGCATGTGATGACATGGATTTCCTCACACACAGTTTTTTCCCTTCTTCCCATGCTCTTCTTGATGCCAAGTCCCAACAGAGAATCTGAGATAGCAACAGCATCTTCTTTCTTTGAGTAGGTTTCTTCAGCAGGATCTGGGCTACTAATCTAGTGTCACATCCTCCATAACCTTTTTTACACGTCTCTATTACTTCTTCCATGGCTTGCAATGATTTGGATTGGTTAGGTTGGGAGATTTTTTTATCCCATAGCATGCCATCTTTTTTGCAGAAACAGATTTCAGTTTGCAGGTACGTGAGATGCAGTGCCGGCGTACAAAACCCTTGCTCATTGCCTGTGTCCCAGGGACAGCACAGTCACTGCTAGCACTTTGTGAAGAAAACATTCTCTTGATGTAGGCATGTTGCATATACACTCTCTCTCTTTCTCTGAGGCTGTTACAAATGTGCATTTCATCCCTCTGTGCTCCAGCTGTACAAAGGCTCTTATTTCACTGTTTGGTGGGCATTTACGTATTACTGATTTTGGATAAGGAGGATATTTTTGAATGCATCCTCTAGAGGTTTCCTGCAGTGTTAATCACAGTAAGTAATTAAACAGGCATATTTTCTGATTAACGTTTACCATTGCAATTAGCACAAGTCTGTGCCCTTTGAGATGGATGCCTTGTGGCTAAGTTCAGCAGTATTGCACATCAAAAGGACCTTCTCTTGGAATAATACAGTGCTAAAAGAATCCAAAAGCCTTTTAATTTAACTGATTTTATGGAAATTGGTATTGAGGGGCATCTGTTAATATCCTATCCTTTCACAATAAATAAAAAATACCCTTTCACAGAATAAAAAACATATGCTGGAAAAGCCAGTCTTTTTCCTCCATATGTCTCGCTCAGAAATCTATTCCTGCCTGGTATTTTCAGAGAAGGCTGATTCCCACTCCTGTTCCTGAAAGTTGGCCTGATGGGGGCATCCCTTGGCCTCTTGATGACTCCACTGAGATTCTGCAAATGTAGAGGGGGCGTTTATTTACACCTCCTCACAGACTGAGGCTTAAGTCAGTATTTAGACAGCATAATCTGTAGTTCTTAATAGCTTTGACCACTCATTTAGACTTCTAAATATAGCTGGTGAGTCTCAGTTTTAGATTCTCTAAACTGAAAGGCTTGACAAAAATCTTTGAAGTAACATGGAGATCTTCTCCTCTCTCGTACTAATGGCAACCATGGGAGCTGTGGTTGCTGGCACTGAACAGCCCTTGCCACATTTGCAGAGCAGTTAGCCTCTTCTTTCCACAGTTTTATGGACTTGAAAAAAATATTGGTTTGATTTGAGAAGTCTTGCTTCATGCTGGTGTTTGTATTGCAAAGTGATGCAAACACAGCCTTCATATACAGTGATAGCACTGAGCTTTGGGATTAGCCCTGCAGGGGCAGCTGGTGTTCTACCTCGCATCAGGAGTCACTTCTGAAGCTCTGATGATCTCCTGATCATCCCCACATGCTGTGGGATCGCCTGTGCCTCACATAGCTCCAAGCATACAAGGTGGACTTCTTTCAGAGGAAAATGTGTTTTAGGAGCACACCTAGTGTGCCTGGGCACCAACAGGCAGTCCCTTCCTGCAACCAGGCTAGAACAAAACCCCAGAAACACTGGATGTGTGGAAGTGGACTCCTCAGAAGCAGCTGGTTCATTGCACAGATTGTACAGATCTCCTTGCTCGAGGCAACACAGCCCAAGTTGTCTGTAACACAATCATTGAACCAAACAGTTACGACTGAGTCCAACTCCAGCACTGCCAAGTCCATCACAAAACCACGTCCCTTAAGTGCCACATCTACAAATAATCTGCAATAGCTTGGGCTCTTAACAGGTTTGCCTACTTACTTAGGCTCCTAAATATAGCTGGTGAGCCTAAGGTGCTCTTGTGATTGAAGAGCTCAACCACATTCCTTCTGGGTCCAGCTTCAGGACACTTGGCCCACATGCTCTGCTCACTGCAACCCATGCATTAGGGAAGGCTCTTGAGAAGCTGCCACAGCCAAAAAAAAACCCCAAAAAACAGCAGAGCATTATCTTCTATGAAGAGTGGTATTTTGATGTTTTAACTCCCTTAATGATTGTTAAAGAGTGTTTCTTCCACATCCTGGCCCACAGAGATACAACAGCTTTCATTTAATCATGTATCTGCTTTTATTTTATGTGCACCAGAAAAAACAGTACCCTTCAAAATGCAGCACGCCTTTTAGGAAAAAATAACAGCTTCAGCAATTGCAAAGTGGCACTATTTGTTGAGCTGGCTACATGGCACTGCTGGTAATCAACACAAGGACTTGATGTTTTAATTGTCCACTTCCCATAAGTCTCTCTGCAGCCTGGCTAAGATTATGACATTCCTGGCCTGTATTGCAAGTAATTCCTTCTATTTATCCTGCCAGTGTCATGGCCATGACAAACAGAAACTCTCCCACTGTGTGCTTACAAAGTGTCTGATGTTTTTATGCAGAACAGTTGTTGTCCAAGGCTAATTCCAGGCAAAGCTTTGTATAGTAGAGGTCAAGTAACTAAAATAGAGGCTGAACCAGCTAGCTGTTAATGGGTTTAGTTTTGGTATTAATCATCTCTTCATCACTGGAAGCTCTGAACAGATGCCAGATTTTCTGAGACCAGGCGACTGAACGAAGCCAAATGTCAAAACTCTCCATAGAATTTTTATCTGTTCTTACCTCTGCAGCTGTAGTACATGGGCAACATGTACTTCTGTCTAATCTCATCTATTCAAGGTTTTCAAATACCTAGTCAAATACCCTTCAGCCATCAGTGCCTTCCTATAAAATAGATCTTGACAAAACTCATAACAGGTGGACTCAGGTCACATACTACTTAGCAGGGTTTATCTGACAATTTATCTGACTTTCACATGAAGTGAAGTAAAGTAAACCAGGGTAGAATTTCTATCATCTGCTGGGCTTTAAGTAGAAAAAAAAAAGCCATGTAATGCAGAACAGCAAAGCTGATGTGAGTCTAAGCTCCACCTAAGCCATGGGCTGCTTTGCTTTTGGTTTCTAGTTCAGGTCCACTCCTAATTAAGTACTGGAAGAACTCTCTGTACAGCAAAATGATGAAAATTTGTCCCTACCTGCCCAGTGACGTGGTCTGTGAGTTTCACTAGCATTTCTTTGCCGCTTTCTTGTTGGCAATGGGACACATTCTGGGTCAGAGAAGAATGGGTTTGATAATGTGTTTGAGATAGGTTGTGAAAAAACAGAAGTTAAGACAAGGAGGTGTTCATTAGCTAACTTACATGCCCCAAGTTTATGGATGTGACATTAATGACAAGAGGTACTCTGAAGCACACTCTGGGGTACTCTTAGTTATCTTTCCCCACAGACTGGGGAGGGCAAAGAGATGGGCATCCTAGATTAGAGTCATTAGGGAAATCCATCTGATCTGCAAGGCAGAGGTCCGAGTCCAAGCTACTGACAAGGTTCTCCTTATACACGCTGTCTTTGATACCTATTTTAGCATATGGTGAGTACTGCTCCAGAGAGGTCCTTTTCTCCCCTTTGACCAAGAGCTGGGAGCTTAGACCTCTAACAGCTCACTAGACATGCAAAGTTTGGGTGAGGATTCCCTCATGTAGTCAAAGACAGGGGACTAGGGCACAGTGGACAGCCCTGTATTTCTGCAGCCTCACATCACTTTATGGCCAACTCTCAGTAACCAAACCTGCGTGTGAATGTGCCATTTCTGAAGGATCTCCTGGCCTTACATAGCACTACTGTGTTCAGACACCACCCGTATTCATGATGAACTTCTTTTGGAAATGCAGTCCAAGGATAGGCTACCATGCCCTGAATAAGGGTGATCTATGTGCCATGCCTCTAGCCTTTATTTCCCAATCAGCCAGGTGTTTGTATGTGCTTCCTAACTTCTTTTACTGTTTCTGGATCCAGTTCAACATCATTGCAACTGCCTCCTCTCCTGTGCCTAATTCAACACTTAGCTCCCTTTACTTTATAGGCTCTCTATCCTGTGCACATTTCAGCCTAGTTCCCCAGCTGTATTTATAATAGATACTGGCCTCTTTCAAATATAACCATGTGAGGGTTGACCATTTCTCTTATTTTTGATATTTCCAGATCAAGTCCAGGGTAAAATCCTATATTTTAGGCCTCAAGAAGCGTCCATGGACAATATATGGAATATGCATGAGTGGCGTCCTTTCCACCATTTCTGTTACAATGGTGATCTCCACCATCATGTACTGGAAAAGTGTGAAAAGATCCAAGCTCCACCCGCAGGGCAAAATCCGCAAAATTATACGGGGACCTCCAAGACGCACAGTGTGCTGAGCTGGAAAGTGAACTGGCCATTCATTTGTCCTTAATATGCCATATGTAGCTTATGTCATTGCTGATTTCTTTTCTTTCTATAAACAAAGCTCTTTAGCTCCACTTATTTCCCCTACCTCAAAGAGTTTTGTTATGTCTGTAAAAGAGTACTTGAAAACAGAATGCAGCACATATCTGCTAACTACTCGTTTGTACACTGACATTTTATAAGCAGAAGCTTTCTCCTAATCCTTTTCAATGCCATGCTCAGTAATTGAGCCAATTATTTTCTTGCTCCATTCTTGCAAGTTAAACACTATGGTGACGTGCAGGAATCTGCCCTAATTTGTTGGCAGCGCTTCTCTAAGTTTTTGTGTTCAAGTCATCTACCTCACAGTACTATAATGTTTACCCAGTCTCCAGCCCCATCTAAATTCTCCACCCCTGGACCAGACTGGCTGTGTGACTCTCATTTTTTTTTTTTAGAGACAACTTCCATCAATCAGTTCTACTTGTAACATATTTTGGACAAATGAAATTTCTGGGTCACTGTCTGTCCCCTGGAGTAAGTCATGTGTTTTCTTTGTACTCCTTTACAGACTCTTCACAAAGGGCCTATGGCCGCCTTTTTGATGCAAACTAAAGATAACCCCATGAAAGCCTTAGGAGTGCTAGCTGGTGTCATGGGCATAATGGTGCTGATAACTATCATGATCTCTACTGCCATGTTCTGGCGCAACAAGCGGTCCAACAAAGTCATGCCGGTGAGAAGGATCATAAAAAAGAGACAGGTGCCGCCATCCCGGACAGTCAGGATGGAGTGGCTGAAGTTCAAGAGGCCCAGCAACGCTGCAGAGAAGTTTGTGGTTGAGGAGGACGTGAAGAGCCTACACAACGAGAACAGCAACAATAACGTCCAGGTTGTCGCCATGCCGCCCGCAGCCCCCCTACCGCCACCACCCCCTGCCCTGGCTCCCCGAGGCGATGCCCCAGGGTGGCGGGTGCCAACCGTGTCCGGCTCCCTCACTCCCAAGCATGTAATCAAGCCACCGAAGAAGAAAGGTCACAGCAGCACCCACAACGCCCTCGTGTCAGAGCTCAAAATGAGGTTTGAGAAGAGGAACGCAGCTTTCGGGGAGCCCCACATCTAGGGGTTCTCAGCAGCCCCAGAGACTGCAGACTGTGGTTGGGCATGGATGTTTTTACTTGCTGTCTCTTCCCTGTGTCTGTCAGCACCCTGTGAACCAGAGCAGCTTCCCACTGTGATAGCCACCCCTCACCTTCTGCAACCACATGACCGTGGTTCCCTCGGCCGTGTCCCATGGGCCCTCCCTGCAGCTGTGTCTGACCACGGTGCTGAGTGCTCTGGCCACAGTCTCCCCAGGTGAACAGGGACTCGGGTTGCCCCTGGTTTGGAGGTTTCTACTCAAGAGCTTGAGTTTTCAAACAAGATGCTCTGCAGCCAAGGCCCTGCTGGATCCTTCTTCTGACCTGGTCTGGCAGGTGGGTTTGAGGTGTCTGAAAATCCATCACTTCAAATCCCAGAGCCATTTTTGAAGACGTTGTCCTGGCTGTGGCAGCAGCACTGAGTCGAGGTGCAGGTCTCCTACAGCAGTGGCACTGCTCTGTCCTGTGCACAGTGTGCTTTGCAACAGCTGGCGGAGCGATGTGCTCGTGGCCCGAGTCCCTTCATTCCCAGAAGGTAAGCGGGCAGGCTTGGAGAAGTCCTTCATTTTCCTGCAGCTTACACTGGGTTTTGCCAGAGCACATTGACATGATGCTGTGCTTTGCTTCTGCCCTGGACTTGCCTGCTGGGGAGGGATGGGAGGGGCACCTCAGCCTTCCCTGAACCAGCAGGGGCAAGATTTGAGCATGGAAGTTCAATAGCAGCACTCACTCAGCACTGCCTCCTTCTGACACTGCACCCCAAAAGAGTGGGAGCCCAGCAGGAGAAGGTCATGAATAAAAACACTGGGAAGACAAGGTAAAACTGAGAGGCAAATGATAAGTGGCAGACAGAGACAAGTGCTGGAAAGTTGCATATGTTGGTCAGGGAAGTGTCTGGAAAGATCGTGTGGTGGTATACACTGCTAGCAGAAGGTGTCAAGGAATATATTTCATCACCTCTCTTGGCTTGTTGCAGGGACTGGTGTGTGCAAAAGGAGGTTTCCATAAAATATTCAGGTTTTTCCTATCAGTATTTTTGAGTGAATTAAACAACATTTCATGGGAGGGGACTGGCAGGGCAGCTGACAGGTTTTTTTTCCTCTTACGTGATGGTAGAAAGGCACCAAGAGCAGAGCACTTTTCTCACCGGATCTCCCCCTCAGGTTTGTTTCTGAAGAGATGTTTTTCAGCTGGGCCTGGCTGTTCCCCATCCCCTGGGGAGAAGGCAGCACCAATGGAGCTGTCATGGTACCAGGAACATCAAGGTGGGGAGCACACCATGTTAATTCAAGGGGTTCATGAGAGTTCTCCAGCTGTCATTTCAGTTGAACCAGCAGACCTGGCCCACAGGATCTCCTCTCACTCCAGTAGCTGAAATAATTCCTCTTTTTGCACCAAGACTTCATCAGTTTAGGAGATAGCTGGTTGAATATGAAAATATGCACTTACAAGGAAAATCTTGTCTTTTTTTAACTTCAATTCAATCTGCCTAGAAGCCATAGTGCTCGTGGCTCATGTCACCCATGAGCTGAGCCAGCAGCTGTAGCCAAGAGATCCAGGAGAGTCCCAGCTGGGGGCCATGGCAGGAGCGCTGCTTCCAGAGCCTCTCCTGTCACATCTCTCCTCTTCTCTACTGTCTTCTTGCTCATCCTTCCTCCTGGGGCACTGTGATGTGAGGCCAAGTTCTCACCTGTCCAACCACCTCATCCTTGTCCCCTGGCCATAAGCTGGCTGGAGGGAGGGGACATGCAGCCCCTGACCCCACTCCTGCTGCCCTGTGCAAGCACCTGCCTTCTGCTGGCTGGGTGACTGCAGGTTCTGCAATGTTCCCCCAAGTTCCTGATTTATTCCCCATTCCACTGTCTTCTCAGTGTTGTGTTATTGCCAGTATTCAGTGTTCATTCTCTAATGAGGAAAGCCTATAAAGACCATTCAATTAAGTCAGATTTAACAGGAATTACAGGCTTATAGTCTTAGAGATTATATTTAAGAGGCAATAAAGATGTTTTATTACCATGTTGTGAGACTCTTTCCCAGTTACTCTGTATTTCAACTTCAATGGGTTTTTTTAATAAAAAAAAAAATTTCAAAAAATCTGCAAAAGGTGCTTCTGTGCTTTGTGTGCTTCTGCAGGCAATGGTGCCTTGTGCCCAACTGTTACGTTCCCAGGCAGCCACAGGGAGCCAGGCCACTTTTTAGGATGACCAAATGGACCCTTCTGTGTGCTGTGAGTCAGGAGAGGGGCTGTGTGGTTTTTGGACAACACCAGGCTGGAAGGAGGGGAGGTGAGAAGCAGGATGCCATTGGCACGGGCCATGGGCAGGGCCACAGCGAGCCCCTGGCCGAGCTCCCGTGGTACAGCGCACTGCAGCATGGTCCCAGGGGCAGGGAGGCAGCAGGCTCAGTCTCCAGTGCCAGTATCCAGTGTCTGCAACTTGTTACGAACAAATCCACACAGTCAGGGGACGTTTTGTCTTTCCTTGGCTGTTTCCTCAGTGATTCAGCGGCTCTCTCCAGTCTCTACAGCATGCTGTTGTCCCTCCCTGCTGACTGGGGTGGAAGAAGGCCGGTCATTACTGACCATGCTTTGTTATTTACTCCCCCTCACCCACGGCCCCACCCTGGCCTTCAACCAGCATCAGCTCATGGCTCACTCTGTATGAGCTGTGTCTGTGGGTGGCTTTCCCAGGACAAGGTTTTCCTGCTTGGCCAGCTGCTGCTGCCCCTTCCTCACCACTCCAGATCCCTGTGACTTGTCCTGAAGCTGCCTGGCCTCCTCCATCCCTGCAGCCAAACCCCAGAGCTCCTTGGAATCCAGGTTTCTTTGCCATTTGTAACTGTAAAAGGCCAGAGATGAAGCAGAGGACCTCTGTGTATTCTGAAAACCGGTCACGTTTATTGCTTTGACACTAAAAGACTGACAAGACTAGGAAGTCCTGTGAAGTATTAACAACGAGAGTCAGCAATGACAAAACAGAGCTCTGTTCAAAAGCTGTGCAGTACGGTACAGCAGAAGGAGATGCTGGGGGAGTAATCATAGGGCCTGAGGAGAGACAGCATGGAAAACACACAACAAAAACCAAAATACAATTAGAAAGCCAAGCTACCACAGCATGAAGCTCACAACAGCTGGGGTGTCTACTCTAGATTTTTCTTTTTGAGACGATCTGTAACACATCTAACAAGTGCTGTGGGTCTATGGGCCACATGTTTCGGTTGGAAAACAAGAGGTCAAAAAAAGAAAAATAGTAAGTCACATGTCCTCAGACCTCTGAGAATCACAGCAGTGAGCTGCTTCACAAGCAGGAGACAGTTGCTTTTACATGCATCTTTGGGCTTTTTTCCCCTCTAGCAAAGAGGCGAGCTTTGGTTTCAAAGCAGCAGGATAGGCAGACACCTGTCTGCATTCAGGGAATGTGCCTGGCTTGCATCTTCAGCTCCCAACCCCATGCTCCACGATGTTCTCTGCCCCTGTCCACTTGTCCCACTAGCCTGGTTCAAGCACTTGCACTTCTCCTGTTTGTGGTACAACCAAAGCTGTGAATCTCTTAGGGCTGCGTAAACCTTAAGGAGGAGTAAGAAAAAAAAGAAGAAAAAAAAACAAAACAAAAAAACTACCCCCAAAACCAACACCTCTGCTCAAAAAAATTATTTTCTCTAACTAAAATAAAATCCCTTCATCATGTTGACCCAATCCTCCCCACTGTTTGTTGTTGCCGGGCTGTGAGGGCAGGCGTGCCCAGCTCCCCTGTCTGTCCCAGGAGCTGGCACACAGGAGAGGCTGGCACCTGGCACTGGACAGAGCTGCGGACACACATAAATAAAGACACACCTGTGTGGGTGAGTGAGGGGACGCTTCTGGCCTTTGGCCACAAGCATTACTCTCGGTTCGGGGGTTGGTTTTTGTTAGTGTTGGTTTTCTTGGTGTGTCAGCGTGCGCTGCTCCACGACAGTGCTGCAGGGACAGCCCGGGGCTGCGGAGACGCAGCTCCCCCCACACCTGTGGCCGGGCAGCCCGGGCGCCTCCATTCCCGTGGCTCCGAGGCGGCGTGCGGCGGGGGCCGCGGCGCGGCAGGGCCGGGCTAGTAGAGGTCGGCGCTGTTCCTGTGGGGCGGCCGGGCCTTGCCGGGCTCCGGGCGGTCCGCAGGCCGCCGTGCGCCGCCGTCGGTGCGGCAGAGCCCGTCCTCGCTGCCGGCGGGCAGGCTGTCCAGCGTGCTCTCCTTGCTGCCCGCGGCCTGCGCCGGGCCCCCGCGGCGGCGGCGCGGGCAGGCGCTGGGGCAGCGGGCCAGGCAGCCGGGCAGCGCCTCGGCCGTGCAGGCGTACATGCCGGCCGGCACGGCCAGCACCATGGCGCACACGATGACCACGATGTGGATGAGCTTCTCGCGCTGCTCCATCTGGCTGACGTCGCTGCCCGTGACGAAGACGACGCACTGGCCCTTGCGGGGAGCCTGGTTGCGCACGGCCACGCACACCTCGTACTTGGTGGCGGGCAGCAGGTCGGTCACCGAGTACGTGTTGACCCCGGGCCCGATGTAGATGGTGTCCTTCTGGGCGGCGTCGTAGCGGCCCACGAGGAGGGTGTACCAGGTCTCCCCCGGCTCCGCCGCCGCCGCCGCCGCCGCGAACCACTCCAGGGTGATGCCGTAGACCGTCTGCTTGGCGATGCGCACCTCCACGTGAGCGCCCGGCTCCGCGGGGCCCACGGGCGCCCAGCCGCGGGGCGTGGTGGACGCCCACGGGGCCACCACGCGGAGGTTGATGGCCACCGAGGTGTTGCCCAAGAAGTTTGCGGCTGTGCAGGTGTAGTTGCCGGCGTCTGCTGGCCGTGCCGCCGGGATCAGCAGCTCCGAGCGGACGGTGTCCTCGCTGACGGGCTCCGTGGACACTGCGGGCAGAGGTGAGTGGGTCAGCGGCGAGCCACCCTCTTGGGCCCCGAGGCCCGCGTGGGACGGGACCCGCCCCGCCCAGCGACAAAGGAGGAGCGGCACAGGAACGTGCCAAACCCCACAGAGCTGATAGCGAAGCGTTGTGTCTGAAAGGCAGTAAACGCATTGGGACACCCCGGCGTGGGGGACACGGGGTGTGTCCGACCCCTGACCCAGCGCAAGCGGCTGGAGAAGCTGCTGTGGGCACAGGCCGAGCTGCCCCTCTGCCATCAGCCTTCTGAGGTCAGGGCAAGCCGGGAGAGGCCCTGGGGAGGCACACCTGCATTTTGGACACATGCTCCATCCTCTCTTAGGATTAAATCGTCAGTCTCAAGAGGCTCAGACCAAAATAGGTGTATGAAGCTAGAAAGTGTTGGGCTGGAAGTGAAATGCAGTTTTAAGAACAGTGTGAAACCCTGTCATCTACCCAAACAGAGGTGTGTGGCTGTGGTTGAGAAGAAACTGTATGTAATTAATCAGCATGTGCTTGTGGAAAGACACACAAGTGCTGCTACAGCACTGCAATTGAAGCAAATATCAGCCCAGGATTAAGGGCTAATGCTATCCTATTTAGTTAGCTGGCTTATTAGGGACACAGAACCTGTGTGCTGGCTGCCTGTATGTCTTACTCCACCTGATGAAAATAGCAACTTGTCCTATTGAAGGCTCTTAGTAAAAATAAACATGAGGGAGGATGATTGGGAGGAAGAGGAAAAGGTCTCATATTACAACACCTTTCCTAAAGAATATAAATAAGCAAGACTTCAGGTAAAAAACCACCTCTGTTTCAGTTCATTCAGAACATGAATGGACACAGGCAGGAAACAGGGCTGCACAGTTTTGTAGTTTGTGTAGTATTTCTTGAGGGAATACATGAGAATAATGTAGGAACATACAAGTCTGTGTATATGGGTGTGGGCTCATACAAATACATCTGTGTGCACATATAATTATACAACGTGTGCGTGTATATATGTAGTATATGACATAGTAAATTATGTAGTATATAATATATAGTAAATATACATGCATATTTAGATAACTATGTTTTTATTAAATATGTACAACTAGTAGAAGATTAGTAGCTCCTACAATCATATATCATGAGGAAAGAGCTGCTTAAAACCCACAAGTGTGATAATTGTGTAAAAATGCAGCCATGCTCCTTTTGTCTTTGACTGATATCCTGCATGAAGCATCTGTTCTTATGCTGGTCAGATGTGCTTAGATGCACAGGATGATTGAAATAATTTGGATTACAGCCACCACAATAACTGTGGTGTTCTAAAGGGACTGGGTTGCTGTGGTGACTGTGATGGCCTGCAGACCTATGTAAGTAGAAGAGTACAGCATAAATTTTTAATTTAAAAAAAAAAGGAAGAAGAAAAAGCTTTGCTTACCATTAAATGCCCTTAAAAGTTTGAGTGCATAGGTCCACCAGACAGCTGGGGAAGGGCTGGCTTGCACAAAGCAGGTCAGGGTGACGTTTAACCCTGCTGGGACTGTCAGGTTGGTGTCGAGGGCTGAGGTCAGGGGCTTTGTGCAGCTGTTGAGCTCCACTTCGTGAAAAAACTTCCCTGTCCTGAATTTTGGGCCTGAGCAAGTTAAATAGGAATTCATCAGGATAATGGGTGGGCCCACAGACTTGATAAACTGGACAAATCCCCGCAGGCGACAGTCGCAAATCCAGGGGTTGTCATGGAGGGCCAGCACGGCATTGGAAATAGCTTCTAGCGGCCCCTCCGTCTGCTGGCTTCTCTGGTACACAGGCCAGTTGTAGAAGACATCCCTGGATATGATGGTAAGCTGATTTGAGGATAGATCTAAGTAGGTCAGGTTGGGCAGATAGCGGAGTGCGTGTTCTGGAAGGACATCCAGCCGGTTGTGCTTCAGATCCAGGATTTTCAGAGTTGGGGTGTCTTGAAATGCTGTCCATGGCACCGAACTTAATTTGTTCCCTTGCAAGCGCAGCTCCTTCAGAGCTGGCAGATATTCCAGGCTCTTGATGTGCATCACTGTGATGTTGTTAAAATTGAGCCACAGATACTCCAAGGCACTAACGTTCTCAAAAGACCCACGAGGCAGTTCGGTTAGGTGAGAATTTTCTATTCTAATTTTCCGGATGTCCTGAGGGATGTTTGAAGGGATCTGCCTCAGCAGTGCAGACATGCAGAGCAAACTCCTAGGGAAGAAATCAGAAAATTTTCCAGGTCACAGACCACATTTGAGGCCAATAAACCAGTTCCCTATGCAGGTCTACAAGCACTTCAGTAATTGTAAGGTATTGTAGGGCATGCATAAGACATCCATCCATCCATCCCTGGGGTTTACACCAATTTTGCCATAAAGAATGCAATTAAGTCATAAAAATGGCTATGTGTGTAACTACACATCTCAGGGAAATAAGAGAAATCTCATTCTGTGCTCAAGACAGCACAATTCAAGTGTTAGACGTGGCACTCCATGCATCAGTCTGCTTGGTTTTGGTGCTCACATCATCAGCCAGTTCCTTGGGGCTGTCTGAGCCACTTCACTGGCGCTACAACAGGGGTATCAGTGTTCTTACCTTCCAAAGCCGTCCTGAGAACAAGAGCATCCTGTGATGCAAGATGAAACAGATGGGTTTATCTTGTGGAAGGCCAGAAGAAGAAGAAAAATATGACAGACAGGGTCCATATTCTCCTTTAAGAAAGCACTGTGCAGGGGTTTGCACCAAACACGCCAACAGCCTCCAAGAAGCAAATCCTATTAACTGTAATCTTCCTTGACGCAGAAATAAATCCTGCTGGGGACCCAACCCTAAGGAAGACATGTAGTGTTGTTCTCAGTCTGTGTCCAAGTGCTAAAAACCACCCCAGGACCACTCTTGGCATTTCTCCTCCAGCTGAGGAGATTCTGACAGACATATTTATTTGGTTGGGAATATGAAGATGGAGCCAAAACCACTTCTTTTGCCAAGCACTTGCAAGTAATTAACCAGGCCAAATTTTTTTCTTTTTTTTTTTTCTTTTTTAATTTCACAGTGTCTGTCTCTGTCTCCTATATTTTAATGACTTCCCAAGGCAGAAAGCCAGGGTAAGGGCCAGACTAAGGCTGTAATTTCCACAGTGCCCCATTGCACAGTCCATCCTCCCCCAAACCCTGCCTGCAGCGCTGTGCAGGGTGTGTTCTGCTCGTGGTGAGCGTGAAGCCTGCTCCCCAAACTAGGATCTTACAGCATGGAAGCATAAGCATGGCACCTTTTTCCTCTGAAGCATAGCTGTGGCCAGTCCATGGGTTTCTCTGACAAGAGTCTCTGGGAAATCCATCTCTTTTGTATAAATACAAATTTTCGGTGCTGTTCTCTGGCTTCCCTCATAAGACACGTGCCAACTGCCTTTCAGTCATCTTGAAAAACTAAGCTGTTCTGGGAAGGGATTTTGAGTAACCAAATTTACTGATCTCTTTTAAGCCAAAATAGCAGGTTTCAGTGATCCTTTCCAAGGAGTTCTGCGTTCTCCTGGGGCCATCTAGTGTGGATGGGCTTCACTACAGCCTGCATGGGAGCATGCCTGGGAAAGGGGCTGCACCTCACTGCCGCTGTGTGTGACGCTGGGTCGCAAAGCAAGATTAGCCTGAACCTGCTTAACCTCTAACCTATGGGACCAGGATAGAAAAGTGCTTAAAGTGTGGCAGCTTAGAGCTATATGTGGCTCTCAGGGTTGTGCTGCTTTCAGCCTACAGAAGACACAGGCTTGATTCTGCGGTGTTTAAATCAACAAGAGCTTTTATTTCATGGCAAATCAGCAAAATGAACTGGTGGGGAAACTTCAGGGGACTGATACTCTGTTTCTGTCCCCCATGTACAGGGAACAGGCCACAAGGAATGGGCCTGTGGGGATGCTGCTGCTGGCAGTGCCTCACGTCTAACCACAAGCATAGGGGATTTTTATGGTTTGGGTTTTCTAGCTGAAATCTTCCTTATCTGTCCATGGTGCAGTATTTGATTTTTCAAGCGCCCTGTATTCAAACATGTCAGTGAGCTGGGAAGGGGAAAGGCTGCTGGTCTGTAGCACAGCAGCTGCAGCAGCTGTAAATCCATCACTGGGGGTTGGGGTGGCTGCTGAGGAGTTTCCTGGGGAAGCTGCTGCTGTTGCAGTGGCGGTGGCACCGCTACAGCCCCTGTCACGTGAGGCACACAATCCAAATACAGGGGACGCCCATCAGCAGGGCTGCCTGGCTAAACTGAGGATGCTGCAGGAGCAGCAGTGGCAGCTGCCAGGGGATGGTGTGTCCTTCCCCATCAGCCATCAGCCACTGAAGCAGAGGGACTCAGGGACCCCACTCCCACCCAGCAAATGCCACAGTCACCAGTGCCTTTGGTCTCTTTCTGTGGTCTGCCATGAAAATATTCCCTAATAAAACAATTATAATTTCTATTAGAATAATAATTTTATATATTTACACTTTACAATAATAATAAATATAATTTCACAATAATGAAATTATACAAAATATAAAATAAAATAAGAAATAAAATAAGAAATAATTCATTATATTATATTATATTATATTATATTATATTATATTATATTTTTATATACTCAAGCTTCTACTAAAAGCTAAAATCTCTATTCCAAATCTATATTTCTATTTCACTTTGTGGCTTTGTATATCTCCATTTCTCCAAGGGTTTCAGTTCAATCCCTGTGCCTGGATTTCCCTCTGGGCCTGTGCCCTGAGGGGCTTGCATTCCAACATCTCCCTCTCCTGGTATTAGTGAATAATATAATAATAATATAATAATAATAATATATATTGTGATATAATATATAATGATGCTATAATAAAATAATTTTTCTATAATAGTATGATTTTACCCTTTACAACAGGCAGTAACAGTAACAAACTATTTATGATGTAGTTAGTTAGAAAACTCCTGGGTGTCAGCAGCAAATCCTGGAGTTGGTCCATGTGTGAGCTGCAGGGCCTGGGAATAGGAAGCTTTCAGCAGAGGCAGAAGAAAATCAGTGCTTTGGTATGTTCAGCTCTAGAGGGGATGGAACACCTCCCTGTGAGGGGATCAGTGGCTGAAGCCCCCCCAGATCAGTGGCATGCTCAGTCAGGCTGGACAGGTGGGAGCCACGAGGGATCCCATCCGTGCCTGAGATTCCAGGCAGGTGAGATAGACACGGCAGCCGTGGCACCAGGGAGGCTCTGGGGTGGGATGCTTTGGATGTGCCAATGGCACCAGGAGGGACAGCTGCAGGAATTCACCACTTTTAAGGCCCAAAACCTCCTTTGCTTAAAAGGTAGAGCCCTTCCTTGCCACCTTCCCACCCCTCCTCCATGGCCCATGGGGAGGGTCTTACAGTATGTGGCAGCTAAATCGTGTATTCAAAAAATCTTTCATGAAAAGTGAAGTGTTAGTTATTTACAGGTTTAGAAACTCCTGGAGTTTCCCTCCATGTACCTCTTCAGGCACAGAAGGTGCACAATGCCCAGTGTCCTGGGATGCAGGAAGCAAAACAATGTCCAGGGTTCTCTGTTAGAAATACCTTATTTTGAATAAATGAATTGCTCAACAGAAAAAGCAATAAAGAAGAATTGCAGTTGTTTTCCTTTTCCCTCATGAGAATTCCTGCCAGTCCAACCTATCTTCTACAGGGCTGCAAAATGGCCTTTCAAAGAGTGGTGTTATTCAGTACCACGGGCCAATGCTCTGCCTGTGTTCAGGCTGATAGTTATTTGCTGCTTGAGAGGCCATTTATCTAAATCTGTCCCAACTCCAAGTGTACTCAGAAGGTTCAGTATTAACCTGAGAGTCCAGTGGTGAATCACTTAGCAAAGTTGGATGAATTAGGGTAGAGAGAAGGGGGAGGAGAAGGGGGGAGGGGGAAGTAAGGGAAATAAATCCCCCAGTGTTAGCCACAGTCATTATGCTTATGTTCCCTACTGGACTGGAATTCTGCTGCCTTTTTAATTCAGCCCAGTTTATGCCTGCTTGTAAATGTAATGGTCACTGTTGTGACAGCAGATGTCCACTCAGTTCAGCTGCTCTTTAACATCCTGTGGCATCCTGGCTGAAGCTAAAATGCAGAACAAGCTGTCTAAAACTCAAGCTGTCAAAATAAATCTCCACAGAGACAGTGTCTGTGGGAAGTTGAGGTTAAGAGACTGCGCTGATTGCCAAAGCAAATGCCAAGAGATCACCCACTGTGTGCTGCCAGCTATGGCCAGGGAGTCAAACTCCATCTTGAAATGACATTTCTCCTTGTAAGAAATCAAGTCTGGGCTGATGCTTTTCAGTTAGTCCCTCTGCCATGGCTTTCAGTGTTAGAAATCACTGCTGGGCAGGATATAAGCACTGAAGGCTGCAGTTGGGTGTTTCAGACAGTGCATGTATCAAAGTGCTTAAAAAATGAGTTGACGTAGTATGGTTTAGTGGGCATGGCAATATCCTGTCCAAGCTTGTTAAGAGGGAGTGCAATAGCAGATGTTTGCTTTGGTTCTTACAGCACATCTTGGGAATTGACTTTAATCAAGAAGGAAATGGTTTCCTCCTTACCTGGAGGTGAGGATGAAACTTGGTGCCTAACAGCCCTTCCATGACAAACAGAAAATCCAGTGAGGTACATCTTTACATGTCTGATACCTCTGAAAAACTGACTCAGAGCATTCAAATCACATCAGCTTCCTTAATGGTTTGAAATTTCCCTCATAATTTAGCAAGTGCAGGGTTTCTCCTCTTACCAATGGCAGACAAGACAGAGCTTGTGCAAGTTTGTCCCTATTGCCTGTTGTGTCTGAACCACCGGTGCAGTAGAGAAAGGCTTGTCTTGAACAGCAGCAGCTGAGATGAACTGCAATGCCTCAGCTATGAGACAGTGAGAGAGGGCACAGGAATGAGAGAAGTCTCGTTTATTCTATTTGGGATCACTGTTTATTCAAAGTACAAAAAATATCCAGTAGAGTCTGTAAAATGGAACACATCCACCGTGAATGTCCCAGGATGATCCCTCGATGGAGCACAAGCAAAGAGGGCCAGTGCTGGCCCCGCTGGTGCCTGTCCACAGCCAGCTCACAGACCGAGGCTCGCAGCAGGTGAGGGCTGCTCCTCACCAAGGCTGGTGCAGCAAGTGGCCCAGCTCAAGTCTCCAGTCAGCTGAAAAGTGAATACTTCTGGTTCCCAGTCTGCTCCTGACTTACAGGAAAGTCCTTGGACAGTGGGTGCTCTCCATTCAACACAGGAAAACTTCAGGCCAGCCTTGTTTCTTCAGGAGCTTCCCCATCCAGGGCCATGGTAGGGAGAGTTCTGCACAGCCCAGTGCTCCTGCTGCATATGTGGGCAGGACCCAGCCTTACATACAGCAATCCTTGCAACTCAGCACAAAAACTGCTACTGGAAAGACAGTTTTTTCCTGACTCTAATAATCTGGCTGGGAAAAAAACTTAAAAACTTTTTATTAAACTTTATAAATAGGGAATAGATCTATTACATACCATCTTTCATCAGTTAATTTGTTGCATTAAAATACATAATTTTGCAAAACTTTATTTGTAAATCTAAAAATCTTCACAGTCCAGTGATAGAAGTGGCATTAATTATTTTATAAAGGGATTGACAAATTCTCCCAATACAAGAGAACTTCCTTATCATTAATGCAAGGAATACAGGGAGTCCTATCAGAAACTCTTGTGATGTATCCCTGTTGCTGGTATTTATGTTGAGATCAAATGACATGCTTTCTCCATCAGGCCAAGTAATCTGACATAAGTGAAACCCTTGAACTAGGAGGACTTGCAAAATCTGTACAGTGCAAAATTCCAACCAGTGAATTTTCTTAAGCCACACTGTACATACACATCCAGAATGTGATGGAAGTCCTTCCAATAAATTCACTAACACATTTCAGAACAATTCAGCAAGCTTTATCCCTTTGCATTTCAACTTGGCTGGATCTTTCCCATTCAACCTTTGGCAGAACATATATAACTTTCTTCATAGATAATATTTATTACAAAGACAAAAATGTTATATGCAGTATTACTACATGAGAGGCTTGAGTGGAAAATTACACATCTGGGAATTAGTTTGTGATAAGCACTTAGATTCAAATTCCAGTGAAGCTGCAGAACTTAAATGACTGATCAGTTCACCCTGACTATGAAAGTACATCTAGATTAATATCAGACAGGTTTTTTTCAGAGTCCTTGAATTTGTAAAATGTTTGAAACCCAAAAAGATTGCACTGAGCCTCTGCTACCACTGAGACCATAGTCAGGAATGGCAGATGGGTCCATGGCCAGTGGTCTGACACCACATCACTTTCTCCTGCTCTGCACAGAGCAACTTCTTTCCCTGGCCAAGTCACAAGTACCTGGCTGATCATGTGGGCCTTCACCATCAGTTTTGCCAGGAGCACAGGCACCAGTGACAGAGCTGCTTTGGGAAATTTTTGCAAAACTGTCTAATGTGGGTTTTCCAGTATGATTGGAAAAGCATTACACCACCACACACAATGTGCAAAGTAGGCTATTGTATGATTGTAATCTAGCACAGCTGGTATAAAACATATTCTGCTAATTACAATACAGATACAAAATGCCAGCTAGGACTGATACTGAAAGACCTTTGCTATTGTTCCATGTCTATAGAACAGAGTTTGGGGCCAAAATGCAATCAGTAAATGCTCTCTATTATGCATTCTTTGGAGTGGATTGGGTTTTGTCTCTTCATTTCTATCTCCTTTGCACATTTCTCTGAATTCAGAGCATAGAGTTGTAATTATGTTGACATATTAGAAAGGCTTGGTGTACATCTCTGTTTAGTGATCCATTAATCATCAAGCTGCATGCTTCATGCAAACATGAGGGATGTAAAAGGTGAGATTCTCCATCTTCACCTTCATAAGTGTTTTTATTAAAATTACTAAATACTCCCCTGGCTTGTCAACCAAAAGAACATCAAAAGAGCTGAGAATAAAATACGTAGCATATTGCAGAGCAGGTCCTAAACAATAACAAGCAGAGCAAACTCAGAAATGTTTTTTAATGTCCTTACACTTAGTGTGCACACTTCATTTGACAAGAAAGAAAAAAAAAAGTAAAAAAAAGTTGTCCAGGAGAACGAGGCCATTATCAGAGAAGCTTTTGACTGGGTACAAAGCAGCCAACTCCAAGTGGTGTGAGCAACATGTTTCTGTAAAGCTTGGGCACCGTCTACCCTCTTGCATCCTCTTCCAGAACGTGTCAGAGACAGAAGCATGGACAGGGTGGCCTGCAGTGCTGGAGCAGAGTCACAGGTACAGCCACACACTTCCCACTGGGCAAGCTGACAGCCAGCCTAGGTACTGTCAGCAGAAGTATTCATTAGGCTGTCCCTCTATCTTTGGTATGGCTTCCGAGTCCACGCTGGAGCGGGCGGACAGCAGCCTGTTGGACTCGTCAGGAGTGTGCCTGGTCAAGTACTCCCCTTCCACGCCTTTGGCCTTGGCCCCGGGAGACAGGCTTTCGAAGGTGACGTACGATTCCTGCACGTCCTTGGGCTTTCGCACAAAGCACTTTTTGCAGCGCCGTTTCAGTGCTCCGCAGCAGACCACCAGTGTCAGGGGAACAGCAATGACACAGGCCACGCTGATGACAACCACATTGATGAGCTTCTGCGTCCCTCCTGCACTGACAACTTCATCTGTGGAAAATATGATGCACTGCTCCTTCCTGGGGATCAGCCCTTTCACACAGACGCACACGATGTATTTGGTCTTTGGCAGCAGCCCATAAAGAGTGACCTTGGTCTTCCCTGGCTCCACATTGATCCGCCGCATGTCCCTCTCCCCAAAGACAGCATAAAGGACACTGAACACCGTGGTGTTTTTTGCCATAGGCGCCTTCCAGGCCAGGGTGATGCTCTGGTCGGTGTCCCCTATGACCCTGACAGACCTCACCATCCTCTCTGGCTCCTGCTGGCCCGTGGTGGGGCTCACCAGCAGGTTCTGGGGGTTGCTGTCTTGTGCCGTGTCCGGGAGGAGGACGCTGTCTCCGGTGCCCGCCCCGGCCCCCAGGGTGGGCACGGTGGAGGTGGTGATAACGTACCTGGCCACCAGCTTGTCATTGTAGGCAGCTGCCTCCATCCCGCTGGTCTTGCCGTTCCATGTGCCTTTGGCACTGGAGTTAGGGTCATCTGTGCCTTCTGAGTCTGTGATGATGAGCGAGATGAACGCCTCTGTTGCCCCCAGGAAATTCTTTGCTTTACAGATGTACTCTCCAGAGTCAAGGTAAGAGACTACAGGCAGGCCCAGGATAGACCAGCTCATCCCATCACTGGAAATCTCTTGGTGAACTGCAAGGCAGGAAAAATGTTAAATAAACAGGCAATAATAAATGGAACTAATTCCATGTTTGTAAAATATTAAGACTCCATCACCAAATATCTGCTTGATAAAGTATATGACAAAGTATCATCACTTCTGCTTGCCACCTAGAACATTACAAAATCAAAATAAACCTAAGAAAAAGACTGTAATTAGATTATGTCAGGATTTGAACTGCTTCAAAGTGAATATACATGAAAAAGTTGATGCTATTGCCTCCAAACTGATGTACACCTTGAAAACATAACGGGAAAGGTTCTTCCATTAAAAATAAAAGCTTGGAAATTCTTATGTAGGTATAGTACTTAAAAAGAGTGGAAGGAGCAGGCAGCAACATGATCTATTCGAGCATTAGATGCAGACTGTGGAGGCAAAGAAAATACAAGCACTGTATTTACTGTAATAAATACACACAGACTAGCCTAGAGTATATGGAAAAATAGTTGAAAGATAATATCCCTTCTACTGCTTAATTATTGCAGGTGTTTATCCTTACACAGGTGCACATTTGGTTACCACCAAATTAAATGTACGTAGCTGAGTGTTGATTTGCTCATGTGATTTACTTGCAGACTAAAACTAGCTTTTTTTGCCTTTTTCTATTGGTGCAGAGAAAAAAAAAAAAAGAGTTGGGATCTTGTGGAATGGTAAAGCACCCTCTTCATTATTTAATCAGCCCCCTTAGGATGGGCACGTGCTGTCTCAGCCCTTTCCTGCTAAAAGGTAAACTAGGGAGATGTCTGAAAGGCAAAGGTAAGAGAATGCAAACTTCTCCCAAGCCCTCTTGGGATCAGGATCCAGCCTTGGCAACCAGGGTCCCTTCCAATGGCAGCAAAATACAAGGTAACAGGCGTTACTTTTTCAGTTTATTTACTGAATGAGTATTTTAAAAACCATAAAGCTATGGGTCTACCTGTGGCAATTACCTGTACATACAGACTGTGGGCTGTTTCTCACTCCTTTCTGCTCAGAACACCAGTATGTCAAATAGTCACAGTATAGCATTGGCACAGAAGCTGCCATTGCTGAGAAATAACCTATCTTTCCAGCCAACTTTTTATTGAAAGGTGCTAGCAGCTGATTTAGTGGGGCATCATTCTCAGTTGTAGCTCAAAGTAAACTCAGTGCAGGCTTTCAGGAAATCATACCATTCTTTTTTTTTTTTTTGTGGTGGCTCTCTTTCAAGTGTAGGAGGGTTGTTTGCAGCATGATGAGTACACATAATTATGAGGAGCAGCTCTGCTACATCCTGCACATCGTGCACAACAGAGCAATGACTTGTGCAGATCCCAGAAAATTATACTTCTTACAAATGGTTCCACTGCTGTTAAAGAGAATTGCTCTCTTCCCTGTTCTGTGCACTGAGGAGCCCTGTAACCCTTTGAAGATCAGACCCAATACTTAGCAATTTATCTGCTGGGTTTAGATCCTCTATGAAAGTCAGGGCAGGACTAGGATACAGGAGTATTCAGGGCAGGTTGGAGGCAAGAACGTTCAGGTTCTGACTGAAAACTTCTAGGACAAAAAGCTAAGGGCAACTGTCTTCAGCAGAGCAAAGGTTTCTTCCCTAAATTCCCCACAAATTAAAGGACCAGTGTTGCAATTACAGCTCCAAAGTTTCTTGTGAATGGAAATGAAATCATGGTCAGTCACAAAACCAGTGTCTGTCTGAAGGCTTCCCCCAGGAGAGGTGCTCAGACAAGGTCGTCAGGGTTTCTTCCACCGACCTTTTTCCCCAGGAAAGCTTGTCAGTCTATCAGAGGGGATGACTCCTTGGGGATATTCCCACTGAAGTATTGTATCCTTCAGCACTTTAGTGGTTTTTTGTCTTTTAATATATCAGTAATGCTGTATGTTTGCAACCTTTTCTTTCTTCTACAGCTGATCTGAATCCCAGTTGAATTCACGTGAGACATCTCTCTGCCAGAGATGTTTGCTAATGGATTAGCAATACAATAGATTAATAGAATATAGAATAATTCAGTGGGAAGCCTTTTCAGTGACTGAATAACTAACTGAAAACAGCTAATTGCTGCTGTTGGAAATATTTCATTTCTTTGGCTCTGACAGATTTCCAGAAAATCCCTTGACTTGTCTCACTACAATTGCTATGAAACAAAGCAAAACCAACTTCCTACACATGATAAAACACATTTATCTGATAATATTAAGATCAATATATAAGTAATTTTATAGTCTATAGAAAATGACAATGCAAGAGGGGATTGCACCTAGTACAGGTCTGCCTCAATCACTCCACGTGGCAGAAAAGCTTAAACCAAACCCACCTGTGCCATTGAGCTGAGCCCCATCAGCTCTCCTCCAGCTGAGCTCGGGGATGGGCACGCCCGTGGTGCCGCACCGCAGCAGCACCGTGCTGCCCAGGATGGTCTTCACCTTGGCTACAGATGTGTGCACCACGGGGCTCTGACACTTCCTCAGCTCCACCTGGCTGAAGAAGACTCCTGCAAGGCTCCTGGGGGTGAAGCATTTCAGCCTGGGCTCAATGAAGGCTATGTTAGGAGACTGGAAATTTAGGAAATGCACCATTTCATACAGACTGCAGTCACACACCCAAGGATTGTCTTGCAAACCTGTCAAAAAGAAATGAGGGCACTAAGTCACTCCAACAGCACCTTTTGTTTCTGCCACATTTGTTTCTATTTTTCAGCAGGACACAGTCTGATAGGCTCCCAGTCTGCTCTACAAGAACTGCCTGTGCAGGAGTATGTGGGGGGGGAAGTGGTGTGTCCCCCCACTGCTGCTGGCTGAGTCTGATGGATCCAGAATGGAATAAATGTGACTTGCTGAAGTATCTCCAAATCTGGATCCAAAATCATATTCTTTAAGTTCAAAGCAGGATTATTCATATCATGAAAACATTGTGATTCATGCACATAGAGAAACAAAACAAGAATTTATTAGAAACACATTTTTTTCCAGGATGAAAAAAACAAGTACTCATGGGAGAAGGGCTGTGGATTCTTTTGGCATGAGGAGACTGTGAAGTCTGACAGGCCAGAAAATTCTCACTGGACATTCTTAAAATACTAGCCAGACTGTCATGCCATTTTTCACACCTGCAATAGCTGTGGCTGATCCTACTTGCCTGTCATAGTTATCTTCCAGCCCTGTTACTCTAAGTTATTATCATTATTTTGGTAATCAGTGCTTTTCCTGAAATGCTAATTTTTTACTGGATAATATGAAAGAACTGTTTTAAGGAATAAATTGAAGAGTATGCCTCTTATGGTATATAAAAATGTAGATAGACCATAACTATATTAAGGCTATACACACAGAAAGAGATATATTGAAAAACACACTCCTGTTTCAGACTCTTGGAATATTTCTCTTCTTTATTCTGCTCTCCCACTTTGCACCTATTGAATTCCAATTCTGGAAAAATGATACATTATTAATAATAGACCTGTGAAGATAGTACTGAAAAAGCAAATTTGGAACTGGAGCAATGCATATCCATGAACAGAAGTTGCTGCATTCTGATTAAATCTGTGTCATCCTACTTACAAATGTTCACATCCAGCTGTGCTGTGGACAGGTTGTGGTCTCTAATGATTGTAGCTAGCAGAATTTGCACTAGGGATATTAATGCCATCTAACCCCAGGCACACATTTGAAGCCTAAACCAGGAGCATGGCTCCCAGGCTTCCTGCCTGCCACAGGAGTGAGCTCTGCTCCCCCTGAGGGGGCTGCACCTCCTCTTTTCCATGCACAGCCCAAGGACATGCCTGGGGGCTGGCACCTGTCTGAAAGGGAAGAGTGCTGATACTCCCTCCAACTGTTTTAAAGATGCTGCAGAAAAATTCTTCTGAGCGCATTCCATATCCTCTTCCCTGGGCTTAGGAGAGGAGCTGGCAGTGATGGGTTTTGGCACGAGGTCAGTTCTTGTAAATTAATATGTTAAAGCGAAGGGGGACTTAGTAAATCATGAACAGTCAGCTTGGCTTTGTTGTTTTATGGCATTTTTGCTAGCAGTTCCTAGTCCATGCACTAGATAACAATTGATCCCAGGTTCCCCAGCAGATGCCCCAGCTGCAGCTGAAGCAGCAGCAGCACAAAGCCCAGTGAGGCCTTTGCTGCCCTGCACAGCACAGTTCCGTGGGCTCACGTGGGCAGTCCTCATGTGGAAAAGCTTGCACCCTTGGCACAGACTAGTAGCCAGCAACTTAGCAGAGGAATTACTTCTTCTTGAAGGAGTCTGCAAGCAGTGGCTCTGGAGTCACAGCGATGCACTGCAGACAAGGAATGGATTGGGCTGACTCTTTTTATTATTCATGATTTTTTATGCCTCCATGAGAAACAGTCGAGCAGGGTGAAACAGAAACACGCAGCTGTGTTTTTCCAGCCTGCTCCTGTAAGGGACATGCATTTTATCTATATGGTTCCTATGGGTGTCCACAGGATAGGACCTAGAAGCTGGAGTGTCTGTACATTACTGCATTAATTTTAGCATTGTACTCATATGGCTACATTAATTTTTTAGGACCCTTGCACAATCAACCTGTGCATAGCTGGATACTACTCAGTTTGGCCACGTGCATCAAGGCACGATCTGTTCTTGATAAAATACTCTCCTAATCTATATTGAATGGAATAACATTTTTACACATAACTTGACTCTAAAAATAAAAAAGGAAAATTATGATCTAGGCAGTCTTGCCATGAATGAAATGGGCAATCCCAAACTGCCAATTTTGGTTTAAAGAACTTGTTACTGCATCTGGCAAAACAGGATCATGAAACACCTGCTCCTCTCCTGATGCTAGAGAAACCTTCAGCAACATCTGCTAAGGACACTAAAAGCTTTGTAGGTGTTGTTTTGTATATTTTTAAAGTCTTGTATCTCTTTCCACTGAAATCCAGATTTAAAAACTTCACCTCCCTAAATTCATCAAGGGAACAAAGAGCAGCAGGTCTTTGCCAGAATGAGAGGAAAGTTGCAGTGTCTCTGCTGAGATGATCAGCGGGTGCCTGAACTCACACTCCTGGCTGCAGAGGCTGTACATGCCAATGGCAACAACTCTGAGCCATCATCAACCTGCCATGGATTTGAACGGTGAGCAATGGCTAAAAGGCCATGTAATAGTCCCCTGAACTAGGAAATGTGCTCAAAACCTTACCTGGGCATCCTGCCACTGAGACTCGGCTGTGAGACACCCTGACACAAAAATGGATAATTGCCCCAAAGCCATACCTCTGGGGAGCCTAGAGCTGCCACCACAAAGGGTATTCTTGGAGCTTCATAGCAGTCCTTCGAGGCAGCACTGTCTTGGTGTGTTCGGGTAGACTAGGGTTTAATTCTATGTGAACAGATAAACAAGGCTCTGGGAAGAGACAAATTGGCAGCTCTGACCCAGATTTTATGTTCAGTCGTGGCATTATTCCTCTTTAATTTAGGCATAATAAATTATCCATCCTTTTATTTAGTTCTGCTTAAAATGGATCAATTCCAAACACAGTGCTATTAGAAAAGAGCACACAAATGATGAAGAGCTGTAAACATTTGTATTTCTATCCAAAATGGCTGTGGCAATAACTAAAAAAGTCTCAAGCAAGAGTCACAAATTTTGTGCTGCAAAGATCCAAGCAAGTAATCAAATTTATGGCATAATAAGATGGGTGTGATGAGCCTGAGGTGAGTGTGTTAATATGCAAATGAATTTACACTTATTATTTAGGGTATTAAATTGTATACATATAATAGCAGGGTACTTGCTGTGGTAACCACAGTGGGTGAAAGTGCTGCAAGGAGATGAGTAGCTCTTGACATTTGTGCCCCCTGCAAAATGGCAGGCACTTCTCTTACCTAGGATGATCTTGGAGTTATCATTGGGGAAGTAGGGAACAGCCTGGAGGTTGGCCCAGGTGGCAATGAGAGCCTGAGGGAGAGTCATCAGCTTATTGCTGGACAGATCCAGGTATGTGATGTTCTTGACATAACGAGCAGCATCTGGAGGGATTGAGGTGAGTTCGTTGTTGTGCAAATCCAGGAGCCTGAGCTGTGGCATGCCAGCCAGGCTCTCCCAGGGGAATGATATTAGGTTGTTCCCATCCAGCCTCAGCTCCTGCAGACGACGAAGGCCCTTGAAGGTGATGCTGCTGAGGCTGGCCAGGGAGTTATAGGGCATCCAGAGGTACTCCAGGTTGTGAAGCAGGTGGAAAGCCTCTCCTGGCACCCTGCGGATGGCTGTCTTTTCTAT
The DNA here is from genome assembly GCF_015832195.1 of Motacilla alba alba. Taxonomy (NCBI): domain Eukaryota; kingdom Metazoa; phylum Chordata; class Aves; order Passeriformes; family Motacillidae; genus Motacilla; species Motacilla alba. The sequence continues at coordinate 9,899,495 of NC_052021.1, read as the reverse complement.
CCGAAGCTTGGTTGTATCAACTGGGATGTTCACAGGAGGGAGGGTCATCTCTGGGTCATTACACAGCACTGTCCTGGTGGGGAAAGACAAGGACAAGCAAAGATGTGACTTTCTTTTATTTTGAAAAGGTTTGAAACCTAATTTTAATGCAAGATTTTTGATCTGCCTTTCTATTTTCACAAGATTTCTTCATGTCATTCTTTCTTGCTGATCTCTGCATCATCACTGTAAATACATCAACTTGCAGTAATTCATATGTGCCTTCTGACTGCAGAGATCACAGTGTTGTGCCTCTCCTGGAGTGGTGTGAGTCCAAATCTGGCCCATTTAGTGTTCCTGTTGGGTTTTGCTATCAGTTTTTTTAGAGTACTTACGATATCAGTTACAACATTCTTGCACAGCAGAGGATTCTAGTGCAAGTTTAAACAAAAGGATCTATTAACTGAACTACAAAAGCCCTACAAAAAGAAGCCTTATGGACATGTGGAAGGGCAAGAAGTTATATAGATTAAATATGACAGAGGAACTCTGGTTTGAGAAATAAGGATAAGAAAGCCAGCTAACAACTCCTTGGAAGTACTCTGGAGTAAGCTCTGCGTTACTATGGAGGGTGTGTAAAGATGGTAGCAGTCACTGCACTGCAGGCACATCTAGCCATGAGAGTGAAAGCACAGAAAATTAACTCTTTGGAAAATGCTACACTGAAAGCAAGGCAGATTTATGTTTTTTAATCATTCCTCCCTGTTTCTAATCTCTAAAGGTCAAAGCATGAAAAGCCTGTGCTGCATTTTGCAGCCTTCATACAAAAAATTGTGACTTGGGATTGTAGAGAGCCATGAGAAATAAAGGGAGACAAAACAGGTCTCTCAGACTGAATTTTAATTTGCCTATCAGCAAGTAGGGAAAGGCAAGTTCTTAACAAAACACCAAGCCACCTGCAAAAGGTAAGAGGTTGGATGGGCATGTTCCAGTCCACTCGCTGAACAAGACACCACAAGAAATGGAATGTGATCAGTCAAGTAATGTTTTCCTATCAAACTGCCTGTATAAACAGAATATCACAAAGCTGTCAAAACCAGGCTGGTTTTGGCTGAAAGCAATTATTCCTCTACTATCAACAAAAATATATAACATTGCTGAACTGCTCAGGCAGACTTCCCAGATTTAAATGCTATTTGAGCCTACAGTTAAATTGTTAATTTATAATCAAAACACAGTGCATTACTGTCACCCAACATTTTTATTGTGGCATTAAATCCTGCCCACCCTCTGCTGAAAGTTGAGATTTTGAGGAAGATAAAAATCTACCAAATAAGAAAAATCCAGAAATCCACTTTAAATAAAACATTTTACTTTGTGTAGTCACATCACAAAATGTTACTAAGAGAAAGATGATGGCAGTAAAGCAGAATGCTTCTCATAGTGTCCCTAAATTATGTCAGTGAGCACTAAACATTTAATCTATGGGATAATCTCCTTCTAGTGAGAAATATGAATCATAATGCAGAAAAAAAAGGTGGCATTATGCTCCTTAAGGGACTAATGGATATTTGCTTCATTATGTATCTTACTAAAATGTACAACAGCTTTTTCCAGTCACTGAGAGGAAATTCCCCTGGGAACTGTGACATTTATGGAAAAATAATTGGCTCTCACGCTGTTGCACTTGCTTTTAGCAATTGCAGACTACTTGTGTCTCTACAATGCTTCTTCTTACTGGGAAAGTTTCTAGTATTAAATCTATAGCACCATAAAAGAGATAATAAAGTAGAGCTATTTCATGGGGTTCCAAAATATCTCATTTTGGTAATGAAAAAATATTTCAGTCTAGAAAAAGTTTATTACAAAGGATTTTGCAAATCCTATATCTCGGTCACAAAACCTCCTCTGCTGTGAACCACACCTTATGAAAATATGGGCTCTATTTTCTTTAAGTCAGATACTTCATGCTTACCCTTCAGAAGGACTCTTTTATAACAGTCCTCCAGAGAAATGTATGTTCAATGGCTTTGCATTCAAAGATTGGTGTCCTTCTGGTCTTGTCTTCTTTTTTAACAGAAAGTTTCCAGTCTGAAAATGAACTACTTCTTTTTCTTTTTTTTTTTTTTTGTTACTGTTTATTTTTTTAGTTCATTCTTGTCTAAAATCTATTGCTATGCCTAAAATCTCCAGCTGAAGGATTTTTAAAGTAAATGGTTGAGTTTGTACCACAACATGAATCAAATCTAGTCACGCTGAAGCAACAAACCAGCAGAGCAGAATAAAACCTTTTAGAACCAGAATTTTCAGCAGAAAAGTTAATAATAATGTATATATTGTTTAAATTTTATTCCCTTTTTGCCATTATACTATCAATAATTATGTCACTTCGGTTCTCACAGAGGAGATGCCCAAACGCTTTCTCTGAAATCAGCTTACTGTGTTTTCAAAAGCTAATCCTCTGCAAATATAGCTGGAGCGTGGAGCAACTGGAAAAATAATGGCCACAAAGTCCAGAGACCATATTTTCTCCTGCGAGCATCCTTGGAGAGGAGCAGCAGCACCCCCCGACCCCGCCGCGAGAGCGCCCGGCGTACCTGGCCTTGGTCCCCTCGCTGAGGCTGTGGAAGGCGCAGCTGCACTGCGAGGGGCAGGAGCCGCCCGCCCGGGGCAGCCCCGCCAGCGCCCCGCAGCACAGCAGAGTCACCGCCAGCCACATGGCCACCTGGGCATGCAGCACACCTGGCTCTAGGCAGCGTGGAGGGCTTCGCCTATTGTTTTATCCATCGGCCGGTCACATCTTGTTAACTCCCTTTTGTTTTCAGCCGCACTGTGATCTTCCAGCCCTCGCTGAGTCCATCAGATAAAAAAGGATAGGCAGGGATTAAGGATGGGGACTTGAGTTATTTTCATGAAGGTGCTTATTGCTTCCCGGAACCACTAACGGCATTTCTTCCTTCAGCAGCCCCTCAAAACACCCTCCTCTGGCAGTCATGCGAGAAAAAAGCAAATATATTTTTGGGGGACATACATCACAGGCAAGATAACTGTTATCTGACCAGGAATTAGCAATAATTTACTTCCTCGCAGAGGTATTGGGAAGATTTAAAACAGTTATTTGTGTTAATGGAATGTAAGCCTTCTATCTAAGAAAAATATGTATATAGTGATGCTATTAAAAGGCTTTATTTTCTTTTAAAGACTCCTGGTTTGATAAAGCAATTATTGAACTGTTGGCAACGAGCCTGTTACTGATAAACAGATAATAACCCAGTAAATATGTACATATTTCAGTTTCTACCAGCTAGCACACACCTGCAGGACTGACCACTGTGCTCTGACTCACTGACACAGCTAAGCTCAGATAAGGGACCCTTTGCCGGAGTGCCACCTGATGCAGAGCTGAGTAGCAGGAATTCAGGGATGCTAAGAAAAGCTCAGCTGTCTCTTAAGGTCAGCCAAAGACACCTCACTTTTCCAGCCTTCCTCACTGTTGTGGTCCGGTTGTTTTCCTTTTGAAATACATAAAGAGAAGTTACCACTCAGAAGTGCAGCAATAACACACCTATCTGTGTACAGACTACCTGAAGGTCAATGACTATGCTTACATCAGTACTGTTCCTAACGAAGATTGCTCACCAGGATTTCTGGAGTGGAGCTCTTCTCATGCAGAGTTCAACCTGTATTCTTCACAATGAAATCGTGCTGGTGATTTTTCAATAATTCTGGGTATTGAACTTTCAAAGTTTCAAGGTAATCTAGATGTGGCTTGGGGCTAACTATTAAACAGACATTTTATGGTGCTATAGTTTCATATAAGCTTGTTTCACATGAGCTTGTTTCACAAGTTACTCCAATAATTAATTAAGGCTTGCAGAAATCATTTATTGAGAGGATGGCCCAAAGGATTACTTCTCCCCCTGCTGTTTTTACATTCTACATTTACTTTTGTTCAAAGAGAAATTCAAGTATCTTGTTATTTATTTCTGAAGAGACAAGAACATAATGCAGTGCTGCTCATTAACCATCCATAGTTGTTCTCTCATTGACTTCCATTAGGTCCCATTTCTAGATTTAATGATTTCTCAGTTCCCTTAATGATCTCCAAGCTAAGACCAAGCTTATTGGTTTTTTTAGTGTACTCATTGGTCAGCTTGCCTTGCTGCCCAGACTCTGCCTCAGCTCAATACTTACAACATTGACTGAAACATCTGAAGTTAAATTCTACTTGAAAAGGCAATGCAACATAATTAACCTCTTGCATCTGTTTTCTTTTCAATGCATCTGATAAAGTAGTTTCCCTCCACTGGAGCTCTTGGATAATAAACTTGTAGAAAGCAGAACTGTATTGTAAGGTTTGCTTTCATGAACCTCAATTTTGCCTCACTAATGAAACATTTAAGTTACCACTAAATGTCAGGAGCAGTAGAAGTAAACTTAATTTGTAAAAATCAACAGCAATCAATAAAGCATACCTTAGCAGCAGCTAATGCTCTGCACTTTGCCAAGAAAGCTGCTATTTACTTAACGTGACAGAGTCCCTTCTGAGCAAGAAAGAGAAAGGCCTGGAGGTAGGCTGAGAGATGAATAAAACCAGATAAATAAAAGAGGTAACATTAACAGGTTTCACATCTTGGAGTGTATTCACAAGTGTGTCTCTGGAAGGAGGAAAAGGGAGGGAAAAGGACCAGTCAACTATTAACCCAGTTATGTTCTATCAGCATTTACATGTTGGAGTTTTCCCTCCCTGTTGACTGGATAATGTTAGAATCCTTCATCAACACATCACCACCAAATGATACAAATGATGGGTTAACCATCAAGGCACAGATACCATGTTAGGCTTGATCTGAATGGTCAAGAGAGTGAGTCTGCCCTCACCCTGGAGAAAACAAGAGGTTCATCAGGAGGAGTGGAAACCAGCACAGGTAGGCTTTGGACATAAGGAACTGGAGGAGAAAGAAGTGGAGGAGGAAGGCCTTGGTGCACGGGGAGCAGATATATTCCCCTGGTTCACGGGCTGCATAGATCATAGCATCACTCAATGGTTTCATTTGGTTTGGAAGGGACCTCAAAGATCACCTGGTTCCAAACTTGCTGTAGTGGGCAGGGACAACTTCCACTACAACCAGTTGCTCAAAACCTCATCCAACGCGGCCTTGAACACTTCCAGCGATGGGGCATCCACACCTTCTGTGGCCATTCTGTTCCAGTGCTTCACTGCTTCATAAACAGTAAATAATTTCTTCCTAATATACAATCTAAACCTGTCCTCTGCCAATTTAGCATGCCCTTGTGCAAAAACTCTCTCCAGCTTTCTTCTAGGCTTCTTTTAGGTACTGGAAGGCTGCTCCAAGGCCTCCCCAGAACCTTGTGCTCTCCAAGGCTGAACAACACCAATTTTCTCAGCTTGTCTTCATAGGAGACATGCTCCAGCCTCTGATCATCTTCATGACCCTCCTCTGGATTTGCTCCAGCAGGTCCCGGTCCTTCTTTTGTTGGGATTCCCTGAACTGGATGCAGTACTTGAGGTGAAGTCTCAGAATGAAGCAAGCAGAAGAGAACAGAGAGAATCAGTGAAACAAAGACAATGAAAAGAGATCCCTAAAGTTGCAAGAGTAGATGCCAGTACCTGCACTTCGAAGACTGCATGAGGCAGCATTGACGACTGGGCTGCAACAAGATGCTGCTTCTGCTTATGTACATGCTCTCTCCCTAATTCAAGCAGATGGAAGAAATAAAACTGGAAGCAAAATCTGATGGCTGTGTTCAACAGACTATGAATTTGCTTCCACACAAAATTCTGGTTTATCCTGAAGCACTGTTTGCAGTACAACAGCTTTCTAGATTTTCATGGTATTTTTAAGGCTTAAGTGTATTACCTCCTCCCAACTACTGAACAGTTATTCACTCTTTATGCTAGCTAATGTAAAATGAACACTCATTAGATAATTTCCTTGTAAGTGCAGATAATATTTATTTGAGACTTTAAAATCAATAACACATTTTGCAGTACAGAATAAAAACATTTTTTTCCATGACAGACAATTCCATTCCATAATGAAACTAGTGGGAGTTAGGCTCTTTACTTACAGTTCTGCACTCCCAATAATAAAACTGTGCTCCTTGCTGTTTACTTAGAAAGGGAAGTAAACAGTTTCTTCTCTGCACCAAACTAAAAATATCAGTTGTAGGAAAAAACATACAAAGAAGCAGTCAGAAAGTGTCATTCATCTGAAGTGTAGGAATTTGGTTTGCATTCTCTGAGAAGAACCAGATCTCCTATTTATATTTTTGGTGTAAATAAATGCAAAGCAAATGAGGTCAAAGTCTACGGTTAGCAAAGTTCAGCTGTGTTCAGCCATGGCAATCTTTCTTATCTTTCTTAGGTGGGGTTATAATACAGAGAAAAAAATTTGCTTTGTATTTAATAATATTAGGTTAATTGACATTATAGTTTCCATTTTTTTCCCAGAAAAGCCAGAAATGTTTTATCAGAAGATTCTCCTCACAAACTCTACAGCTAAACCTGAGTGACAAACGCAGCATGCTCCACTAAGTCGCTCATTTTTTATATGGCAATTGGACAGGATTTATTTTTATTTCTTTTTTTCCATATACTTACAAAAATATGGCGTAAAGCAAATCAAACAGCATATATTAGCATAAACGGAAGCCATAAAATACCTTATTATCATGATTTCGTATGAAATATTTTATTAGCAGGCAACACAGGGCAGACACTAAATCAGTTTCATTAGGTAATTGCACCTCCAAGAAGCTTCTGGCAGGGCACATGTGAAGGGGAAAATCCTTCCCACTGCTGCAAGCTGAGCGCACGCTAATGCATGACGTCATTCTAAATTGGATCTTGCACTTAATGCTGATGAAGGCAGCTCCTCCAGACCTGGAGGACCAAAGTCATTAACAGAGCTCTGGACACGCTGAAGAAATAAACCCACACAGCTTTTGGCATGGCACATTACAAGCCTATCGGTGGTAGTTGTTTTGTGGATATTCACCATGGTTGTTACAGCCAGTGCAGAAGAGCAGACGTGAGGTCAGACCTCTGGCCTGTGGGGAGATAAACTCACACACCTCCCTCACTGCACCCATTTCTGTCCATGCAGCAGAAGGCTCCGTCGTGGTCAGCAGTGCCCAGCAAGGCAAAGCCTGGCAGAGCATGGAGGAGTGTAACCCAACCCCCCCAGTGTCTCCCTGCCTGCTCCCTCTGCGCTCAGGCACCCACAGAGGCCTCGCCCTGGCTGAGGCAGATGGGAAGGGCTGGGCAGAGCCTCCAGGTCCAGTGGAGAATGAGCCCCTCAGCAACCAGTGAGGTAAGCTGGACACAAACTCTTGCCTCACCTGAGAGGAGGAGTGGGCCGGCCACCATGGCCATAGCTCTTCTACTCTTCTTCTACAAAGGCAAATTCCACCAGGATTGGACATTCAGGGCCCCAGAGCAAAATTCTCTGGGACAAACCCTTTGTGAACTCCTCTACAGAGCAGAGGAACTGATTATCGGGGATTACCAAAACATACACCTACAACAGCATAAATGTCTGTCCAGCAGCCTCATTCTCACTGAAAAAAGAACTATTCTCTGAGATGCCTCACCCACACACATATCCACAATAGTCCAATTTAATGACTGCACATACCATGGCCATATCTGATGTGTTTTAAATGAGTGACGCTTTCTTAGGTTTATATTCCCATATCTCTGTTGTGCCTTTATTGCCTAAAATTCAGTGCAGTTCCCTCAGTTCCACAAAATCAGCTAACTTTGGGCTTAGCATCCTCAGCTGCATGGCAGAGGGGGTCATGCAGTAATATTGCTGACTGCAACCACCTTTTCTGATTTGGACCTTAATAGTATTAGTCTAAGCCCAGCAGAGTCACCTCTGCTTAGGAAACAGTGGCTGTTTTATTTTGCTTCTTCAGGCATGCAAGAACTTCCAGCATTGTTTATCTGGCTCCTGAATGCAGATGGAGCACAGTGTTTTACACAGCAACCCTCTGCCCCCTTGCCAGTCTGACAGTCACTGGCTTTCCTACTCTGATTTACCTGAATACAGCCCTGAGATTTTGCAGGCTGAGTACCTTTGTGGCAGTTCTAGTAAACTTCTTGGAAGCTGCAATGTTCCAGTAACTTTATTAATTTTCTAGCCTGGGTGGATATACATGTATTTATTAATTATATATTCCATTTACAGTGAATTAAGCTACCTGTCTCTGGAAAGGTAACTCCAACAGTAGAGGCAATGTTTTCCACCTCTCGGGAAGTTCTGACTCTGGAAAGACTGAGGTGCAGCAGCAGGCAGGAAAGCCAGTGCCAGCGCTGCCTGGTCCCAGGTGCTGCATCTCATGGAGCCAATCACAGGGCTAGTGTGTGATATTTGGGGAGCAGGTAGTGGATCTGCCTTTTCTGAACAGACTTTCATGCAGCACTGCTCTGGCTCTGACTCTGACTCTGAAGTTGTCCCTCCTGGCTTTCTTACTTCCCACTGAGTTTACAGCTCCTTCATTTTTGCTCAGCATGGCCAAATAGCTTTCCCCAGGTGTTATCCCTGACCTTGATGCTTTCTCTGTACTTGCAAGTGAGCCCTTTTCTCTTCCTTCCTCTGCACAGACAGCACCTCCACCCCTGGCCCCCATCCTGCCCTGGGTCCCTTGCACCCTCCCCACCACAGCTGGGGCTGCCAGGCTCGCTCCCCAAAGCACAGCCACTGGCTCCTGCCTGCCCCCAGCACCCTTGGCCTGCCCAGGCCTTCACCACTACATCTTCCTCCAACAGCTCTGAGAAAGCTGCAGAGAAAATCAGATTGAGCAGAGTGCTGTACTGTGTTACACACACTGTTGAGGAGAAGGGTTATGGTGTGGCTGAAGGCATTTCCAAAGGGCTGATGCCCATCCACACACTGGTGTGATGACTTTTTCCCTGCATCGTCCCTCCTATGGCCAGCACCAGGTGCCTATTTATGATCTGGGTCATATTCCCTACCACCCCTACCAAACTGAAACAAATTTACACAACTGCAACTAGAAGGTCTCCAGACAATGCGTTTTCTGTTTCTTTTCTTTGGCAAGAAGCCTTTCCCATGAGGACCAAGATTACCACTCATTTCAGTGATACCAAACTGCAGTTCTGGGTGACTGCATTCCCAGCCTGCTTCTGCTGAAATGCTGCCATTTTTCATTTAAAGGCATATTTCAACATAAAAAGTCAAATTTGGCTAAACTTGAATCAGAAGAAAGAATTAGGAAGGCAGAGGAATAATAACACATCAATTTAGCAAAGTTCTTGCTGTGAATATAAAATACTGTGTCAGTAATCTGCATTGATTGCTTGAAGAAAATTCAGAGTGCATGAGCACTCTGTTATCTTTGCACTGCACCTTTTTTTGTTGTGCTTGTACCAATGCATATTTTACAAAGATTAATATGCTCCCACCAAATATATACAGTTCTATGAAATCCATAGGGACATCTGGCAAGAACCTATCATGTATTTTTTCTTTGTATTCCTTGCAAACAGATTAGTAAGCAGTGAAATATTCTTGAGTGAGAGGGTAAAAGGAAATAGATCTGTTATAGATGCAGAAAAGAGATCAGTGGAATTCAAATTATGAAGTTCTAGGATAACATCAGGTTGAGCAAAAGACCTTTCCCCCTCAATTTGGAAAGAGCAAGTAGCTATTGAAAGAGTGCATGAAATAGAAAGGCATCACAAAAAACTTCATCACTAAGGAGTTAATGAGTGTCTTTGGCAAACCTGTTATCATTTGCATGTTTTCCCTGACTTCACAGGAATACACGATGTGAGGTTACCTCTTACATAAAAAGGACAGAAAGGAAATGAATGCAGCTTTGTTTTACCAACTGGAAAAAGAACTATCATTAGAAGATTCTATCAAAGTCAGTAATTTATTCCTTATTAGCACCTCCTCTTTGCTTGAAGAAAACCATTTACAGCCTGAACTTATAACTGAAGTTAGCAGCCATATTGGACCATATATCATTCCATACATTCTCAACATACCCTTAGAAAGTCAGCTGAACACAGCATCAGCACAGGAGTTAAGAGACTGATACAGGAAGTTTCTGTTGACATGAATTTCACTTGAGTCAGATGCTGAACTGCCACTGGAAAGTTTGCCCATGACTGACTTGTGTAATTAGACTCAGCACTGATAAATTAAATGAGATTTAGACATGGAAATTGTTAGGATACCTAAAGAAAAGCAGTCAACAAGTCAATAATAATCATTCTAATATAGGTCTGTTAAATCCAAGGGGACTGGGGTAGTAGCCTGCTTTCATGGAAGAAATAATATTGGAATGAGCAAAGTTTGCACCACAGGCTTTGTTACACTCCACAAAAACTACCAGCAATGTAACACATCTGGGAGATTTGCTTGAGAGCAAAGGTGGAATACAGTGGCAGGCAACCAAAAATACCTGACAGGCCTCAGGAGGGCAGTTCAAATATCTGTGTCCCCAGTCTAGAAGGGCTGTGCAGCTTTATGTTGACAAGCATTACAATGAGCCATCCATTTTCAGAACTATCATGCTAGGAAGATTTACAGCACATTTACAAGATCTAGCACTAATTTTTTTGCAAGAACATACAATGGATCACTATTAAAACACAGGTTTATATAATTCATTTGCCATGCTAGGAGGCAGGACTGTCACCTTCTTTGTCATCAAGACATGTAGGTGAGTGAAAGGCAAACATAACAATGGATTTATGTGGTGCAATGTAATTTTACTCTGCTTAAACCAAATATCTGTATAGCCTAACAAATATCATACCCTCCTGAATTCTACTTCAAAATCGAAGAGCATATCCATCAAGGCAATTACCTACATCAAAAAGAGCTGTAAATTGAATACCAGAGATCAAAAAAACTCAGCAAGATGGTTTCACAACAGCCCTGAAGCTCTAATCAGTTCTCCTGGGCATCACAGCCTTTAAGCACAAATTTCAGGAAAACTGCAAAAAATCCACCATCTTCAACCAACACCCCTGATTGCAAATGCACCCCTGAAATCTAAACTTCACCATGTAGTCAGGAGAGCTGAGCAAGCTCTGGAGGCATCTGGAGTGAATTCACTCTGCCTGAGACCTCAATCAACAGGGAGCCAGGTCAGCACGGTGTGGGGCCTGAGCTGGGGGAAGCTCATATCCCCTGTGCTCATATCCCTTTCTGCTCCCATTTTGCAGTAGGATTATCAGGATGAAGAAAGTTGCATATCAAAGAAGCAACTATCATGCTAGTGGCACCTTGTTAAGGCAATGAGCTGGAGGTTGAACAAGCTGCAGGCTGCAGGTACTCCAGAGCCACTGTACACCCAGGCTCCAGCCCTCAAACATCTCCAGAAGGACAGTAAGGTGATTCCTGTGAGTGCTCACCACTGAGCAACTCATGTCCTTGTATGTTTAAGGCCCCAAATCAGTAATTTCTGTTTGTCTTTAATCAAGCTGTGCCAGTGTGCATATTAATTTAAGCCTCAGTTACAAAAAGGAAATATGTTAATATAGAGAACAGTCATTGCCAGAAAAATACACTGGCCAGTTTCTAAAAAAAATGGGTGAGGGGAAGATCTACAAGCTGCAGAAATTATTGGTTCATACTTTTCCTCTAATTATCAACTCAATGAGTGCCCCTTTGTTTTTCAGGTCACTCCCCAATTACATGTTTCCTTTGTTCCACAACATTTAATTCTTTTCCAGTGTTGCAAAATTAACTGGACAGGTTTCTTAATCTTGTGTCTACAAAGAACTTGTTGTAATTGCCATGAATGCTTTCATTTTGCTGCTGTCTGAAATACGATTTGCAGGGGAAGGGGGAGTGCGGGCTGATGCTAGTCCCATCATTAATAACATTCCTGCAGGGATTGTAGTGGTGGGAGTAAAAACCCCAAAGCTTTTATATAATAACAGCATGTGTTTGCACGTGAGCTACTCCTTTAAGAAGCCTTGGGCTACTGGAAGTAGAGAGATCCAGAGAAAAGGCAACCCCACAGCTATAACAGAGGGCAGAGGTTAAATCTTTTGGCGTATTTACCATAAGAATGGTCACTGCACACCCTCTCCCTGAAGGCTTCACTGAAATAGAAGTGTTTGCCATTGGCACTGCCCTGCTGGTAGAAGGTAAGTTTGGTGTGGGACCTCAGCAGCAATAAGATTTTTTTCCTCCTATTATTTTTGTAAGGGGGGGGGAGGAAAATTGAAGTGAACAGCAGCATTTGTGGTATGCTGACCCTGGTTACTGTGGCTACATCACCAGTACTTCTGGTGAGTAAATCAGAAGAGCTGCAAGCTCTTTGCTGTGAAGATCTGCACTCACACATAGCTGTGGCAGTGAAGTACTTGCTACTCAGCTCTCTTCTCAGAATTTGGGATGTAATATTTTGTTGTTGACTTTTAAAGGCAATTTTATCTTCCTTTGGGGAAAGAAGTTGAAATGACTGATAATCTCTCAATTAAATTGGGCTGCTTGTTTTGTGGGTTGTGATGGCTGTCTTACAATCAAACATGATTGCTCCAAAAAAACCTGTAAACTGTTATCATGCATCCAGACTGCATTGGTAGCACTGCAATTAATGGCTGCTGGGTAAAAGTAACAAACCATATCAATTTAATTTAGCCAATGTGATCTTTTCTTAAGGCATATTCCACTTATCGAGAGACTGCAACAAAACTGTGAATTTATATCTACCTAGCAGCTAGCAAAGGCTCATAGCTAGGAAAATGGTGGTGGCAGTCCCAGGGCCTGGGATCCCATTCCTGCATAGTGCTGATCAGAGGGGGACGTGGGAATTGTGGGGCCCAACAGCAGAGGAGGAGAAGCTGTGAGCACCCTCAGAGTGGGATAAATGCTCGTTAGCTCACCCCAAGAACATGGAGCTCACCTTTGCCTTGCACCTGAGCTCGTATCTGGCTGTAAAGGAAAGCTGGAGATGCTGTCAGACACTCCTCCCTGGAAGAGAGGGGAAAAAGCTTCTACCTCTTGCCCAGGGGCAGGCTGCTGCCTAAACAGGGCTAAGCGTGGCCGACAGTCCCTGAGCCATGTGCACCGCCTGGCAGGACCTGCGCTCCCATCCTGAGGGCTGGAAAGCAGCAGGAGGACAGGGACAGTGCTGGGGGCTGGCCGAGCCCCAGAGCTGGCTCCTGCTGGGGACCTGCTTGTGGCACCACAGCCCTGCCTGCCCTGACCTGTGCTGGGGGCTGCAGCCTGTGGAAGTTCCAGCAAAGAGCCCCGTGGCAACCTTCAGTTAAAACTAGGTGTAGTCTAATACATTTATGGTTTACTAAACATAAGTATTTTCCATAGGGTTTTAGGCAGAATGTGCCCAGTGGATTGGCAGTAAAACTTTGTTATTGCCATCTGGGTTAGAAGACCAAGCTAAACACTCAAGGATTAATTCACTTTCTGAAACACTCTGAGACAAAGGCGATGAAGACTTCTCCTTTTCTTATGGCAGCTTCTAAGTGCAGTTTGCAAAGAAAGGTTGTGGTGATGAGTTGCATTCACTTTATTAAGTGAATATATTTGCTGATCTAAAAATGAAAATTCAACGCTTTTAAAAAAAATTAGTAAGTTCTCTATTTGTGCACTCATGCTGATCTTCAAGACAGCAGAATCTGGTAAAGCCTGAGGCTTCCAAAAAGAGGGAAAAGATAGAAAAAAATCTGATATAGTAATAACTCTTCAGCTCTACTCTAAATATGCTCAGAACACATCTCTCCTAAAGGCTTCTCTGCATTTGAGAGAGTTGACAGCACTTTTACCCTGTGGGTGGGAGGTAATCTGGCAGGGAGGAAATAAAAACAGCAGATCTCAAATGACTCCAAATATTTCTCCTGGAAATATTTTGTTATATGTTGTGCAATGATAGACACACATCAGCTGTTACTATGGTTATGCCATCAGCCATTAATGCAATTAAGGTAGAAGCAGGATTTCTGGCTAGAAAAAAATCATCCATCTTATGTAACTGCAGAATTAAGACAAGAAGCATAAGTAACTACACTACTTTACAGAATTAGGGGATATGGATTTTTTCTGTGCTACAGCATTTCTTTTTCCAAGAAGAACACAAAGACATAGTGCCTCTCATCTAACTGAGACTTAGAGACTGGATGTTGAGTCAGATCCTCATGAGAGCTAAAATAATTCAGGTCGCCTTGAAAAGGGCATTAAAGGACAAAGCTTGAGTTTAAACCGGTGAAGGATGGGCTTCAGAGTGGCACAGCTCTGTGCTGGGTGAATAGCTTGGTTGCTTGGATCCCTCCCTAAGGAACAACATAAACTTATTTTTTTAAATCTATCAGTGACTGCTTTTCATAATTAGATTATTCCTTTCCATGTATAGTCTGTTGACGAGGGACAGTAATAAGATTGAGCTGGTGTAATTCAAGCACTGTGTAGGCTACCCTGAGACAGAAGCCCAAAGAGACACAGGCTGACTGAAACATGGCTGGGGTATTTCTGTGCTTAAACAACAAAGAATGTTACAATGGGCATTAAATACAAACAATTTTTCTATCAAAGTCAGGCCTGGACATGTGTACACCAGCAGCATATCCTGGCTGCCAGCTCTCTTGAAACTGCCTCCTCTGCATCTCACTTGCTCTGAACCCTGAACCATGTGCCCCTGCACGGAGCCTGACAATCCAGTTTCTCTTATTATAACAAAAGGCAGAATTACAAATAAGATCAAACTGCTTCTGCTCCACATGACTGAAGAAGTCTGAAGCACTGGCTTGAGCAGTCACCTATGACTTCTCTTCTGAAAGCCTTTGCAACTTGCGTGCAGACTGACCACTACAGATCTATTCCCTGCATAAGATTCCACTGTAATTACTGTTCTCTCATCAAAGAAAACAGCAGTATCATTGTAGTTATTTTCAATTTCCAGTTGAATCACACCAAACAATTCTGTCTTTCAGCCCTGCTTGGTTTCTGTCTGAATGGCTTGACAATTATTTCTTTCCGAAAAATCAAAGAGCTGCGAACGCCCAGCAATCTGCTGGTTCTCAGCATCGCCCTGGCCGACTGCGGGATTTGCATCAACGCCTTCATCGCTGCCTTCTCCAGCTTCCTCAGGTATGGCACAAAGGCTTTCCTAAAGCATGCTCGGGAGAACCACATGAAAATTAACAGCCTAACTTCTAAGAGAGGTCTAACTAAGTAAATGGCTCTCTTTCTACCATAAGTCATAGCCAAACTTCTCACTGCCTCAATCCAAAACAACACCACCAAACCCTACATGGTTCTACCAGGCAAGTAGAAAAGCAGATTTGATTGCATACCATCATTGACAGATTATAAGACTGACTAGAGAAGACATTTAGCCAGACAGCTTTACCAGTGGTTATAGAAGCTACTTGAATATCAAAATATCACTTCACTAAACCTCTAGATTGACCCTAAATTTGTCTGCAAGTCTTTATCTGTTTGTTGTGTTGCACTGACTTGCACGCAGTGGCAAATTGCCTCCTCACAAAGGAGGCAAATCTTGAAGATCTGGATAATTGGATGAAACGTAGATTTCAAATTTAAAAAACTCAACTTTTCAATACACAGATGCAGGGTTACATTTTCTTCTCAGTATTAGGAGTACAAATAGCTGTTGTACTGTAAGAGACACCACAGCAGGAGTAATGCTGGCAAATGCCTAAAAGCCAGCACAGTAACATTTTTCACAGTGTTTCTCAGACAGATTCTCAGGACGAGCACAGGCTATCATTTTACCCTCTCTGTTAATGCAATTTCTGAACATGTCTTCACCTTTCTCTATCATTTTCTTAACATATTCCTTGTTTGTTGACAGATACTGGCCTTATGGCTCTGATGGCTGTCAAATCCATGGATTCCATGGCTTCCTGACAGCCCTGGCCAGCATTAGCTCCAGTGCTGCTGTCGCCTGGGACCGATACCATCACTACTGTACAAGTAAGGGCTGCAGTTTACCTCACCACCTTACCCTGCTGGAAAAGACAGCTGGCTCAGGTTTCTGAGAATCAAAGCAAGCACATACTTATTACTTGTGTATCTTATGTATAAGTTTGTTTTTCTTACACACAAGATACAGCAAATATAAATAATTTTTCTCCAAAGGACCTCTTCCCATACAGGGGAAATTTTCAACCACCTTCAGGAGATATTTCCTTGTCAGATCACATCCAATTTGTGATCCTCTCGCCGTGCTTTCTTTAAATCCATAAGTAAACTTTAAAACAAAATCCCAAATAAAATCCAGTTCCTCATATTGAAGAAAAATCTATTCATCTTGGGCTTTTATCCAACACCTTGCTGTGTGCCAAAGAGATCATCATGTCCATGCAGAGTTTACTAATGATAGGTAAATTTGGTGTGAGCAGAGAGCTGCCTCTGCAGAGATGGTGGCTGGAACAGAGCCCGTGCAGAGGCATGACTGGGCAGACAGAGCTCAGCAGCCCCTTTGTGCAACACACAGGCATTTTGGGGTGCAAGAGATTTTTTATCCACAGAGCCTCCACATGAGTCCAGCAGCAAATGGCAAAACACACCGAAAGAACACAGGGAATATGGTCAGTCTGATGATCCCAAGTTTTTTGTTCTGCAATTTTTGCAGGAATCCAGCTCAGGCAAAGAAATTTATTTTTTCATGCCTGGAAAAAGGCCCCAGATAATGCAGGCTGTGAGCTAAATCCATACTACACCCCTGGACACTGAAATGCTTTTGGAGCTGGAAGAGGAGCATCTGTATTTTACAAGAGAGAGCCTGAAAATAAGCATCTCTGGGAAAGACATTTTACTCTCTGCCACATTGACTTTAATGCTTTTGTGTCATGCACTCCTCCAGTCAAGAATATACACTACATTAAGAGGACAGAAAGACCCTAAGGGCACAAGCTTCTTTACTTTGCTCAAATTGTTACTTACTGATGGCCAAACATGGCTCCTAAAGCAAACATTTTGAACAACAAAACTAAAAACCCAGAAGGTGCTCATGCCCTGCAGTTATTCCAGCAAAACCAGCTCCTTCTAATGCAATTCTTCACCTGCTGATTGCAAGGAAGATTAAGTCATATTTCATAGATGTGCTACACCAAGCCCACAGGCTATACTGTGTTCTCAATCCATACATTAAACTCCTGTTGACACTGGTGCGAGCTGCATGCCTGTACAGAGGGTACAAAATACCTTTACCTAAAATACAAAGCTATCAGCCTTTTATCTTCATTCCCCAGGATCTGGTACTCCTTCCAAGCTCAATTGCATCATCCCCAGATTTTTGTTACATCCTAACAGTTTCCCAAGAAAACCTTCGTTGCGGCATTCCTCAGCTTGGCACTTGGTTATTCACTTATTTCTGGGAAGAAAGAGCTGATGAGAATGTAAGAGATTACTATGATGATAGGATAACTCAGGACTTTACAACCATTCTGAATTCTAATATCACAAATTTGTTCACCAACATTCTGAAAATTGACCAGGTTTTTAGATTTGGAAGTGAGCACAGCCCTAAGTGACAAAGCACTACCTTTAAAGTGTATTGATAACTAGACAAGTCACTCAGCAGAAATCAGGTTGATATTGCTTGGCATATGGAAGAAAATAGTATTATCACCCCACGTGACAGAGAAGGTCAGGATATTTTACTCTCCCCTCTCTTTTTTTTTTGACTTCTAGGCAAGCACACTGGGCAACTCTCTTTTCATCCCCTAAGTGTGGCTCTGGAGTCTATGAGATGCTACTTTCTCAGCAAAGAGGAGAGAACTAGAGAGATAACTTAAAAGTATGCAATAAGAGGAGAGAAAGCAGGGGAGTCTGAATGGTATCAATGTCAATCCCTGGCAATATGGGAAAAAATATTTTAAAATTTGATCATTAGGGGGGAAAGGAGAAAGCAGGAGTAGTTATATGTTCGTGCCTGACAGTGAAGAAGAAAAGGGCAGATTCTGAGGAAGCTGTCTCTCAGCAGCCAGGTATTCAGGACAGAAGGTGATAGTTTAGATCAAGGTAGACACTGTCAGCTCCTCTCTGGCCATTCACACTGCCATTAGAAGTTTGGGAAGAGGGGAAGGATCCTGGTCAGTTCATAAGCACAGCATAAAGTTATAGATTTAAAAGGAAAGAAAAAAAATACAAATTTTAAACTTGTGTTTAAGAATTAGAGGGAAACAGAAAATCTGAAGTGATTTATAACAACACTTCTCTCAATATTATAAAAGAGAAGACAACCAAAACCAGCAGGGATTTCACAGCAGCATTCAATTTCTAAAAGTAGAATTACAGTGACTTTTATCTAATCCTTAATAACCAAGGTAACCTGGGTTGTTATATCAGTATTCGAAGATTACCAAACTACCATTTGCTAAAATTGCAGCTGTCAGCTCTGTCAAATTAGGAGTAAATCCCAAACTCCTGTCACACTGACTGCATTCCCTTCATCTAGCTTTGCACCTGTATCAGTTTTCCCTGACAGAATGTTGATGTTTTTACACCTCTTGTGTTTTTCACTGAAGCAGGAGGTAATCACCAAGACAGTCTAAGATGATGGTGAACCACAGCAAAATAAAAAAAACCACAAAAAACAATGGAGTAAAAAAATCCCTTAATTAGGTTATTTTAAAGAGCTTTTATAATGGAATGCACAAAACAAGCTATTACACATTACAGCTTTCTCATTCCTACAAAAATTGAATACTTGTGAGCACCAGTGACTGGTGCTTTTTGCACTGCAGATGAAGTCGGTGCTAACACCTATTTCATTTATGACTGAGATCTATTTTTCCTTGTCAGATTTTTCAGATATTCCTGTCTTTGATAAACTTAGCTGATTTTAAATGATGCATGCCATTAAGTTTGGTACAAACCATATACTGTCCTGATATATGTATGATAATATTATACAGCTATTATAACTTAACCATTTGCAAGAATGAGAAAAAAGGACTATTTTTCCCCTCCATCATAGAAAATCCTCTTGACCTTTTATTTCAGACACTCCTTTTGAACAGCAGTCTGAAATCTAGCTGAAAGGTAGCCCAGTGTCAGAGATGTATTTTTCAGTCTGTGAAAATCAGCTAAATGTTTGAATAAATCATAAACCTTACAAAAATGCATTCATAAATGTTTCCAAGAACTAAACCCCAAGATATAGTTATGATTATATCACTAAAAACTGTCTTTCATTATCAAAAGGATTAAGGTTCCATGCTCTATCTAGAACTTGCTAAAAGTTCATCTTTTGGCACCACAATTTTAGTAATCTTTGAATGATGAGGGAGCAGTCTTTCTGTTCCAAAGCAATTAGAGAAATCGTTTAAAATTCCCTGCATTACTATTTCACTGTGTGGAAAAGAGAGGCTTCCCTTTTGCTTTTCAAAGAGAGAAAAGCAAGGCACAAGAGTGATTTGATTTAATAAGACCAGACTGCCAGCATGGGGCCCTAATTAAGAATTATATCTGTAAGCATATGCTGAACCCCATATACATGCTTTTAATTGAATTAGGACCTACACGGTTATTACATCAAATTTTATCAGGCCAAGAAAAGGCATTTAAGGTAAAGCAATGGTCTGCTGTGCACAAAAGCAACTGAACTGCTCCCAACTTGTGCTCTTGCTTTCAGCCTTCCCAGTGGAGGACAAGTGAGGTCAGCACAATTCTTTCACCGTTCTTCTACTGAAATTGTTTTTTTCTGAGTAAAGCTAAAATAATCTCAAGCTTGTTTAATTTTACATTCGTACGTATTTAGCTACTTCTGAAGTGTGTGTAAATATTTCTGAAGGGTCAACCAGCAGCTGATTTCACCAGGTCTAAAAATAAATGCACCTCATCCCCAGTCCTTCACCTCTCAGGGACAGATCAGAATTTGGCCTGAATCTTCCTGCCTGCTGTCATGATGCTGCTGTATAAGGGCAGACAAAAAGATTGCTTCCCAACCTCAGTGAAAATTACATCATTAATTGTCCCTAATGGGAGATTGGACTAGAAAGGAGTGCTGGGGAAAGTCACTGTTCTCCTTGCTGGTGCTGCTGGCGTCATGGGTTGCTCAGCGTGGGCATGATGACAGACACTGGCCTCAGTAACAAAATTATCCTGAGCTTTGTACATGCAAGCAGTGAGGCTAGCACAACATCCTGCAGCAGCAAGGAAGCCTGCCTGCCTTCTCCATGAAGAAACACTTCCTCTGTCTTCTCAAGTCTCCAATCTTCCATTACATTCCTATAGTATTTGATGGAATGAGATAGGCACAAGGGAACACTTTATTATTAAATTATTAAAAAGTTACTAATGCTGAGCTTCACATTTCCTGTTATAGGCTAAGTGATGATCTTAAGGGCAAAATTACTTGTCCAGTAGTATTTTTAGAACAAGCTCTCTTCACAGGTTGTATAAATATATTCACATATATATGTTGATGACCAGTAATTTTAGAACAAGGTGTATGAGATATATATACACACATGCCATGCACTCCTGGCCTGGAAGGAAGGAAGGAAGAGGGCAGGGGCTGGGGAGTGTGTGCAGAGTCACAATTCTGACCTGACCAACACTCTACAATGGGACTCAGTTTCTTCAAACACTGTTTAATGCATCACCCTGTTCATTGTACTCGCTGCCTCATCTGTGTCTTTAAACACATTCCCAAAACACAAGAATATAATGTTTGTAACAGCAGCTGTATCTCCAGTGTGGTACAAAGCTGAGCAGCAATGCAGCATTTGTCTAAGTAAAACACACAAAAGGGAAGTACAGTTTGCTGTTTCCTAAAAGCTTCCTTCATATTTTATGGAAGACTGATTCCTCCAGACTCAGGTCAGCTTCAGGAGACAAAGCATGAGCTGCTTGTTTCTGCCTGAGGCCCAAGGGCCTGACAGCTGTTTCCAGTGGTTTTGTTCAAGGCATGGAGACCCCCTTTCTTCTTCCCACAGGGAGCAGGCTGCAGTGGAGCACAGCTGCCTCCATGATGGTGTTTGCATGGCTGTTTGCTGCCTTCTGGGCCGTGATGCCCTTACTGGGCTGGGGAGAATACGACTATGAACCCCTCCGAACCTGCTGCACCCTGGACTACAGCAAAGGGGACAGGTGAGGGCCAGGGCCAGCTCCCACAGGAGCAGAGTGGAGGCTGCCATCCCCCAGGATGGCCTTGGTGGCACACAAACGCTCCCAGCTGTGCCCACCACTGTTCCTGGGGCAATTGTCCCCCCCCAGCAGCTGGGACAAGGCAGGCACCAGGCCAGGCTGCCTGGATTTGCATGGTGGCACACGGAACGGCTAAAGTCAGCTTCCTCTGTAGGACAGCCTGGTGCTCAGCTTTCTGCCACTCCCTCACTCATCTATACACTGCATCTTTTCTGGGTTTAGGGCTTGAAACTCTTTCAGAATGCTTTTGGCTTTATGCAGGCCAGCACAGATGTCTGAGTAGTGGTGTTTGGGTATAGAATACAAATACCTGTTGTGATTTTCTACAAGACTATCCGTCCCACACACAGCAGCATGGCACAACTTCACTGGCCTCCAGCAAATGCTGGACCTGAAGCACATTGACAGAAGTGGTTTTAGCAATTTTAAAATTACAATTTGGTAAATACTTACAGCAAGTTTACATAGATGCACTAGACTTGAATTAACACCCTCTTTTTTTCTTCCCTCCTCACCTTTCCCAGAAACTATGTCACATTCCTTTTTGCTCTGTCCACTTTCAATTTCATGATCCCAGGCTTCATCATGCTGACAGCCTATCAGTCCATACACCAAAAGTTCAGGAAAACTGGGCACTTTAAGGTAAGAAAGCTCCCTGAACCCCTGCAGTCACTGTGACAAAATAGGGCTGCATTCAGTAGAGACGAAGTCCTTGAAAAAAAAAATTTTTCACAGACTTTGACTCAGCTCCTTCTGTCCTAACTCCCCAGTGCTACTTGAGTAGGAGGATAGCGCAACACAGGATGGGGCCATTCAGAAAGCTCATGGAAACACCATCCTTGGAAATGTCAGCATTTTACCAGATGGCCACATTTGCCCCAGCCTAGTGCTGTAAACATTTCCTCATCAAAGAGGAAGTTGGACCAGTGATCCTGATTTCCTTCCATCAACACTGGTCCAACTCTCCTCAAAAAAAAAAAAAAAAAAAAACACAGAGCATACAGAATATTTGCCAATAGCATATCAGTGTTTACCCAGGGAAATTTATCTCAGGAAGGATTGTTGTTTGCTGCTTTGCTACAGGCCTTTGGCTTATGGCTGAGGAAGTCAGACAGAACTACAGCTATGCAAGGAAACACACAAGCACCCCATGCGGGGAGAAGGGCCTTCCCGTACACATTGTGTTAACACTTGGCTGAGGAAATTCAGAAATCTTTATGAGCTGGAAACAAAGGAATTGCTCCAGTGTGGCAGGTTTATGGGAATCTAATGTGGTTATTATATGAGTTGTTTGCTGAGGTGCAGGCTGTACAGTCTGGGGCACTATGCATGGCTGGTGGGCACAGCCCAACCCCTGCACTCAGTAAAGACAGTCAGATCTCAAGAGAAATGTTATATTGACAGAGACAGTCAGGCAGACTTGTTTGTAGCTGACTGGAATAAATACTTGCGCCCTCTGTATATTTTTCAACAAATCTCAGTGTTCATTATTATGTCTATTACTTTTCTCCAGTGAGTTTGTATGCACTAGCATGTCATTTCTTTCTCACGTTTCTCTGTAGCTGTGCAGACAAGTTACAGTGCAGAAAATTTAAGGATGAAATTATCACTTCCTTAGTCATTAATATTTATAAGATACTTGGGAACACCATGGATAGGCCCTAGCATAAAGGACAGAGAAATCCTCCTACCGAAACACAGCTACTGCATCTGTACCAGCGTAGCAGTGGCTTCACACAGTTTGTCTGCAACACCATCTAGGAAGTTAGCAAAATATCATTCCTTTTAATCTGATTTTAAATTTTCACTTAAATTTTCACTTACTTTTCAATTGCTTCTATTTCACTTACATTTTCAATTGCTCTCTCCCCTCAGGAGAAGATACTGGCCGTGGCTTCTATATCTAGCACACACAGATTTATCTGACCTACCATAAGGTGTTTTGCCACCTCTGTCACACCCCACCCACGCCCAGGATCAGGGCTTTGGTGCTACTGCACTGTTCTGTCCCATGTCCTGTTGGCTGATCCTCTCCTGCTACTGAACACAAACCACAGGACTGTGGGACCTCTCCTGTGGGATTTGTCGCAGTGTGTGATTGTGAAACATAAACCTATTGCTCTTGTTTTCCAGTTTAATACTGGTTTGCCACTGAAGACACTGGTCATTTGCTGGGGTCCCTATTGCCTCCTGTGCTCCTACGCAGCAGTGGAAAATGTGATGTTCATTCCACCAAAATACCGCATGGTATGTCGGTGCCACCCCAGACCCCAAAGTGACATTCTCCTCACACCCCCCTCTCTGTCTCTGTGGAACACTGCCAGTTTACTCACTACTGGGTTTACTGATAAAAACATAGATAAGAAGCAGTCCTTTTCCTCAAAGCATCCTGTTCAGCTACCATTTTTAGTGAAAACAGGCAAGCACAGTGATAGAACAGCCATTGCATTACTGCTTTGATCAAGCAAAAATTTTGGAAGCCGGGGGTATTTTTCTTCAGCAGTTAGTTAGGGGTGTGTAACATGTACTGAACCTGTACTGTTCTGTGCCATGTAGGAGCTTTTTGTGTCCTTCCCAGACTTCCCAGAGTGGGGTACCAGCTCAGAATTTTCAGTTTTAAAGAGACTGGTTGTCTCATTCATATTTCTAATACTCCCTCTCCTCAAAGAAGTTGTAATTGATCACTCCTAAGGTTCTGCTGCCTGCTTTTTCTCATTTCTTCTATAAGTCTTGGCTCCAAAGTCCCTGCTGGGACTCAGTAATATCACATCAAACCTTTGAACCTTCATTCCATGCCCCAAAATCACCCCAGTTTCAGGTCACCAAATGCACTACTGTGTTCAGTGTCCCACATTAAATGTGTTAGCAACATCAGCCTGTTTATCCATCCAAAGGTGTCCATGGCACACCTTTCACTCCTCCTAAGTGTTCGTATTTACACTCAACTGAATTATCCCTGTTTCAGGCAATGCCAACCTAAACTCTTTCTCCTGGAAGCTGTAATTTCCTGAGTAGGACTTCCCAGCAGCCAAGTTGCTTTTACTTCTCCCCTGTCTGGGAGTAGCAAGCTAATGCTTGGGCTTTTTTTTGATAAAGGGAAACTAAACATAAGCTGATATCAGCCCACTGGCTTCTCAGTATTTTCCTAGTAATAAATATTGTGTCTCGTGACAGATTCCTGCTCTTATTGCCAAGACTGTGCCAACGGTGGATGCCTTTGTATATGCCCTGGGAAATGAAAACTACAGAGGAGGAATATGGCAGTTCCTCACAGGACAGAAGATTGAGAAAGCAGAGGTTGATAACAAAACTAAATAACCCATTATGGTATTAAACAAAATTGCTGCATGTACATCACTGAAAGCAAAATTCAAGAGAAAACTGAGTGCATTCTCTGATATGTATGTGCAAAGGTGGTTCCACATTGGAAAGGCTGTGCATTGGCTACAAACAATGAAGTATGGAAAGGAAGCCCTCCAGATAACTGTCCAAACCATCATGAGCTGCTTGTCAAACAAGCTGCCTTAAACCTGTGTCGATTGTCATCAGTCTCATTTTATATGTCACTGTGAATAAACTATGTGCTGGAAAGCATTTTTTTTCTCCTGATAAAAGCTAACATAAAAGCTCAGCAAATTAACTGGAGCAGGATATTCATTTACCCAGTGAGGCCTCATCAGATCAATCTGTGCAGGTTGTCCATATGGTAATGTCTGGATTACTAGAAGATTAAACCAGTATCCAGTATTGACCACATGTCTGTATAAATAGCTTGTTCATCTGAACAACTCATTTTCAGTGCACTCAAAACACCCATTTCCAAATTTCCATCATGAATCTGACATCCTAGTTCCATAAAAACATTTTAGTGAGCATGTTTCCCCAGTAAGGAATATTGGCTTGGCTCCTATTCAAATGAGTTACTGCCTGACATTCAGCTTTGTCACACACTAAACTGCAACGGATTTTGCAGCTGCTGCTTATCAGGACAATCAAAGGCTTATAGTCCCTCATAAAAAGCATTCATCTTTTTTGTTGAACATTGAGCAAAAACTAAAGGGAGGTGCGAGTCAGATTCTGTTCAAAAACGTCATAGGAATAAAAATTAACTTCACATCTTCAATTAAATTCCCCTATGTTCTACATAAGAGAGCAATCCCTGAATCAGTGGTGATTAAAGAGTCTGAGCAATTAAAAAGTCACTTTCATAATTATCAGAATTTGTATGTATTTTAAACTCTCATAAATGTCCATTTTAAATATTTGTATTTGCTCATGTTGCTCATATTGCCTATGGGATGAAAAACTGTCAGTTGATATTGCCTGTTATTACAAGATGTGTCTTGGAATTGCCCATTTGTAAAAAAATATGTGCACGACACAGATTAGGAGACATTTTGTGCACAAAAAAAAAAAAAAAAAAACAAACCTAATTGATACTTACAGAGATCATATGGTTCATTTCCAAGCACTGACAGTAAAAGGGTTTTTGAAACTAACCAAAGAAAAAGCTGATCCATCCTTTTGATGCCTTCCAACATACTAAAAGGGAAACCAGTTGTTTATGAGATACAAAAGGGTAAATGGTACAATCCTGCAAGCTAAACAATCAGTGGGTAGAAGGAGCATTCCTTTCATGTCTAGAAATGGGGAATAAATGTCATTTTGTCAGCAGTTAACCAGCAGGATCCCATTCAGAGATGTGCTTTGGGACTTCATGAGGTTCAATCTGGTCACAAACTACCTGACAGAGCACTGAATAATGCCATGAAAAAATTATGCAGAATAATAACATCAAATGCTGACAGCTAAGACTTACATCTTAGGTACACATAATATAAAGTGAGAAGATGACAAAATGTTTGCACTGATAAGTGCAAAATAATGTGTCTGGGCACAAAATTATCTCTAAGTATGTATCTACAGCGACAGGCTCTGAATGTGCAATTATCTCTTTATCAGGAAAGAGGCCTGGGTAGGTCTTGCAATCACCAGCTCCATTATCAGCAGGGTCACAATGACAAATCCCACCAGAATGCTAAAAAAGCGCTAAAAAAGCACTAAAAAAGGAGCTGGTGACAAAACAGGACACAGTCACACCATTTGAAAACCATTTATTCAGACTTAGTGAACAGGGTGCATAGTTTGGGTCATTCCAGCTCAGGGGGGATAAACTAGAAAAGGGCCACAGAGATGATCAAACACAGGGAGAAGCTTGAACACAGTAGGGAGGAAATGAAGGCAAAAGATGGCTCAGAAGAGGTGGCTGGTGAGGAGAACAGAGACAGCCTTATTGAACCAGGGATGCAGGGCATGAGAGATGTAATGACTGCTTGCTGCTCCCAGTAGCAGAAGAATGACGGGGCATACAGTAAAATTAGTTTGAGATGTGCATTTTCTGAAGTTCATGGTTTGAGGAGTGTTCTTCATGTCTGCCGACTGAAACACATTATGGCTTACATAAAAAGACTGTAATAACCTAATAAATAACAGCTAAAGACATTTGGTTGGGGACTGAGTCCCTTTGGCTTAGAGGAAATGCATCAGGAACTCAGCTCTTAGTCCATTTGCAGATTGACTTTTGACTTGCTCTTACTACAAACTTTCTAATGTGGGAGTAGAAAGCAGCAGAGCTGTTTCTTCATTCTGTTGGACAACTACAAATCTAAATATGCCTCTGCATAGGTTTGTGCATGCTTTTTCTTACTGATTACTGAGAGGTAGTGATGGGTAAAGCTGAATATCATGACGTAGAGAGCATAACATTGGTAAATGATATTCAAGCCTTGAGACAAATGAGGCCTCTGTCCCACGCAGCAACAAAGCTGTACTCTAGAGCCCCACTGAAGAAATGCAAGGTAACAAAGTCTGAAACCTTTCAGATGGTGCAAGACTTCCAGATGGACTATGAAGAACACAGGGTGTGTTCATATGGCCCAGCACAGTGCTATTAGCCTGGGACTAAGCAGAGGCAGCAGAGTGCATTACAGTGAGATGTGAACAGCCTGTCCCACCCAAGAGAGAGACACTCACTTCAGATGGTTTCCTGTGCACTGTGTTTCTCCCATTGGGTCAGAAATCCCTCCTGGTTTCACTCTGCACCTCTACACCCAAAGATGTACACAAAACCTGAGTCATTTCTCCTGTCATTTATCTCCTCCCTAAATATCTTCAACAAATGCTTCTCAGCCACTCAGGCCCACAGCTGCCCCAGCCTGAGGGATCCTTCATACAAGTTACAAAAGCTCCTGACTGAGTGAAGAGAGGTAAACAAAGCATTTGAACAAACTGTTCAAACTCTACTTTATAGCCTTAGCTGCTGGCTTCCTGCCAAAGGGGGGAGGAATTGAGGTTGCTCATGGCTCATTTATTGCATTATGGATCCTTTCTCTCTGAAAAATAAGTTGAAACAAAAAGAGACATGGAAATAAACATGAGAGTTTCCAGGGACTGGTCACCAATATCTTGCAGTACCTGATAAGTGGTCACTCTTCTGGCTATGACTACATCTCACCATGGGTTTATCCACAAGTGTGCTCTGCTTCAGGAAAATGTCTGAAGGCAAACTTCAGTGCACCAAGAAGCCCAACACATATTTCCAGTTAATTACACAGTTTACCCTTAGCACAATCAGCCACCACCACAATGTGCTGGCCCAGGGCCTCATGGCACTGCTGGTTGTCCGGGTCTTGCCAGTGGATATCTCTTACCATCCTGATAACACCTGTCACAACAAGGTGTTATCTTGAGTAGTTTAGGCTGAAGCATACAAAGTCCCATCACGTTTTTGCACTCTGGAGAGTCACAGATGGCTAGAAACAGGATTTACATTACCCTAACCAAAGTACAGGCCAGGGGGTCGTACAGGGGATGCAAGACACTCCTGTTCACGTAGTATTCCACCTATTCTCTAAAGCAAACTGCATAAGAACAAAAAATGGAGACTCAGCTTAAGCCAGTACAGCCAATATGAACAGCAGTGATTAAAACCTGTCCTGTCATTAAAGGTGAGAGTGACTACAACAACTGTGTGCCCACTGTTAAAAATAATTAGATGACACCTCAGGTTATGTCACATTAGCCACTGCAACCCTTTGTTGGGGAGATTTTGAACACAAAATCAAAACAGAAGTGGAAGGTGGTCTTCTTCTTAGGTTTTAATTACTTGTTTCAGCATCCAACCCCTCTTAATGCCCAGTGATCTGCATCATTATATCCAATATCACTTAAACACCCTCCCATCCCTCTCACAGGCAAACTGAATTCTGCTCAGAGTGAGCATTCCAACACACTGATGAAAAACAGACTTTCAGAGAAAAAACAGAAGGCAATTTTTCCTCCTTATCTCAAGATACAAAGTGTAATTTCTTCAGGTTTTCTTTCAGCAGCCACAAAAGCCTCACACCTCAAATAGCATTTCACGCAGTTCTATTCTCAAGGTTATTAAACGCCCACAACTCCAAATGAAGTTACTGTGTCCTCAATAATACTGCAAATCCAAATCTGGCTGACTCAGCTTTCCTGCACTGCCCACATTTACAAACACCCTAGAGTTCAATAAAAGGGAGTCAGGCTTTTCTGCAGTGCCCATTCCTCATGTGCCTCACACACATTGTGATGTGTTTTTTCCAGCACCTGCAGTACAGTGATGGCAGCATTATACAACAATTCAGCAATAGGGTCAGAGGAGGAATCTGCACTGTCCCCAGTCTATCATCATGCCTCTTTGAACTGCATTACTGTAAAACAGGGCAGTGAGCTGGTTTTGTCATCACAGAGAAAAAAAAGGACTGCCAAAATCTTAAACATGGTCCCAAGTGCTGGTGATTGGTTTGGTTCAACAAGATGATGAATGGCAAGTGTTAGTCACAAGTACTCATCTTTCCTGTTATGTCTCACTTAAATTTCTGTTTGTGTTCCACCTGCAAGGGTGAAAAAGTAGAGTCTCACACCCCAGGCCATGATAGTGAGAGTTTGCATGTTGGAGTTCAACTGCAAAGGCCATCCTCCTTTTAATACATACTCACATTTGAGATTGTTCATCAGAGGGTTACAGTCAATGGTCTGTGTGAGCTACCCTGGCCAGGCTAACACAGTAAATACCCACAAGGCTTTTTGTTATGAAAACAGACATTCTACTCTCTGCAGAGAAAAAAGGAAGGTGGACCTGGTGCATTAATATTATGTAAAATAATCAGAATTTTCAAATGGTGAACATGCATGCGTACACATCTGTATTAGGTGATGTTTGGAAGCTTACTAATGTAAAGTAATCTTATGTGTACATCATTAAACGACAAAAGGATGCAGTAACAGCACCAGAAGCACAAAAATGCTTCTCAGTGAGATGCAAGTCTGAGTGATTATTAATACAATTGAAATTGTACATGCAAGATTTAAGGATTATTTTTTAACACTGAGACCCTTGGATTTCTGCAGACTAATTTCTTCCAGTGTTCCCCATGTATGAAATTTTCCAAAGCAGGATTTGTTCAGAAGAGAACATCAGATCACAGAACTGTCAGAAGAGGAGAGCTAGTGCTGTGTAAAGGGTTGTGCTGGGCTATAGGTTTTCCTTGTTTCAGAAGAAGCAGGAGACAAGCACAGGGCTCTCTGGTTAGGAATAATACCCCTGAGCAGTGCCAGAGAGGTGAAGCAAAGGGAGCTGCAGAGAGCTGATACCTCCCTTGAGACTCTGACCCACACAAATGGTCCAGACAATTAAGATTTTGCACTTTTGGCATTTTGACATTTGCAGATTTGGCATTTTTGACTAAATGCCAATTTAATGTATTTCAGATGCAAATTCAATTACCTGTTTTAAAGGAATCTAATTTTAATTAACCCAGGTCTCAAATTAATGTAAACTAATTAAACATTGTTTAGAAATATGTTTCAGAAGAAAATACCTAGTTCAGTAGGTCTCTAGTGGTAGAAAATGTGTTTTCTTTACCAACAACAATTTGTTCTTGGAATTTAGAAAAATAATTGTGTAGCTATAAATCAAGGCCTAATACTTTTTTACAATTCTGTCAAAAGTCAAGTTTGAAAAATAATTCCAATTACTGTAGTACAAAGTCTAGTCTTCCTGGAGTAGACTCTAGGAAGACAAACATTTGTACCTAACAAATATATATCTTACTTTTAAATGGTGACAGCAATACTTCACTTACATATGGGCCAAGCTGGATGGGGTTCTGAATAACCTGGTCTAGTTAAAGGTGTTATTGCTTAAGGCAGAGGGGCTGGAACTAAGTAATCTTTAAGATCCTTTCCAAACCAAATCAAGCCATTCTATGATTCTATGTTATAAAAACCAGCAAAGAATATTACAGAAGTGGAAACAGAGAGCAAGCTTGCAAGAGCTACAGCAAGAGTGCTAAGCTTTCAATGTGCTTTAGATCCTGACACTGAAAACAGACTGCAAACTGTATTTTGACAGGCGACAGTTGGAGGCTCAAATTGCTGGAGAAGCCACTCTTTTAATCTTCTTGGTGATCAGTAAGAAAACAGATATTTCCATGGTGTTCATTGATTCCTGTCTACTGTCCCAATATTTCTTCCACTGAACTACACCATGAGGTGCTACGGCAACATTTTTGATTTCTCTATCAATAAGCTGACCCATCATTCAAAGACAATCAGTTTGCAAGCAAATTATATTCCATTGGATGAGAAACCATTGTGCTGAAATCAGCTGTAGAAGCAGCAGGTTAAGGATGCTATTAACCACAGATGGGGCAGGGAAAATGCCATCAAACAAACAGAAGGAAGGCAAACCCGATGCTTTAGTGGCAATATTTGTCAGCTTTTTCACTACTGAACCAGAGCTAGTTCAAATTTTAAAGCTGATCAGCACCCTGCAGTTGTGCTTCTGTCTCAGCAGCTCATTGAGTGGGAGCATGTCCTGGGTATCATATGGAATGGTAACACTGAGGCATGGATTAAATACTGCATTTCCCAGAGAACTTTGAAGCCTTTCCTTTACTAGGAAGGTTCAACTTTCTTGAAATAGATAACAAACAAAAATCTTAACGGAGGCAAGACAGTGGGCTGATTTATTGTTAGCCCTTTATCTACAAAGAATCTACATATTGAGGTTCTTGGCATCACCATGTGATACATCAGCTCCTGGAGGATGGTCCCCAAGGCTGAGTTTGGTACATAAGCTCTCACCAAAAGCAGAATCCAGACAGAAAGTAAGGAAAAGCACCTTAAACAGACTATAAATGTGAAAAGAAGGGAGATTTTTTTTTCATGTCCTTTTTCAGCACATTGAGCCAGTTCACTACAGCCTGTTTTTTCAGCAAGGATTCAAAACCTGGGACTAGGCAACTTAACATCATTGAATTGTTTAAGCCAGAAAAGACTTTCCTAGAATCACATTCTTGTACTACCAATTAGGAATAATTATTTTTAATTAATGGTTGGACCTGGTTTTGCCAACTGAATGAGAACAAGTGATTTGGAATTTATTTGACTTGACTAGATATGAAGACATTTAGATCATCATCTTTTTTTCCAGGATAAAATGCAAAGACTCATGTGTTCCTAGTGAAAACTTTAATTTCTCCAGGATACTTGTAAGGATAAGTAAAATACATCCAATCACACTTTTTATGGAATTACCACATAACATGTTCTATGAACTGAATACTGGCAGCTCTTAAAATACAGTTTGTCAGTAGATAACACTGAAGGGGGGCATTTTAAAACCAGAGCCTTTTCTGGATTGACTCTTTGGTTTTGCTTCTATATGCCATAGTCCCATCTTCAGGTGGCATAAAACTGTGTGGAGTAGTAACTAACAGATAGATGGGTAAGTGGGCCATCAGGGTAAATAGCAGTAACCTGCAAAAATGCATTTTGGTAAGATCAAATGTTTGAGATCCAAGAATGGAAGTTGCTTATATTTACATGAGAGAAGACTTTACTTTGAAAAACAGAGCTCAGAAAAGGATTTAGGGGTCATTTTAGATAATCGCCTCAATGTAAGCTGTCTGGGCAATGCTGTTGCAAAAAGGACTAATGAGATTCTTGACTATGGGTGGGGGAGAATAATATGAAGCAGAAATAATGAAGGATTTCAGCATCATTTGGCAGCACTGCCAAGACCATTACTGGGTTACTGAATGCTGTCCTAGTGTCTGCATTTTAAGAGGATTTGAAGACATTGGACAGAGTTCAAGTGAGTGTCACAAATGAATTCTCTGCTTTAAAAAAAAGCCCATGCCTTCTGACATGATGGGTAGGAAGCTCAGCATATTCAGCTCACTGAAGAGAAAGTGTAGACATACCTTCATCACACTGTGTAGGTAATTGCTCTTGGGGAAGACATACGTGAGGAGCTTTCCAATCTGGCTGACAAAGACCCAATGAATAAAAGTTGAGGTCAGAAAAATTCAGCCTTGAAATAAGAGGAAATTTCCCAGCAACAAAGTAATGAAAGACAGAAACAGCTTTTCAGGGGAACTAGTGAAACCAGCATCACTTGCAACCTTTTAGACAAAGACAGATAGCTCTGAAGATACACTTTTGGCCTAATTTCAGACTAGATGATTATGGTTGTCCTTCCTGGCTTGGTAAGCCCTGACCCCTTAGTTTCCCTATGGACAGGATAGTTTTCCTTTATTTCCTCAGCCCTTGGTGAAACAGGACTGCTTATACTGTAATCAATGTGCTTTCAATGCTTCCACGATGGCTCAAATGATGCTACAGGGGCTATGACTGGCAAGGATGAAGGGTTAGCATTGTGGAGCCACGTTGGCCTCATGGTCAGAGAGAAGGGGTAGCCTTAAGTCCTGTTCTGACGTAAACAGTCAGGTAAGGTTTTGATAGCAGGTGTTTGACAGATCATAATCCATTCCTAAGGATGCAAACAAAGTGTAAAATCTTCTTGAGTAGCAGTGGAGAATATTCAGTTCTTGTGAAGCTGTGAATGTTTTCCTTTACATTAAGGCCAAAACTATTTTGAAATGTTCCCCTAGTTTCTCCAAATTCATCCACAGAGCACTAGGAAAGTGGAGCAGATCACAGATATGGTCAGATCTGATCCCAATGTGCTTGCTGAAGGGAGTCACACTAGCCAGCTTCACTGGTCTAAAAGTTTACAAGACACCAGGTGCTTATTCAGGAGCAGGATCCTCCAGGGGAGACTGTACACTGGAGAGCGTTGCAGACAGACTGACTGACCTGCTGTGGGATAGACAGGTGGGGAGAGCAGAGTATCAGCACCTGTGAAACAATTGCCAAAAGATGGCATTTGAAATCAAATGTATATAGCAGCCATACCTATAAACACAACACATGAAGCAGCAATGAGTTTCAACCTGAAGCATCAGTGAAAAAATATGGTTCCTGACTCCAGTGAAACCCCACCCAGCAGCTGAAATTAGAAACATTAATCCCATGGCATTGCCCATAATTAAAGACTCCATCTACCACCAAACAGCTGTGTAACTACTGCTGGCTGAACCTCCGTGCTTTGAAATAGGATTAGGAGGAAATTAAAAGAGAAGCAAGGATTGCAAGCATCAGTAAGACAAGCAACACCGTTGTGTTACATGGACCAGATTATAAAATTGGTGCTCTTTTGCAGTTACTCTTTCTCAGAATTCATTACCAGCAAAGATGAGAGTATTACAAACAAAATTAAGGAATTCAGGATGAGAGGCCTGTGAGAATCCTATCACCCAACAGTCTCTGCTTACATTAAGCATTTATTAACTTCTTTTTAACTTCTTTATTTATTAACTTCTTTTGCTATAATATTTCAGAGGCCTGAACTTGCCACTTGTTCTGATTTTGGCTGGGTCAGAATTAATTTTCTTCATAGCACCTGGTGTACTGCAATATTTAGGATTCAGTGTTTATAATACAGTGATGTTTTCCTTATTGCTGATCAGCATTTACACAGAGCCAAGGCTTTTTCTGCTCCTCACCCCACCAGTGAGGAGGCTGGGGGTGCACAAGGAGTTGAGAGAGGACACAACCAGGACAGCTGGCCCCAGCTGACCTAAGGGATATTCCAGACCGTATTACATCATGCTCAGTATATAAAGCTGGGAGAAGAAGGAAGTACTTCCCAAGTTACTGTTATATATGAGGAAGCTCAGCGTTCTTGGGGATGGCTGAACACCTGCCTGCCCATGGCATGTGCTGAATGAATTCCTTGTTTTGCCTATGGACGTGGCTTTTGTCTTACCTATTAAAGTGTCTTTATCTCCACCCACGACTTTCCTCACTTTTACTCTTCCAATTGCCCCCCATCCCACTGCGGGGGGAGCGAGCGGGCAGCTGCGTGGGGCTTAGTTGCTGACTGGGGGTTAAACCAGGACACCACTGAAATCTACTCCACTGATTTACCACCACAAGAGAACACAATGCCTCAGACAAAGAATTACAAATAACTATCCAAAGGGATGGTGTTCTCTCCTTGAATATCTCTCAACGGTGCCTGTTGTTTTTCTGGCTGAAAACTATTGGTAGATATGGACAAATGACAGGATAGCAATAAGAAAGTGTCATCCTGTGAGAAAGGTGCCATATGGTACACAAATCCCATTAAGAGGGTTTAATTGTTATTTAAAAGCCTACAGGCAAGCAGGAATAAAAGGGAGACCAGCTCAGACATTCTCTGGATGATGATTTTGCTTCCATTTTAGTTGCAGTCAGAATGCAAGATCTCTCCCTCCTCGTGCAGGGAGCCACTAAATATGACTGGAAGAATGTGGAATAACCCCCAGTAAGTCTGTGCTGTGCACTGTATCTTACCAAATCACCATGCTCCTGCAGTGCCTTGGCGCAAGCAGCCAGTTCTTCCTCTGTTGCACTGACAATTTAACTCAGAGAACCTGGTTCATCTGTAATGCACAATGGGAATTTCATGGTTTAAAATTTTTTGTGTCTCTTTTCAGAAGCAGCCCACCTTCCTGCCAGAGCCATAAAGCCATGGTTCCATACAACATTATTCGTCACTTGTCTGTTTCTTCTTTCTTTTCTCCCCAGGTGATGGAAAAGAAATTAACTGGGAGGTCTTTTCAGGTGAGGTGGCTGTACTGTGACCAAGGGGCAGTACTGGAGCTGCAGAGCTGCCATCTGCACTGGTTCCTCATATCCCAGGCTGGGCTTTCTTGTCACTGTCATGGAGGAAGGAACACACACAAGAAGCTGGCTAACTGCTGCCTCCAGCAATCAAAAATTATGGAACAGAGCTGGCTTGCCAAGCTTCAGGCAGTGGGAAAAAATGACCTCTGAAAATGTGTCCTGGCTGTTCCATCAAGGCTAAAACTGAAGTGTCTAGTTTGATTTTATTAAATTGGTGTATGGAAATAGTACATAATTTAGAATCACAGGCTTTGGTTAAAGATATGATTGCAAGGTTTTTAGCAGGTCAGGGGCTCAATTAAAAAAATTAAGTCCACAAAATTTAATCCCTCTGTACCTTTATGCTTCAATGTGACTCTTGTTAACTCCCTAAAATTAGATTTTTAATCTCAGATTGGCAACCCATTCTCTGCCACTCAAGTAACACAAGCAGTGAGAAGATTATGGCCACTTATGTAGTATCTATTTTCCTATAATCCTTTTAGCACCATAAATGCTAAATATAGCATCCAGTTTAAATTAGCTTTAACCTCAAGTTGACTCCAGTTAACCATGCAGGAAGAGTCAGAAGAAAAGAAAAACAAAACCAAAAACAAACCACACCCTAAAGAAGGCTAGAAAGAGATAGAAATAGTTCCACATTAAAAAAAAATTAGTAAGCTGTTCAGTGCATATTAACAGATGACTGCAATAGTGGTGAATTGTCAACACCTTTTTGAAAACGTGGGGCTTGTGAGCCCTTAGTCTGCCACACATGAGTAGATTGGTCACAGTACTCACCCTTGCAAACAGCCATCCCAAAAAGTACAAGAATTTGGGGCTGCTCCTACAGCTCCTTATTCCTGGCTAAATGTACAAATCATTAACACTGAACACGGAGGCATTTCTGTGACTCAAATTCCCACTAGTTTTTCCAGGACAACCCTTTGTAGGCACCATGAGACCTTCACAAGGAAAACTGATATATCCCCTAATTAGAGGAGGACCACCATCATGAATCAGTAGTGAGAAGAGCTAAATCAGGCTCAAAACCTAGAGCAGGAATGACTTCAGTGAAACAACTGCCCTGCCTTTTGCCTGGCAATTGCTTTAGGAAGAAATAAGCCCTCAGCACCAAAGCAGGGGTTCCAGGAGGTCTCAGAGAGGGATACCCCTGAGGGGTCCCAGCTCCTGCTGACCACAGCCAGCTTTACAGCTGCCAGGGCCAGGTCACTCCATGCGTTTTACCTGGGACATTGACACGTTACATATTTGTTGGCCTGTATGCTCTGTTCCTGCCTCTGCAACAACACTCTGACCAGCTATTTTAGCCTGTTTGCCTAAGGAGCATAACAGCACATGAATCCCAAAACCAAATCATCCCGAAGTAAACAACCATACACCATTAAAGTTACAGGTTCATCTCAAAACTTAACGCTAGATTTAATAAGGCTGCAAGCTTCTCCACTTCTTACTTTTGCCCTTTTCAAACACCACATGGAGACAAGGGAAGCCCTCAGCCAGCCTGGTATTTTTTCATACTCCAGAGGCAGAATGACTGCCAAACCCTACTCTGGCATGGGAAACATCATAGAGATGCAAATTAAAATATATCTGATTGTGTCTGCCTGTCCATTTTGCTTCAGCTTGTTAGGAACAATCAAACAGATGCCTAATGCTGAGCAGTAAAATGAGTACCCAGGAATGCTTCCCACAGTTTTCCTCCTTCACTTGGAGGACTGCCACATACCCAGATTGCGACATCCTCAAATGTTCATTATTGAGACACATTCATCTGGTAAACACAGATTAGAAGGAGAGGATAGGCAGAGCTGGTCAAAGGAGAACTAACGAATTAGGAAATGTTTGTGTGTACTGTCACAGCCACTACCAAAACATGTGGTGAGTTTCTGTTTCAAAAGCTATGAAATCTCAGCAAAATAAACAAACACATTGATGAAATGGAATTGGGGTTCTACATCAAAAGCAGAAGCAAACTGGCGGTAGACAGGAACTCCAGAGCCCACAACACCCTCATGCATCAAATTTCTTTAATTATTTTGGAAAGGCTGTATAGTAGAAGAGTAAACAAAACATTTTCAACTACACCTGGCTACACAACCAAGGAGCAATAAGACAGCAACTAGTATAGGTCATATCTGGAGGAAATATAAACTCCAGGTATTTATTTTGAACCTCCTGAGGTTAGACTGAACACCTCACGGACCACAGCAGGAGTATCACTGCCTGAGGAGTACTCGGTCTCACTGAGACATGAGGGGAGCAGCAGCACCATAGAGAGCAGCGGGGACACAAAGGTGAAAGACAAGGACACAGTGGTAGAATCGCATATTTAGAGGGGAAATTTATTCAGTTTTGCTATATTGCACTCGCAAACCTATTCAACTCTTGTTAACTCCCTAACTTCAGCAATCTCTTTCACTCTGGACCAAACCCCTACAGCAGGTGATGGACAAAGATCCCAAGTAGGTTACACAAGAAGTTACCTGGCTTTCATAAACTGAGCCCTTTGGAACAAAATCTTTCTGATCACTTTCACTCTGCAGAATTTTCAAAACTTGCTCACTGGTACTTTTAAAGTGATTAGCAAGTTGAGCAAGTATTTAAGCTATCATTTCCTCCTGAAATACAGGTTAGTTAAATCTTCTTGGGCTCTGCAATGGTACTATGACACAGGTACAGTACAAAGTAACAAGTCACTCCAGATGAAGGAGGCTGTTAAGGTTTTGCTTTCCTCTTTATTCTTAAAAACAAAGCCAAAACCTCATCATAACATAAGAAAGCCCAGTCCTATAGAAATTGGAGGA
Source organism: Motacilla alba alba (assembly GCF_015832195.1). Taxonomy (NCBI): domain Eukaryota; kingdom Metazoa; phylum Chordata; class Aves; order Passeriformes; family Motacillidae; genus Motacilla; species Motacilla alba. The sequence goes on along the minus strand of NC_052021.1, from coordinate 9,861,451 downwards.
AAGAGATTAATGTTATTATGCTAGTGGGGCCAAGGCCTGTAATAGTGAAGAGTCAGCATATCTTCTCTTTATTGAGTCCTGTGTTACCATCACCAGAGTACACTGAAAGGGCAAACTTCCACCAGAGGGGAAAAATAAGTAGCTCTATGTCAAGTCACCCCATCCTATGCCCATAGCCAGAAAAGATTCAGAGCTGGTGCACACCTGAGGTTGCCTAATGACATTTCCCATCACTGCAGCAGCCTCAGTAGGCCCCAAGGAAAACTCAGCCTTTTTTCTTAGTTAGCTCTTTTTCTGTTAGAAAAAAGACTTCAAAACTGAAAGTGTAATGAAAAGATTATTTCTTTAATACAGCACTAAGATTTTAGTCTTAGCCAATGCCCAGCTATTTCCTAATGTCATCAGTGCTGCAAGTCCCCTGACAAGAGCACTGGACTTCTCTTCTGGTTTTTTGAGTTTTTGGTTTGGTTTGGTTTTTTGTTTGTTTTATTTTTATTTTATTTATTCATTTGGGTTTGAGTACTACTCCTCATATATAGATATATACTCATGTACAAATATGTGAGTGACTTGTTTAATTTCTGCAAGAGGCTGCCAGGCTGCAAGAGGTTCTGCTGGGGGTTCACAGCCTCTTCAGGCAGGAGATACACAGCAGAGGCAAAATGACGTGTGTCCATCTGATTTGCTCAGCCTGTGACAATCTCACAGCCAGGAAAACAAAAATCGCTGGGAATATCTTGGTTCTGCTTTTTCTGAAAAGTCAATATTCCTACCATATTATTTCTCTCTTCTTACAGAAAGAGGAATACAAAGCCCACAGCCTGCCTTTGTTCACCCAGCACGTGCTCAGAGCACTCCAGGGTACATACTCAGATGTAACCTGCCAAAGGCGTTAGCAAGCCCTTCCCCACAGCCCACCAGGACAGGGACACCACAGCTGGGGACAGGATTTGGGACTAGGGTCTATAAGGCATAGCAGAGGCACATATTTATCTCAACAACTCCAGGGCATCCAGTGCCCATGCTGCTGTTTGAGACCATCATTGTTTCTTTAGTGCAAGTGTCCAAGCAGCATTGGCCGAGTACACCAAGAGAAAAGCCCTGCTCTCCTACCATGGCATCCATGGAAGGGAAAGGCACTGGCAGTCTGTACTGCTGTTAGTTTTCCAGGCTGTCTCCCACTCCAGAAGCACATGCATGTAGGGATTGTAGCCAAAGACAGGGAATTACCTCCACTTGCTAGCAAGCACCATCCTCCCAGTCCTGGAAACGTATTAAGCCTCTTAGGGACCTCTCTAACCAGGTCTCTGTCATTACTTCCAAGTAATGACAAAATAATTTCTCCAATAGACTGTTTCTAGTAAGAGTAGTGTTGGAGGGAGAGAACAGTCCCTGCATCTCTTGCTGAAGGGATCTGGTGTCCTGAGTACACACCAGTCCATTTAATACAGTGACCTGTCTCCATTTACTGAATTGATTTGGCATATGAATGTTTACACTGCTGAGTGTATTTAAACTAATGGCTGCTAAAGCAGCTTATGTGACTTTTTAATCTAGCTTTTCCATAGAGTCATTTGTGGAATGACTATTTGACAGGGAAACAGACAAGAAATTGGGGCAAAACTTAGCTGACAGACACTGAAAATGGGATGATGTGGCCACAGCAGTTACACAGGCAGATTTGTGGCTCATTCATTACCATCAGACTGTTTGTCACAGCTGAGCCTTTCTACAGGCCAGCTGACCAGAGGCACAGCCTGCTCCCTGTGAGCAGACCTCAGGCAAGCCCTGGACAGCCTGCACTTTACAAAATTAATTTCATCCTCTGAAGCAGAAAATACACATTCATCTTTCTCCCTGAGGAAAGGGGCTGGTGGAGAATGTGACCAGTTAAGAGAGGCCCAGCTGGGTGCCTCAATCCCCTGTGTTCTCAAGGGTTTTGACTTAATGATCTCAAAGATCATTTCCAACCTAGTTGATTTTGTGATCCACACAATTGTTTATAGGATTTTGTGTGAATTACAGTGAACCTCAAAAGTTGCCACAGATAATTCTGTGTGACTATCTTTAAGCACTGAGGCAGAAGGACCACTGGTGACTGAAAGATGGTTTCAAGGGCCTGCTGCAACATACAGAGACTAGCTCTGATCACAGATTACCTGATTTATTGAGCAGGTATTATATTCTGTGTCACTGTATGGTGGAAGTCTCTTTGTGCCATTTTCCCTTAGAGAACATAATGCTGATCTCTTACAAACACTGAGATCTGTTAGCAAATATATCCATATCATACTATTTTCCTTTTCAAAGTCTTCCAAACCTTTTTATAGTAATTAAGATGCTACATCAAAAATGGAATCTGTGCAAAATCATACTGACCCCCCCAATATGTCAGACAGCTCATCTTGTTTCAGCATACGATGAAAAAAGTGAATCAAGGCACAGAAAAGAGTCTTTGCAAGAGTGATAATTAGATTTACTTCTCCTAATTCCTTGCACATGATCTTCTGATTTGCACTGCAGGCATATCTGCCCACCACACTGCAGCCCTACAGACAACACAGGGTTGTCTGTAGGGCTAGTCTAGATATTCTAGGTAACACATAACTTCTTCACAGGCCCTCTTGTAGGCATTGCCACTGCTGTTTTAAATATGACCAATAAATTGACATAATATTCATTTTAAAATTACTATTGTCTAAACCTGCTATTCTGACTGATATATCCTTACCAACACTTGTTACAAACATTGCTTCAAAATTAGAGACAACAAAACCGAAGGACTCCTTCGAGAGGATTGGTCCCATCAAACATCTCCACCCGCAGATGCCCCCACGGAGCCAGGAGCTGGGGCTGCTCTCACAACCACAGATCCCTGGTGACTCTCCCACTGCACTCACAACTCTGCTCAGAGCAGAGGGCAGGTGATCCAAGATACAGAAATAGGAAAATGAGATGGGAACCATAATTGTGTTATGTGTCTCTTCCCATCTTTAGTTTCCTGAAGGAAACCCTATTCCATCAGCATGACTCCAAAGGTTAAGAGTCAGTTCCCATCACCTGTCATAGCAAGAAAAGAAGAAGTCACCTTTGGAGAACCTCATCCTGGGGTTAATCATGTTAGCCCCGCCTGACAGCTGCTGCAGATCTGAGAACAGGAGGAGCAGATGCAGCATGATGTGGCCAGCCCAGTTCTTTATGAAAGCTACCTTCACTCCTGCATGGTTGAAGCCATGCTCTGAGCAGGGCTTTCCCCTTTTCCGAGTATTCCAGCTCCCCACAGCAATGGCAGCAACTGATTTTGCTGCAGCATCCAAAACTTCGGAAGGAAATGGCAGGGTCTCTTTAAACTGCAAGATCCACCTGGCAGTGGATTTCTGAGTGATTATCACATACCTCGGCTTGTCCTCAGACTTCAACCACCTAAGAAGCGTAATAATCCCCAAAGCACACTCCCTAGTGTGCTTTATCTGTGGCAGAAATCACAGCGATGCATAAACAATGAGTTGTGCTTTCCACATGCGCTGGACCTGGCATGAATCCCAGGAGCCAACTAATGCCCTCTGCTGCATGAAGTGTGGAGATCGCCTCTCTCCTTTCACCAGCTCAAAGGCAAGCCACAAGGTCATCTCCAAACACAGCTCGTCAAGTATTTGCTGACTGGATACTTGGATTCACAGCTGGGTAATGGAAGGTCATTCAGCACTGTGCCTCCTCTCAAAAAACAGTATTACTCCAAAGCAAGCTGCTGAACGTAGATCGTCAGTCCCTGACTGACAGCACAACGTGGCAGAAAGCCAAGCAATGAGAAGGGGAAGCCACAGGACCCTGTCATAATTATATCTTCAGTTTCAGAAATTGCTTTGATGTTCTCTCAACAGGGGATAGCTTCCATTTCCTTCAGTCTTTGCTGAAGCTTTAGTAGAAATATGGGCTGTTTCTGTAGGATTTTTAATTAGACGTGGACTATACGATTTCCTGCAGAAACCAGGGTGTCCTCCCTCAGCACCCATTCAGACTATATGAAAAGAGAGGAGTAAGACCAGAACCAAAGGGGTGCCTGAAAATAGAGAAAATATTCCTTGGAAGAAGGCAAAGACACAGAGGTGCATTCAGGCTGTAGTTACAAAACAGTGCAAACCTCTAAACGCCCGGCTGGCTCCTGCATTCAGCACCTTGTCTAAGGAGCCTGGCCATAGCTCAGCTTGTGATTTATTTCAGACTTCCAGGATAGAGCTGAGTGTGACAAGTTGGAGGAACGTTCATGAGCCGGTCCCTTCAGGCTGGTGGCCGCTGGCAGCACACACCTCACTGCAGCTTAATCAGCTCTAAGCAGCCCAGACAGCAGCTGCCATTTGCTTTGTGCTCTTGCATAAATGCTGTGGATTTTACTCTGAAATCTGGATTTGACAAATCGGGAACAAATAAAGGTAGCTGATGGTGATACCCAGGCATCTGAGCAGACTACCCTTAATGGAAAAGAACTCTGCCAGGAAGAAATTTGTCTCTTATGTCTTTTAAGGATCTATGGTTTTGTTTGCTTTTCACTAAATAAATCATTTGAATAATATTAACCTCCTACATTGTAACCCATCTTCACTGACATAATCTTAATGCATTACTGGAATTACAATGGCAAGAAACAAGAAAAAAACCCAAAAGACAATGTCACAAGTGAATTAAATTAATATTTGACCCACTGATCATAAACCACAGTGCGCACATCCTCAGAGAGAGGAAGTTTTCATCACAATCCTCATGAAGTGTTTAGAGAGTACAAAACTAGGACTTTCTCCTGCAAAATGCCTGTTGATGCCAATAACTTTAGGATAGCTCCTAAGTGAGGAAAAAGTTGCTAAATCTTCTATCAAGCACAGAGATACCAACATTTGTCAAAGAATGTTTTCCTTTTTATGTTAAAAACACTGCCTTGTACTTCTTAATTCTTTCAAATACTTCTACCACTACATACATACCATTACCCTATACATAATCTAGTGAAAATATATGACATTTATTTAAAAAAAATTTAAACATATAAAACTGCCAGAGTCTCAGAGAGATCAAATCAGACAGCTAATGTTTGTGTGCAGAATTCAGTGTCAGCATGCACCAGCCAAGAACAACACTCGCTGATGCAGCAAATCAGGGTTTATAGTGGAAAGTAATAGAGAATGAAGTTTATATATCAAACCCTCTAAGAAACAAGAGGAAACATTAAATAAGCACACTCTACCATCCTGAAGGAGGAATTAATGGAATTAATTTTTTTTTGTATGTCCCAATAACTAAGTTACTTCACACTTCAGAAAACCATGGTTTTTACATGCAAAAGGTGGCGTCAGATCTTTGTGAAAGGAATGAAAAGGCAGAAGTGGCTCCATAGCTCAAGCATGAAAATAAAATATTTTTCCCCAGAAAAAAAGACATGCACAAATGCTGTGTTGTCAGTAACAATTAAAACACTCTGTAGAAAATAGAAATTAGTTGCAGTAAATAGTGGGAACCCCATTCCCTTCCAGGCTGCATCTCCTGTAGCAACTGGCATATGTGTAAAGTGAAATTAGATTCTATCAAATAATGCTTCTCCATCTGCTAACACTCTACATCTTCTGTGTTCTTTCTCCTTTGTCATTAAAAACTTCCTTAAAGGCTAGGCACTAGATAAAGAGATGTGGGGATGAGCTGAAGAAGAAAAGGGCTTTTTCCCCCAAAACACACGCTACCTTTGCACCCCCTGCCGGGGAAACAGCCACGAGCGAACAACCGGCAGAGTCTCACCACAGAGATCATCTCCCATCACCCACATGCAAACACAGAGGAGCAGTTTTCAGCTTGAACAGATAATTTCTCCTAACCCCGTCTTATCCATTGGATTCTAGTCAGAATCTTTACTGACTTTAGTTTGAGACAGCAAAATGTTTACACATAGGACTAATGCACAGCAAGAGAAGCTCATGAAAATCCTTTATTTAGCACATTCTTGCAAGGTAACTCAGTTTTGTTAATTTGTGGGGGTGTTTTTCTTTGTGGGTTTTTTGGGGTGTGGTGTTTTGTTTTTGTGGTTGATTTGTTGTTGTTTGGTTGGGGTTTTTCTGTAAGGAAGGAGTCCCCTTGTGCTGAGTAGAAAGGCCATTTAAACACAAAAAAGCTCTAGTAGCAATATATCCCTAAATAACATGTCCAGAGGACAAACAGTTGCTAGCTACTGGAAATCGGACCTTTGCTATTGATACACAGAGATGGCTGTGGCAGATTTTCTGTAGTGAGGCTGGCAAGCCCTTTTCCAGGACTTTCACTCTCTAAGGTAAGAAGCAAGTCACAATATAATATTTTTGTTCTTACCTTCATTATGTTTTAACTAATATAAACAGCAACCCAAGGAAAAATTTTCATGTTACTTGGTATAAAAATGTGTTTAAATTGTTACCCAAGACAGCCACCAAAGAAGTTAGGTATTTGTTATCCCAGTTTTTGTTATCCGAGTTTATCAAAGACAGCAATAAACCCTTTAGGAGCAGCTCTGCTGTTACATTTACAACCAGGAGGTGGCATTGAATGGCCACGAATCTGCTCCCAGCGTCCTTAACTGCTGCCTGCCGGAGCCGAGCAGGGAAGGGTCCTGGGAGATTCACACAGCGTGAACCTGAAATTTAGGTTACCACTCGCATAAACTCCCTGGAACTAGAGAGATGTAGTCAATAACTAATTCGTGTTACAGTAGCAAAAGGAAAACAAAACAAAACTTTATTTCTTCTCTCCCGTCTCCTCCCTTTGTGCAACCAACCCATGGCATATAGGTTCTGGCTCTTTGGGAGCCCACTGAAGCCATAGGACTCAGAAGGACCCCACACCCGCTAGTGTGTGCAGTATGTGCAATATGCCATGTGGAGCAGAGGAGCAGGATCTCAAAAGCTCGGCAGAATTTCAGAGGAACGGGTTCCCACGATCCTTACCACTTATTCGCATCGTCTCCAACGATAAAGGTCACACTAGAGAAAGCAGGGGTGTGGCTGAATCCTCAGCCGGCTTCCAGCAATTCTGAAAGGCACGCTGCCACCTTGCCTCTCCCACAGCGTTTCTGTGTGACTGCAGGGATGCACTTCTATCGATGGCCCAGGCAGCAGCTTGGCAGGTTTTACTCTGGACCAAGTCCTCTCAGGAGCTGGTGCACAGACAGGAGCCCTGGCCGAGTGCAAGGGAAAGCTGCCCAGTGCGACCGGGTGCACAAAAGCATCTCACACGGTTGTAGTCTCGGGAAAAAGAACCCACACCTGCACACTGACACCAGAGAGAGCCTCCGAGCGCCGGGTTTCTGCGCGGGGTTCAGCGGAGCAGGACCCGATTCCCTCCCGCGCCGCTCCCCTCGCACCCTGGGGCCGGCGCTGCTCCGGCTGTCACGGCTGCAGAAGAGCTGTCCCGTGACATGGGAAAAGCCGAGGTTCAGGGGATGCTGAGACCACAGTAAACGTGCTGCCCCAGGGCAGCCCTCAGCCCTGCACCGCATGCAGAGTGAGCAGCAGGGCGGGGGAGCAGCACTGGGGGCTCGCACAGCTCCGGCTGCCTGGCTCCAAGCTGCCCCTCGGCGCAATGGCAGCATTTCCGAGAGGACTGCAGCAAACAGCCGAGCAGGGACAGAAGAGGCAGGGCCCCGCTCCCCCTGGTCTGCCACATCCCCTCATCAAGTTGCAGTCCTGCCAGCTCTTTGAAGGAAAGGGCTTTGCTGTCACAGCTGCCAATCAATCATACAAACAGCATGCAAACACACGATGCTCTGCCAGGAACGGTTGCTGCCTCAACACAGGCTGTGGTATACTGACAGAAAAGAACTTAAAAACAAATAAAAAATTAACTTTCTTTTTTACTAAGACAGCTTAGGGTGGCTGTTTCATTTACCCTTTTCAATGAGTTGATTATTACTCCTTTTCAGTGAAGCCTTCTCTTATTTATTCTAGTGTTATCCCGAGCCCATCTAAAAGAACACATTTGGGAGAAGAAAATACCATTTACTAAAAACAGTACAACAGGGGAAAAAAACCACCAAAAAAAACAGGCATCCAAAACTGCAAAATGGAAGGATCAACTATTCATGATAGTTCAACTGAAATGCAGGATAAGGTGACAAGGTGAATACTGGGATTTCCTACTTTCTGTAATCATTTACATGCAAATGCAAAAGGAGACTCTTGCAAGGAACAACCCAGTTGCTGGAATCACTCTGTATTTACACAGAATAAGTAGCAATTATCTCAATTAGCTTTGACCTTATCTCGAACTTTATGTGTAGCTTTGCTTAGAAAATAAAGATTAAAATAATACATTTTATTCCCATATTTCAGATGAATAATTCAGAGGTTTCTGAGGTTTTGAAAGTTTCTTTGTTTTGAAGAGAAGGGGCTCCAATGATGGACATTTAAAGAAGAGATCAGCTTTGCCAATCCTCATGGCAGCCCAGAAAAAATGAATATATGCATGCAGAGGGAAAGCAGAGAAATAAAATTCAGGGTTGGAAGAAAGCTTGCCGTTTGGGCTGCCACTCATCTGGATCAGCAGAGCCTCCTGACAGCCTACAAATCTGCATTTCCTTTTTCTGGGGCTTGGTAGTCGAAGGACAGAGAGGACAGGCTGAGAGCAGCTCCCAGCATGACATGAGATAGATGTGGTCCTGAGTCACACCTGGATGTACAATATAAACATGGTACAATATAAACGTGAGTTCTGGAGGTGCTTAGGTGTGAGCTCTGTTACTGCTGCCTCGGAAAACATAAGGCAGGGGAAGTCTTGGAGTGAACAGGCAGCGGCAGAAAGCACAGTGATGCTCAGTTTGTAGCACATGAAACTGCTGAAAGATTGAGTGCTCAGAGAGACTGAGGGAAATGCAAACAGAGCCCCCGGAGGGGACCCATTTTTCAGCAGGTCATGAGCAAACCAATAATGATTTCCACTTCATTTGTATGTGTGCTAAACATACTTGGCATTACTTCAGAGACTGGGGTCAAAAGTTCGATGATTGCTAAAGGCATTGTGCTAGAAGATGCAGCTGGATAGCTGCTAGGGGAGGGTAAAAGCCAGGTTTGCACTAACCCTTACCCCTGCTCTGTCCTGGTGGGGTTCCCCAGCTGAGATCCAGCACATATGCAACTGGCACAAAGTTGAAAAATGACCACAAAGTTTATCTTGTATGGTACCTCACTGCCAGGATGCTTCAGAACAGCAAGCAGAAAGCAGAGCAACTAGGGCCAGCATTCCTTTTACATCTCTCAATAGCATTCCCATGCTGCTGGTCTCCCGGGCCAGCAAGAGCCTTTCTTTGCTCCTGACCCTCTTCAGCATGCCCACCAAAACCATATTTAAGCAAAACACGCACAAAAATCGAGGCACACACACATGAGCTGGGGGAACAGCTCCCTCAAACAACCATTGCCACAGCCCTTTGGCAATGGAGGACACTGCACCATGAGCTGCTCACTGCTGGCTTTGCTGTAATGCAGCAGAGTCCCAGCACTACCTGATGTGCCTTGAGCCAAGACACACTGAGCAAGGAAAGGGTTGGACAGCCAATAACTTACTTTCTTGGAGACACCACAGGCATTTAGCCTCACTCTTCAGGCTTTGGTGGTCTGGTAGACTCACAGTGTCAACATCACATGCTCTGAGACACATGGTGGAATTTCCCCCCACCTCCAGAGAACTCCATGACCCCTTATGCTGCCCCTCATGGTCCCAGTAACACTTCACTGTGCTGCCTGGGGATAAGTGGAAAAGAAAACCAATTGCAACCACAGGTTTCTCTGCCTGAAGATAACAAAGCTACAGCAAAATAAAAGAGGGTCAAGTACATGAGCACAATGCTACAAGTGCCCCTTTCCACCAGCTCTCCATTTCTTCTTGACTCCCTTGCCTTTCTCTGAAACATACTTGTGTGACAGAAACTCTCACAACTCCCTGAGTTTCAGCACACAGTTTGACTTTCTTTGCATTGCATTGGCAGGAAATCTACATTCATGGGGATTTATGTTGGTCCCAGACTGTGTTTTCCAGGCACAAGCAGCCCCATGGAAAAGAAATCTTCCAAGGAAACAACAAGCAGACTCAAGGGAAATAGAGGAGCAGAGGCTTCCATTAACTCACACAGGGTATGGCTGAACTGAATTCAGGTACTGAATATTGGCTGGGGAAGATAGAGGCTCATTTTTCAAAGACCCCTGTGCAACCGTCTCGAATTGGACTAGGAGCTTGCAATGCTTGCTCCAAGACTGTAAGCCTGAGAGACATGCATTGTCGATTTAACTTTTCATGAGGTGAGGAGGAGTAAAGAAAACAAACCCATCTCTTTTTTTAGCAACTCTCCTCTGTCTTTTTCATAATTAAATTCACCATAATGACCACTGTACTAAATCTAATAAGAAGTCTGAGTTTCTGGTTTCCATTGGCAGTCATTTGCACAGCTCGGTTTAGGCAACTCACTAAAGCATAAGAACAGTATTGTAAGGCAACCTTCTTGAGTCAGTAAGTAAGAAGAAAAGCTTACCTAGACAGTATTAAATCACTAAAATTGATTGCACCCTATTGCTTATGCTCTGATTCCACTGACAGGAAGGCTCTTAGCTGGCTTATTTACACATGCACTAGTGAACTCATTCACACACAGCTGCTTTCCACCTCAGAGCAATAAAAATTAATAATAAAAATAATTAAACCTCATCAGCCTTCAAGCATTTGGAAACCCCAGAGCCCCATTGCCTGATCCTCTGAAAATGCATCAGCCTTCCCATGAGAGAGACTGGGGTTCAATTCCTGCAGGGACTGGCTGCCAGAACTACCACGGCGCCTGGTCGTCACACTCCAGCAACAGATTATTCCATGCTATCGACCCCCCTGCTCTGGGTTAATTCTTTTAATTGTCTCACCACATCTTTTCCCATTAGGCTGATGTAACTTGTTTAAGCATACAGGGATTGATTTATGGCAGCACTAGGGATGTTAATCTGATGCCTGCTCTCCAGTTAATGCACACACGGTGAGAGGTGCAGGACAGCAGTCTCCCATATGGGAGCTCCAGCCTTTTGCCTTGAAATCAAAGGCAGCCTCCCAATGAGAGCAGAATTACAGCACTCCAGGAACAGTGGTTTCCACTGGCCTTATGGGTAAGGCAAGGTCACTGTGTCCTGCTCTCAATTCTCAAGTGCCATCTTCTTTAAATATAGCTGCAATCAAGGAAATGGAAAATCTCTTTAAAAGTTCACTGTTAGGAAATTACTGGAGCCCATCGAATTCCTAAAATCTTGTAAGGAGGTAAAGAGTTCCCTTCAAATGTAACCTCATTTGTCTCCGATTAGAATCGGTTTCCTTCACAGTGTATGTTGAACATCCTTTAGCTCACTGCTGCATGTTCCCTGCATTTCCCTTCCACTCAAGGGATGTGCACATAGTACAGAAGCCTGCACAGAGCAGCCTTCTCTTCCATACATACAGTTTAGGTCATTAAATACACAGAATACATAATGCCTATATAGTATGAGTTGAAAAACAGAGTTCTCAACAGTACTGATACAAATTTGCAAAGCTTTGGGGAAAAAAAATAGGATACCCCACAGAACCAAAGTACTTTTCCATTCTGTTGCCATGTTCACAGTTAAAACAGTTTGGCACATTAAAAAAGAATTAAGTACCTCTGCAGGTGCTGCCATCTAACTGAAAGTCAAAGAAAACTTGCCCCATAATTTTGTGTTTCTGGGACAAAAAAAAAAAAAAAAAAAAAAAAAAAAAAAAAAAAAAAAAAAAAAAAAAAAAAAAAAAAACCAACAAAACAAAAAAACTCCCACAAATCAACTGTGCCAAACTGTTCAAGAAAACTGAAACTCTGCTTCTGAATCTAACCTACATAACCAAGCATTCTTTGGGATTACAACTGAGACACCACCAGACCCATCATATTTTGACAGCAAATCCCATGCATTTTCCCACCTCCAGGAGGGCTCAGAACAGGAGCTCTCTCAACTGTTTCTCCCAGGTAGCCCTCCTGCTACCCAGTTGGTCCTGCCTAGGTTAGTAGTAAATGGACTTCATCTCCTTGGATTTTCAAATCCTCCAGAGAGCTCTCAGTACAATTTCTAAGTACAAACTTACTAGATGCGCTGTCAAATCTCACCACTTTTTATGAAGTTTATTCAACTTATGATCCAGTTTGCGAGGCATAGACACGTTGAGGCTGAGACACTAACACCATGGGCTTCCAGCCCAAGCAGGGAAGCAACAGGAGGTGTTCCACCCTGAGAGTCAGTCAGTGCAGTCAAGATTTCTAATGTCAGGCACCTCATTCTTGCAGCAACTTCTCTAAGAACAACCTTCACACTAAGAGCAACTTACAATATTTTCAAACAAAATAAGAGACCACTGTACAAGTGTCTCAGCACACGCCACAGTTGAGACAGCCACCATACACAGAGTACCACCATACAATTTCAGAAGGCTTTAGGCACTCACCCATACACAGCAACATCTTACCACATCACAGGGCTTCAGGTGTCTGCCCATACAGAGTAACATCATTCCACTTCAAAGGCTGCAAGCATTACCCTTCTGGCTCTTTAGCCCAGCCTTTTATCCCCCTCATGTTGATGCATTGCCCCTGTGTGCCCTCTGTTCCCTTTGGTGGTTGGTCAGTGCCCCTGGGCACTCCATGGCTCATTGCTGTCAATGCTGCTCACCTGCTTCTCACAGCTGCACCCACTGGGGATGAGGCTCCCACAGCCCCACCCCAATTACCACAAACTGTGTGCCTACATACAAGAACCTTCAGATGGTTCATGAACAAAAACTAAAAAAAAAGGTCTAATGTGTTATTAAGTACAGACTATTATTCAACTTTATTCAAAAATACCAAAGGCGGCTTTGATAGATATAAAAGCACCAGCAAGAATCACTGCCCTTTGTACCTTGCAAAGAAGAGTTCCCAGCTGACAAAGGCCACATGTGGACTATATACTGCTCTGAAGCTGCAGTGGAAACAGAGACTTCAGCAGATAGTCCCAGTGAAAAAAAGCACTACAAAATCACTAACTTCACTCTTCTGCCTCTATTGACAACCAGTTCCAAGCCTTCACTCCAACAGCAGCTTCACAGTGACACCAGTGACTCATGCCATCCCAAGACCAGCCTCAGGCTAGCAAGCTAAGAATCAGTCTTGTAACCTCCTGAGGTGGAAAGCATGATGCACCCCTGATTTCTCTTCCTAAATTTGTGTGAATACTAATCCCACGCACCTATAAGGACCTTCAAGGTGGCTTCATTCTCCACTGGCTTTATCTAAGCTGTAGAAATGAGCATTATTTCCACTTCTTTACAAGCACTTTTCCATGCTTTGAAATGCCACAGCTATTCAAAATGTTAAGGCACAGGATGAAAGCTACAGAAACATAACTTCTTATGAACTAAACATTGCACTAGGAAGAGATGGGCAAGTCTGGTGGCAAATGCTGCCACAGACAAACGTAACATACAATATATGGACATGAGTAAATAGCTAAGGTTTAAATATTTAGATGCATTAGATGTACATGAGTAATTATCTAGGTTTATTTTTTCTGATTTCCTTAGGTCACATGGGAAAGTAGGACCCCCTACAACTTTATGTCATTTGTCTCTTGACACCAATGCCTAGTTCAAACCTAGAATTTTCTCCTTCACAATAATTTTGTAGAAAGGCATTACAAAATTGTCAGATGCCTGAGCTTTTCCTGACAGTGAAATTTTACTTAAATAGTTAGAAGATACAAGCTGACTTGTATCCTGTCATTGGGATATGTCACTTACAATATATCTTTCAAACGTATATTTAATTATTTCCCAAGATATTTGCCTCCCCATTTAAGCAAAACATTCACATTCAATTCATTCTGCTTTGGACAAATGAATGTCTTTGCAGATTACCAATCCAAAATATCTGACAGGTTTTTTGATATATCTTTCTTCTGCAGTCAGCATGAGGAGAATGTCCAGCATGATGGAAATGCACATTTGAACAGTCAGCAAACCAAATTGCCAATCTGACACCACTTTTAAAGCCCAAGAAACTATTTGTGAGCATGTGGAAGATGTGTTTCCTGCTATCACAGTTCTGAAAGGCTGCTAAGCAATGAGGAATTTGGTTTGGACTGCAGCAAAGCCCCAAAAGTTGGGCAGAGATGAGTAGCTAGAGGAGAAGGATGTTACAAATCAGGAGCATCCAAACATTCTTTCAGCTCCTGTTCCGTGCAAAATTGGATCAGAAATGAACTTGAGGAATCTTGGAGCATGGATAGATTTTGTATTTTTACAACTGAAAAAACAAAAACCAGGATAACTTTGGGGGAAAACAGACTTTTGTTCTTGGTTGGTTGGAGAACATTTTGACAGCCTTACACAAAAGAGCAGAGAAAGACATGACAGGACAAAAATGGTGTTCAAGAACTAGGAAGAGAAGCAGTCATTGGGAGGAACAGCATCTTCCCAGATTTTATAGCTGCTTCTTTCATCTCAAAGATCAACGCCCCTTGTCATCCTCATGTAGTCTGGGACTAACACAGCAAATGTCTGAAGGATATAAAGAAGATAAAAAAGTGGTTTGAGGTGATGCACATGGTAGACATAGGCTTAGCAGGAACAAAACAGGAAAAGAAATTTCAGACTGAACATCTGGAGACTATTCAATCCCTGAATTTTATTGGACAGATAAGTATTCTCCAAGAGGGAAAGTGGAAATTCCATTCACTGAGCTATTTACATGTCCAGAAATTACTTTGTCATAGAGAATACCCTGTACTTGTGGAGTTGGAAGACACACCATCATTTACTAGCTTTCTTTTAACTCTAAAAGAAAAACTGTCTATTACAACTATCAAGAACATCAACTATTGCTAGAACAGACATAAGCTGAGACACAAATCCTTGAATTGCCTTTTCTCTTATTTTCCCTATCTTCAGCTAATTTTCCTTTCTCTCTAAGCACTTTTCAAAAGAGTGAAGCAGCGTGCACTATGAGTGTACCATTAATTTAAAAAACCCACCCTGATCATTTTACCATCCTCAAAGAATGACAACCATAAATAAAAAGCAGTTTTGCCTATGGAACAAAGCTTTTACAGAAGTGGAAGGGCACACTTTCATGTAGAGCCTCCATCCCACATTTCACCTATATCACACAAGAACTTTTGACAGAGTTACAAGAACGTGGTCTCCCCAGAAGGCTGTGCCTGGTGGCTAATCCTGCTAATCACAAAAGTACCAATGGTTGGAGGGGCTAAGACTTGTCCAGCCAGGACTGCCATCAGCCCAGCTGGAATCCAAAGCAGGACCAGGGACACCAAGCCCTGCCTGGCATGTTCCTGCCCAGTGCCACCTCATGGCACCACCAGCCACTGGCAGGACTCCCTCTTTCCTCTGCTGTCCAAAGCTCCTCTGTGTGCTTCATGTGCTTCTGTGTGTATTGTGTGTCCATTTGCCTTGGCAACAAAGGTTTTAGAGCTCAACAGGAAGAGCAGGAACCTCAGCTACTACTGACATACAGGAGTATGTTAATGGATAATGCAAAATACCCGATGTTTTCTCAAAAATTACATTCATGACAATAACTTACTGGCTGCCATTTGACGGCCTGACCATTTTCTGCACGAAAATGCATTTGAAATTAGGTTGTTGAAATTGGACCCTACCTTCTATCTCTTCCATTTTCCTCTACCACACTTCTAAAGATTGTAACATACTTGTCAAAGTAGGTGATCCTCTCCTATTTGGCAGAATCAGATTAGCAGGTCTTCTAATCAAAAAAGAAACACATAATTAGTTCAGTCCTAAGTGCTAAAATGTATTGCCATATCCTGAAGAGGGCAAGCTCTCTATTGCAGACATTAAGTACTCAGGCTATTAGGACTATTAATATTTTGCAGACCTGGAGGACTCTTAACTCTCTGACTCATTGTGTTTGGACACCTCATAGCAAAAACTTTTTCTCCTGTGAAAGAAAGGCTCCTAAGGATGCACAATTAACTCAGTTCCATTGCTGACAGCAGAGTGCATCACAGCAGTTGTTGCTTCTCTCTCTCTCTTTGTAAAATTGCCCTGATACAGCATCAAAAACAACTGTCATTTCAAAGCACAAGGACTATCAATTCAGTAGGTAGCAGGACAAGCAAGAGCAGACTGTACACAAGTAATTTTATCTGTTTAACTACTTATATATTTATTTTGATGTTTGGAGAGAAACCTCTCTCATTTTTCCAAAATTCCCAATGTAGGTAGGTCTTCCTTTTTAAGCTAAATGTTAGAAATGTGATCAACTGGTCATACTAAACCCCACTTTACCCTTACATTCAATTTAAACTGATACCATCATCAGATATAAAGGTTTGTATGCTCATATATGTTATATATTTTCTAGGATTTTTTTTTCTGAAATCTTGATGATCCTAAGTATAATTTCTCTTCCTGGGCCATGGGCTCTTTTGGATTCAATAATAAATTCCTTTTTATTGCCAAACAGTCATCCTGAGCTATTTTCCTTCATCTACAGCCTCTAGAACAAAGAAAGTGGTAGAAGTCCTGGTGCAGTCATCCCTGTTCTTTACACAGATCCAAAATCTTCTCTGTCTCCTTGATATTAACAGTGGCTTTCCAAACCCACATGTTCTGCACTGGAGGACAAATGAAGTGCATCACCTCCTCTGCATTCCTCCTCTCAAACTAAATCATTGTCACATCTCTGGGCTTTGGGATAAAAGCACAAAATTTTAAAAGTCATCTCATTTCACCTTAAAGTCCCTTCCCAAATATAATTATAAATTTCTAAGCCAAACACCAGGGAGCCTTTTTTAACTTTAATTTACTGTGGGTCCATCAACTTTGACCATGCTTGAAGGTACATTTTCTCCCCATTAGTTCTGTCTACTCAAAGAAGCTCACGTAGCGATGACGCATCTCTTGCAGATAAGGGTATCCGCTGATTTGATTTACTAAGGAAGCTAAATTTATTATGCAACATTTTACAAGTATAATTCTGCTTTCTCTTGATGGTAATAAATTCGATATCAACTCCCATGAGACAAGAGAACCAGTTCTTTTATTATCCAGACATGACCTCCAGAGCCAGATTCCATTTTAGAGACGGGAAATGACCATATCTCTGATTAAAAGGGAAACTTTAATCAAATAAAGTGCCTCATCAAGTGAGAGCCAAGATTCCAATACTCCTGACTACAGCACAGCAACGATCCAAAGTCACATCTGCCCCCAACCCATTACCGCCTACTGCAACGTGATATCCATCCCAAACAGGAGGTGCATCCTTCAGCCATTTCCTCATCATCTGGGTAGCTGCCCCTCCCATGCTCCCAGTCCCGTGCAGAAACATGTTCTCAAGAAGCTACCCCAGAGTCTGTTTGATGCACTTTGTAGTGTTTAGTTTGATTTTTGCCCAGCTAAATCAGTCTCACAGGTGACAAGTACCTTGACTCCGTGCAGCCAAGTGCAGCAGCCTTGGCTTTTAGCTCAGTACCCTTCCAGTTAAACTTTTCTATTCCTTCAGACACTTTCCTTCTACACCCTGAAATTAGCTTTTGAAGCATGTAGGATAATAGTTTATTTAGAGTCCCAGGTCAAGAGTTTTGTCCCGATTGTCAGTGGTGCATTTCTGCAGTTTTATAGTGGATATAGTAAATGAATAACAGTAACAATGACAATATGGATGTCTAGAACCATTGTTATTTTAAATATTCTCTAAGGTTTTGCTTCTGTATAAGCACAACTGGATCTGTATGCTACTCCATCCATCTTAAAGTGTTTCTGGCCATCTAGAATGTTTTCCCGCAACAGAGCAAGATACAGCAACTGACAGATAAATCATCTCCCGTTCAGCTGTGGAAGCCCAGCTACGCAAGCAAATGAAGTTGCCCAAACTCCACATCCAGTCAGGAACTGCTCGGCTGAGAGATGGCATTAGTTCATACAGCCTTCTGCAGAGATCCTCCTTGTTTCAGCCCACACGTCATTTCTGCTACAGAAGTACAGATATGCTGCTTTGTGCTAAAGAGTACTTCTCAATACCAAAGCTTCTGCACCGGGTGAGGCCCCTTGCTCCGCAGCTCTTCCAGCTGCCGCACTGGCCCGACAAAATACGGGCAGTGTGTAACACAACCGCACTTGGGGATTATTTCCCTGGCGTTTGTCTGAGTGTCAGAAACACGCTCGCACGCAGCAAGACAGTTATTGTATTGCTCTCTGATTTCCAATGAAGCTTCCGTGGTCTCACGCCCACCCTGAGGTGGGGGGGTTCAGCCCAGCCCGGCCAGATCCGTTCCCGATTAGCCCAAGTCTCCCCGGGCGCCCCTACACCCTGCCCTGGCCAGCTACGCCGTCGAGGGCGGACCTGCGCCGCGTGTTGAGGAGATGCCCCGAGCAGCGCTCGGGTTAGACGGCGGCAGCACAGCGGCAGAGCCCGGAATCGCCGACCTCCGCAGGCGAGCCGGGCGCCGCTGAGGCAGCGGCGACGCAGGGCTGAGAGGACACGGGACCGCTTCCCGCAGCACCGGCGGGCGCACGTCGCCCCGGCCCAGGGGGAAGCAACGGAGAGCTCCGGGAGGCTGCCGGGGAGCCGGGCTCGCTACCAGCGATGCCCGGGCGTCCTGGGCCAGCCGCGCCGTCGGGCCCCCTCCTCGGGGGCGGTGCCGCATCCCCACCACCTCCCCAGGCACACCCCCGGGGCGGAGAGCCCCGGCGGCACCCCCGCCCCGCAGCCCCCTTACCGCGGCGGGCAGGGCAGCCGTCCCCGGCGCGGTGCAGCGGGCGGGGCGGGGCGGGGCGCGGAGTGCGGGCGGGCGAGCGGCGGGGCCGGCGCGGTGGCGGGGGCGGGTGGGGTTTCCGTGCGCGGCGCTTATTAGTGTGGTGATGGAGGATCGGCCCCTCGGAGCCGCCTCGCAGCGGCGGCGCGGGCTGACGGCAGCCGCCCGGAGGTGAGCGGCGGCGGCTCGGGCGGCCGAGGCGGCGGGGCCGCCCCCGCCGTGCCCCATGCGGGCGGCGGGGCGGCGGCGGCGCTGAGGGCGATGTCGGAGGCGGGGGGCGCGGGCCGGGCGCGGGCCGCCGTGGAGCGGCTCTCGGAGGCGGTGGGCGAGCGGCGGCGGCGGCTGGGCACCGCCATGGGGGAGGCACGGCGGCAGCGGCGGCTGCTGCTGATGGTGGTGTGCGTGGCGCTGCTGCTGGACAACATGCTCTACATGGTCATCGTGCCCATCATCCCCGACTACATCGCGGCCATGCGCGGCGGCGGGGGCACCGCCGGCCCGTCCGCGCCCGCGGGGGGCAACGGGAGCGGCGGCGGCAACCGGAGCCTTCTGCCTGCGCGGTACCCGCCGGCCTCGGGGAGCAACGAGGACGTGCAGATCGGGGTGCTGTTCGCCTCTAAAGCCATGCTGCAGCTGCTGGTGAACCCCCTCAGCGGCACCCTCATCGACCGCGTGGGCTACGAGGCGCCGCTGCTGGCCGGGCTGGCCGTCCTGTTCCTCTCCACCGCCACCTTCGCCTTCGCCGAGAACTACGCGACGCTGTTCGCGGCGCGCAGCCTGCAGGGGCTGGGCTCTGCCTTTGCAGACACCGCCGGCATCGCCCTCATCGCTGACCGCTACGCCGAGGAGCCGGCGCGGAGCCGCGCCCTGGGCACGGCGCTGGCCTGCATCTCCTTCGGCAGCCTGGCCGCCCCCCCGTTCGGCGGCGTCCTCTACGAGTTCGCGGGCAAGCGGGTGCCCTTCCTGGTGCTGGCCTGCGTCTGCCTCCTCGACGGGCTGCTGCTGCTGGTCCTGGCGCCGCCCGGTGGCACCGGGGCACGGGCCAACATGCCTGTGGGCACCCCCATACACCGCCTCATGATTGACCCCTACATTGCCGTGGTGGCAGGGGCCCTGGCCACCTGCAACATCCCCCTGGCCTTCCTAGAGCCCACCATCGCCAACTGGATGAAGGATTCCATGGGGGCCAGCGAGTGGGAGGTGGGCCTCACCTGGCTGCCCGCCTTCTTCCCCCACGTGCTGGGTGTCTACGTCACCGTCCAACTGGCTGCGGCGTACCCACACCTGCAGTGGTTCTACGGGGCCCTGGGCATGGCCATCATCGGTGCCAGCTCCTGCTTGGTGCCCGCCTGCAGGAATTTCGGGCAGGTCATCATTCCCCTCTGTGGCATCTGCTTTGGCATCGCCCTGGTGGACACGGCCCTGCTGCCCACCCTGGCTTTCCTGGTGGACGTGCGACACGTCTCTGTCTATGGCAGCGTCTATGCCATCGCAGACATCTCCTACTGTGTGGCATATGCCCTGGGGCCCATCGTGGCCGGCCAGATTGTGCACACCATGGGCTTTGCGCAGCTCAACCTGGGCATGGGGCTTGCCAACGTTCTTTATGCCCCCGTCCTGCTCTTTCTCAAAAATGTCTGCCAAATGAAACCCTCTCACTCAGAGAGGAACATCCTCCTTGAAGAAGGACCTAAGGGACTCTATGACACCATCAAAATGGAGGAACGCAAAGGCATGGGCAAAAACCTCCAGCCAGCGGGCGAGATGGATGAGAATGGCATGGGCTCTTACCACAGAGACCTGAAAGGGGTGTCTGAGGAGGACTCATCTGACTATGAGTACAGTTAGGTTACCCCATGTGGCCCAGACCCAGGAGCAAGGAGAGACATGTGGGACAGAGGCAAAGCGGGGGGAGGAAAATGTTACTGCATTATGTTTCTGTACTGACGTGCAATATCTACAGTTTAACCTTTGTCATTATGTAATGGCTTTCTTCTAGACTTACTTTTAATCAGTATTTCTCTCAGCATTCCAGCAAAGTGGAGGGGGTAGGAAATGGGAGACAAGACTGAAAAAAATTATTGGAGTAATCATTAGTAGAAATCTGAGGGGATCTTTCAAAAAAAAAAAATAACCACCAAAAAAGCAAACAAAAAACCCAACAGCTTTGTAGCTGGGATATAATTGTGCAGAGTGTTCTCAAACTGAAAATGTGTGTGACATACTGTATATCTCTGTAAAAATTACAAGAAAAGCAAAAAAAGTATGTGTAAAATTTCAAATAGTGTATTCAGGGACTTAGTAAATCTTGTGTACATATACTCAGACTTTCAGTTGGTTTCCTATATTTAAGAAAAGCAACAGCTGACTCATTTCATTCTTCCCTGGGAATAAACTGAAGTATTGTACCTTTCTTTTTCTCTCTTGTGCTGCTCTCCGGTAAGTGCAATATGCTGTATTATGTTGAAGTCCAAGTTACAAGAACAATATGATCTGAATAAACAGAATTGAAGGGGATCGATTGTCTTTTGTTTTGTTTTTGAGGGTTCCTTGAGGGAGGGAGCTGGTTGTGCTCAGTGTAACCCCTAAAGTAACAATTTCTCAGAGCATAATTCTCACTAGCTACCAAAATGGCACAGGAGAAAACCCCAGTACAAAATGTTCTCATTCATTCTTCACAACATAACGGGTCTGAGCAAACAACATCGCACTGCAACCGTTCTACTGCTTGCTTAAAAACAGCTCCTTGAATTCTCTTGTGAATTCAATTTTAATTCCCCACAATAATAATTTCAATTTTCTAATATTTTAAAAATTACGTCACCAGCAGTTAGAGGTACAATACTGGAAAGTGCCTTTCTCAGCGCTAAATGCTGCCCGAATTAAAAGGCACCCACCTCAGTGACTCGACAGGGATTAAACAAAAACAAAAGATGGGTGAAATGCTTCATTCAAACATTGGCAAAGAGTGGAAACCTTCGATCCATTCACAAGGGAACCAGACTGCATAATTTGCCCTATAAATTTCTCTTAATATAAAATAAAATCGTTTATTTTAATTATTAACACAATAGGAAACAAAATTAATTATTTGTAATCGCAAGAGGGACGAAAAGACATTTACAAGCGGCCGTAGCACCTATTAAGGGGCTCGCACCCGTCCCTGGGGGTCTGGGCGCCGCGGAGCAGCGGCCGGTCGGTTCCGCTGAGCTGCGCGGGACGCGCGACTCCGCAACTCCCGCCGGGGCGCTCGCTGCTCAGGCGGCGCAAAACTCATGAAGACAGCGGGATGGCGCTTTGGCACGGGGGTTCGGCGAAAGAGCGGCGGCTACCGTGGTGGGAGGTGAGACCCGCTTCCCTAAACGGCAGCCGCTTCTTTGTGGCAAGCGGCAAAAGCGGAGCCTCTCCCAGGCTGCCGCCCGCGCTGCCGCCCCGGGCCGCTGCTGCTGCCGGCCCCACGGCAGCTCCTGCAGAACCCGGGCCCCTCCCGGGACCGCTGCCGCCCGTCGCGGCTTCCACCTCTCCCGGCCGTCGTGCCGGCAGCGCCGCCCGCCCGTTCGGCCACCGAGCTTTCAGGAGCCGAAGATGCCCCACGGCGACACTTCTAGACACTGGCGACAACCCCTGCGGCAACGCGGGTCCGCGAGTACAGCAGCCCCTCGGGACTGCCCTTGTCACTGCCGAGGCTGACCCCGATGGCCGTAAGAACGCCGGCGAGCCCGGCTGTGCCCGACTGCCCGCGCCCGCCCTCTGGGGACGCGGCCAGCCCTGGGCGCAGCAGCCGCTCGAGCGCAGCGGGCGGGCGGCAGCGCGGGCGGCAGCGCCTGTTGCGCGCAGCGGGAGGGGCGGCGGGGCCGCGCCGGGCCGGGCCGGGCCGGGCCGGGCGGGGCGGGGAGGAGCCAGCGGCGGCGGAGTCGAGCCGCCCTCCGCACGCCCCCACCCAGAGAGGACCTGGCCGCGGAGGAGGCGGCGGTACCTTGGACAGAGCCGCCGCGACTCGCAGAGTCCGCCCGGCGGCCGCTCCGGAGCTCCCCGACGAGCAGGTACGGGCGGGCGGGCTGCGCGCCCCGCGGCTGCCGCTGCCCCGACGGCGCGGCTGCGGGAGAGCCTGGGGCCGGGGAGAGCGGGAGCGGCGGGTCCCCCGGAGCGGAGCCCAGCGAGCTCCCTTCGCCAAACTCGGCGGGTTAGGCGGCACCCACGGGACCGCCCGTTTTGCCGCCGCCCGAGCGTCCCGCCGCGACGGGCGGTTCGGGAGGGAAAGAGCTCCTTCGGAGCTGAGGCTTGGGAAGGTCTCGGGACGTGCCGGCAGCCTCCGGCGGAGCGTGAGCGCTCCCCGACGGGTCCGGCGCTGCCACGGCCCGCAGGGAGCTCACGGCCGGCGACAGGGCGGCTCCCGGCTCCGCTCGCAATGTCTACTGCCGCGGCAGTGCGCGCTTCACACGTGTACTCCTTACAACGCATACATTCCTATTCCTCTTAACTTCAGGCATAGGTTCCTGAGAATTTTGAAGCTTATCCTCCTGATAACACTGAGAGTGAGGATGAATGGATGGGGACTGACTGTATTGCCCCAACAACACCGTATACTGCAAGCCGCCTCCCTAGTCCATCATGTCAGGAGAACTCAAGTATAAACACATGGGCTTATTTTAGTCCTGCTCTGCTATCTGCTAACGGAGAGATCAGTGCCTTTTGTTATGGATTTGAGTTGCTGCTTTGAGCTGTGGGGAAGGCCACCCAGCTCCCCAGCCTGCTGTGACTCGCAGCCACTGTGCTAAGCCGCTCACCCTGGCCCTCCAGCTAAGCCAGATGTAAATAAAAACAGCTAGGATTATTTTTTTTCTTTTTTTGCCTAATAACTTTGAAAATGTACCTCACAGCTTTCTAGTGAGCAACTTTGAAGTCATGTTGAATTTCTGCAGGATTTTCTCCTGTGTCAGTTTCTTGTCCTTTATTAAGCAAATGCAGGATTGGGTGTGATGCTAAGCTGTCAGCACTTGAACCAGAGACAAAGCCTCCGTTCATCCCTGCAACAGAGAAAAGCACAGTTCAGGCTACCACCTCCAAACTCTTTATCACACTGTTTTTACAGATATGCAGGGCTGTTAGTAGTAGCACTTCCCAGAGACACTGAGCCAATATAGACTTTTAGTCAGCGTGACACCGTATTGCAGTTTGACAAAAAAGCGTAAGGAAAGAAAGAACAAAATTCCCAGCAAAAAGAATACCAGCAGGATTTTTCCTTTAAGGGACTACAGTTTGAGGGGCTCTAAAGACAAAATGTCTGCTCTGTATTTGAATGCAGGTGGGGGGCTGAGGCCAGCCCATAAACAACTGGGCAAGCCAACAGTCTTCCAAGAGTTACAGGACATGCATTATTTGAGGTGATTTGAATCTGTGTTTTAGGAATAGAGTGCATGGCTAAGTGATGAGCCCTGTGCAGCACACGAGGGAGAGTGGAGCAGTGCAGTGAGTTAATGTGGCTTTTCCATGAGGGACGTTGTCTCTCACCTGGGTTGAAATTGTAAGCAGATGACAGACCAACACGAGTTTGCTGTGTGGCTCATTGCAGGGCCCCAGGGACATCTCTCAACCTTATGCAACCTATTCCACAGCACATGGCCCCAGTGACAGCCAGTGCAGGACAGGATCAACACAAGGTGTCAGTGACCACATACACATTGGCAGAGCCATGCTGAAGCTGCAAGGCTGCAAAAGCCAAGCTAATTCCTCAGGAGAGGAATAATGCACAGCCATCTCTGCCTATTGTTAAACAAAACTCTTCAACTCACTTTCATGCACTGTAGAGTTTAATCCAAATTATTCTTAAAAGCTGTTGTAGAAATAATTTCAGTGCCCTGAATGTAATAAATCCAAAGATTACAGAAAAAAATATTTTCTACATGGTCAACACGTTGTCTTTTATATTTTGCATACCCCCAGTGCAAAGTAATTAAAAGAAAACAAAAAAATCTCTAATCCATCAAGACCTGACTGAACACAAAAAAATTCCCTTTGCTTTAGCTGTACTTATGTACTGTCATAATTGAAGGACAATCACTTGGTGTGGTCACTAGTATATCAGAAGAAATATGCATGTCAGCTTATTCCTGCACAGAAAGGAGTGAAGAAACATCTTTGGAAGTGAAAACCAGGATAAGCACAGTACCAGAGAGACACGAGTGGAAGTATTTGCTCTGTCACAGATTACTTTTGTGACTTCTAGCAGGTTAAGCCATCTCCCTGGGTAAGTATATGCTATTTGAAAGACTGCTCTATGAAACGGCTCAAACCCCTGTCAGTCCTCCCACAGCCTTCACAGGCAGGCTCATAGGGTCCCCCAGCCCAGAGCTATGCCCCAAAGCACTGGTACCCTGCAAAATTCTAGGCTGCAGGGGGAAAAGGCACATCTCCATCAAGCTCCTTTTTACATCTTCTAGTACAGCACCTCACTGTACCCATGGAGCAATGCCATGAAAAATACATTTAAAGGCTGTGGTGCTTTCATATAAAATGGTAAGGGGAGGAAATATAAGATCCTAATATAGAAAACTGCAACATTACTATTACCTGTGTCAACCTAAGTACATTCAAAGAAAAGTCCCCTCTTTTCTCCAGCTAACACGTAACAGTAATACAAAGCACGCAGATTATGCCACAATAAATTGCAAAGTAAATTACAGTGACAAAATAAACCGTGCTGACAAGGGACCTTTTATGAGCATCAGATAGTTCTGAATAAATAAATTTATAGCAAAATGAGACAAACAGAATGTCAAAGCAATCTCCACAGGGCTCAGTTTAGCTACTTTGAATGTTGTACTTCTATTTCTCTTCAGGTTTGCATTCTGAAGCTTCTGTGTGTGTTTGTGCAGGGAATACTCCCCTTGTACATTTTGGTTATAAATAATGGGTACTGACAGGACTTTAAATCTTTTCTATTTCCAGAACTGAGGCATCAGGCTCCATAAGTGCCCCCAGGTGACTTCAATTTCTGTCCTCAACGAAAGATACCAAAAGAAATGCAGGAATGCCTGACCTAGAAAAAAACATGCAGAAGAACGAGAAAGATACATGCAGTAAAGATGAAAGAGTAAGTAACTATTTCTGGGAAAACAAAAAGGAAAAAAAGAAGAAGACTTAACTTTTAATTCTGTAAATTAATATCATAATTGTAACCCAAGCTCTGTTCTTGAGCCAATTTCTTCATTTCAGGGAACACCAGTAATCCTGCAACAGTTTATAGCCAGAAACCTTGATCTAACACTAGTGCTTCTCATAGCCAAATAAATTCTTTCTCCCAATATCCTCTGAAGAATTACAGTAAATTAAATATTATTATACAACAGATACTTTTATACTGCTAAGTCAGAGATGGCATGAAATTATTCATGCTAGTACAGCACTATCAAACTATCACATATGATTCATTTTCAGGCTGGGTTAGAAGGTGCTGGGTGTGTATGCCTGTCAATAGTCAGCCGAAAGGGTTTTTCTCCTAAGTAGAGTCATGAACTGCTCAGGAACCATACCCAGAAAGATAGGGCCAAGGCCAGGTATCAAAAAGAAATACTAGTTAGCACATCCATTTCCAATGACCGAGAAATCAATGACAGAAGAAATATGTCTTGACTAAACATAGCTTGAAACTGTAGAATTGCCATTCTTTTATTTCTGGGTGTCTTATAGGCTAAATTGGATTTGCATTTCCATTAATAACAGGTAATCTTACAACACTTTCCATGAGTATCTAAAATCTTTGGTTTCTAGATAGGGAATATAATGCAGCACTTGACTTTTCTGTGGATGTCAAAAGGCAGAGCTGGTACTTGAGCTCAGAGGAAACCCAGTCCCTGCCTACTGCTCAGAGCACTTCCTCCACACCCTCCCTCCCTACGTGCACTGGACTAACTCTGAGCAGCAGGTGGGGCAGGTAACTGCTAATCCTTTCTTCCACCCAAAATCACACTGCAATCCTACTAAAATGAATATCCATTACAGTAAGAACTAGCAAAAGAAAAAAAAAATCTGAACATTGCCTACTTTAGGAGATGGGCAAAAATCAAATTAGAAAAATAAAGCTTCCAAAAGTTTATGGCCTACACTAATCACTAATGGACAAGCATAGCTGCATTAGAGGACCATTTTTCAACTGGGTGACACAGCTCCCTCCCTGAGGAACCACACTTAGTAGAGCATCACAGCCTTTTGCAGCTTCCCAGTCCTTCATGAATTACCTCCTTGCTTTGTTTTCCCACTTCCCCTATAACTGCTTGTTGTCAATGGAGAGAGAGAGCCGGAGAGACTGATAGCTGGTCAGAATCCAAATTGATTGTGGACTACATATGCTTATATACTATTCTAGGATGGCTAGTACATGATTGGGTTAATCATCACATAAACAAACTTATAAATTTTAAAACATCTCTTACTTGCAGAAGTCTTGATGTACTTTTCTTTCCCGGTAGGTGTTGATTTAATCTTCAGCTAGTCTTGCTTTAATCCTCGAAGTTCAGCTTGTTCTTGCCAAGGCATCCTGATGATCAAATCTCTTATGATAACCAGGTCCAATGTCCATCATCTGTCTTGTGTGTCCCAATATCTCCCTCTTCTCTTTTCAACCAAAACCACACCTTTAATGGCCTTATTAATTAATCTCTGCACACATTGAAACAAGCAAGGTATCATGAACAATACAATTACTATCAAAACCATCACATACATACCCATCTTAAAAGGAATCTTTTAGCTAAAAACCTTAGCCACTAAAGGCTCAGGCTTGATCTTTATAAACTAAAAACTTCCCTGATGGCAGCTGCAGGGGGGACATTACTGGATTTAGAAAGACTGCAAGAAGTGTAATTGCACCAAAAGGTTTGATTCTTATATACGGGGTGATAGGGAGAAATATTTTAAAAATTTTAGACTGATTTTTTCCATGTATTTAAAATTAAGACAAAAATCCATTTTCACAGAATCCAGGGGCTCTAATTCTTGGGGTTCCAAGGGTGCTTCAGGAGGGTAAGGCGTCAAATTTGATTTGATTTAAAGATGCTTTGTGTAAATATTAGTGTGAAGTTCTGGAGGAGCTATTTTCCCCCCTAATTTTTTTGTTTTTAATAGCATGTGTGTTTCTCATTATGAACATGAAGGCAACATAAAACAATAACAGCAATAAACTTATACTAAGTAAAAAATAAATTAAATAATATATATAACTAGTAGCACATGAAAAATAGAATGGTCATTTAAAATAATGCATTATCGATTTCTTAAATATTGTATATTACTTAGAGTCTGCAGTAATTGGCAAGCTTCATTTTTAAAGTGAGGGCTTGGAGAGTAAGCCCTCCAAGTTCACTTCAAAAGGAGGTTTAGCCATTTTATAGGTCCAAATTTGGCAAGTCAGAATGACTTGAGTATAGTTTTGATGTAAGAAACACTTGGGTTTATTGGTATATTTCTCTGCTAGTTAAGGCTAGGACTTGGTCAGGGTCCAGGCTTTAACTGGAGGAGTCTCTTTAATATATTAGTAATAGTAGTTAGAAAAATAAAATATGTGTTATAAATAGCTATACAACAATATGTGAAGGTTTGTAAATCAGCTGGCTTTGTCATTTTATCTTTAGCTAAATAGTAGTAAAACAAAAAAAAGCATTAAACAGATCACAATTGATAGCAGTCATAATATGAAATTGTTACTCATTCTTCAGTACTACTTATAAAAATAAAGTAGCAAAAATTATTCTTATTTCTGTAACAAAATAATTGTATCTCATCATTTAAATTAGCAAATTTTGACAAAATTCATTTAGGCTTTATGTTATTCACTTGTATAATAAAGGAATTATATCTTACAATTTAAACAGGTATACTTCAACAAAATTTAAAATCAACTTTACTAAAGATTAACTTCAGTAAAATATAACAAGAATGTACTTAAAAGAACTTAAAGTTAACATGACTGAGACTGAACAAAAACTAATCTTAACAAGAATTAACTTATTTAAAGTCTATTATTATAAAAATTACTGAAAATATATCATATAACAGTTAAACATCAAGGTAAATAACATCTGTTCTGAAAAATTTACAATAAAACTACCTTGTTGAAACTATGGAGTAAAAAGAAGCACTTAATAAAGCTGACAGTGGAGTTTTATATACTAGTTCTAGTTAAGTCTCAAATAACTATATAAATAAAGTTCAAAGTTTGTCTTCAATGTGATCTAAAGAATCTTGAATTTATGACTTATCTAATTACTCTCAGTGAACTATGCAGTTTTGCTGTGTTATTAATATGTAGGAAGACACCACTTTTACACTAACGCCTTTGAATTTTTCTAGTAACAATCCTGTTAAAAATCACAAATCACAAGTTACTAAAATTAGAAGGTAAATGTTAACAGAGTTGGGATGTAGCATCAGTTGGTATTTTGATGTGCTGTAGCTTCAGCATGCTGTGCAGGTCAGACCGGGCTGGCTGGTGCCAGGTGGGGGGGCCGCACACCCCCTGCAGCAGCTCTTGAAGATTGCTTTGTATGATAGATTTAAGTTTGGCTTAAAAAAAAGTAATGGGATATAAACATTAAAGGCTAAAGCAATAAAAAATTTAGTTATATAATACTAAATAGCTGTCCTGAAAAATTAACAATTCTTTGTTAAAAAGTCAAATAACTGGGAATTAACTGGTTTGACTAAGGTGAGGTGTCCCTCAGGGCTTTAGGTCTGTATTAAGTGTCGCCTTTGATTGCTTGCTTGCTCTTTCTAATGCTTGAAAGCGTCTGGGGCATTTCAGCCAGGGATTGTGGGGGGGTGTTGAAGGTCCCAATGACTCCTGTACAAAATTTGAATGCATAAAAATTCCCTACCGTGTCAACACATCCCTCCCCTGCAAAACCAGGGGGACAGACAGCACAAAAGGTTTAACTGTGGCAATCTGCCCATCAGGCCCTGTACTGTGCACTAAGTGTTGGCTTTGCAAGCTTTGAAGATTCCCACCCACACACGAGAGCACCTGAAGCACAGACTGTAATGGCCAATCACTGGGCCATTGCCTTTTTGAGATAAGTCACAGCTGCTCCAGCATCGAGGAGTCCTGTTAAAATTATGTCCCTGCCTTTTGGAGTCACTTTGCTCTGGCATGTGGGACGCTGGGATGTGATATGCTGTGTCCAAAAAATCTGCAGGACCCCTGCCAAACCCCCCCTCCCCTCTGTTCAGCTATCGAGGGTGCAGGTAGGGGTGCTGCCAGAAAAAGTACAAGTTGGGCTATATGGCTCCCAGCCAGGACCACACAGGGCTGCTGGGGGGTCCAAGCCATAATCTTAATTTCCCCAACCGAGTCAGAGTCAATAGCCCCAGGGAGAGCAAACAACCCTGTTATCCAGGTGGATGATCTGCCTATGATCAAAGCATGCATATGCTGTCCCAGTGGTCCGAAAACTCCTGTGGGAAGGAGATGAACAGATGAATCGAGTAATGTTCCTGTGATATTGTTAGATATGTCCAGTCCTGTGCTGCCTGGGGTGGCTGCACGTAGGTCAGTGACACTTGTCCAGCGGGCAGGGCTGGTTGGAAGTTGGCCATTGCTCCTGGTTGCTGCATCAGCTGTGGGATTTGTGTCGTCGCGCAGTGCTGCTCCGCACTACAAGACGAGTTTCCCTGTAAAGGCTGTCCATTCCGGTGAAACTTAGAGCAGCATAGACTAGTGAAGTGAGAGCCTTTCCAACAGCAAGGGCATATACCGAGGGCTTTGGGTTTCTATGCTTTTTGGCAGCGTCTTTTAATGTGTCCAGATTTCCCACAGCCAAAACAAACCAGCTGCTTTCCGGTGATTAATTTCAGGGCAGCAAAATCGTCCACTATGCCTTGCCCCGTGACTTGATTGGTGATTGCTGTAGTGTTGTTGTAGTGTTCCCAAGTGGTTGCATGCTTGTATCATTTGGAGTAAAGTGGGCTCAGGTTCAGAAGGCAAAGATTTCAAAAGGCAACTACAATCCTCATTGGCATTTTCTATGGCCAATTTGAGGAGTATAGCTTCTCTTGCTTGATAGTTATTGATTTGTTTCTCCAGTGTTTGTTTTAATCTGTCCACAAACTGCATCTAGGGCTCTTGTGGACCTTGTTTGATATTTATGAAGGACTGTTGAGGGGTTTTTGCATCAGGAATCTTAAGAAATGCCAAATGAGCTGCATCTGTGATACCCTCTAGGGCTTCTCTTGGAAGGTAGCTTGGCCATTAGGATTGGCATGTCCCCCCCCCAACCCCACAAGGTGGCCAATCGTTAAGGCAGCCAGGTCTTGGTTTACATGCCCTGCATAGACTGTAATTAAATTCTCCAGTCCTTTTTTCCGTTGCGCCATAAATATTGATATTGTGTCGGTGTGAGCAAAAGATTTGCCAAAAACTTAACATCATGAGGAGTCATGAGGTCAGTATTAAAAGTTGCTCTTAATAAATTACTAAAGTAAGGGGACCCCAGTCCATATTCTGCTGCATTATGGTGCAGTTCCTTAATTTCCAGGTGATCCAGGGGCTCCCATCGTGGATCCCCCCCTCCTTGGGCCGAGTTGCACAGAGGCCAAAAAGATTTCTGCAGCAGTATCAAAGTCTCTGTCCTTAAGGGCTTTCTTTCATCATCTTTCATCTTTCATTCATTTCTTTAAAATAACCAATTTTATGTATATCTGAAGGGAATAAGTCCAGATCTTTTTCAGGCCGGGGTCAAAAGGGTCCAGCTCCCCTCCACTGCTAGAGTCAGTGTCTGCCATATAAGCAATGAGCGTCCAGCAGCTCTAGGATCACTGGTGGTGTAGCAGTGGGACTGGAGGTGGTGACTGGGCTCTATCCCTGGCGCTTGCCGGGGATGGCGTGCTGGATGGGAGATGGGGAGTGGGACCTGGGTAGGTTTCGATCTGGCACAGATGCCAGGACCATCTCAGCAGTAGCCTCACAGGCTGTAGCCTCGCAGGCTGCCTCGCTCCCTCCCTCCTTTATAATCGCATCCATGACCGCCCTCCAAGCAGGAAGCATTCAGAGCTCTGGCTCGTGGCAGGCAGTGTAGCCAGGTCATTGAGTTTTACACTGACCTTGTCCCAGAAGCAGAGGGTAAATACAATAGAAGGGATGGCACTGGGGAGCATGCTTGACACCCACTGTAAAAGTGACTTAAGGTCACGCTTTAGGATGGGGGAGCCGTGCCTGCCCAGAAGGGCGAGCATGGTTTCATAGACGTCTCTCTCATTGGACATGTTCTGTCCCATAGTTTAGTTCCCCTGGCTCAGCTGTCAGTCGCAGCAGACAGGTGATGGTGGGCCCAAACACTGTTCTCTCACCATCACGATCAGTTCCAGGGGCTCGCCGATTGCAGCCAGATAGCCTGTTCCTTCTCCTCATGCAGAGCACCAGTTATTGGCAATGGAGGGAGAAACAGGGAGGCTGAGAGCTGGTCAGAATCCAAATTGATTGTGGACTGCATATGCTTATATACTATTCTAGGAAGGCTAGTAATTTTTTGCTACAATGATTGGGTTAATCATCACATAAACAAACTTATACATTTTACAACATCTTACTTGCAGAAGTCTTTATGTGATTTTCTTTTTCCGTTAAGTCTTGATTTAATCTTCAGTTAGTCTTGATTTAATCCTCAAAGTTCTGTTTGTTCTTGCCAAGGCATCCTGATGATCAAATCTCTTATCCTAACCAGGTCCAAAGTCTTGTGTGTCGCAATAATTGCTCTGGCTTTTAAATTACTAATTACACTTCACTTGGTTAATTCTTTTAAAACATTTAAAAACAAAGGAAACTTAATTGCATGGACAGCATGGAACACTTTTCTTCCCAGATACTCTTGCTCCAAACAGGGTAAGGATAAAGTATAACCAGAAACATTTTATCAAGCCTTCCAGGGGGGTTCCAGACTGACTGACAGCAGAGGTTTGGCAGGGTAAAGTACAAGCTTATTGAGGACTGTACGTAACCAGTACTAATAAACAGGTAGACCTGCATGTTTTCTACTTCTGTCATTGTATAACCATTCATATTACCAACCAGACAAGTATTAACCCATGGTTTTACTAACCAAAAGCTAATCACAACTTCTTTACTAATGAAATACATTAGTGTATTATTTTATTATTTTGTAATGCATTTGCAGACTTCCTAGATCTTGGCTCAGGGTATTTGCTGGCATCATACCTCTTCGTCCAAGGATTTCTAGAATTTTTACCAAGGAACAGTGTCCTTGATAATCTACAAACAGTACGTTTGTAGTAATCAGGCCTCTCAACTGCTAAAACAGAATAAATTCATTTTAAAAGGGATGTAACAGATTAATCGGCAACAAAAGAAAAAAAAAAAGAAAACAAAAGAGGACAGATTGAAAACAAGTAAAATTACTCACCAATATATATTTCTTTTAATGACTAGGAAATGCCAAAACTTCCAGTTCCACCTCTGCAACAGACCTTACATATGTACCTACAGTGCATGAAGCACTTGGTGCCAGAGGAACAATTTAAAAAGACCAAGGCCATCGTGGAGAAATTTGGAATTGCAGGAGGCCTGGGGGAATCCTTGCAGCAAATGCTTGAGGAAAGAAGTGAAAAGACAATAAACTGGGTAAGCAAATGCAGTAGAAAAAATAATCGCTGTGTTTGATGATACTTATAATTAAGTTCTTTCTGATGTTCTCTATGCAATCCCTGTTTTCTTTCAGCAGGTCAATGCAAACAGGGGTCATTCTGACAAAGGAATATTTCAGATGTAATGGGCTAGATTTTTTAAATTATGTCCAAATTCATGCCACAGCCATCTACACAAAGCTCTCATCCACTCCAATTATTCTGGAATGGAATACTTCATTATAGGAATTAGTCTTTTAAAACGGAACTATTATTTGCCATTCATTGTCATGCTATACCAATGTAGTTACTTTGCCAAATATGCACATGCATGTATATTCAGGTACATCTGTCACACAGACCATGCTGAGACCTTTGCCTTTACAAAAGTTCAGCTTTCTGCTCCCCAAGGCAGGCAAATTAGGTAAGCCACAGCTAAAGTAGATTTCATCATTCCACAAAGTTGGAAATCTACTGCCCTCATTAACCATGTTAGAATATGGCAGTTGAAAATTAGAGTTTTATTGAAGTCCTTCCATTCCAACAAGGAAGATGATTCTATGGATTCAGTGAAACCCTGCAGGCTTGTTACTGATGTCAGTGAATTGTGGGTCTCCCTTTTGTGTGACACACAAAAAACTCCATCGAATTGCTGCTACAGTCAGGGAGAAAAGGCTACAGTGCTGTCAGTGCTTTCATTTTAAAAGCAGTGCCTAATTTTTGAACAAAATGCTGCCCAATCTTATTTTCCTATTGTGATCACAGAACTTCATGGTGGCTAAACTAAACAGCATTTAAAAAGTCTTCCTGATAAGAAATAATATTGCAGAAGACAACTGCTCATTTGAACACTTATAGCATGAAAATTACAGAGGAAGGATGCATAAGCATTTTCTGAAATTGTGACAGTTTTAAATACTGGCTATTAAAATAAATACCTGATTCTTAAGGTAAATTAGAAATGGTTTTATTTGGAATTTAACTTGCCAGGAGTATATCTCTAGCATGTTCCCCTGAAGACTCCAGAGACTGTGGGGGAAGCATCTGTTCTAACAGCAATGAAATATCTCGGAGGAAAACTTTTTCAACTGATGCATGCATTTGTAATTATTTTTGCATAATTTCATTGTTGTTTATAGTTACCATATGCAAAGCCTGCCCTCTCAGAAAGGCCATTTGATCATTTTATGAAAGCCTCCATTTTCCAAATAATGATTCTTCAGTCTCTGCTCAGACATAAAGGAATGCAGTTAGCGTTCATCTGTGTTTTCAATAAAAATGGTTAGAAATTTAATGTGTGTCTGTCTGGGTCAAGAATCAGCAATCTGCATTTGTGTCAGTGGACACAAAGGGAATTCTCCAGTGGCCCTATCCACGTGCCACTCTCTGCAGGACTGAACCATTAGGCTTGGGAAATTCTTCTCCTGTTCTGTCTTGCTACAGGACAATATCTGATGGCTAGCAATGGACCATCTTGGCATCATTCACAAATATTTGAAGCCCCCTGAGAAAAGGCATCAGTAGTAAAACCCTGGCCCTCTCTTAAATATATTCTAATTGCTATGCAAGAGTTAACATGTTGTATTCAAACATTTTCTGGTTGTAGAGAGAAGCAAACAACAAAATACCCAAAGCACCACAATCTGGAGCTTGTGTAGTCTTTAATGCAACACACTGTAAATTGCCATTGATTGAGAAATAGGATTATGGAATTGCGGCTGACTTGTGCTGAGCTGAGGTCACAGAGCCCCGACTGGAAATGCTCAGCAGCTCCATTAATCAGAGCCCATGGCTGACACCAGGAGCACCAGGCAGTGTCCCCTCACCCCCAGACTGCTTTTCTGTGTACTGTTGGCATCTTTAAGACGTTGTGTCCCCTTCCCTCAGGTGTTTAACTACTGGCTGGATGACATGTACCTCAACAACCGCCTGGCTCTTCCGGTCAATTCCAGCCCCGCAATTGTCTTTGCTCGTCAGTATTTCAAGGACATAAATGACCAGCTGAGGTAATGTATTACGACTTTGCTAAATAAAGGATATTTTAAATGTACGGCTTTTGCAAAAAGACAATCACCTTTCATTAAAAAATAAGGGCTGTAGCCATTAAAGTGATTTCCTCCGAGGCCTGCTGACTGAGGGCAATGTTTCTGGGGTAACTCATACTGATATTCAGAAAGAAAGATGTCATTACTATTACATTAATTGCATGAAAAAATCGCCAAGGGATTTTTATATTTTTAAGGAATATTTACAAAGCTTTTTACTGTACGTGATTCAAGTAAATGACTTTGTGATGAAAAAAATAAATACTCATTTATGACACACAGATTCAAGGGAAATAATCTTTAACATGGCTTCACTATGACTCGTAGCCACTCTGCAAAAGGCCACACTGGCATTAAATTGTCCCTCTCAAATGCACAAAAGGGCACCAGAAACACAGGGGATCTAAGAATAAGAATTCAGAAATCATTCTTCCCAAGAACATTGCTTCCTTCAGGCCCATCAGTCCCAGCTCTGAACTGATCTTTCTACTTTGAGCTGTTGTGGGCAATTACTGTCATTTAAAAAGTGAGAAGGTAAGCACGTAGCCAAGCACAGAATATACCTCTCCAGGCACCCTTAAAACAGGATTCCATTCCTCAGCCTTTGCCAAAACATTCTTCCTTTTTAAAACAGTAAAAATCTACCTTCATATAGTGCAATTTTCCTCTTTGCTTTTAGCACTCTCTAGCTGCTCATTACTGAAATAATTAACTGCATGTGAATTTATGCTATTATAAAACAGCCAGAACCTTGAAACAAATATGTATTATTTTAACATTTTGCATAGACAGCTAATGCATCTTTTTACTTTACTTTAAACATAACATATAAATGCTTCCATTCATTACTGACTAAATTTATTGTGCACACAGCTTTCAAAAAACCTCCACTTTGCATTTTCTAATGCACGTGCTTTAACAAGGAAATATTTTTATCAGAGCCTCCCATTCTGACACGGTGCAAACGGACAATGTCATGGAAAAATACACCTGTCCACAGCTCTGCAAAAAGAATATCTGCTTAGGACAGGAAGTACTCTAATGCTGGACAGGTCATGAGTATTTTTATTGAAACCCATGTGAGGATTCTATTAAATATTCAGTCTCTGCTCCCATTCTCTAAATAAGCACTTTCAGGCTTCCTCCTGTGGTAGTCTGTTTAACCATTTGAAGGGACTGTCTCTGGGATTTCATATTTCTCTTGACATAAATTAATTTAGGTTTTGGGTGGGGGCAGGGAGCTCTTCTTGCCAAGCCAGAAGACTTTCTCTCCTTATGCCGTGTCATCAATCATTCAGGCTTTCCTCTGTCTCCCAGAAACAGCCCAGTGTTGCCAAATGACAAAAGACTGATGTCACTTCTCTCTGCTACTTGCAGGTTTGCTGCCAATCTCATTTCAGGAGTGCAAGACTACAAAGCTTTACTGGACACGTAAGTGGCTTGGAAGGAGAGCTTGAGTATCCACAGGGCTTCTGATTCAAGGCTGCTCTCAGTACAAAGCTGGGCTGTATTGCACCTCTCCACCATGGGGAAGGGCTGGGGCTCCAGCATGCTTCAGGGCAAGTGCTTCAGCAATATTTTATGCCCTTTCTGCTGTATTCCTGCAGTGTAACAGATTGAAGAAGGATCCTTTTTGATGGCTGGAAGTCATCGCTCTGGCAGGCACAGTGCAGCCCAAAAGGGCACAGACAATTTGCCTAACAGAGTTACTGAGAACACGAGAGGAAGCTTGTGCTCCCCACACCCAAAGGGCAGCAGCACTGTGGTTACACAGCCTGCACACCTTTCCTGGCACTCTCCACGTACTGCACTCTCCACTTACAACAGCACTGTCCCACCTCCCTCCCCCCAGAGAAATAACACATCCTAGCAGGGGAGGGAAGTCTCACCACAGAAAGGCTGGCTCAATAGCTAGTAAAAATAAGCTACTTATGCTCTTGTTACTTGCTGAATAAAAACATAGGAGTACTACATGATTCTTCAAGTCATGTTTGTATTATGCACCTGTACAAGGAAAAAAGTGATACAGAGAATTTGAGAGTTGGGAACAAAAGTGAATATCCCTGGTTTAGAACTGCAGCAGTTGTAAAGGCATGGTTAACCAAGATAAACTAGCATAAAATATTACCCCTCATAAGCTGTATGAGAGTAAACCTCCTTGCCTGCTTCTTTACCCCTCCCCCAGTCTGACAAGTTGGAAGCGTAGTCTTCTTTTGCACAAGGAAAATCTCTGCACTGTAAGATTTTCTTTCTCCTGTGGTCTCTGCAGCCTCTCCTGACCAGCAGCACCATTATTTCCCGCTGCAGTGTCAGTGTGGTATTTTACAATCCATAATTATAATTGTGACTGTGATAATTATTTTTTTTCCCTGGCCACTAAAGAAGCTTTTAAAGAGATGCTGGTTCCACCTACCTTCCAATCAAAAAAAGAATAGGTTTCCAGCACATATTACTCCACGGGTCTAAGCAAAAATTAGCACAAAAGTGAGGACCTGTGGAAAACAGAAATTCCCACTGTATTGCCCAAGTCATTCCTGTTTGTCAAGCCAGGCCTTCTCACACACACACTAACCAGTCAGCACAGTACATGACTGCTGTGATTTGCAGGGAATTTCGTCAGTACCTTTCTTTGAGGTGCTGCTCTTTCCCAGCTGTTCTGCTGACTTCCGTCCTGCCAGGTTCCCGGGGTCCCAGCTAGTCGGGCTTCCCACGCACATTGCAAAGCTGTTTGTGACCTGATATTTCCATTTCCACTAGATGATAATGCAATGGCTTACTGAATATGCATGAAGCTGCCAGGAATGATGTATTTAACTTTGGTATGGGAATTCATCTATTTCCCTTATACTGTAATCTCATTTTATTATTCAATTTGTGTTATACCTGATCTAATTGTAACAGAACAAAGGACAGATAAGATTTCTTTTCCTTTCTGTCTCTCTCCCCTCTTTTCCTCTGGCTTTGTTTTTCCCCTTCTCTGCAGCCATGCTTTACCTACTGACTTTTCTCGTGGACAGCTGTCTGGCCATCCTCTCTGCATGAAGCAATACTATGGACTCTTTTCTTCCTATCGTCTTCCAGGACTTACCAAAGATACCCTCGTGGCCCAGAAAAGCAATGTAATGCCAGAACCAGAGCACATCATTGTTGCTTGTAACAATCAGGTAAATTCATTTTCTTTTTTCATACCTTTCTATATTTCTTAATTTGCTTAAATTCACTCCAGAAGAGCCTAATCTAATCTCTGTTCAGAAATGCAATTAGTGTGCTATGTATGACCTCACTTCTTTACCAAGCATTTGCAGTCGATAGTTCTAAAAGATGCCTCTGCAGCACTTTTGTCCTCGGCCCACATTATGTTCCGAGTACAGTGATGCAGAAAGGAGGAATGTGGCAGAATTTATTTGCTTTCTCTTTCAAACAAAAATGTTTAATAAACAGTGATGAAACCACAGAGAAAAAAAGAATCCTGTTAGAGTGCATTTGCTGGCAATGCTGTTCTCATGACAGTCAAGTATTGGCACAGTCAAGTTCATGGCAACTCTCCACCATCACCCCTATGCATGGCATAGATACCATGCAGGGGCCCTAAGCTACGCCTGAAGAAGTCAACACAGGTAGAGGCAGAAATACTGAAGTGTTAGAGTGAATCTGCCCCAACCAGTAATTACCAGGGAGCAGCAGAGTCTGTTTCCTGGGCACAGTACTTATAGCACAGTTTGCAATACTGGAGCGTGCTTGTAGGTGCTCTTGGAATGAGGAGGTAGCTTCCAGTGAAGTGCTTTCTGCTTTTCCAAGAAGCACAGAAAATTTTCTAGATTCTCTAGGTTATGTTTAAAAAAATAATACCATGAAAATTACTTACATACTGCCTGATTTTATCTCTCCAAGGTTTTTTAAGCTTATTAAAATAGTGTGCATTTTATTTGAATCCAACACACAATACAAGTCCCCTATGGCAAATGGCATTACATTGGTGTTAACACAGGAGGGGTGAGCCCTGGGCCATTCCCCAGTGGTTCTGTGTTGCATTGCATGCAGACCTGGCTCTCCAGGCAGGACTTCAGCATCTCAACACCTACCCAGGTGACAGCAAAATGTTGGGCCACAAAGGGTCCAACCCACCTCTGACTGATCTTTTGACTTCTGTAATTTTTTTGCAGTTTTTTGTTTTGGATGTTGTCATTAATTTCCGTCGTCTCAGTGAGGGAGATCTTTTCACTCAGTTACAAAAGATAGCAAAAATGGCAGAGAATGAAGAGGAAATGCTGCCTCCAATTGGCCTGCTGACAACAGACGGAAGAACAGAGTGGGCAGAGGCCAGGATGACCCTTATGAAAGGTTAGCTGCAGCAACCCCAGCTTTCTCTTCATCATCTTCCTCCTCACCATCACTGCCTTTCTTTGCTGAGAGCAAACATCACAGCAAACACAAGACTGAATGTGCAACCCCACTGCTGAATTTTTCCAGCAGTTGGAAACTCTGTAAGATGTGTGTTGCCAGGAGAGCAGCAGAAATAGCTTAAGCCTTTGGCTGTGTATGTTTAAATGTTATGCCATGTAATAACTCTCACTCCATTCTTTGTTTTTCATCACATAAATTACATTATGTCAGATTTTGTGATTTGTCTCTTTCTTTATATCCATTTTGTACCAACAGGAATGATGTATCCTCTTAGCTTTTGGAACTATTTGATATTATTGATCTTATCCAACAAAAGCACCTGCAAGTTAAACACCTACTGAATCTCGTTGTGTACTCTCTAATCAATGGAGAGGGTACCAGGGCTGATTCAACCAATTCTTAACTATCTAGGAAAGATGGCACCCAATTATTATCTGGGGTCTGCTCTCTGTTTCTTTTCCAACAGGCAGCATTTAGCTGTCTCAGATTCTGGACTTGAATGTCAAACTTGGAACCAGATGAAAATAAAGGGTGGGGTTAGTGACCTCTATCACATCACACCTTATATATTTTACCTTGAGACTAAGTGACAAAAATGCCCTCTTTTTGCCATTTTACATAATAAGTATTTACGTTTTTCATCCAGAAGAAAACATTAACTCATCTCTTGATCTCCAGTTCTGCAATGCCACAGAAAATATTGCTGTTTTACTAATGCTCTGGAATATACAAGAGTTGCCTATAGTCTCAAAATAAGTTTATCATCCAAAGGAAGATTCCCCTTTTCTTTTTTAAGTTTATCTGTGATTATAAAACTGACTACAGATAAACACACACACACAGAGTCCTGGCCATTATCTCAGCAATAATATATAGCATTAGTCTTGTCTTTAAGCTTTCCCCTCCTCTTCCCATCATTTCTTTTTAAAGGAGGAGACAAAAAAAAACCCAACTTATTTTAATGAAAATTGAGATGAAAGCCTAGTCATTTCTTTTCATGCCATACTAAGTATAACAGCCAATTCATTGAAATTTCCAGCAAAAATATCTTTGTTAGCCTATATCATCCAAAAGAAAAACAAGAAAAATCAACAAAAACTAGCAAAACCCTCTCCATAGTGTTTTAAGATTGCCTGGCATTTCCCAAAATATTAATTTTAATCAGAAGGCAAACAACTCAGTTATGCAGCTGAAAAAAAACAGATTCTGCATGAGTTACCCTCATAGCACCATGAGGTGAGCCTTCTCTAATCTAAGCAGGAATCCCATCCCAGACCATTCATGTTAGCACAGCCTTTCTGTGTAGGTGAATGCATTGCTGTTACACATGGATATATGATCATTAACAGCCCTTTTCTTTCTGATCTGTGATGGTGAAATGTTCCTGCAACAATAAATAAGAGAACCTGGGAAGCAATGTGGGTGAAATGGTCACTCCACGGGTGATCTGTGCTGGGCAGGGCAAGAGAGATTGCTTTGGGACAGAAAACCTGTGCAGAGGCTATGAAGGAGTTATATCCATGGGCCTGCACAGACCTGCAAGTAGAGCATGGGTCTTCTGGGTGAGAAAATGTCCAAGATATTGTAATAAACCCAGCCATCACTGATTTATAAACACACTCAGCACTGTAACTGCCTTCAGGCTGCAGAACTAGCTTGCTCTTC
The DNA here is from genome assembly GCF_015832195.1 of Motacilla alba alba. Lineage (NCBI taxonomy): Eukaryota > Metazoa > Chordata > Aves > Passeriformes > Motacillidae > Motacilla > Motacilla alba. The sequence goes on along the minus strand of NC_052021.1, from coordinate 9,819,897 downwards.
CCAAGTACAGGAAGTGAATTCTGTATGAAGTGACTGGCTACAGTCCCATGCATACTACATCTAAATTTCATTCAAAACTCTCTTCTCATATTTTTCTTTCTAAGACTAAATTTTAAAAAACCCAACTAGCCAACAGCTGGCTGGCCAATTCAATGCAACTGTGCATCAGAAAGGAAGAAATGTCTTGCAGGCTTCACCTTAGTCTCTTTTGTTTTAGCTCTTCCTGCAGATATTTTCAATCCCAAGTCATAGTTCATGAGTTCTCATGCAATTTATTGCCTGCTTCACATGATAATTTTTCAGTGTTTGATCAGCCCTCTGGATATGTCTGTTTCCTTCTGTAAAGGCATCTTTCCCCTGCTTCTCTGTTTCTGGCACAGCTTAATTTTATTCACTCTAATACCCAGACTCCAGATACCCTGAAGCCATATGTCAGACTAAGGGCTTCATATCTGTCAAAGATGTGTGGTAGCAGCCACAATGAAATATATATATACCTATCAAACAGCGGAAAGCAGGATGCTGAGCAAGCTGTGAGCAGTTTGTAAATCACTATCCAGGCTGTTTTTCCTCAAAGATGCCTGTCTGCAAGCACCAGAAGCTGATGTATACCGGGCAAGTTCCATTCACAAGGATCTTTTCATCCTTTGTACTGATGCACGTGGACCATCAGTGAAAAAAATACCACAATTACAGTCAGCCCTGCAAGTGTGAGAAAAGCTTTACAGCCAAGTGGACAGGGATGTGTCTTCTCTCTTATAAAGCTTCTGAATGCTTTTGAAGACACTCCCAAGGGACACTGGTGTTCATGTTTTGCGGGGCAGCAACCTCTCTGCACGCCCCATCAAACACAATCTCTTGGCTCAAGCCTTTGTAGGAGCTGGCAGGTGCTCCAGCTGCTTTCCCTAGGACTCTTCTTCTGTTGGCAAGGGGACACAACACACTCCACACTCCACCAGATCCCCAGGGAGCCTGCAAGAAGTCAGACTGACCATCTCTGTCCCTTGGGCCCCAGCTGCTAATGCTGCCTTGCAGGAGCCACCAAACAGCAATAGGCAGTACCTTACCATGACCTGCACAAGGCCACAGCTCCCCCTCTTCCTTCTCAGCCACTGCTATCACTTGCCTCTCCTTCTCTTGACACATTTTTAATTTCTTGCATATTTGGTCTCTTTTTCACTACACAGCATCTGAAGAATGAACCTGGATAGTAACAAGTGTCTGGGTTTTTTCTAGTTCTTGACTAACCTATATTATTCCTTCTAGAAAGGTGCATTATTTCTTACTATGAAAAATGCTGCTCTTTCAGACAATCAAGCTACTTTACATACCTGCAAACCTTGAAAACATGCACATATTGAAATGACCCCCTATTTCAAATGCAAATCAGAATTGTTTAATTTTAAATATTTTTCCATTCTTTCAGCTACAATAGTTTTCTGTATTGAGCACATATTTGTTGAACCTAGCCTAGATTTGAAAGAAGTTTTGATCAATCTGAATTCATATCTTTTGTTGAGAACATTCTGAAATGAGTTTGCATTTACACCAAAATCTAGCAAAACCAGAGGATGAAAGCTGATCTTTTAAGAGCAAAAGGAATTTTATGTTGATGCTTGAAAGCCCTTTCTCCTTTGATCTTGTTAACAATCATATAACAGCAATTAATAATTTTATATGTTTTTAAATGAAACAAGTTCTTGTTATAGAAGGTTGCACACTTCTATCTTTTCAACGAGGAACTGTAAGAAGTGGTCATAATTAAATATTTCCTATGCTTCAAACTGGTCCTCAGATGCAAACAAACCCTGAGCCTTTGTAATATTTCTGAGTTAGAAAAAGAAACTGAGAAACACATAAATACACCATAAATAAGGAAGAAAGCACTGAGGACAAGGTAAAAATACCCCCAGTAGTCCAAACATATAAGAGTGTCAGGATAGGGAAAAGAAACAGAAAGAGTTCCAGAAAAGCCCATTTTATTCAGCAGTACAGTAGTGACAGGAGAGCAGTGTAACATGGCAACCCATGGTTTTGACAAAACCACATTCAAAACCTAAACACCTCATCTGCAGATGTTTCCTCATGTGATGTAGGCAATATAAGCTAATGATCAGAGACAGGACAGAGAAGAGGGTTTTAATACAATAAGACAAAACCAACATAGACACTGCTGTTCCTTGTTCTGAAAAGGGTTTTCATGGGAGGACAACACAAAAACACTCTAAGCTCTGCTGTTCCAGAGCGGAATACTGCAGCAATAGCGTGAGCTCTGAAATTTTCTATTTTCCACCTGTCCTCTGTAACTGTTATTTATAAAGTAAGTAAGCAATGCTGGCTTTAAGAGTAAAATAGATCTATTTTGTAATAGAATTACTTCAAGGAAATGAAAGGCAGAAAAAGAAAGTGGTTATTATTGAATCATGTGAGAGATACAGAGTTACAAAAGTTAACACAGGAATTAATGCCTTGGTATAATGTTCCCTTGCACTGAGATGATCTGCTGCTGAGAGAAGCTCTGCAGACACCAACTCATTGCAGAGTCGGGGTCAGATCTTCAGTGCTCTCCAAGGCAGAGGGTTGCCCAGTCAGCGTTGTACTCAGAGGTAAGAGGATGTGAACATTTCACTCTTTTATCCCCAGACTCCACCAACCGCGACTCTCTAGACATGATTGAACGGTGCATATGCCTGGTGTGCCTGGACAGCCCCAGTGGGGTGGAACTCAACAACACAAACATGGCATTGCAGATGCTGCATGGAGGGGGCTACCATAAAAACGGAGCCAATCGTTGGTATGACAAACCTATGCAGGTAAAAACCTTACAGCACTGTGACATTACTTGCACGTTGCCTTATGGTGGGGACCACTTAGAGTCAGGTGGGAGAAAGAGGGGAAGGTGGTGTCAGCATCTGTGAGCAAGGCTGTCCCTTGCAAAGCAGGGGAAGCAGGGACACATCTACCTTTTCCAAAGCTGCCCTTTGCTCTTGAGATAACACAGATAATCAGATGTATGAGAAGGTACACACTGGATATAAAAAAACAATGCATTTTTCTACACTGAGTCAAATGGAAGGAAAATGCTGGCCTAGTATCCCAGAATGAATAAAAAATGCAATATTTTTCTTTCTTTGTACACATTTTCCTGACATCCTAGAAATGCTACTACTTATAATTTGGAATGTGTTTAAATCCTCACTTAGCAGACTGTTTACTCATTTAAAAGCATCCTGGTTGAGACTTTCTTTAAGTATTGACTTCTCCAGCCTTTTTCCCCATGAGATTTTGATTGTCATATTTTAAAGTGTCACTCTGTTATTTCCACACTTTGCAATAGACCCAGAGTGAAGTGATGTATTAATCTCCAACTGTCAACAATGTTGACACCTTATGAAAAATTGAAAAAACCCTGACTGATACATTGCTTGCATAATGCTTTTTGCTCTTGCCATATCCAAGAACAGCAATATGAAAAGAGAAACCCCTGAAATAATTGCCACGACTGAGAGACAGGACTTGGAAGGAGGGATGTGAGAAGTTGAGGCAGAAAGAAGTCGAAGGTGCTTTATTGTAATCACAGATCAGTTTATATATTTTTGTAGGCCCAAGCAGTTACATCCTTAAGCAAGAATTTCCCACTAGTTACACAATCAGTATATGTTACTTGGCAGCCTTACAAAACCACATAGTTTCAAAAACTCGATAGCTGTATATGTTGTACTTTTCTAGTTCTTCTTTTCATATCTATGGTTGCTTATCCCACAATCTGTACCTGGCCAAGGCAGAATATCTTGATCCATAAGCTCATCTGTGCTCTCTGTTTCATCTCCCATCTGTTCTCCCATAAAGAATTTCACTTGCACCAACTTACCCAAGAGTAAATACATTTCAGTAATCATTCCTGATTAATGCCACTGCAAATGACATTATTAGCAGAGTCTTTTGAAGAGCAAACTACTGGTATTTAGAACAGTTAGAACCCTGTTATTTGCAGGGTCAAGTGTTGAGATATTTCAAGCAGATGAGAATAAACAACATTTTCTTTTTGTCTACTGTCATCAGGCAGCAGAAAGCAAATAAAATTGTGTAGAGAGTGAGAGAGCTTAATCTGTCCAGATGTATTCAGGCCAGAGTAGTTCAAAGGTGAAGAGAAATTCTTGGGGAAATAAGATCCCATTTCCTTTTATGCAAACACAGATTATGTAGGAAGCCATTCTCACAGTAGAATTTGTTCTTTCTCTCCATATTCTTCCTCACCTCTGCAGTAAGGGTTCACAAAATGTCCAGGTGAGCTTTTTGCATCATGCCCACTCTCTGAAAACCTCATGGAAAGCAGGGAGGCAGGGTGTGATACAAATGTGCAAGAGAGAGCTAAGTGGGTGAAGTCCAGCCAAATGCATTTCAAAACAAGTGTGGGGAAAAGCCCAAGAAAAGGAGAGAAAAGCTGCAGTATTGGCCTAGACATCTGCTTTTGTATGAGATGCAGAAGTTACAAATTTCATGGGTGTATCACAGAACTGCAGTGCAGCGGGTTGTCACCAGCAGTGTACACAATGAAATTAAGAATGAAGACAAGTAAGAGGGAAATTAAATGAAGAAAGCATCTAAAAATAAAACATTCAAAATAAGCTATGAGAAAGCTATAAAATAAGGATGATCTTTGCAATAAAATGGGATCCTAAGGATTTCCCAGATACAGATGTTTTGTTGTCCTCAAAAGTGGAAGGAGAACCCTGTCCTGTGTTTGCATTGATGGGTTTTATGTACCCATAAAGCAGATACTAGATCAAATTTTCAGATTCCATTGGGAATTGCTAATATTTACATTCTCACAGGATTCAGTCCCAAACAGCAGCATGGAAGGAATTCAGTGCAACACCTTTCACAGGACAAGCAAGTCTCCTGCAGTAAATATGTAAGTCACCCATTGATCTGTAGGGCAAGGAAGTTCCTGATATAAGCAATAAGAAAACCACAGGGGAAGAATAACACCTTTGGCAGGTTTCCATCATGGATAACTTACCCAGAACACAATTTATTCCCGTGTATGTTGCCCCTATTCTTCTCCTTGTTTAGTTTGTGGTAGGAAGAGATGGACTCTGCGGGACCGTGTGCGAACATTCCCCTTTCGATGGCATCGTAATGGTGCAGTGTGCTGAATACCTGCTCAGGCACATGTGAGTTCCCTTTCTGTACATTTTACAGCCATTCCAGCCCCTGGGAAGCCTCTGCCAGTGGCAAATTTCCCCTGATGCACAGGGGCACTAAGACATAAAACAGTTGAAAAGCAGTAGTTCAGCTGCTAAAAGAGCAGTGTTTAATAAATGGATTATTCCTGTGACCTTAATGACTTCTGTCTCACATACCAACAGGAAAGAAAGTTCCAAGAAATTAGTCCGAGCTGATTCAGTGAGCGAGCTTCCTGCTCCACGGAGACTAAGATGGAAGTGTTCCCCTGATATTCAGACACATTTGGCATCAGCAGCAGAAAAACTCCAAAGGTAGAACAGATGCCTCATCTTCCTCAGCCATGACTGCAAGCTGGGAACTACCCAGCACATTGCATGGGCTGCCTCCTTGGGGGCCTCCTGTCTTCCTGCTCCTCCTCTTCTTACCAAGCTGCACGTACCTCAGGAATTGCATTATCATTGTTTTCCTTCCATGTAAATATTTGGAACTCTTAAAAACCCCTGGAAAAACAGCTTACACTTACTTGCACAGAATGCAAGCAATGCAGGTCCTCTGTTTTTGTGTCTTGTGGGTATGAGCTGACTCAATCTGAAGCCAGGGCAATAGCCAGCCAGTACCCTCCCGACATATAGAGGACTGGTTTGAATAAACAATTTGAATTTAGGAATGTAATTTGTTTACATTCATATTGCTCCTACAAAGTCTAGTTTTTCTGACTCTGTTTCCAGGCTGTCAAAAATTTGCATGATCTTTGGGGGTGGGGGCAGCAATGAGAATTTTTTCTCAGCATTCAGGCCTGTGATCTCTTTGTAGAGAATTAACAGATTGTCTGCAGGATCAGCTATAAGCAAGTCCAGTGTGGTTGCATAAGATAAGACCTCAAAGTGTCTAGAAAGATACACATGAGTGAGAACATTCAGGATGAAGAAAAACTCCACTGCGTTTTTTAATAAAGGTAGTAGTCCTCTAAATTGAATCTTGCAAGGAGCTTAGGGCCTTCATCAGGTCCTAAATTCTCATACCAGTAAATCTCTCAGAAATTTGTGAAGAACAAAGGAGACTCTTGCTTAGGCTTCAGGTGTGGAAACATTAAGGTTGAGGGGAGGTTGCTGGATTGTTGGTTTGTTGTTTTGTTTGTTTATTTTTAAAAAAGATGTCCATGGATTCTTACAATGTCCTACTCAAAGGAACAGACTTGAGTGCTACAGTTATGGCTGCAGATAACAAGCCTGGTGTAGAACCTGTGTGGATAAAAGTTACTGACTAGGAACCAGTTACCAAAGGGCAGGACTGTCTGCAGGGCAGGAGACAACTCACATCTAAGAGGGTACTGGCAGGAAAACATCTCTGGGTTTTATTTGCAAACAGAAATGAGACAGAATATGGTTTAGTGGTGAACAAGGTAGGGTAGGTTAATGGTTGGACTTGATGATCTAAGAGTTCTTTTCCAACTTTAACAATTCTTTGAGATTCTTACATCTACCTCAGCAGTAACTGCCTTCTGCTTGTTTTCCAGGGCAGTGGAAAATCTGGATTTTACTGCCTACAAATTTGAGCACTATGGAAAGGAATTCATTAAGAAACAGAAGATTAGCCCAGATGCCTACATTCAGGTAGCGCTTCAGCTGGCATTCTACAGGTAAGATTAGTTCAATTCATAGGAACAAGGCACCCAAGGTAGTGGGGTTTTATACAGAGGGTCCATTTTTTTCCTCAACATTTAAACAAATGTCTCCTGCATGAAAATGAGTGATCTTGCCTAATGACTGTAGGGCAGCCAAGATAGAAACTGATACCTTGTTTTGGGAGAGAGTACTCCTTTTCCCTCTTCTTGTTCTACCTTCCCATCCCTGTGTCCCACACATGCCATTCCCAGCCAGTACCCTCCCAACAGCTGTCCCTGTGCTTGGCACTGAGAAGGTGAGGGAATATGGCAGGAATGTCTGGAGCGACAGCAGCTGGGGAGCCCAGGTCCCTGGGGCAGAAACACCATGGCCTTGCCTTGTGGGTAGCTTGGGAGGAACCACAGCAGCAACCACACATGCATCTCCAGCACAGGTTGAAAAGCATCCACTACGGCACAGCATATCAGACTGGAGTTCCTACACAGAACACTAACTACTGCTGTTCCCTTCTTCACAAGCATCCCAAGATTTGATAAGATCCCCTAATTTCCATGGTCTTACCAAAGCTAAAGCTCCTTTTTACATTGCCAGAACTCCAGGGTAGTTACAGGTTGCATGGTTTCCTGCAGAACAGCCTATTACACAAATAATTCTTTATCACATCAAATTAAATCCCAGAGTGGTCTTTACCTGGTCAAGACCAGAGATGCTTAACACATTCCATGTACTCCTTTTACACCTGCTGAACATCCATTTTGCACATTCCATTAATAAAGCTTCAACAATGACCTAGCCCAAGATTTTCATCTGTATCCCAGCCATGATATAAATCCCATGTTCACCATAAAAACCTTAGGGAACAGTTGTGTTCTGAGACCACCTGCTTCAACTGAAAGACACTGTCTGTCTTCTGAAGCAAGGAGTCATATCTGTATACCTGGGCCCAAATTAAATAACAATCTTCATAATCTAATTGCTATGAGGGTTTTCATTCCAGCCCACAAATAACACCCTCCTCCCCTTTTACTTTTCCTCTTTTCATTCACATACTCGCTGCATTTTTTCTTGTTTTAAATAAAACATATTTCAAGCCCATAAGTAAATGATTAATTACACAATTATTTTATGATGCAGTACAAATAAAACATTCCTTGAGATCTTTCAGTAAATTTTTGTTTTACTAGCCTTGTTTTTACACAACAAGTCATTTTTTACTGGCAATGCATAACTAAAACATATACAGCTGTATGCAGCTCTTCATATTAGAGACGAGTGAGCATCCATCTTTTTAAAGTTTCTTACAGAATTCTATCAACATTAAGATGAATACTGTGCAAGAAATAAAAGTTTGGCTGTAACAATAAAATGTACCAAGCCTCTATTTCTCTTTGCCTTTATGACTCTTTGAAAATCATCATTCTTTGTTTTTCTTCCTTCACTCTCTCAGGTGCCACGGGAGGCTTGTCCCCACCTATGAAAGTGCTTCCCTGCGCCGATTTGATGAGGGCCGGGTTGAGAATATCAGGTCTGCTACCTCTGAAGCATTTGCTTTTGTCAAAGCAATGGCAGGTGACAACGCAGCTGTGTTGGTATGTTGGGCTGGATCCCTCTGTCCTCTTTGCCAAAACACTAAGTAAATAATGCATTCATGGTCCCAAGCCTCTCACTTTTTAACTCTTAACTGAGAACCTAAAGGCGTAGGGCAGGGCAGCAAGCATTACAGGATTTTGCTTTTTGTACAGACCAACCATTAAGCTAAATGTAAATATTCACTTTTTTAAAATTTAAGCATCCAAAAGATTCAGAGGTACCTAAATGTGACATTATAAGAAACATAATATCTAATTTTAGATTTAGTGCTGTCTTATGAATGTTCTATCATCACATCTAAATTCAGTTCCCTGGGGAGATCTAGGCTGAACATGCAAAGTTCAGGATCATTAAACTGCCACACCAGGGGAATTGCCTGGCAGGTCTCCTGCAGTGGTTAGCTCTGCTGCAGCCTGCAATATGCAATGTAATTCCCATGCTTTCATTTCTGGATATGTGGGTATGTTCTGGCTGATCTTTTTTGTTTTAATGGGATGTTTCTACCAAATAGACTAAGTCTTACAGGATCCTCAAGGGAGCTGAACCTTGATGATGAACAGCTTCATCAAGCTAATCAAACAACTCTCCAAACTGTCCTGATATCATGAAAAAAAAAAAATTGCCTTTCTTTGGGACACCACCATCTGTTTGCCAGAAGCATGAGTGCTGTACAGAGTAGATGGGGATGCAAAGAGGTGCAGCTGAGAGCAGAGCTGCACAAACAGCCCTGTGCACTGTCCTGCCCACCATCCCTGGAGAGCCTCCCTCAATGTCTCTGCGCCACTTCCACCCACTGCACTGCGCTGCTGTACAGGGAATTTCCAGGTGGCTGTTTAGATGCAAAATGCTGCCACAATACAGTTTATTTTTCACAGTAAGCCCATTCCAGAGGCAACAGCCCACATGGCTGTTCTTTAGAATTTAACATAACATTGCTAGAAGCATTGCTGGGCTATAGATTAGGTGTAAATTAATGAAAAATTATAAAGTAAGATCTAACATCCCAGAGGATTATGAAAATTTGCCCAGATAAGTCCTCTCTTCATCCACAGCTTCTTCAATTTCCTTAAGGTTATCATGCCCAGAACTTAGCTCCTGATGGACAAAGCTCAAGTAAGTCCCATGGCAAAATAACTCAAAAAACCTGAAGTAACTCCCTCTGCTGGGTGGGTAATTCATGGCAGACTACAACCACACTATTGCACATAATAGTGACTACCACACAGTAGGCAAGAAGAGGCTGTTTTTATTTGCTATCCGTGTTCTGTCTGACAACATGGTTCTCAATCGCATTTCATCAGAGGTTCCTGTTTTCTGTGCCCTTTCCTCTCCCCACCTGGGCACTCAGCATAGTCCCAGCCCATGCTGTGGCACACTGACTGTGCTCCTGGCAGGAGTCAGCATGCTCCTACCATGTTAGTTCCAAGGAGCTAGAGTGATCTATTGAAACATCTCTTCCTTCCTGCCTTCTTCCAACACTTACTGACTCCTGCCGCTCTCCCAGAGCTTCAGCATTTCTCACCTTTTTCCCACCCAAATCTGAGATGATGCTCCCCTTTCCCAGCCCCCTAAACTGTCCTGTTTTACATAAGCAGCTTAAGCTGAAGAATGCCATGTATGTCTAGATGAAGCTCAGTCTCAGCCCCCATAGCTTTCTACTGCATGCCTTGGCCATACAGAATAGGGGGGATAATGGTTTCATTTCCCCTGGAAAACCTTTAATCATAATACAAACCAACCCAGTGATAGTTTTCCTGGCCTCTTCTCCACCGAGAAATACAAAGGCACTCATAGTGGTCTGGGATTGTTCTTTCCAAGACATTAATAAATCTTTGTTTTGATGTGAACGTCTTCATCTTTCCATGCAAAACTACATATACATTAGTATCACAGAAACATTACAAAATTAATTTAATACAACCCTATTCCAAGGAGATTTCTTTAGACCTACACACTGCTCTGAATGTGAAGGGGTTAATTCTTTTTTCTGGACAAAGAGATGCACATCCTGGTGTAAGTAGCCTTGAACTCCCCAAAATATTGTTTGTTAATAGCCATTAATTCAAATCCAATTAAAAAACTTTTTTTTTCTGATACAAACAAAAATTATCCTCAAACGATAGCTTGAGCAGTCACCAAAGATTGATTGAGTCAGATTGATTCTTCAGCAGGAGAAATATTTCATGCATTTGACACTTGCTGTAAAAGCAGCAGCTACTGACACTAGAGATTGCTTGAATAGCTGTAAATTAATCAGATTTAACGACTGCATTTGGTAATTTAATCTGTACAAGAGAACTAAGGCCTAGCTCTAGCCTTGTAAAAAAATATCAGACTTTGTATTTTGAAGGTCCCTGATGGTGACCTTGACTTGCTTCTAAAATGAATTCTTTGTTCAAAAGATCATTCATCGTCCATGGGAGCTGAAGGTCCCCTGTTTATCTGGAGACCCACTCATTTCTGGCTGTTTCAGGGTCTCCCAAAGTTGAGTGTTGGACTTGATGTACAGCAAGGCAACACTTCTAAAGATCATTCCCTTAATATAAAAGGCTGCCATTTGACAGGAGTTTAAATTTAGTAGCTTGTTATCTGAAATGTGAGGCATCTGCAGATGCAGCCTTGGAAAGTTCTAGATGCCCTTTCACACATGGGGGTAATTTTTTGACTGGCTAGTAAAATATCAGCAATGGCTTTCATTAATATCACTGTCATTGTCTAGATAAACCATTCTGGAGAAGGTATACTGCCTGTGCGTTTTGAAAATACTGAATTACACCAAGCAATTATTTTCCCTACTTCAAACATAGTGATTCTATTGGTAATAATCTACACCCCCAAAATCCATGGAAGGAATACACAAAAGGAACTGCAAACCTTTTCTTGACTTCAAACAACGCACCACCATGAAACCTGTTCTCCCCTTGCACAGTCAGGTGCTGGTGCTGATCAGGACATTGATTCCTGTGGCTTTTCATTTATCAAAGCACTTACACCTAAGCCAAGAGCAAAGGACATTTGGGGCGCTTGCTATTTGGCTCTTGGTTAGTTGATGGAAGATGTTATTTCTTTTAGAGCTGATTCAATAATACATATATTCTGATTACCCCAATAGGATTCTGAGAAGATGCAGAAATTTAAGGATGCAATTGCAGCTCAGACTAATTACTCTGTTCTGGTGAGTAAAACTCTGCCTGTCTGAATAAGAACTAGTCAGCTTTTTCCAGAAAACTATTTAGGCATCTCCAAACAGGAAAGTATCTATGTCACACTTAGGAACATTTCTACTGGCTCAAACAGCCATATTCAACTAACCTCAACTTAAAAAAACAGCCTAACACTAACCATCTATGCATTTTCTTACATTTCTCTTCACGAGATGATAGAGGTACCTATGTGGAACCTGATCCTTAGATGGAATGGTACTCTGGAACATGTATTCTGGTATTCCAAACTGCCATTTCTAATAAAGGTCATTAACAATGAGGGAGTGATTATAGTAGGTTTTCTTTTAAAGACCTGAATGCAGTGTCTAATAAAAGGGAGAGATGCCCTCCAGTGAAGAAATCAGTTTAATATGAAGTACAACTCATTTTCTGTTGATTAAAAATGAGACAATTCAATCTGGGTAATGCTCTACGTCCCACTCTGCCAGGACAAAGCACAGACTAATTCTGTAAACAACTTAGTCATACCACTAATGAAATTAATAAATATTAATAACCAGCTATGATAAGTGAATTTGCTGCCTATGGTTTTGACTCAGACCATTGCCTATAAACCCGTATTTTTGATTACTCTTTGAATGTTCATAATATTCAATAAATCATTCACCTTCAGAGGTGGTTTTAAAGGTATATTCTGAGCACCAAAGAGGCAGAGTGTTATTTTCAGGCAGGACTGTGAAACAAAAGAAGCAGGGAAGAAAAACAGTTCCAGTTTCAAGCCTTGTGCTGAGAACCCACATCTCAGAAGCTGAGACTTCACATGTTCTATAAAGCGAAGCCAAGTCTTACTTCAGGGCAACTGCCTCCCCTGAACCATCTTAGGGTAACCTCACAATGAGCACAACACAGTGAAGGTCTGCTGGGTCACAACCAATGGAATTTCTGTGCAACAGTTCTCAAAAAAAACAAACCAAAAAACAACCAAAAACGGGAGAGGAAAAAAAGAAAAACATGCATTAATTCTCCCCTCCAAGTTATTTCAAATCCAGAAACTGTTATAAAATTCAGCCTCCAGAGTAGCTCATGGGAAAATATGAAAACTTCCACTGGGAAAATAATTTATCTTTAAATTTAAAAAGCTCTCCAGGTATTTCTACTTACCAAGCTCTCCCTCCTTTCTCAGAATAGCAGAATGTAATCTTTGGGGCTTTAAACTCTGAGTAAGACTTAGATGGTCTAACTAAATTGTGCATAACAGACTGAAATGTAATAGCTCCTAAGAAAGCAAACAAAAAAAAATCTACTTCATAAAACAAAAAGCAATTTAATGATTTTATTTCCCCTTGTTAAGGCTTACTAGTAGCATTGCAATCTTAAAAGTGGAGCTCTAAAATTCAATTTAGCCCAGTTTTTTCCTATGCGTTGACTCACAGTTTATTTCGTTAGCCTGTCTCAGCCTCTCTTTGGACATGACATTGATCTATGTTGCAAAAATGTCATTGCTAACAGCCTTATAAATCTTGTGTGATAGCAAAATATTTCCTTTGATTATCAAGTCAGTTTCCCTGTATGGGAAAAAGAACATAAGCACAGCACTGATGTATGCTACCTTTTTGCAAGCATCCTTCCTCTGTCTGGGCTGATGAACAAATAGCTCCTTTACCAGTGGGTGCTTGGATCTTAATGAGCTAAACCAGGCTATGCACTCCCACCCCCCTGTTTCAGGCACTTAGCAGTGGTTAAAATTATTCTTCTCATAAGAGAAGAATAAACTTGCCCTTTTATTTTTTTAAATCCTTAAGAGGAAAACCAAGCTCGTGCTCTTTTTTAAATCCTGCCTTCTCTCAGGCTGTTTGTTCCCCTTGTTACAAGGGTCCTGTGCCACAGGGATGTCAGCTCTGCTCTCTGGACAGTACAATGTCCCTAGTTCAGCATTCCCTTGCTACATGACTTCAGCCTGGACCACAGAAGAGCTACAGCTCAGCCCACAAAATCGGTGCTTTCACCAGCAAGAACAAACCTGGACTGAAGGATTTTGAACACACTTATTTATCTGAGGCAATTCCTGCCTGGTTGGACCAAATTTTGGGTTGGTTTCCTAAAGAAACAAAGCTCTGTAATTATCCTGTCTGACAAGCCCCCAGTGCTGAATTTTTATCCCATTAGCCATCTTCAATCACATTTACTGTAGGGCAAAGCTCTTAAAGCTAATAAATGCTTTAAGTCTAGAGCAGTTGGTGGCTGGACAGAGCAGAGACCTGAGCATAGGCAGCTGATGGCAGGGACTCACTGCAGGCTCAGCAGCAGCTCCTGTGAGCTGCCACCACTGCTTCTAATAGTCCCTAACTCCATTCTTCTCAAGCAGTGGGGTTTGCTCATAGATTTGTGATACATCGCTGGCAAATCTACCTGTTATTCTGTTCAGCCTGTTGCATTTGCAGACACCTTCCATCCTTGGATCTACATTGTATGGAATGACATATGCTTTAACTGCCAGAGGGAGATGCAGGCAGCAAGGCAATGGAAGACTTGTTCCAGTTTGGAGGTGTTTTGGAGCCCTCCACCTTGAAACATAATCCAAATGATGCACAGAAAATTCCAAAACATGCTTAGAAATTTCTGCTGTCCCATATGCTCCCCTCAGCATCTTTAGAAGCCCAGCCCATGATATTCAGCTCTGAGAGACAATGAACACACAGGTAACATCAGCACATAATACACATCAAGACTGTCTCCTTCCTACTTTGTAAATCTTCAGAGCACCATATGAATTTCTAGTTACTGATCTTCATCAAAGTACAGACTCAGAGTAATATCTGAACATTACAGGCTTTACATCACTCAAACCAAGTTCATCAGCTCTGACCAGAGCACTAGGCAGTAATAGTCCAAATGCCTCCAATCTCAGTTAAATGCTGTTGTCTTATCGCAGGCTGTTACTGGAATGGCAATAGACAATCACCTGCTAGGGCTCAGAGAGGTGTCACGGGAACACTTCAAGGAACTGCCAGAGATATTTACAGATGAGACTTACCTGACAAGCAATCGATTCATCCTCTCAACCAGCCAGGTGAGTGTCTCCTGTTCACTGGTCCTGCATAGTTCAAAGCATAGTTCATTTGTGTGCTGCCAGACCTTGTTGCTCACAATAAAAACAGTGTAAAAAAGGCAAGCAAACAAAAGCAGTATCATCAAGAAGTCTGCAAATTGCTCCACATTTTCAATCCTGTTTTGGTTCATCAGCACAGTAAATACCGACTGCAGTTATCACTTCAAAGGCAACATTCCAAAGTCCTTTGCAGATATTCCAGAAACACACACAAACAAACTAGTAAAATTCACATAAGGGCTCAGTTTCCAAACTACATATACTCCCATTCCCCTTCTTTTCCTCCTTCCCCTAATATGGCAGCTCTAGTGAGCAGTCTTTATTCCAGTGACAGTATAGTCACAAGCCAGAGGGGCTGCCACCCTGAGAAACAGAAAGCCAAGAGCCTCGAGGAAATTTTACTCTTAAAAGTTGCTACGTTTAAGATCTTTGAGAGCCTTCTGTTGTTTGCTGTAGGACAGCAACCCATGCAGACGTAAAACTTAAGACTTACAGACATTTACAGATTTACAGTTATTTGCACATACAAAGGCATTCTAAGAGTCAGTACTTCCTACATTTAATGTTCTGAATAAGGAAGCATCTTTACGTCATATAGCCTAAAAATTAAATGTTTCATTGCGTGTAGTAGCAGTCCTAATGAAAAAAGAAATCTATGTGGGAATTCATTAACTGAAACACTAACCCAACTGCAACAGATTGGGACTATGCAACAAAAGAGACTTACAATATCATGCTACAGCATAAAACCTTAATAAGTAATTTGATCTTGTCATAATGTTTGTAGGCTTTCAGACATGAGTGAATGTAACCAACATGCTACTACATAAATTCTCCAAGAAGCTATCCATGAGCAAAGAGTGCTTCTGAATAGCTTTATGGCCTTCGGCTGTTGCACAGCAAATTCATCTGACAATTCTATGGCTCTATTAGCAGGACTAATGGCCTGTTCTACACCATTAAAGAGGCAAATGTCCTTTGAGAAGGCCCATGAACACAAAGTTGAAACATATAGATTTCTAACACCTTTTATTTTCTGCAGAACAAAGTGTTTCACTGCCATATTATGCCATGATTAAACTGGGGTGTAATAGAATGTCTAGTTGCATTATACAGCATCAAAATTATAAACTATTATTAGAAATGGACAATGCTAATTTCTCTAATTTAATGCAGTCTTCACATTACAAATTTAACAGAACCTTAAGAAATTAAAATCTTGAAGAAGTTTTACTTATCCATTTTGTACAAGGATTACATAAACTTCCTATCTACCCATAACAAATCTCCTAGCTTTCAAATATCTATATAAATTGAGCAAAGAAATGCATTATAGCCACCTCAAATTACACCAGTTTTTAAACCATAGCAAACAAACAGAGCAACGAGATTCTATACTGAGATCAGCTTTTGCCTTCCAAGGTAAATCATCTCCAGAGCTGGACTTCTGAAGACAGTGGTACTCCACAAGGCTGGATTCACCACATTACCACCATTTGAAGCATTTTTTTCTCTTTTTCTTAATTCCTAAGCAGCTGATTTTAGGTGCCCTGATTAATCAGAGATCACTCCTTCTCTTCTCCCTGCAACCAGGTTCCTACTACTATGGAAATGTTCTGCTGCTATGGGCCTGTGGTGCCCAATGGGTATGGGGCATGTTATAACCCTCAGCCAGAGCATTTATTATTCTGCATCTCAAGCTTTAAGGAATGTAAGGAAACCTCCTCAGGCATGTTTGCAAAAGCTGTGGAAGAAAGTCTCCTAGCAATGAGAGATCTGTGCAACAAATGCAGTTCTACTACAGCAAAGCCACCTGCTAAACAAGATGCAGCCACCCAGCTGCAGAGTGACCACCAGCGCTAAGAGGCTGTGGGAATTACTCTCCTGAATCCACTCTAGGAAGAAACGCGACATAGCTGCTCAAAGGCAAGATAGTACTAGTAATATAATAGTGTAGAACCAAAGTGTCATTTGTTTCTCTTGTTGCCAACATTTACAACTCTGTGTACTAAATCTACCATTTCTTGCTTACGAGTCAGCAAAAAAGATTTGGTCTCACTGGCTGAAATGAAGGAGGAAGTCTTAAAAGTATGTGTTGTACTACCATTTCTAATCATAATTAACTTGTGCCATTTTATCACCTAAAAAAATAAGTTATATGTATATGACATAAATGAAACACAAAGGCACACCAATTAATTAATATCCCCTGCGAGTAGTTCCAAAATATTCACATCTATTACTGCACGATTTGCATGTAAAGAAAAAAAGAAATTTCCCCTGTTGGGAATTTTGAGAGTAACACTGTAAATAATAGGCTGATACCATTGTATCCTGAACTTTTGCATGAAGAGTATTTAATACCACCAGTCTATTTACTATATAAGAAAAACTGATTATTTTTTAAAGAGTGGCCCCTGTGCATTTCCACAGAGTTTAGGAACATAACACAGGTGTTTGCATATTTCCCCCAATTCAAAAATGCTGCAGAAATAATTTAGATTTTGTTCTGGTTTGCACTGGTCTCAAGCACAGTCCTGTTCCGAAAGCAGCATATTGGAGACATGATCCATCACAGATAACTGGGAGAATTTTGTCCCTAGTGAATTGACTTAATTATTTCTTTCTATCAGTGAGCAAAATCCAGCCTGACAGAGTGGCAAAGCACAAAACATAAGTACTATTCAATCCTACTTAAGACCTTTTCTGTTTGCATTATTATTAGTTTAGTCACTGTGACTGGCAGGAGAGTGAATGCAACCACACAAAATCAAAGAGCAATAATTTGAATGAAGAGGTAAATTCGCAATATAAGGAAGTCTTCAGCCTAGAGTTATAAATACCAGGACTGGTACTCATATCAGCTTTGCATCATCCCACTTTGAGGGATTTAAATTTTATATTTTTTAATAGCAGAGGTAGGGTATCATATTCTGCAATATACAGTAAATTCAACCAGGAAAGTGGTAATACATAGTGCCTGGTAATTCCCATTTTATGTGAATGTTATCCTGAGGTTTTTCTTTCATGAAAATTATCTTTTCATTCCCTATAAATCCTTCCAGGGACCGGTATTTCCAGTTACTTTCTTGTGAGGTTAAATATGCTGCTGCCTTACTTAGAGGTGTTCAGTATTATTGTAAGAACTCAACTTACTCACTCACTGAAGACACTTAATTCCAAACTCCAGCGCAGATCCTGTGCTGCACAAGCTGGAACACACTCTGAGGCCTGGCCAGGGATTGCTTCCTTGCCTGTGGAGAGGTGACGTTCCCTCTTCCTTGGCAGACCGAACAATCACACATTTAAGCACTCTGGAGCCTAAAAGCAGAATGGTTTTATTGCAACAACCTAGAGATGCAGACATGTTTCTATTTAAGAACTCTAGATAGAAATCCAGGAGATTCTATATGTCCATGATTATTTTACTGTCTCTTTGGAGGTGCATACATGCAATTAAGCAGTCTGCTGGATAGAGGATATCCCCAACCCCATATATGAAAGCACAGTGGGCCTGATAATCAATTAGAGCAAGTAGCTATGTTGAAGTAAATCAACTATGATGATTTGCAGACATTAGGAGCTAGGCTAATTTTTTTTTAAGTTATTATATTTCACTAAAAAATATGTATGTTTTATTACTCCGTGAGCTGTGGTTCAAATCAAAGATGAAATCTGGTTTTAGATTACATAAATAATATCATAGCATAAAAGCTGTCCCAAAGTTATCATAGAACGGTTTAGGTTGGAAGGGATCTTAAAGATCCTCTTGTTCTCACTTCCCTGCTACTAGACCAGGTTGCTCCAAGCCCCATCCAACCTGGCCTTGAAAACTTCCAGGGATGGGGCATTCACAACTTCTCTGGGCAACCTGCTCCAGTGCCTCACTTCTCTCACAGTAAAGAACTTCTTCCTAACACCCAATCTAATTTAAAAGATAAGATGTAAAAATGCATAAACAAAACCCAAGAAAGCGGTTGCCAAGACCAAAAGTTTGCTTAAAGAATCCAGGGTTCAAAATGAAGCTTTAAATTGTTCCTATACTATAACTACAAGAATTTCTTCAAAACATTCACAGTAATTTTGCTTTGTACCATTTCACTACAAAAGCATTCTGCATTTCTAACATAAATGTAGCACTACGTATTTTTTGTAGAACTATATGTTTAAAATTGGAGTAATATTTTAAGTGTATAAAAATACTGTGAATAGTTATTTGATAATTTATTAATTTTTCTTCTGATTAAATATATACTTTTATTTTGTAATCCTAGCTATATAAGTACCAATAGTTATTTGCAAATATTGCCTGTTTCTCATTTTACTTTTTTGTCTGGAATCTTAACAGTAGCTCAGACACTGTGCTCAA
The DNA here is from genome assembly GCF_015832195.1 of Motacilla alba alba. Classification (NCBI taxonomy): domain Eukaryota; kingdom Metazoa; phylum Chordata; class Aves; order Passeriformes; family Motacillidae; genus Motacilla; species Motacilla alba. The sequence goes on along the minus strand of NC_052021.1, from coordinate 9,800,850 downwards.
CACAGTCACTGAGAACTCAGGAAGCATCTACACCCACAGCTGATACTTTATACCAATTTATCATTAAGAGCCCCTTCCTTGTCTACAGCTGCTGTAACAGGTGTTTTGCATTCTCCAGCTCTGGAAACTACTGGTGGTGGAAAATCCTGACAATATATTTTTACTTGAGGACCAGTGACCACCCATACTTCCTATTTATTTAGCTAACCATTCTGTACTTGTGTCTTACTGATCTGGTTTTAGTGTTCAGCCTGAATATCTGAAAGGAGCAGCTTTGATGGCCCCAGTCCCTGCAGATAAGTCTTCTGTGTACATGGTCTACCTTTGCCACTACCTGTGCTAAAAGCACTATCTGCAAGGTACCTTGGTGCAGGGAGCTTCAGGCTCAGATCAGGTTTAAATTGGAGGGTTCTGGTTAAATTACAGATGGATAAAAATTCACAGGCATTACAAACTTGTCTGACAGCAGGAGCTTCTCAAGGGACTGTACTCAGTTAACACAATTCCCTACACCTGTGTGGTGTGATCCCATGCTGTATCTATCAAGGATTTAAGGAAATAAGTTTTCTTAAGTTCTTATTTTAAAATTTTTTTGTTATGCAGATAAAGTTCTTTTATGAAGTTTAAAAATACACACCTTTATGCACTTATGGAAACCAAATATGAAGCTTTTAAAATGTTTCTAACCAGAGTACTGTGGAATATATTGTTCAGTATAAAAAGAGAAAATTTTGATTGACAAACTAAGTGTAATTGCATTGATGTAACAAGTGGCTATGATTTAATGAGCCCTCTTGGTGGGACCCGGGGCACACAACCCCCTGCAAGAGCACTTTCAGAAGGTAATTGTTTCTCCCTCCCCGTGGGTGTACACCAATGTACACGCAGTGCTGGGGTGCAGAAATTAAAAAGCAAATTTTTAAATGAAATTCCGTGTTCACAGAGATCAAAAGTAAAAGACGTTCGACTCCAAAACAGGGATGTTTCAAGGGCCTAAGAGCCCGACCTCGCTCCTTTGACAGGAGAGCTGCCAGAGCCCCTGTGCCACGGGTAATTTGGCAGGACACGGCTGTGACAACACAGCGTGAGTTGCAGAAGACAGAGAAATATTTTAGTGATACTTTTATTTTTATAAAAAAGTATATATTTATGACAAATGTAAATGTGTATTTATAGCACATGTTGTTCCTGTAATGTCTCTACTGAAATATATTTATCTGTCTCTATCGATATGTACGCCCTCAAGTGTACGCTGGTAACGCGCTCGTTCACGGACGCAGCTCCGCCCCGCAAATAAAAGCTATCAGAGGAAAGAGCTGGTTGCCTTTTTGTGCCATCAGCCCCGGCCCCTCGAAGTCGCAGGGGTCCCCCCGCGGGGAGGGAGCCGGAGGCGGGACTGCGCGGCTCCCGGCACTGCCGCGGCTCCCGGCCCCGTCCCGCCCGGCGGGGCTGCGGGGGCTCCGCCCTGCCTGGCCGGCCCGGGGAGGGGGCGCGGGCTCCTGACGTGCGATCGTGCAGTAGCACGAGTGGGAAGGAGCTCGCAAGGGTCAGCGGCTCCTGGCCCTGCACAGGACACCCCCAGCCGTCCCAGCATGTGGCTCGGAGCGTTGTCCAAACGCTTCTTCAGCTCTGTCAGGCTGCTGCTGTGAGCGCTGCTCTGGGGAGACTGTTCCAGTGCCCAGCCACCCTCTGGGTGAAGAACCTTTCCTGATGCCCGGTCTCAGCCTCCCCTGAGGCAGCTTCAGGCCGTTCCCTCGGGTCCCGGGTCGGAGTCCCTGTGCCCGCAGCGTAGCGGGGGCTCTCGGTGTTGCAAGGCTGGCCGGCTGCGAAGGGGGCTCCAGCAGCTGTGCCATGTGTGAGGCGGGGGAAAGGGCTGCTCCTCAAACACGCCTCAGAAAGCACAAGCACCTCCATCCTCTGTGCTTGCTAGAATAAGCTTGCATTACAGTGCGCATCTATTTTCCAGTTACACAAACCTCAATAAAAACACAGACTGAAATAAACGCATAAACCAATGATGAAAACATTTAAACCCAAATGCAGTTGTAAAGTGAAGTACTTGGCAGTAGTTACATTTGCTGCTCACAGCTCAGCTATTGTTTCCAGCAGGCAGCAGGTACCCCCAGGCTCGGTGCCGCGTTCTGGAGCAGAGCTGCTCCGGCCTCCCCCACGCGCAGGTGGGGGACCGAGGCAGCTGTGCGGCCCGGGGCACTGCTGCGGGGCTTGAAATGGCTCCACGGCAGCTCTGACAGAAGAGCAGCGCCGCGGGGCTTTACAGAGTTTGCAGGTGCTGCAGAACTTCACTACCCACACCCAAAGTTGCAGTGATGTACAGCCCGCAGAGAAGGGTTGCAGCAATTTTTTTCTCATTCATCTCATTAAGGACTGGTGTAGTCTCTTTCCTGTTTATGAGGGAACGAGCAACACTTTTCCTCTGCTCCAATGCTCTCCAGGTGTAATAATAACCATTTCTGTCTAGCAAAATTCATCTAAGGTTGCGAGCCAAATCAAATTGCATGCATGTGATCTCAAGTATTCAAATAAGTACAGTTTTGTGAATTTAAAGGCTTTGGATAACATAGAAGAACCCAAAAAAGGGGGGGGGAGGGGAAGAAAATAATAAACTAAGTATTGGACAAATCCCTATTTGCTTGACACTGAAAATTTACAAAACGCATTAGTCAATGCAATAAGTGGGCTACTAGCAACTAATTCCAATTTTTCTCACTGGGGTTGGTAGATCATTGCAACGTACCTGTCATGGCCCTAACCTGGGGAAACTAATCAGGTGGGTTTTTAATTTAGAGCCCACAGTATAGAGCTGTCATCTCTCTCACCCATTTTCTAAGTGTGAATTAATTGTCTGAGATTACCATCAAAGCTTCCTAGAAAGCAGTGAGAGCTGCCTGATGAGAATGGCAAAACAGCAGCAGAAGCTGAAAGCATGCTACTTTATGAAGCACTCTTTCCTCAGCCACTTCTCCTACTTTTTCAGTAAGCTGAATTAAAATACTGCAAACAGCCCTCACAGGTGGATGCAGTTAGGTTAAACGTTGGAGAAATCCTGACCCTTGCAAGTCATGCAGCTGCAGTGGAACTGGGACAGAGAAAATACCTCCACCTGCCAGAAAAACTGACGTGTCAGTACAACCTTATCACAGCTGATAGAAACCTGGAAAGGTGAGACCCTGGATTCTTTGCTATACAGGAATTTGCTTCTGCCTTGTAGAACAACTCAATAGAAAGTGATGAATTAAAACAAATTCAAATCTGGGGAGTGCCCAGGCAAGTACTTGACATTTCTGTGTTGCTGGAACTGCATTGTCAGTCAGTTTTCTTATTTCACTAGTTCTGATTAATTTAGCATCATACAATGTACCATAATAAATCTGAAAAGCACCTAATTCATCTAAAAAATATGTGGATCAAGAGATTATTTTGTCCATTCTGATTTGATTCTCAGCTTCACAAAAATCTCAAATGTTTAATGTCCTGAGAAATTAGTCTTTCAGTAGAAGAAAGATGAATTATGCGTCAATGAACAATTGGGTTATCAAGGTTGTTCACCTAATGTTCCAGCTGTTCTATAACACCATCTTGATGCTTACTGGAGAATTCTCTTGAATTTAGTCGTATTCTGTGGTACTTACAAATAAATGCATTTTGTTTCTTACAGCTGCTCTGCCAGTTAATAGCAAATACAAGTACAAAATTAATTTCTTGCCTTTTACCCCTAGACCTAGAAATGACAGAGGCTGGAGGCTTCATTCATAGGAGATCCATTAATGTAATAATAGTGAAGATGGAGATTAAAGTTGGTAGGCTTTTTAGGGAGTCTTGTACAGCACTTAACTACATTAACACGGGGTTTTTCTCATCCTCCTAAGTGCTAGAACTTAGATATACTCAAAATTCACTGGGAACCAAGCAAATACAGTACTGGCCACTGCTTCTTTGCCCTTTCCAGCTGGCCTGAAGGCAGATGGACATCACCTTATTCTGGATGTGGTAACAAACTGGAATGCTGTAGACCTGGTGGTTGACAGGGAGATGGCATTTCATTGCAACGTCTGTGACCTGGATTTTGGTAGCTCCTGAATTTTATTGTTTGCAGTTTCTCCAAAAGCACTTGCATTTTGAAATGAGCACTTCCTAAGGCATAAACAGTCCATGTTCTATCAGCATTTACACTTTTAAGCTCTGTACTGCTTTACATTCAAGGCAGTTTGAAAGGCACAGTCAGCAACAGAGAATGGCTTGGGAGTTAAGGCCATGCTTGGGAGAGCGCTGTCTGGGGCCATCCCACAAGCACAGAAAAACCTGCTAGGTTTTGGTCCACAGAGGTATTAGGGCTTTCCCTCTGCTTTCAAAACAAGAATTTTTATTTTTTGCTTTAACTGAATCCATCTCAGATTACAGAATTAACCACAGCAGAGCCAAACTGGGTCCAAGTACAGTGAGGGAAAGCACAAAGGGCTATATGTGTTGGGGTAAGAAGGAGAAATGTAAAAGGTAAATATATTTACTTGCATATGTTTTGTAAGCTGTAGTTTTCTCCTTTAGGAAGTGATGGAAGTTAGATCTACTTTGTCAATAAGCCAGAAAAGCAGTTAAAAGCAGTTAATTGTTAAATTCTTAACAATTTACAGGGACACTTCCCCTTTAATTCTGGGTTTCTGTCAGGCAATTTACTTGCATCACAATAATATTACCAATTGGTTCTTTCCACTTCTAGGTCTCTTAATGAAGGGGATAATCTTGTTACACCCCCATGTCAACCAAATAAGAATAGAACACCTTTTCCAGAAACAGTTGTATGTTACTACCCTGAATATTGCAAATTCGGGTAGAACTGACTTGTATGGCATTTTAATAAATTGAATTAAATTAAAACAAGACTGAAACTCTGCATATCTTGAATTTTTTCAACTTTGTAAGAAACTTTATATCAAAGATACTTTCTAAAGTCATTAATAGCTGATAATACGTCTTTTTACAGTTATAGTGGTTTACAGTTCAGTTCTTCTCTTGGCCATAAATATCTCAGAGAACATTTGTGCATCACTAGGGAGCCCAAAAGTAGAGAGAAAGAAGTTGGAGTAGCCATAAGGACAGGATTAAAACTGACTGCGTGTTATCACAGCTGCTATTCCATGTACCTCAAAAGTAACTAGAGTATGAAGCTTCTTTTTTGCTCCTTATTTGTCAACACACATTCAACTTCAATTTTATTTTAAAAACAATTTACACTTGGGTAAATTCAGCAGTGTGAGAATAATCATGTGCCAGAATGCTGGTGCCCTGAGCAATATTCAGTTTGGCCCATAATTAGTTATGAAAGAAGAAAGTGGTTAATCTTTGCATCCTAACAAAGGGGGTTGAGCCAAGAAACACAAGGATTTGCTGAGGCCCAGGAGCAGCAGGCAGCAAAGCTGCAATTTCCAGCAGGGCTGCAGGAGAGCAGGCTGCCCAGCACAAAACTAAAACCCAAAGAAAACCTGTCACTCAGTATCTCCTACCAGCTGAAATCTGCAGGGAGATAGCAAACCACATTTACAGTAACACTGATCCAACACTAAAGTGTGTCAAAATAACACTCTCACTATGTCCAGATTCAGTCCCCTTCCTTCCAGGTGACAGAGGCATTAAACCAATATTCTTTAATAACAAAAACAATACTCAGAGTTAAAGCTGAGCAAAGCAGCAATTGTGTTGTTCCATTAGAAGACTGGAACATCTTTGCTTTCTACCACTCTGATATAACAAGATTAGAAAGTGGGAACATCCAGCTTGAGCTGGATTGAGATGATCAATACCATGAAGTTTGGCACAGCTGGCCAGGGGCACTTTTTGCAGGAAGCATTCACACAGACAGCAAACTGGGTTTGCAGCACCTGCCCTGGACAGAGGGAGTTTGTTCACACCTTGCTGTCACCCTGAGCCTCCCTGCCACTACTGAGCAGATTGTCCTGCCCATAAAGCAGCTCCAGTGCAGCTCTCGGCAGAGGCAGGGCTTTCTCTAACACACCTACTGCATTCATCACTGGGACACCAACAAATGGCTTTCTGCTTTGGCAGTAAATTGTTTCTTGGCCTCTTAGGTAAATGCAAATTAATTAGAATAAATTAGTTTAAATAATGCTAGTTCTGGGCAGGATTTAATCCCAAAAATGGCAGAATAAACTCCCCAGATCTCTTGAGCAGGGAAAACTGTGAACATCACTGGAAACACAGCAAGCAGATGAGCTCACTACTGTGACTAGTCTTGGGGTAGATTTTTTGGTTTGTTATTTCCTTTGTTGGGTGGGTTAATTTTGCTATATTTGGTGCCCTCTTTACCATCACTCTGAGGACATTTCTGACATTCCAAGTCAGAATAACAGCAGTTTTGTAGGGAGATATAGGCCTTAATAAATCAACATGTTTAACTGGAGTAAATACAAACAAGCTTTGAGGAGCACAAAGCTGCAGATTTGAAACAGCAAGCTTTGAAGACAAGCATGAGTTGAGAACAACTGCTCTGACTTAGCTTTAAAGTAATATTATGATCAAATTGTAGGAGTGAGGCAAAAAATCAGCTGCACCTAAAAGAGATCTCATAGCTCCACGTAGAGATCTCAGGCCCTGTTACTGTGTTTTTGTTACAGAAGGAAGAAATAAACACAAATTTGCAGTGGCCCTTTCAGTCTGGTACCTGCCCCCAAACTACCTGCAGTCAGTTGCCACAGCACTAGCAGGGAGATGGATATTGAAAGGCACTACAGTAGCAACGTGGACAAACTCATGTAATTTTTTTATAATGAAATATCCATTTTTTCCCCCTCACTTTTTTCCTCATTTATAAGGGGATTATCTGCCCTGTGGATAATCACGGCCATTCAAAACTGAATTTAGCCTCCAAGTCTTCTCTACAGCAACTTTCAGCCAGACTATTGTGACAAAGTCAAATCAGGAAGAAGAAAGCAGCCGCAGCAAATTATTCCAGTAGTAACACCAACTAAATTGCTGTGCAGCTTTTATGGTTTGACTAATTGTCTCATTAAGGCACATTTCTGATCACTGAAATGGATCTCAAGTATTATTAATCACTGAAAAAACAGCACCACTAAGAGCCTCTCTCCCTCCTATCCTTGGCACTCTTTGCAATGGAAAAGGCTCACAGACTCCTGTTGATTGGAGCCCCACTGCTGCACAGTTGGCAGTCAAACGCTACTAATGGCACAATAACCCAATATAACTAAAATAGTTATGCCTTTCACAGTAACAATCTCTTGTAACATGATTAAGCTCCATCATGTGCATTTCCTTGTGTTTTGCAAATGGCTCAAAAAAACTGACAATTTTTCCAGTAACTTCTTCAAAAGGAGAGGGAAAAAAAATATAAAATTCATTAGCTATCTCGAAACAAATTTTAAAGACTCGATAAATTTTTAGAATAACATGAAAACAACTGCAGCAAGCGTGGGCTGCACAGCAGCATGGTTGTGTGGCACCCAGTCCACTCCCCCTCGCAGAACACACCTCCAAAGACTGGCATTGGCTCAGTTATTTGCTGGCACTTCAGTGAACCTTAGTTTAGGAGCTGGCTTGCCCTGGGCTAGGTCTGTAACTGGTGGAGAGAGACACCTCCAGGAAGCAGCTCAGATCTCTGTGTAGAGACTGCAGCATCTCTGGGCTCCTCATCTGGGTAGTTCATTGGTGTTTGGTTTGAAACAATATTAGTAAAGATGAAGCTTCTTTCTCAAATAAGGAGTCCATTTAAAAAGGAGCAAACTGGCATTATCCAAGACACCCGATGGGCTCTCTTTGTTCTCAGCAAACAGGAGGACTGCTCTTGGCCATCACTCCCAGTGGCTGCACAAGCCATACCCTGCCACAGGGCAGTTCCCCTTACCACAGGAGGCCTTTAGGTGTTTATCCCATGCATTATCCTATTAAAGACAGCAGACACTTAATTTCCAAGCAGCTGATTTTCAGAAGCCTAATGCAAAAGTGGCACAGTTATTGCTGCAGGACATACGGACTTTCACGGTTATCAGTTTGATCAAGCAGAAAAACAGACCTGCAAAGGTCTGGGAGCTCTTCTGTGGAGATGGAAGTGGTGCATGGGAAGGGAATTACGAAGGTAATCCTCAGTATAGGCTCCTTCAAGTGAGAGACAAGAGGCCTCACTAGTTTAAAGTTAATTTAAAATTTATTTGAAATGCAGCCATTGCTTGTTACAGCTTTGATCAGTTTTGCCAGGCAGTTTTAAGAAAAGATAGGGTTGTTCTGCACCAACACACAGGCACTTTTCAGGCACATCGATATTTGCTCTCAGATAGGTGTGTATGCAAATGTGCCCAGGAATGACCCACCAAGGCTGTATGAAGTACAGCCAGAAACATCACAAACAAGTGGTCTTTGTTGTAGGCTTTGGAATTAATTCTGGGGAACAGAATGTGGCTACAGAGATCTCCTTCCCTTTGGGCTTTGTTACAGAGACAGGTACCGCAGAGCTGAAATCTGCATAGATCTGTTGAGCTCCTGTGCTGTGCAATATTATGCTCACTATGACAAATATTATTTTACTGATGAGTCTAATGAGGGACCTCAGGGTTGTGGTGAATGAAGATGAAATAAAAATAGAAGTAACAAAAATAATGATACTTCACATAGCATGTCCCTAATTTTTAAATGTACATAAATATCAGAACAGTAACGCTGAAAAGAAGGAAAAAATATTAGATTTTTTTTTCCTGGCAGTCCCTTCAGAAGCTATTTATGAGCAGTCATAAACTGACATGCACACTCAGATATATTTTCCTGAAGCCTGTAGAGTTTTGTCTAAGCAAAAGCTTTAGAATATGTGTGTGTAAATAAATTAAAGGCTGTCTGGTTTATAATGAGAAGGGTGTATTGTGGTATAAATATTGCAGAGCACATTAAATAAACATGGTCACATATGACCAGGTATCTATTAAATGAGCACATCACAGGAGAAGTTAATTATCTGAGAGTGTAACTAGGAACCGTTTAGAATCACTGGAGATTAAGTTGCTTTATTTCTGTTTATCTTTCCTTCTGAATAGGCAGTAGGTCGTTGCAATGAAGAGTCCCTAAGCAACACAGAGCTTCAGCTCTTCATCAGCTCTAAGATGACAGTTTTGTCAACACCAGTTTGAAGTCAGGATAAGCCAAAAATTTTATTCAATGTAATTTTGTGCAAAACAGGTTGGCACAAACCGGTATTTTAAGATGTAGAACTACAAAATCTTTACAGCTACCTTACAGTATGTTCAGGGGAAAGAGAAAAACTTTAATGCTAAGTATGTATTTGTCTCACATACTGCAGCCTAAAAAAAGTATATAAAGACTTCAAAACAGATTTGTAGTGTCAGAGACTAGCATCCTGAGAGTAACATACATCTTTGCCATAGTAATAAGACTTTTTGAGACTTCACAAGTTATTGTGTTTCAGTCCACATGCAAAAACAGCAGTGTTGATGGAATTTGATTTTGCTTGGGTTGTGAAACTCACAAAGAAAGCTGTCCACTGTTCATCCTATACAAAATAACCAACAATGCATACATGGACTAATTAGGGATATGTTTGGGCAAACTGCTGTAGCACAAAAAACAACTGATGAAGGAGGATTTAATCACATACAATTATTGGAAGCAAGATGAAGCCAATCCTCTTAAATTACTTAAGTACTGCTTAAACCCTGTAATTAACATATAGTAATAAATATTTCATCTTTAACAAGCCTACCGGGAGCAGTTTGTTAAACATTTATCTCTAGTCATGGGAAATTATGTACGGTCATGTTGTCACATTCTATATTAGACCATTTTATTTTATTTTACCCCCAGCAGTGAGTATGCTAATTTGGGGAAATAAAATCGTTCCTCTAATGTATCTGAACATACTCTTCCTTCATATGTCTTTTGGCTTTTACTAATTCACTTTACCCTTGCAAAGTCTTGGCCAGCACACAGTGGCTGCTCGCATCTACTTCCCAGCCTCTCCTGTGGAACTGACTCACTCCAGAGAGGGAAGCTTTAGTGGGAACTCCAGCAAAACCACCCAGGGCAGAACTGACCTCACAGCCTGGGGACACAACCAACCATCACTGCAGAACTGACCTCACAGCCTGGGCAAGGCCCCTTTGGGCCAGAGAGAGAAGAACCAGGTGTCCGCTATGGCACAGCCAAGCCCCACACACAGGGCAGCAGGGGTGGGTTTTCAGGCAGCTTTTAGCACTGATCTGCACTTTTTCCTGCCACCCAGGTAGCATCACAGGTGCACGGGGAATTCTGTGAGAGCACCAAACATCACTGCCCTTCCACCAAGCCTGTGTGCAGACAGCTGTTACTCCACTGCAGGTGGAATTCCAAGTGAAATGCAGCCACTTAAACCAGTACTAATACAAACCCATTATAGGGATAATCTAATAGCCACCCAAGGAACATCCTTGAGAGCCAAGCTGAGCTGTCACACAGACCCCTCCTCTTGTGGCAGGCTGAATGCACCCTGTCCTGAAGGGGAGGAGAATCTCCCATTGGCTGTGTATGACATGGGCAGAAAGGGTCTACGTGCTGTTTTTGTAAGAGTATCAGTGATTTATGGGCTATTGAGCAGCAAGTAAAGACTTCTGAAATTGTAAATCAGGGTTACATGCAGCATCTTTAGTGATGACTACAACTGTTTTCCCCTCTAAACAAATTAGATTTCCATTTGCCATTAATGACCGAATCACTTAAGCGTCACAAAGGAACTGCCTGGTGCGCTTATTAATAATTGAAAACTTTGAGGAAATCCGCGAAACATTTTCAATCAAAGCTAATAATTCTCTAAAATATTATTTTTCCTGAATAATTACTCCTTTTGTTCTTTTATTCCTTTTGGATAATAGGCAACATTTTAAATAAAGGCATTTAAAAAACCTGAAGTAACTGTTAAGAGGTATCTAAAACCAGAAGTGGTTTCAATGTTAAAAAGCACAAATTAGAAAAGAAAAAAAATATTAATCTGTTTCCTTCCAGCAAGTATGCTGAATTTCTATTTTAGACCACATGCTGTTCCTTGATATCTTACACCAATGATTAGGAAAATGTACTCTCTTAATCTCAGTCCTCGTTCTGTGTAAACATGAAGAAAAACTTTCAATTGTCTTTTTTATCAGTAGAGGCCAGGAAATCAAGATTTCTCTTGCTACACAATTGGACTTTGCAGAACTACTCAACAGTCAAAAGGAGCAGAGAAAAAAAAAACCTACAATTTTTTTTATCAGACTTAATAGGAATCTTGAATGCCATATTGTAGTTACTCTGCTCAGTAACCTTTACAATTCAGGCACAAGGGCAGAAAAATACATGCAAAATTGCCCACATCTGCAAGGGTTTGTTTGGTGTCTAAAATGATCATCAGCACAGAAAGGTTGTATGACAGGTACTGACAAAATTTCCAAGACCTGCAATTTTGTCCACAGGACATGGAAGGAGGGAGAAGTAGAGGTTTGGTGCCTGTCCATCCCAGCAGATCTCACCTGGGGATGATGGCTGCAGCCTGGAAAAATCCAGGTTATTCTATAGTTCTCCCCAGGGAAGGAGAATTAATTTTTTTAAGTGTTCAGGGTTTTTTTTTGCAAAAAGAACAAAATGCATTTCTTTACCACTGAGAGGTCCCCTTGCTTTTCCCAAGCCAGCCCCACTGCACTCATACTGCAAGTGGCAGCATTTTACAGCCCGAGTGGCTTTCCCCACTGGCTCCCCTCAGAGATCCACAGCCACGCCATGGACTTGACTCCAGGCCTGACAGCCCTCAGCAGCTCTGACAATAATTCAGCGTTCCCTTCGCCCCAGGGGCAGGACAACACGTCCCCACCCAGTTCCCAGTCTCTTACCTGCCCACACAAAGTCCAGTATCTGGGAGCCTGAGGCCGCTTCTCCCTCCCGAGCGTTTCCCAGCAGCCATCCTCGGCCTCGTTCCCCTCACCCTGACTCCATAACTCCTCAGTGCTGCGGAAATGGCGGCAGCGCCACACAGGGCCTGCACAGGGCCCAGCCACAGCCCGCCAGTCTGGGAAAACAAGGTACAGCTCTTGAGGTATTTAGGGCAGGGCAGCACATCAGAGAATGATGGGTCAGCTGTGACCACAGCCTGGGCTTTAAGCCCCACAGCACACAGGCCAGTCCCATCAGCCATCATTAATTACCCCCACCTGCAGTGGGCTGCTCGCTAGCTGGCAGGGGCCCTGCTGCCCCTCATGACATCCCAGAGCACAGTGCACCAGCCTGAGGAGCCGCCTGGAAAATCAAAACATTCGGAATTCACTGAACCTTTCTGTAAGAGACAACAGTGGACTCTTCCATCTTTGACCAGACTTTTCAACCTTACAAATCTAATCTATCTTGTTTTACAGCCATTCTGGCTTTATGTGAGTATTGAGTGTGCCACTGGTTCATGTTTTAAACAATGTTCAATGTCATCTATGCCAGCAGCAATTAAAAGAAGAGATATATATACATACATATATATATATATATTCATACATATATGTTGTTTTTTTTTTTCATGTGTGAAAACATAGAGTAGAGGTTCCCAAGCTTTCATTTTGTTGTTATCCTTAGCAGCAGTGGGTATTCCCAGCTCTGTATCAGAGGCAGCACAGCTGCTGGTTGTGCACCGAGGTAGGAGCTACCGAGAGCTCTTGGAACAGCAGCCAGAGAGTCTTGCAAGGGATACTGAAAACCAAACAAAGAAAAGAAACAGACAACACCCCCCAAGGCACACACTTTCATCTCCTCAGTTCAAACAATGCACACATATTCCTGGCTTTTGTCAAGTCTCATACATTAATTTTTACCTCCTGGAACAAACAGGATGGTTTTCTCTTCTTGAGAACAGGTTCCTCCTCTGCTCTAGCACAGACTCTGTACCATGGGCAGAGCAGAGGTTTCCATCAAGCTCATTCCTGCTGTCTGTCAGGAATGAAGAACAGTGACAGAAGCTGATTATCTTAGCAAGTCTTGCTGCTGCCAGCATGCACAGCATGGTGTATCCCCAAGTAGATGAAGTCAATTCACTCTCACATTTGCTGTTTCTTCCAAATTGCAAAGCTGTCATTTGAATTTCAGTGCCAACTTTTTTCACAAGAGGTCTATATAATACTTCAGTCCTTGTCAAACATTATACAGAGATGAATCTTTTAATCATATACCATCTCAAAGATGAGACACATGTTTAGAAATTAGAGATTTTAATTCCAGCCTAGTTCAAATATTTTAAAAACTCTCCTTGAAATAAAATGCATTAATATGTTATTTCAGAAAATTAGCAAATAATAAAACAAAATGTTCTAATATAACCTCAGTGTTATTGTCAATTTTGACTCAACGGTTTTGAATAATTATCTTTCGTTAGTCCAAATGCTGTCTACCTCAACACTTCTATGTTTAAATAAGCCAACATTGAGGAAACAAATGGAAAACAGAAAAATGAGCTGTCCTAACACTTTTACAAATAGGATGTTAATTTTCCCACTCAAAGGAGAAATTGTCAAAAAGAACAGCCACAACAGAGAATTTTCTTCTTATGTACTTTTATTTTATTGGGGTTTTTGCATCTTTGATGGAATTTTTATGCAAGTATTATGCCACAATCTATGATACACAATGAGAGTGAAAATCTGTCATTTACCATTTATATTTCTATGTTAATTTTGTTTTCTACCTCTGCATCTACTGTGGCAAAAGTGCATTTATCATATTTCATGCAGCGCTGACTGCCTTATGCAAACTGAGAATACAATAAACAGAGCCAGCAATATTTAGCTGCACTCAATTCTTGCTACAGAAACAAGCATTCATAAAAGCATTAAAATACTTTGGGTGATGGTTACTGTCTATCAGCTTAATGTTTTGAGCTATAGAAAGGGATAGGAAACAACATTTGTGGCTGTCAACTGCAGTACTTTCCAAGTTCATTAGGTTTTCAAAGACTGAATTAGCTTAAATGCTTCAGTGAGAGAAAAAGCCCAGGGCAACCAGCCTGATTTAAAAGGATGCTACAGAGTTTCACAAACATTCGAATAAGCTCAGTTCTGGATTCCATGGTAAGTACGTTACTACATCAATTCTTTGCTCTGACAGAAGGATTGTTTCTTCACCATCACGGTGTATCTAAGCCAAATAAAAGGACAATACAAGGCACACAGGCCTTTTTGGAAACCTGCTTGGGTACGCAGTACCTGATCATAGCTAAAGTTTTTAATTACAGCTTTTTATTTTGATGAGACAAGAAGCTTTCCAGCATTACCTGACTCTTTGAATCAGACATAAACTGCCATGCTTCGTTATGTCACAGTCCATACAGCAGCAGCAGGGCAAAGTACTCCCAGAGCAAAAGCATGTCCAAGAAGCATGCTCAGGACAGGGAGGTGGAGATGGGGTGAAGCATCACCTCTGTGTTTTCCAGTCACTTGGTATGCTGACCCTCAGGGCACTGCTGGGGCACAGGGCCTTAGTGCAGCTGCTTCCAGCTCCCTGCCCCAGCACAGGCATGGCCATCCCTCTGCACCCCACCGACAGCACTCACCTCACCATTCCCTCTGCCAGGCAGTACAAAGAGGGCAGAAAGCCTGCTGCCACTACACAGGTTAGTGCTGCAAAAACCTGCAGCCACAAGGTCCACTCAGAGCCAAGTTCTTCTGCAGCAGAGGGAACAGGACTTCTGACAATACTAGTTCTTATGTCAAGAGGGGAGAGGAAAGCTGGGCTCGCCTGCCTTCTAGCACCATGGAAGCGTAAGCAATGGTTCTCAGACCACCCTGCCATGCAGCGCTTCCCCAGAAGCCAAGCACTACTTCCCAGCAAGAGAGATAGCCCCTGCTGCTCTCTCCCCTCCAGCACTTGCTGTACATCAGCTCCCTGACACAGAGCAGCTCTTGAGGTGGTTCACTCAAAGTACGTGGCAATTGAGATCCTAATTGACAGATAAACGTAAGGGACCAAAAAAAAATCAATCACTACTTGTGCAAAACCACAATATGTGCCTTTGGTAAATCAGCAGCTGTTGCTTGCCCACCTTCTTCTAAAAAAAAAGGGTGAGTAAATCAGGAATAGCCACTTCAGAGCTGAATTAGTACCAGCAAGGAGATGTGAGGTAGAGAATACCACTCGACAAAGCAGAAAACCAAACTGCTTGTTGCAAAAACAGATTTCTCATCCAAACACCATCTTGCAGTGGTCAAGGAAAAGCATCTTAGTAGTATGGTGAGGGAAAGACTTTTCATCCAAAACAAGGATGTTTACAGGACCCCACAGTTCTCTCATACCACACAGCATCAAAGCAGGCAGCCCAGGGAGCAAGAGCACCTCTTACTTCTGAAGTCATTTGATGCTAAATTCTCCTGGTGATCAACCACTGCTCCGTCAGCTGTGATCTCATGTACACTTCTTCCCTCTTCAAGCATCCCCAAACCACCTTTTCTTGGTCCCTTTTACTTCTGCCCTTCTTGACCTCACCTTTCTGTTATCCCCAGTTGAACAACTTTGTAATGTGACTCCCTGTTTCCATCCTCCTCCTCACATCTCCAGGTTACCTCACCATGCCCTTCCAACAAACACAGCTGGTACATTTCTCTGCCAAAGTCATCTACCAGCTCTGCTTTTCAGTTTCATTACTCTTCTCTGATATATAGACAGAAATAAGTAATTTCTTTTCCTTGTGGTAATGAGTCTTGTGTGCATAACTATGGTGCTGTCCATGCCTGCTCTACTTATAATAATTAGACAGTGCCCACAGACTGAGATATGAGCCTCACCAAGCACACATTGCATTCTGGGACAGGAGAAGCTTCTTGTGTCAAAGAGGTCCCAATTTAAACAGACAAGTGACAAAAAATGGTGGAAGGTAAGCTGGAATTTTTTTTCCTTATAAACTGGGAAGCCATGTACAGAGTAATGAAGTCAGCTGCTCGTTCCTTTTATTTGGTAAAGCCAAAATACATATCTTCCAGTATTCTCCCCACTTTCCTTTTGGATGCAGTGTTTTGAGAGACTACCAGGCAGAGACAGGTTGGGGCCCTGCAGTTAGAATGTCTTTCCCTCAAAGGCCTCCAGGTTGAAAGCTGTATCCAAGAACCTTCTGAGTGACACCAGATGCATGTTCTTGTTGCCTGTGGCAGCTGCAGCAGCAGGCTCTCGGCCAACATACCTTCATGACAAAAAGAATTGGGCAGACAGTGAGGCAAGAAGAGACACTATTTTGACAATAACAAGCACGAGAGCATGCTGTTTAATGCATTCAAGTCAGCTTGGCAGGTTTAGATATTTAGTCATCAATGTTGCTTAAATAAAAATCAATCTAAGTTGTACCAAGTTATACCTTCTGGTCAGCTTCCCACTCTTTCCTCCCATCATTGTTAAGCTGTGTCTTCTCCCCATCCCTCCCAGGGCAACCAGGTACACTGTCTCATAATTAGGTGACATGCTTTTGGCAATGAAGACTCACAGCTGCATGGGCACATCTGAGAGTCAACCATCTAAAATAAATGCAAAGGTGCCTGGACTGAGCTCTTACAACAGCTCTTTCCTGCAGAAGCCTAACATCTGGAATGAAATTCTTAAAATGTCAGAATCTTAGACAAAAGAGAGCTAAGTGCTGTGCTAAGTAGCAATAAATACAGACCTAGTTGCTACTGATCTTCTTTTAGATCTACAAGGAGGAGCAATATTGCATCTTATATTTGAGAAATAGTAGTCTAGATTTTTCCCTCCTTCACCCAAGAACCCAGACTCAGAGGTTTTGATTTGTGAAGAACTTGACTTACCCATAAATACCTGAAAACAACCCCAACCAAATTTAAAAGCAAACACATCAGCCCAGGAGACAGAGCAGTTGTTTAAAGTCTCATACCAGATGGGTCGAGTGCGGTTCACAATTGTGCGGAAACGAGGTCTGACATAATCGTAATATCCACTGTTTTTGTGCTCCTCCTGACACCAGACTAGATCAGCAGTTGGATACTTATCAAGTTCTTCTTTCAGCAAGTCAAAGGGGAATGGTGAGATCTGGAAGAGGAGGGTAATAATTGTCAAGGCTTTCTCTTATGTGGTATTAGCCCATGGTGAGTCATTACTTTTCCATGGAGAGTGACTCATGTTTCTCTAATTGATTTAATGCTCAGAAATGACTACACAAGTATTTTATAGTTGTATTAGTATGAACAGAAGTAGGTCATAGTCCAGACTACCTGCACTCCTATGGCTTTTTTAGTCAAGTAGCTGTAGCATGTCCTTAATCAGTGAATGCCAATATAGCTTCAAAGTGCACTATTCACAACATTTAATGCTGGCAGACTGCATATACAAACTTAAGGTGCTATCATATTGTAATCTTAACTTTTCCACAACAACATAACAAAGTGATCAAGTTTTCTGGATCTCATTGTCCAGTATGCTATTGATGTGTTCCTTCTCCACAAGGCCACAAAGGATTAGAGTATGTCTTGTAAGATGCTAAGTGCTAGAAAAATGCTATCACCATCCATTCAAGGAGAAGGCACAGGAACCCCCATCACCTTGTCTTCTGAGATCAGGGAGCTCACCTGTTCAAGTCTGGTTATAGCTACTTGTTTCTCCAGGTCTTGGTTCTTTCTCTCTTTCACAAGGTCATAGTAGACTTTTCCTGTGCAGAAAATCACTCGCTTGACCTCATGGGGTGCCTGAGCTGCTGGCCCATTCTCAGGAATCACACGTTGGAAAGTGGTACCTAGTTGGAGCACAAATTAGAAAAAGTGCTCTCAGTGGACCTGACATTTCAATAAAGCAGCCCAAGAAACAGTCCTTTAGTCCTATACTGAGCAAGCAGCAGGTTACAGTGATCAAAGGGCTCTCCTGCCTCTCTGGTCCTACTTTTCCCACTGGTAACTTGGCTAAAGTGACTTTCAGCAGTTCTGTTTCAAGAAGTTAGAAGATTTCCAATAATCCAGTCTTTCACCACACTTAACAGACAGAATCATATCAACAGTAGACTGATTTTCAGTTTTCTGCTGTGTATTACATATTTACTTTTAAATTGATTGGACAGCTCAACTTTGCTTCCAGTGGGGTTTTTTTTTTTCAGAGAATCACCTGAAATACTCTCTTATTTCCAAGATTATCTCAAGCACGTAACATTAATACATCTTTACAAATTTCAGACTATTCTGTAAAAACAGAACACATATCCGTAATGCAACTAAATCTGGCAACTGCAGAAATATTTACCCAAGCACACACATAACTGCTGTATATTTGATTTAAACTTCTGTTTGAGAGCTAAAACAGCAATAACCAAAGCAAGAATTAGCACAGAGCTGAGCCATATGTATAAATGCTAATGTACAAGTACCATTTCAGATGCATATCTTCACTGCTACCACCTCCCAGGAGTACAATTTGCTTGGGATACTGGAAGAGGGACTTGATGGTCTAAAAGATGCTTTTCTTTGCTCTCATACATGATTGAGTAGAACTATTTCCACATTAAACAACTGCAGGGTAGCAAACAGCAGCTCGACCTCCTATTCTGAATCAGCACACCCACTTACCAGGAGAATAAGCTGCTGTTTGAATCATTTATCTTGGGGAAGAAAAGCAACTGCACAAACATATCAAAGAAGAACTGATTTATGTCAGAATTATCCTGTCCCACTGAACAGCAGAATTCATCATTAAAAAAGACTGAATCTGTGCTTCATTGGGTCAGCTGGAGTCAATCTTCCTCTCTCTCAGCTTTCTATTAAAAGCAGAGCAAAAAGGGTTAGCTGAGAGTCAGAAACACTTTATTACCTGCTGTCCTCTTCAGCAGAAACATGAAAGTATGCCAAAATTCAATGTTGATTTGGAGTTTGGTCACTATTGAGGTTAGCCTGAAGTAGAGGGGACTCCCAAAACAAAGTGACAAATCCCAAAGCCTACAGAATTTCTAATCTGACCCATTCTACAGAGCTTTTAAACAGTAATAAAAAAATGCAAATACCTTTGCTTGAGAAGCAGATTTTACACACACTTACAAAAATAAGATAATATTATATTTAAGCACACTTATATAGTGTAAGTTGCTTTGAAAAAACTGAGCAGTTGCTCTCTTCTGACAGCAGTCAAGACCCTCACTGGAACTGGAGATAGACCAGCACACCTATGCCCACATTCTCACTCTGAACAGTCACTTTAATCCCTCACTCATTACATGTCACTGCATTTCCTGATGCCACTCCAATACAGACTAACCAGTGCAAGGCAGGACAAAACTACTGCAGTGTTTGGTATTCCCCGTGCAGTCACTGTGTACATCTTGGTGCTGATGGCATGCCAACAACAGCTCTGGACTCACTGATCTCGCTTTAGATCACTGGTGTGACACAGCAGTCCCAAACCAAGCATTGTAACAAGAACTGGGCACATTATTCTTCCAAATGGGCCCAGTGTAATTACAACCTATGTCTCATCAGGAGGGCAGGAGGCATGGGCCATACAAAGAACAGCTGCATTTTTATATGAAGAGAAAAAGAGGAGAGGGACATAGTAGCCTCTTGAGGGGAAACTCCCTGCAGAGATGGGAATGCACTTACCATTAAGTTTAAGGGTTAAGGTTACAAGATAAACCTGTTAAAATTAAGGATTTATATGTGAAAGCAAAGTTTTCAGCAAAAGTCCCTGCTAGCTCTCACTATGGCAGCTCCACAGGAATTATGCCGAAAGAAAAGACAAACTCTGCAGAGCAGATTCAGAGTTTGACATGCAGCTTGGTATAGCTAATTATTTCCCCACAATACTTTGAGGTGACCTACCAGATACCATTTCATCAAAACTGGATTTAGCTTCTGGATGCCTCAACAATGACTTGGGTGTCAAAACAATCAGCTGTAAGACAGAAATTTTCCAAGAGTCAGGAGCTGCTTTATCTTCATTACACATGCATCATTTGTAACACTGTGCACACAAAACCCACTAACTGAATAGGCTATAGAATAAATTAATATGAATAGCAAACATAGTAAATTATTTTTTCCTGTTTTGAAAGCCATGAAAGTTTCAGAATTATTCAGAAGATTTAGGTGGCCTATTCCCTTTACAGGTTCTCAAAACTCACTGGTTATGCTTTTTTTTGACAACAAAATCAAATCACAGGCTAGGAACCAGTGAAACATTCAACAGTTGTATCTTGGGTCTTTGAAGTTCCAGCAATTAGACATGCAGATGACAGTTCTGCAACTTGTAAGCTTCATCGCTAATCTCTTGACAAGCTCATCTGAAGAGCTGCATAGCCAGATGGAAACAAAGCTGAAAATCAAGTTTTAGAGCCATAGAGTTGAGCTATGGCTCAGAGCTGAGCTTCTTTCCATCAAACTGGCAACTACAACCTGTGTTCAGTTAAGGTATTTAACCAGAAATCCTCATTTTTTTTTAGCAGTATGTCATATGCAAAGGCCACTTCATGTTTGATGGCTAATTCACCTGGAACAATCAAGCCCATTAAGGTAACCTTACCGGCTTTCTGAATGGCAGCAAGATCTGCCTTCGGAGGACATGAAAGTAATTGGCTGGAGTTGAACAATTCACCACAATCCAGTTGCATTCATACAGCTGAGAAACTTCAAACTGCTCAGTGAACTCCTGAGAGAAACATTAAAAGCATTAGAAAAACATCTGAAAGATCAGATAAAAGGCTTGAAAACCATCCTTCTATTTCTGACTCTCAGCAACTCCCTTCCTCAAAAAAATTATTTAGCAGCTCTCAGCTGAGATTGTTTTATTGGCTAGGGAAGCATCCCTACAAAACATTCCTTTCTGTTTCTATTTCTTCCTAAAAAATTATGCAAATGAACATTAAAAGTTTCCATTAATTCAGAAAATATGGGAAGTCCAGGAAGGAAGAGTGAGAAGGACTAGGATATCAGCAGATGGAAGAAACAAAATAGAACTGCTTTGAAAGAACATTAAACTGTAATTCAGTTTTTCAGTCTACAGGCTTTCACTCTCTTTCCCATCCTGTAGAGCTGTGTACTTTATCTGTAGAAGTGAGTGACCAATCTATGAAAGTCTTAGCCCAATCAAAATTAGAAGTTGCTTATTTTCATGCTCCTAGCAGTACAATTTATCTCCACTGCAAAGAGCCAGGGTAGTCTCACTTGACCTCCTTTAGAAATTGGCTAGAGACACCTATTTGCAGTACACACAGCAGTATAAACAAGTGGGATCATTGGCCCTGAGGAACAGCCATAAAAAGATCATGCTGCCAGAGAACTGTGTGTGACCTCAGCTTTGTAATGAGCAGCAATGCTGCATACTTCCATTACTTTTACTGGGATCAAATTAAAGTTACACCAAGACTTGAAGCTAAATCCTAACCTGCTATATCTAGCTAAAAGGATGCTACTAACAAAAAACCTTTGGGATGAGAAAAGCAAGAAAAGGACAAAACTACTTACTGGATAGGCATCAGAATCATCATTGCTCATCTGCAGAAATCTCTCAGGCCTGGCTGATGAATGCTCTGGACCCTGGTAAAGGTATCATTTAAAACAATGTTAAAGAGCCAAATGAGCAGTTAGACATCAGTCTAGATCACTCACTGCATGAGTACCTCCTGTCCCCTCTGCACCAGCTGCACACCTGCCCCCCAGCCAAAGGCATCAACAACAGCACTGGGAGAGAGGACACACCACAGGACAGAATTCCTCATCTTCTGTTTTCATAGGAGATTGGGTTTCACTTGTATTTCCAACATTTCCACCAGCTGCAAGTGATTTCTACCCTCAGACTAGCTGCAGAATGAAGACCAGAGGAAAGGCAGTGGGTCCACGTGGGCGCAACAATCACCTTGCTAATGCAGAGCAAACAGGAGCACAAGGAATGTCAGGAAGAGAAGCACTCAGATCACCTCAGTGACTCACTGGGTGCCTCAGAGAACTGCAGTGACTCACACTTTGTGCATGCTCAACAGGAGCAAACACAAAGTTAACTGCTGACTACTTTTGCTGTATTAGCAACAAAAGCAGGCAAAGGCTCTGTCCTACTATTGTTCACTGTTCAGTACAGGACCAAATACTGAGATGAATGTTTTAGCTAAAATGGATCAAAATACACACATGTATTATCTGTCAGACTAACCTATGATTAATTTCTGCCTCCTCAGCAGATATTTTATGTTCTGTCATTACTGAACACTCCCATCCACTGTCTCACTAGCAGTACCCATGGCAATTACTTGAATTGCACAAATGCTGTTAGCTCCATTTTACATTAGCAAAACGTGGATGCTGGCCACAGACATTTTCAGGAATAAGGAATGTTGCAGAATCTGTTGTTTTTCCTTTTCATGTCCCTGTTCATAAAGGATAAGAGAAAGCTGTGAGGAGTGTGAGAATGCAATGTGCTTTTTTATGTATTGCTATTGCTGACAGCCTTGGCTGGTTCAAGTGACAGGTGCCCTTAGGAAGGGTTTTCATTTCGCACACAGCTGTTAAGTATTTCAACCCAAACTATTACACGTCTCAACTCTCTCCATGTCTCCTAAGCTAATAATGATCGTAAAGAGATTTCTTCCTTATATGGCTATCTCTAATAGTAACTGCCCCTATTGAAATCTTAATTCATGAACTCCAAAGTCAGTCATTAGTCTGACAACTGGTAGTCCCCCTTGATTGAATACATCCTCCTTCCTAATTCCTAGTGCAGGATTCCAGATCCATAGGAAGGACACAAAGGTGATCTGAGGACTGGAGCACCTCTCTTATGAAGACAGGCTGAGAGAGTCAGGATGATTCAGCCTGGGGAAGAGGTGGTTCCAGGGAAATATTTTACAGCACCTGACAGTACCTAAAGGGGACCTGCAAGAGAGCTGAAGAGCTACTTTTTACAAGGTCAAGTATCAATAGGACAAGGGGGAATGGCTTTAGGCTTCAAGAGAACAAGTATAGGTTTGGTACAAGGAAGAAAATCTTTGCTGTGAGGGTGGTGATGCACTGGCACAGGTTACTCAGAGCAGTTGTAGATACCTTGTCCCTGGAAGTGTTCAAGACCAGCCTGGATGAGGCTTTGAGCAGCCTCTGGTCTAGTGAAAGGCTCCCTGCCATGGTGAGCAGGTTTGAGCTGGATGGTCTTTACAGTCTTTTCCAACAAAAACCATTCTATGACTCCATGATTCATGAACTAAGGGAATTCAAAGGGAAAAAACATTCCATTGGCAACAAAGGTATAATACAGCCTAGAACTGTGCCTTGTATCACTCCTCCTTTGAATTCTGCCTCCACTTTTGAGGTGCCAAATAATCTAGTCACAGACAGGAAAGGGCTTGGGAGGAAGGAGCAAAGCTGCACAAAACTGTGGTGCACAGTAGCAGCCCAGTTTATTGTAGCACCTCTGCCGTTCACATCTGTTTGCTGTAATCAAATCCTGCACTAAGCATGGCACACACAGCACAAAACCCAGTGCTTCACAAGCACACTGCAGTCAGTACACTGGGAACAGAGATGTTACCAGCAAACAATTACAGGAGAGGCAGGTGAGGCTTTCCCATCACTCACACACTGCCCCAGCAACAACCTCAGTCCAGAGCCTCGATGTTCACATCCATCTTCGGTTTCTGTGCTGACACCACCAATCAGACTGCCAGCAACTACCGCGTGGGATGGGGTAGGGTTTATCTCTACTGTGACCACCTATCCAGTGAGACCTATACTGAATCCATTAGCTACTTTCAGATGAGTCCCCAAGGAGCCATTAGGCTGCAGAGTCTTTCAATCACAGCCAACTTGCCTGTGAATGCATGACCTAGAGGTGAAGGGATCCATATCCCATTAAGAATCCTTCCCCAAATCATCTTGTCCCCAACATTGTAGTTATAGAAAGACTAGTCCTCCTGTAATGAAAAGGTCCTCTGGGAAGAGAAAAAGATTTCAGCAGCCTGGGATTCTTAAATATTCCAAAAGCAGCTGACACTAGTAGCAAAGTAAGCATGTTTCAGAAGACCTGTGCAAATCTTCTCTGCCAAGTGGCTATGGGAAAAGAAAGATTAAATGTATTCCAAGTAGCAGAGAACCAGCCCCTTAAGCTGAGTGCTTCCCTGCAGAGGACCACACCTCCTGCTGAGGGCTCATTCAGGTTGTCCCCTCAGGATACAGTTAAAAAAATGAATTTATCAAAACCCTTGTGAACAGCATCAGACCCATTATTCTTTAAGCACAATGGATGTGGAAAGCCATTCATAAGATATGAATGCACCCCTGTGTATCAGGACAGGATCATAATTGAATGGAAATAAACGAAATTGTTTGTGAGAATAGAAATGACACAGTTTGCAGTGAAAAGGTCTAAAGCATTTATACAGATGGAGATTGCCACTGTGGCACATAGTATGCTTTTTAAATAGAAAACTAGAAACATGCATGCAACAATTCATGAAGGTTAATATATTTGAAAAGGAGAAAATTAACCTTGCCTGACATGATGCTCATGTAATCTTAAAAAGAATTTAAGATATTTGAAGAACGATTCCACTGCTGATATGAACTTCATGTAACTTTACACATAGTGTGTGCCCACGCCCTTTCTCTCCAAGACATTGTCTAGTTCCTCCTACTAGCCACAAAAGAAAAGATAATCAACAGCTAGTAGAAACATTTTCCTTTCCAGAAAGAGGGAGATTTCTAATTATATCAAAATTAACCAAGGTCAATGATTTTTGAACATGTTTTAAAGTTGTTTTATATAATTTCATAGCAAGAGAATTTAGTGCAGAGTTTACACAGATATACTTTATGCAAAACAAAACCCAGCAAGCACTCTCAGACATGATTTTTTTTCTTATTGTACACTGAGAATGCAGCTTTCTGGGGAAAGAAGGCAGTGTCTTAGGGAAAGATACCAAAAAAAGAGGGAAAAAAAAGAGGAAAAAATGGGGGGAAGTGGTACATGCCACTAACAAGGACACAAAGCTAAGAGCTCAGAAGTATTTCGCAGGGTTTTCTGGTTTTCACCAGTCAATCTATTTGAATTCTTCTCGTAACACTGAGGCAGTGCCACATGCTTAACAGTGCCTTCCTCCCCTGGGATCCCCAAGCCACCTTTGGCTTTTCCAGCTGCCGAGAAGGCAGTGCAGCCAGCCCTCCCCTCCTCCCCTCTGGCGCGCTCACCATTCCTTCCATGCCGTGTGGCAGGAGCAGGACGATCCCATTGTGCCGAACCCACTTGGCCTGGCCGGAGCTGATGAACTGGTCTATGATACACTGAGCCGTGTTGTGGAAGTCCCCAAACTGGGCTTCCCAGCACACCAGGGCATTGGGACTCGCCATAGCAAAGCCAAGCTCAAAACCTGACAAGCAAACAAGGAGGAGAAATAGAAAATAAACAGATTTCCTGAAAATTCTGTTCATTCCTTGCTAAAAATTAAAAATAAAACAAACCCAAAATTAGAGCATGAACTGGATTTTTGGAGCCTCATTATAAATAATGCAGTTTTGAATTGTACCATTTCCAAGCCTGACTTCAATCCTTCAAACTTTTCCTCAAACAGTTCAATAGAGAGCTCACTACTATCTTCTCCTGTAAAAATGCACTTACAGCCCAGTTAAAGAGTTATTTATTAGCTCTAATATTTCCACAGTTCTACACAACATTGTCTTTCTTTCCCCTTCTCATATGCAGATAATAAAGAAAATTACTGGTGACATCAATTTTCAGTCTACAGACATGCTCCTCACCTTCAGATCTTCCAAAAAAAATTGAATATAACAACTGCATGGCAAACACATCTGGGACTTAGATAAAAAAATCCTTTCTTAGGCAGGGCTAAGGATCCTTTAGGTTTCTGTTTCAGTGTTAAAGTATTTGATCTCTGTTCATATTTTCTTTTGATATAGCAGAGTGTGGAGTGCTGAAAGAATACCTTTACTCAGGTTCTTCACCTATAGTTTGGAGTGATTACAACCAAAAAGGTTAAAACTCTCAGTAAAAAGCAGAGCTATCTATCAGTGCTCTGGGTGTAGAGGCAAAACTGATTCAATACACACAGAGAATAAATATTTAATTGATAAATACATTTCATGTTGAAGCTCTACACAGATTTAAGGATCTGGTTTCAAATACAGAACTCCAATATGGGAGTACTCTCATTGAAGTTTACCCCAGCAGATCAACTAACTTTTGGGTCTTCATAGTCTACTCCTTGGTCATTCCAACCCAGTTTTTCATTTACCATCCCTATGGCAAATGAAAAGTCTTTGAGTCTTTGAGTCACCTGGCTTTTGGACCAGTATCTCTGAACAGTCCATCCATGACTCCAGCAGATGCTCATGGTCCCACCAAAAGGCAACTGATACATCAGAGGGCAAAAAAAGACTGCAAAGTCAGACAGACAGCCCTTTGTGAGTACCTGTAACAGGTCATTACCAAAGAGAATGACTTCAGCTGGCCTTGCCTTTGGCCTGCCTGCCTGAACAGCCTTTCCTTCAGCCTTCCCTCCATCTCCGGCCTCCACATTTGTGTAATTCCATGGTTCTTAACACAATGAAAACATGAGAAAAATTTACACAACTCCTTCAATCATATTCCCAAAGGTACCTGAAAAATAGATTTCCCTAGATAGGCTTGAATCCCATTCTAATTTTACACAACCGTTAAGAGACCATTTCTACTGATTGGGTGACATGGTTGAGAAAATATGCAATATGTTCAAGACTTATTTGTGCATATGCTGCTCTCTGTAAGGGTGGGGTAATCTAGCTTTTAGAGAAGCACAAACTGGAGTCTTGACCACACAAGAGTTATCAATAATCAAATGGTGCTTTTCAAAGAGTATGGAGCTCAGTGCATACTTAAAATTTGGTCACAGCACGCACATAATTCTACTTCATGTATGAAAGATCACCCCTAAAATTCACATGGAAAAAGGAGTATAATTTCTCATTTCCTATCTTATTGACAACTTCACACTAATCTCTTACAGGGTAAAAATGTTCTAGGTGAAGCTGCGTCAAAAAATGTGATCTTAATACAGATAACATTTGCAAGCTTTCTGACAGCTATAAAAATGTCTAGGAAAACATATCCAAATGTAATCTATACATTCTGATTAGTATTTTGAGAATAAAGTTGCTGAGACTACTATTTCATGGCACATATGTCTGTGGTATATACATCTTTGGTATACCAGAACTCAGTTTTCACCAGGGAAATGACAATGAGAGTTACTAAATTAAACTACTCCAATCGTGATTGTAGCAGTGGAATAGCTTTAACTCTTGTCAGACCAAGAAGAATGTGAAGAATTACTACTACTACCTTCATGAAGAGAAAATCACTTCAAGAGCAAGATCTGAACTGCTAAATTTAAAAAAAAAGTGCTGGTGAAGAGAGATCTAGACAGATGCAAGGTAAACAGCCCAGGAGAGAGTGAGATATTCTCTTGAAAGGGAATTGTTTAGGCACCAGAGGAAAGATCAGGGAACCTGACCTGAAGTAGAAGGTCTCCACCATTCTAGAGATGGGACATGAACTGCAGGGGAGCAAGCTCCTACTCAAGTTCCTAATGAGGGCTCAACCTCAGACAAAGAAAAAGAATAAAACAAAAAAAAAACCTCTAAGAAAAACTACAGCAGAGACCTTGCAAACTTTATTGTTTGCATCTGCAGAAAAAAGAACTGAACGTTTCTTTGAAATCCTGTGCAAATATTGTGGGTTTAAAGGTTTAACTCTTACACAGCTAAAAACAGAGAACAGGTTGAAGCTATGAGGAAATCCCAGGCAATCAGGCAGCAAAACCACTTTGAAAGAATGTCAGGTAAGGAATCTGCACACCCAAAGGGTGTTGGAGAGCAACCAGCCAACTCCAAACAGCAGGCAGCTGCTCAGGGCTCAGAGCCCACCAGGGCACAGGGAACCAGGAACCAGCACAGCAGTTTGGTAAACTTCTACACTGAGGAGACAGAGGGAAGAAAAATACACTGCACTTGATTAAGGCTGCAAAGCTAATGTTTCAATTGCTGGAGTTCATTATGGTCCCTAGATGACAGACCTAGAAGAAATGCTTGTTTCTATTAGTCCAGTGCCTGCTGTGCTCCCTCACTGTTCTTCTGTCACTCTGGCACAGAAAGAAGTGTTGTCAGGCAAAGTGGCAGCTTACACAGCATACTGTGCTGTGTTTTTCCCCACAGCATTTTCATGATTGTCATCAGAATAGCTGCTTCTCAATAATGTAAGTAAGGCTACAGCCATAACTTAATTCAATATGATTTTAAAGTGACTTAGGGCATGAATGTTAACTAATGGTTAAAAGGGCTTACCAGTACAAGGATTTTGTGTCAGAATGAAGAAAGGTTCAAAGACAGATTTTGGCTATCTTTAACAGAAATTCTAAGCACAGGGACTGCAGAGGTAGTATGTATCCTTTCACAAACCCAAACACAGATCAGGACAAGGTGAAGTTAGTAGCCATTTGGTGGCTAATTCTATTAAACAGGGAGACTGTTGCCCTCTCAGAACTCCATGCAGATGCCATTGATTACTACAGTCTGTCCTAGTTCCTAACACAATTTCTGACAGGTATTTGTACTTGCTACCCACAACATTAAAAATACATTGTTCTGACTGGGCAGTAATACTGCTTATTTCATCCTAGGTGTGTACTGCAAAAAAGTAATTTTACCCTAATACCTGTCTTCTTCCTTTCATCTTTTGCTTAAAACTTGACTTTTTCCCTTGAAAAAAATATACTCCAAGTCCCATGGTTCAGGAATTTCCTGAACTACACACTAGTTCCAAGTCTGTCTTGTCTGATATTCTTTGAAAGCTCCCAGTCTGGGATGCCCCAGCCCAAGATCTCTCAAAGGCAGTATTGAATCTGACAAAGAACCTCACCTCTTGGATAGAGACTCAACACTACACAAGTCATTCTAAGGGTCGTAAAGAAAGACAGGAAATACTTTCAAGTATTTAACAAATGCCGAAGAACTAGAATGGAGCATTTGTAAGTTACTTCTGTTGTTTTCCTCTATCCTAATCAGCAAATAAGTTCAGACAAACATCTTTTGCTTAAATGACTTCTCATGGCCATCACTTACATTTCCAGATATTCAGTTTCAGTACAAAGGAAAAAATTATAGCAAGGCAAGTGGATGCACAACTAAATTTATTATAATCTGGATATACCTAAAAATAGTAGACTTAGGATGTCAAACAAAATTATCAGAGGTTGTTAAATACTCCAAATTATCAGAGATTGTTAAGTACTCTGATTTAATGCCCAGGTTACACCTACTCCAGAGTTTCCTGTAGGCAAAACATAAGCAGTTGTCAGAACTACAATTGAACAAGACTGCCTTTGTTTTCTTTCTAAGTGAAATCAGTCTTGCCAGAGTATCATTTTAATGGAGCAGTGGCTCCCCAGGTGTTCCTAAATATCTTGACTATAACTTGGTGCAAAACTCATGGCTCTGAACAGATACCAGCTCTTGGCTTACATACCTGCCAAGGAAATAATCTGTAGTTGTATCACACTGGGCTGTTTAATCCATTTTTATTTAGCCCTCCCTCACCGAAACAAAGGAAATTACTAAAATGCTTCTTAGATGCTGCATGTTAATACAGTCATAAATAAATTCCTAACACTTTTTCACCATTTTCCCCCTTTATATTATTTCACAACTCTCCCTACAGCCACCAAACACTTCAGTGAGCTAATTCTAAACTGCTTCTTTTAACAGAATTAGATAGTAGAAACAGCAGTTAGAGAAAATAAAGTGTTCAGGGGTTTTGGTTCTCCTGAAAAACCAATTCCATAGCTGTAAGCCTTCATTTTTTCCATGTATTCAAAAGGAGACCCAGTGATGTTTCCAGCCAAATAAATATAAATGCTCCTTTGACTCAGAGCCTTAACTAGAAGGGACATGTTCACACACTGCTGCTTATCCCAAAACTGTCTCTCTATGGAGGCAATACACAAGAGTAAACATGTTGGAAAAGGTCAATATATAACAGCCAACAAGAGAGAGAAAACTTCATTATGAAATCACTTCAACACAGAACATGGCATTTTTAGTTTAAAAAACCCAAACCGATAAACACACACCAACTATTTGTACAAATTTAATCTCCTTTACTGTTAGAAAGCATCTCGGACATAAGGGAAAGCATAAGGGATTTAATGTTCTTGAAAATTAAAAGTATCAATATTATTAGCTTTGGAGAACCTGTCATCCCATCTGCTGAAGCAGAAGTGCACAGAAATGGTACTCTTGTTTTCAGCATACAAACAAAACCCTATTTTACCCTATTGCTTGTATTTGATGAATTTTATTAAATCAACTTTCATCTATCTTTTGCTGGGTAAGGGCAATAGTGAGCAGAATGACATTGAGAAAGAGAGAGAGCCCACTTGTTTAGTTTTTAAAGAAGGGAATTGTGACAGATAGAATTGCCTTCACACCATATCAACACTAGGCTTCCTATTGAGGTGTTATTTTTGAAACAAAATCAGATTTCAACCATATCCAGACATTTGTCACTTCTTTTGGAATGTAAAAAAACCAAATGCAGAAACCTATGACCTACTTACCCACAAGTTTTGCAGCAACACTGTAAATAGGCTCAAATTAAGAAAACCCAGAACACACTGTGAGAAACAATAGGAAATTGAAAACAATCATTCTCTGAAATTAAGTTCTTGAATTTTATCCATGCCAATTATTTTTCTCCCGCTTATATACATACTTGCTTGCACTTTCCTATTTAGAGTTCACCATTATATGTTAGCGATACAAAAAATGTGATTCTGTCCACACCAATTGTGCCAAGGAGCTAACAAAAATACCTAGAAAATCTGGTCTCCAGCCCGTGCTCCAACTGTAGAGTTTTATACCACTTTAATATTAAATATTATTAGCAATGGGCAATATATAGCATTGCAAAAATTACTAAGTAACCAAATATTTCTGAACTTTGAAACAAGCAGCTATCAACTACCACCTTTATCTACTACAATGTTTCAAGTTTTTCCTTCCTTTCACAATATTTTATTATCCATAGAATCAGTAACGCTTTTGATAAATTATTAGATGTATTTGTTTCATGTTCCACATTCCTCTTGCCACCCTCATCGTGTCAGAGTAAGGTTATCCATTCTCTGTGGCTGAAGGTAAAATAATTCACTATGATTAATGCTATCACTAAAAAGAATTTGTTTTCTTGAAATAGCACATTCAGAATAGCAGTTGAGATAAGGCCAGGGTGGATTTTTATATCTCTGTGACAAAGTGTCTCTGGTTTTCTTGTCAGTTCCTCTTAAGAAAGCATCAGGTGCACATTCCAGCACTGCCAAGATCAACAACAGCAGATGGATGCTTTTAACTGAATCCCAAAACTGTACAATGTGGGGATGCTTGTTAAAGGGATGCCAGAACCTGAGAGGAAGAGCTCTGATACCTGTTTCATATATGACCATTTCATAGCTTTTTTTCCCTCCCATGTGCTTTTCCTTGCTGAGCTCTGCTTCCTGTGCAGCAGCCCTAGCAAACCCCAGGCAGATCGAGACGTACCCAAGACCCCGTACTCAGACAGGGAGCTGTTGCACACGGTGTAGGGGGCCTGCTGCTCCCACAGGTGATTCATGGGGACACAAATTCTCTTGTCAACTTCTTGATCATGAAGCACATGGTGACGATGGCTGCAAAGAGGTGTTGAAAGAGATTGATTAGCCAAGAATAATTTTGGGCTTTAACAGAGCTCTTTCAAAGCTAAAGCATCAAAATTGTGGTCTGGAAAGCAAGCAAGCACCATGGTTATCTCTGCTACACACAACACCCTGGTCTGGTTGAAGCCATGGGAAATGCAGTCTCATGTCTAAATACAATTGCTGCACTGTAAGGACTTTGACTGACTATCCAGGTTTCTCAAGCACTCACAGAAACTGAAAATAACTCATCACTAGTAGAACTGGGGAGAAAGAGAAAAGGATGGGGAAGTTTTTGCTATAAAGTAGAATTATTAAAGAAATTCAGAGGAACAAAATTGTTATTAAAAACATTTCCTTCTGCCTTCCTCACAAATTCTGAAATTTTCCTTGAAATAATTGTTGTTTGTCTTTGATGGAAAAAAATGCCATCTTCAGCACTGAAACTTGAAGGCCCTGTATCCTCTTTCCTGCTATTTCCACTCACATGCCCCATTTACAGTTCTCTAGA